>NW_027507718.1:77211369-77811369 GCF_037356315.1 Lithobates pipiens
AAATGATCTGACCGATGGAAAGAATTGCTCTGTAATGATTAAGTGGAATCCAAAAGCTGAATAAGCTTTTCAAAGTTTAAAGTAGGCTCTGTGAAGAAAGCCAGTGCTGGTAGCCCCAAACATCAACAAAGAATTTGTGGTCCAGACCAATACCTCAAGTATAGGACTGGGGGCTGTATTATCACAAGTGGTAGGTGAAGAACACCCAGTGATCTGTTTGATTTAGAAGCTGATCCCTGCAGGGAGCAATTATAGCATTGTGGAGAAAGAGTGTTTGGCCATTAAGTGGGCTTAATGCCACGTACACACAACCGGACTTTCCGGCAGACTGGAATCCGTCGGACAATTCAATCGTGTGTGGGCTCCAGTGGACCTTTTTTCCCCAAAAAGTCTGACGGACCTAGAAATAAAACATGTTTCAAATCTATCCGAAGGCCTCAAGTCTGATGAACTAAAAATTGGGAAAACCGTTCGTCTGTGTGCTAGTCCGATGGACCAAATACGACACAAGGGCAGCTATTGGCTACTGGCTATTGAACTTCCTTGTTTAGTCCCATTTTGTTCAGAAATTCCGTTGGACCTCTGCCGAAAATCCGTCGGGAAGACCATCGGACCTAGTCCGTCAAAGTCCAGTCGTGTGAGCATTAGAGGCGCTACGATTCTACTTGATGGTTGTGATTGTGTCTTAACTGCTTAAGGACCGCCTCACGCCGAAATATACGTCAGCAGAATGGCACGGCTGGGCACAATCACGTACCTGTACGTGGCTCTTTAAATGCCCAGCCGTGGGTTGGGCGCTCTCCCAACCCGGTCCTGAGCTCCGTGACCGTGGCCACGGGACCAGCGGACCCGATCACCGCTGGTGTCCCGCGATCGGGTCACAGAGCTGAAGAACGGGGAGAGGTCTGTGTAAACAAACCTCTCCCTGTGCTTCCTAGTGTGGCTGTCACCGATCGTCTATTCCCTTTTATAGGGAAAGATGACCAGTGACGTCACATGCCAGGCCATGCCCCCTACAATAAAAGAAACACATAACGTCACACAACACCTACACTGCCCTGTAGTGGTTAACTCCTTTACTGCCAGTGTCATTTACACAGGAATCAGTGCATTTAAATAGCACTGATTGCTGTATAAATGACAATGGTTCCAAAAATGTCTGATGTGTCCGCCTTAATGTCGCAGTCACAATAAAAATCGCTGATCGCCGCCATTACTAGTAAAAAATTTTTTTTATAAAAATGCTATAAAACTATCCCCTATTTTGTAAACGCTATAACTTTTGCGCAAACCAATAAATAATTGCTAATTGCGATTTTTTTTTTTTTTTTTTTTTTTTTTTTACCAAAAATATGTAGAAGAATACGTATTGGCCTAAACCGAGGAAAACAATTTTTTTGATATTTTTGGGGATATTTATTATAGCAAAAAGTAAAAAATACTGCATTTTTTTCGAAATTGTCGCTCTATTTTTGTTTATAGCGCAAAAAATAAAAACCGCAGAGGTGATCAAATACCACCAAAAGAAAGCTCTATTTGTGGGAAAAAAAGGACGCCAATTTTGTTTGTTTTGTTTGGGAGCCACGTCACACGACTGCGCAATTGTCCTTTGGCTGCAAATTGGTCCAGGGCTTAAAGTGGAAGTAAACCCTCCTATCGTTTTCAGCCAAGGAAGCTGCCATCTTGGCCTCCCCTTAATCTTTAACTGCCATGAAGCTGTACATGTGATCAGTTATGACACCAGCCATTAGATGCTGTGACAGTTTGGTTGAGAGCACAACCAATGTGACCGTTAACATTTCCGGCATGCTGGGAATGTAACTGTTTTTTCAAACTGTTAGATTGATGGGTTTACTTCCGCTTTAAGTGGTTAAAGAGACATTTGTTTTTTCAATTGGCTGGACTATGTCTGAATACAGTTATAATGCGCCAGTTTTTTCCCCTGAATACTACTTGATGGGATGCTGCTACAGACTCATTGCAAAGCATGCTCCCTTAAAATGGATGGCCCAGGCAAAGGATCACAAGTGCCTGCTTCATAGGTTTTACAGTTTCATAAGATAAACTGGTAGCAGTGAAAGGTCTGTAGTAGTATACAGGGGGTTAAGCACTAGTCACACCTTGTTCCCCACCTGGAGTATAATTTGTGTTCCTGGGATATTCAGTGTTGCTGTGGCAGGATGCATGCGGGTTGTATTGAAACATGTCAGCAAAGTCTGAGTGGACCCAGTGTGGTCTCATTACTATCCACTAGGCTGAATTTTATAGGATCTTGGATTGCGACTGTTACCCCTGCATAGGAACCTCCTGTTTTGGTTGTGTTATTATGCAACGCTGATATATAAACAAGGATAGGAAGCCCTTAACTGCATGCCGACCAGCCACCACAGCTGTACCGCCGGCAGCATGGCTGCGCAAATCGCCGTTATGCTACGTCAGTCGTGCTCCCCGAGCCGATGCGGGTGCCCGGTGGTCTTGATCACGGCCGGGCTCCCGTGATTGCTTGGGGCACACGGAGAACCGGGAGCTGTCTGTGTAAACACACAGTTTCCAGTTCTCTGAGCAGTGAACTGACAGATCGTCTGTCCATATAGAGTATGAACAGCGGATCTGTTAGTTTCCCTGCACAGTCCAATCCCCCCTTCAGTTAGAACACAAACAAGGATACATATTAACCCACTTCACTGCCAGTGAAATTTTTACAGTTATCAATGCAATTTTAATCGCACTGATCGCTGTATTAATGCCAATGGTCCCAAAAATGCCATAAAACTATCCCCTATTTTGTAGATGCTAGAACTTTTGCGCAAACCAATCAATATATGCTTATTGCGATTTTTTTTTTTTACCAAAAATATGTAGAAGAATACGTATCGGCCTAAACTGAGGGAAAAAAAATTTTATATCTTTTTTTGGGGGATATTTATTATAGCAAAAAGTTAAAAATAATGTGTTTTTTTCAAAATTGTCGCTCTTTTTTTGTTTATAGTGCAAAAAATAAAAACCGCAGTGGTGATAAAATACCACCAAAAGAAAGCTCTATTTGTGGGAAAAAAAGACGTTGATTTTGTTTTGGAGCCACATCGCACGACCGTGCAATTGTCAGTTAAATCGACACAGTGCCGATTCGCAAAAAGTGGTCTGCTCTTTGGCCAGGCAAATGGTCCGGGGCTTAAGTGGTTAAACAAATTTTGGCATTTGGATCACCTCTCTGCAAGCTTTTCGCTTAAAGCTGAACTCTGCAATATACAACATTCAGCGCAGTTCTTAACCACTTGCTTACTGGGCACTTAAACCCCCCTCAGTCCCAGACCAATTTTCAGCTTTCAGCGCTGATGCACTTTGAATGACAATTGCGCGGGCATACAACACTGTACCCAAATGAAATTTTTATCATTTTTTTCCCACAAATAGAGCTTTCTTTTGGTGGTATTTAGTTACAGCTCGGAGTTTTATTTTTTGCTAAACAAACAAAAAAAGATGCAAAAAAAAAAAAAAAAAATCATGTTTTAATAGTTTGTTATAAAATTTTGCAAACGGGTCATTTTTCTCCTTCATTGAAGTGCGCTGATTAGGCGGCACTGATGGCTGCATTGGTGGGCACTGATGGGCTGCATTGGTGGGCACTGATAGGCTGCATTGGTGGGCACTGATAGGCTGCACTGGTGGGCACTGATAGGCATAGTTAAGGCGGCACTAATAGGCACAGATAAGGCGGCACTGATGGGCACAGATAAGGCGGCACTGATGGGCAAAGATGGGCACAGATAAGATGGCATGGATGGGTGGCACGGATGGGTGGCACGGATGGGCACTGATAGGTACCACTGATAGATGGGACTGATGGGCACAGATAGGTGGCACTGATAGGTGGCTCTGATAGGTGGCACTGATGGGCGGCACTGCTGGGCACTGATGGGCGGCACTGCTGGGCACTGATGGGCGGCACTGCTGGGCACTGATGGGTGGCACTGGGGTGCAGCACCTTTGAGGCACATTGTGGGCACTGTGGGTGGCACTGTTGGTGGCACTGCTGGATGGCACTGTGGGTGGCACTGTGGGTGGCACTGTGGGCACTGTGGGTGGCACTGATGTGGGGGAACTTACTTTTATTCAGGATGGCACTGCGGTGGGCACTGGCAGGGGGCAGGTGGTCAGCTGTATTGCTGGCCGTGATCGGGACTGATGTCCCGATCACGGCCGCCGGTGATCGGCTTTTTTTTTCTCTCCTCGCGCTGTCAGCGCGAGGAGGAATAATAGCCGATTACCGGCTCCGTTCTATCACATGATCAGCTGTCATTGGCTGACAGCTGATCACGTGATAAGGGGTCGGGATCGACCCCTTGCACGGATCGGTGATCAGGCGAGTCTCACGGACTCGCCGATCACAGAGCGCGCCGCGCGCGCCCCTCAGTGCGCGCGCAGGCCGCTCGTACCCGGGACGACGTCAATAGACGTAGTCCCGGAAAAGTAGATCCGCGCTAATGCCGTCATTTGGCAATAGCGCGGATCCCAAGTGGTTAAAGAGGTGTTCCAGTAGGAATTTTTTTTTTTTTAAGTCAGCAGCTAAAAAAAAAAGTAGCTGCTGACTTTTAATAAGGACACTTACCTTTCCAGGGTGCCCGCGATGTCAGCCACCCGAAGCCTAACTGTCCCTCGGGTCCCGGTGCCGCCATCCTCACTAAGGGAAACAGGCAGTGGAGCCTTGCGGCTTCACTGCCCGTTTCCTACTGTGCATGCGCAAGACGCGCTGTGTTAAGAAACACACAGTTCCCAGAACACAGCACGCCCCATTACCCAAAAGACAACGCAGGGAGGAGAGAAGACTGAAGATCACCGCGGAGTAGGAAGAGGAATATTAGGAAGACTGCCTAGCAACAGGGGTTTCTGGTAAGGTAAAAAAACATTTTTTTTTTCAAATGTTTTATTTTTTTATGAATATTAATGCTATGTTTTTTGTTAGGGTGGCCCTCCACTTTAACCACTTCAGCCCCAGATGATTTGGCTGCTCAATGATCAGGCCATTTTTTGCTATACGGCACTGTGACGCTTTAACCGACAATTACGTGGCTGTGCGACGTTGTACCCAAACAAAATTGATGTGCTTTTTTTCCACAAATAGAGCTTTCTTTTGGTGGTATTTGATCATCTCTGCGTTTTTTTATTTTTTGCTCTATAAACAAAAAAAGAGCGTAAATTTTTAAAAAAAGACAAAACAATATTTTGTACTTTTTGCTATAATAAATATCCCCAATTTTTTTAAAAAAAAAAATAGCAAATTTTTTCCTCGGTTTAGGCTGATATGTATTCTTCTACATATTTTTGGTAATAAAAATCGCAATAAGTGTGTATTGATTTGCACAAAAGGTATACGGGAAAGATTTACTAGTAATGGCAGTGATCAGTGATTTTTATCGGGACTGCGACATTATGGCGGACAGATCGGACACTTTTGACACATTTTTGGGACCATTGACAATTATACAGCGATCAGTGCTATAAAAATGCACTGATTACTGTGTAAATGTCACTGGCAGGGTTAACACTAGAAGGCGATCAAGGGGTTAACTGTGTTCCCTAGTTTGTTCTGTAGGGTGATGAGAGTGATTGGAGGAAATGACAGATCGATGTTCATAGCTAGTAGGAACTCACAATCTCTCTCTTCTTCACTGAACACAAATTTGTGTGTTTACACACACACACACACGTCTTGGTTCTGCCTCTCGTGCCCGCGACCACTGGCCATGCTCATCAGCACCCCCGCAGTGCACCTGCTATCCCGTTTAAAGGGAGCGAAGTACAGCTACAACAGTTCATGGGATTGTGCCGACCTGCCACAGAATAATGACGTCGGCTAGTTGGCAAGTGGTTAAAGTGGTTTTTAACCCACTTCTACAAAACCTTCCCATCCTCTCTATACTATAATAATAAGTGTCCATATGCCTGTGTAATGTAAAAGAGTGTCAGAAACCATGAATCTGACTGAGACAGAAGTACAATTAAATCACACTTGTTTATTAATAAAAATAAAAAGGTAAATAGAAAAAGCATAGTCAAGCATAGCCAGAGTCCAGTAACCAGATCGGGTAGTCAGCCAGGCCAGAAGTCAGGGATCCAAGTAGAGCATCAGCAAGCAGGATAAGGAGCCAGAAGGCATGTCAGCAAGCCAGTCTTTAAACAAACCACAGGAGATGGTTTCTAGTGATGTGACCAAGGCAAAGGCAGAGGTGAAGTGAGCTGGAAGGCTTTAAGTAGGCAGGTCAGATGAGCACCATCAGGAACAGCTGGTAAATGTGGAGAGGAGAGCTGGCAATTAGCAGACAGCTGAGCAGCCAGCCCAGAGAAGGAAGGGCTAAGCCAGCCCTGATAAAGAGCTTCTGAACTGTACCTATATAAACTTGGTTTCCAGTGCTCAGCTGACTTGTTAGCTCTCTTCTCTCGGCTCACAGTTCCAGTGGGCTGGGCCAATCCCTCCCGCTGATGTAAGCCATAGAGGGGGGGAGAGAGAGAACAGTCAGCTGAGCGCTGGGAGCCGCGCTCATATAAGTACAGATCTGCAGATTTTTAACATTACACAGACACAGGGACACTTCTTATTATAGTACAGAGGGGATTACAGCAGCGGACGGTGTCAGGGCTCAACAGCCCTGATATATCGGAGTCAGCATACAGAGGGAAGGGTATAGCCAGGCAGTATCAGCCCGGTATTTCAGGTGATACAGGGGGGCCAAATTACTGTGCTGTATATCATGCTTTAAGGGAACAGGATCCTTTTTTTTTTTGGGGGGGGGGGGGTTAACAAATGCTTTAAGAAAAGTGCTTTCGCTGCCTTCAGTATCTGTGTGGAGCACACAGCAAGAGAGGAAAACTCCCTCCAATTAGGTCACAGTCAGAAATGAAAAACCTTGCCCAATCTATCAAACCTAACCAAATTGTTTTGGATCGAGTTGGACTATAACTATGGAGTAACTATCAATTCTCTAACACTATGAATCCATGAGCTGAACACATTTTATTTTGTTGGAGTGGAGTGGATGTTCAGTTTGTGGCTATGCATGGCTGCTTATCCTTGATGAGCAAAATGTTGATAGGTACATTTTGATTCAATCAACAAATACTGTATTAAGAAATGTATACATCTTAATATCCATAATAGTTTAGGAAAAAATTCTAAAAAAAATTAACTACTGGTTGAAAAATCTTGAAAAACAGGTTGGATCAGGATGTAGTTATTACTGATCTATGTCTTCACTCAAACCTTTCTGGTTTAGGAAAGGCGTTGCAGACTAAGTGAACTATAGCATATTCTCACACACGTACAGTATTATTACCTGTGTGCTTTATGTTACAAGGTTCATGTTCATTTTGATATGTGATTTTCTGAATGGTTCCAATAAAGTTTCCTCTTCAGAATGTCTATGCTTGATGAGTTTGCAAGCCCTTAAAAAATAAGTAGGCTTTATTTTAAACCTACTTAAAGTGTGAGTTGTTCTGTTAATACACAATTGGCTGAAATATAAGTATCAGAATTTTGTTGTAAATGGGGTTCATTCTGAGTAGACCAGTCACTAGTGGCGTATCATGCAGCTCTGTACCAGGTCCTGTTCTGTTTCATCTGTTTGTACGCAATATAGCACAACAGTACGTAATAGAATTTATTCTTCTAGAGGCGTTTGTAATATGGAAAATGATTTAGCATTGCTAGAAAATTGGGACGAGTCTATGAAAACTGACGTCAATGTTTCTAAAAAACCAAATGATGCACTTTGTGATAAAGAATCCAATTGCAGATCACAACATTGGGTGTACAGTTGGTCAGAGCTACTGTATTTCAGATTATTGAAAAATTTGCAAAAAAGTGTGGCCAGGCAGTGAAGAAAGTGAATAGGATTCTGGGTTGCTGCACCAAAGGGATCACCAGCAGGAGGAAGGAGATCCTAATTCTACTATATAGGTCTTGTTCTGGAGACAGGATAGATTGAATCCAGAGATGGGCAACAAAAATGGTGAAAGGTCTGAGGGATAAAACATATCAGGAGAGACTTCAGATTTACAGCATCCAGACAGGGATGGGGAAGGGGGATGTGAAACCTTTCAAATAGGACGTTTATGATTCAGGAGGGCCATTATTATTTATAGTTGAGACCCAGTGGCCCCTGTGGTGGGATGACTATTGCACAATATAACTGAACTAGAACTTGCAGCAGACTTGCAGAATGTTTGCAAAGAAGGTTGATTTGGAGTCATGCAATGCGGACTTGCTGCAATTATACAACAAACTTTTGAAGCCTGACAAGTCTAGCAATAGCTTAGCAAGTCATTTCCATCTTGGAGCTCAATTGTTTGCTATCTCAGGAGGAGTCCTTTGGATGGACCCCTTATCAGTTCCATAGGGTGCTTTTTTCCAGTCCCCCTTGTGAATGCATAATAGTTTATGTTTTGTTTACTATAAGTGCATGGGTTTATGGCATTAGTGCTATATGCTGGCCTCAGGCACCTCTGTCCCTCTTACAGCTCAGTATCACTCCTTATATCCTACCTTTTTTTACAGGGCATTGAGCCCCACAAGAACTACCACATACTATCTGGTGTACTGGCGCCCTCTGTTGGGGAACCTCCCTCCTGGGCTCTGCCAGGCCTGGTGTATACGGCTCGCCCAGATCCGGTTCAAGAGCAAGTACTAGGAAGGAATAGTGGCCATCTGTTCCCCCCAGTTTTCTTTTAAAATGTTTCTTAATGGATGCAGTAACCTATGATGTTCCTAAGCAATACTATATGGTCAGTACCGACTCTGAGTTCTTATTATAGTGGTTTTACTGTTGCATATATTCTATGTGAATGATTCTTTCTGCTGTTTCATTTTTTGGCTCATGACTCTCCCCTCAATTTCAGACACATCCTTATCGTGCGGTTGCCAATCAGATACCCCTGAAGAAGAGTAGTAACTCGAAACACGTCGAGTTACACTCTCCGTACATGTGTCCCATATGTCAAACGGAGTCTAATGATTTAAGCGCCTTCAATATCCTTTATGAGCATTGGACCACCCTATTATGGTGACATCTAGCGACCAAAGAATATAATGGTTTGACGTATTGAAGGCGCTTATATCCTTGATTTTCTACGACCAAAGAATATAGTGGTTTGATATATTGAAGGCTCTTATATCCTTGATTTTCTGGTGAGTGCATCCCCAAGGGGGGCTTATATTTTGAGAGCACAAAAGGTGGAAAACGTCAGGTGGAAGGTGGTTCCGATCTTTCTTCTTTTTCACGTGTTGGACTCTATCACCATTTTTTCAAGAGCACAAATGAACAACATCTGAACAAGATTTTGCATGTTGAGCGCTGCTATATATATATATATATATTTAATTAGTGGACTTTCTGTTTTGAAGTTTTATCTATCCTTTTTATATATATACAATTTTATATGATGTATGTCTTAAATAAGCAGCAGCTATTACTATTATTTTTCTGATTTAATTGAATTTCTTGGTCATCACAAGTATTGGTCCAAAGATTATTATTCTTTTAAATAGTAATCCTGAAGCACTGAGCAGTGTGCTATTGTAGTTAGGGACGATAAATTTTCAGCACGCAGGCTTGGAGTCTAATGATTGTAAACCTCTCGTACTGTATTGCATGTTTGTCACATTATGCATCGTGTATTTTTCTGTGTAGCCATGTTTGCACATTGTAAATTTGTGTTATCTACACCTCCCCTTTCTTGCTAAAATAAAATTCATATGCATTATTACCCCACAGTATCTTTTTTCCCTTTAAAGTCATGTAAGAGGAACAATTTAGCATTTTCTCAGATTAATAGGGATGTGGGTTAATCCTACTTTTTAGACCAACCTAGCACCACCCCTCCATTATTAGTGAATGCATAATAGTAGAGCTTCACTCAATATGTATAAATGACAATAGGAAGATTCCCTCACTTTCATTCATAATGATATAAATTACCTAATGGCAAACATTGTAGTTAATATATTTGCTATTATTTCATATGCCTATAGATCACAAAAGAGCCATCTTGAAACAAAGAGTTTCTACATTTATTGCCTCCATCACAAATTCCATAGACAAAGGGTGTAAAACATCGTCTTAGGATAATGGGTGGAGCCATGCAAATAATTTTTGTGCTTTTAGGCCAACTATACATCCACCACCACTGGTTTATAGCGCACATGGGGCTTAAAATAACTGCTTCTTTTGGGTAGGGCTTGGGGAGCAATGAAAAAGTATCATCAGGCAGGTCATGATAAGGTGGACTGTGTTTTGCACTGGTTCCATTAAGGGCTCACCACACTTTCGCCTTCCTTTCATCTTTCTTTTCTTACTTTCATGATTTATAATAATAGCATGGAAAGGTTGGCAATGTACTGTGTTTTCTCTTCTGTATCATGCAGCATTTGAAATAAAACTGAATCATTTTCAATTGTATGTATAGAATTTTTTCGTTTTGGAAAGGATTAGAACCATTGTCAAGTTTTTGTTGCTTTCTGTGTTCCCACTAGGTAAATTCACCCTTCTGTTTTGTCCAGGCTATCACTGCCACAGAGACTGAAAGTAATGGGAAATCAAATTTAAGGCTAGCAATACAACCAGTGGGTTGAACGAAAGAAAATGACTTGATTTCCCCATCCAAACACAGTATGTTGATTGGGGGAATCCCTACCACTGAGCTACTCTATTCTTACAGCGGAGAAACTTTCATTAACTGCTTGCCGACAGGCTCACGCCGATATACGTCGGCAGAATGGCACGTACAGGCAGATTAACCTACCTGTACGTTGCCCTTTAAGAAGCAGCTTGCGGGCACACACGCCAGCCGCGAGCTCTGTGAGTGTGATTGTGGGAAAAAAAGGACATCGATTTTGTTTGGGAGCCACGGTGCACGCCCGTGCAATTTTCAGTTAAAGCGACGCAGGGCCGAATCACAAAAAGTACATCAATTTTGTTTGGGAGCCACGTCGCACGACAGCGCAATTGTCAGTTAAAGCGACACAGTGCCGAATCGCAAAAAGTGCTCTGGTCTTTTGCCAGCCAAATGGTCTGGCGCTGAAGTGGTTAAAATACACTGATAAGCACTGCTGGCTATGGCTGACGGCGCCGATTGAGAGAAAAGTTTTCAATAGGCTGGCTGTACATAAGTCGATATATAGAATAGATAGACTTGTGTACAACCAGCCTTCCCATACATGGTTCAAAATTCAGCCAGTCTTCAGTGAACCAGTTGAATTTCCATCCATGTATATACAGCTTAAAGCCCCATACACACGAGCGGACTTTTCGACATCCAAAGTCTGATGGAATGATTCCGTCAGACTTTTCGATCGTGTGTGGGCTGCAACGGACTTTTGATTCGCAAAAGTCTGACAGACTTTAGAAAATGGAACATGCTTCAAATTTTTCCGACGGAACTCCGCCGGACCCAGTTCCTACCGAAAAATTTGCTCGTGTGTATGCTATTCCGACGGGCTAAAACCGACGCTAGGGCAGCTATTGGCTACTGGCTATGAACTTCCTTATTCGAGTCCAGTCGTACGTTATCACGTTCGAATCCGTCAGAGTTTGGTGTGATTGTGTGTGGCCAAGTCCGCTCATTCGAAAAGTCCGTCAGAACTCTGTCGGAACTCCGGCAGAACTCCGGCAGAACTCCGGCAGAACTCCTTCGGAAGTCTGTCGGACATAAGTCCGCTCGTGTGTACGGGGCTTTAGAGTTGTTATCAGAAACGATAAGAGTGCAAATATTTCAATAGGACCACCTGGTGGGGAATTTCACTGCTTTGATCAAATTTCCCCTCACTTTCTTTTGTATCTTCATAGATAAAAATAAATAGGAATCTTCCCAAGTATAGGGTATAGTTCGCAAAAAATAAACCAATAAGGGTTTTAAACTTTACCTACTGTATCAAAACAAAAAAAATAAAAAAAAATAAAAGCGTGAGCTTTACATAACATGTATTTAACCACTTTCAGACCGGACCATTTTGCTGGTCAATGACCAGAGGTCTTTTTACAATTTGGCACTGCGCTGCTTTAACTGGTAATTGCGCGGTCATGCAATGTTGTACCCAAACAAAATTTGCGTCCTTTTCTTCCCACAAATAGAGCTTTCTTTTGATGGTATTTGATTGCCTCTGCGATTTTTATTTTTTGCGATATAAACGTAAAAAGACCGCAAATTTTGAAAAAAAATGATATTTTCTATTTTTGGTAATTAGAAAAATCCAATAAACTCAATTTTAGTCATACATTTAGGCCAAAATGTATTCAGCCACATGTCTTTGGTAAAAAAAAAGTCAATAACTGTATATTTATTGGTTTGCGCAAAAGTTGTCACATCTACAAACTAAGGTACGTTTTCTGGAATTTACGCAGCTTTTAGTTTACGACTGCCTATCTCATTTCTTGAGGTGCTAAAATGGCAGGGCAGTACAAAACCCCCCCAAATGACCCCATTTTGGAAAGTAGACCCCCTAAGGAAATTGATAAGTGGCATGTTGAGCCCATTGAATATTTTTTTTTTTTGCCTCAAGCGATTGAATAATGACAAAAAAAAATGTATTTATTTTTTTTTACACAAAGTTGTCACTAAATGATATATTGCTCACACATGCTATGGGCATATGTGAAATGACACCCCAAAATAAATTCTACTGCTTCTCCTGAGTACGGGGATACCACATATGTGGTACTTTTTGGGAGCCTAGCCGCGTACGGGGGCCCGAAAACCAAGCACCGCCTTCAGGCTTTCTAAGGGCGTAAATTTTTGATTTCACTTCTCACTACCTATTACAGTTTTGAAGGCCATAAAATGCCAAGATGGCACAAAACCCCCACAAATGACCCCATTTTAGAAAGTAGACACCCCAAGCTATTTGCTGAGAGGCATGTTGAGTCCATGGAATATTTTATATTTTGCCACAAGTTGCGGGAAAATTACAAACTTTTTTATTTTATTTTATTTTTTCACAAAGTTGTCACTAAATGATATATTGCTCACGCATGCCATGGGCATATGTGAAATGACACCCCAAAATAAATTCTGCTGCTTCTCCTGAGTACGGGGATACTACATATGTGGGACTTTTTGGGAGCCTAGCCGCGTACGGGGCCCCGAAAATCAAGCACCGCCTTCAGGCTTTCTAAGGGCGTTACAGTTTTGAAGGCCATAAAATGCCAAGATGGCACAAACCCCCCCCCCCCCCAAATGACCCCATTTTGGAAAGTAGACACCCCTAAATTTAGGGGTACACTAGTGAGACTAGGTAATAAATGGCGGGTGCCCTGAAACTATAAAAAAAATAACTAACCAACCAGCGTCACCTGTAACAGTTATATGGTGATCACTGGTGAAAGGGTTAACTAGGGGGCAATCAGGGGGCTTTATGCGGTAGTATATGGGGGTCCCTGGCGCTATAAAAAGCTGCGGCGAACCTAAATACCTACCTGCCTAACTAGCGTCACCTGTGACACTAATACAGCGATCAGAAAAACGATCGCTTATTAGGCTGGGTTCACACTGGAGCGATGCGGGAACGCCACTAATCCGCGGCGGGTTCCCGCATCGCATGCCTCCCGGCGGCAGTTCACACTGCCCTATGCGAACTGCTGGGAGTGTCAGTGAAATGTTAATGACACCCCCAGATCAGTTCGCATATCGCAGTGCAATCTGCAAACTCGGATCGCATGGTGTGAACACCCATGCGATCCGATTCTGCTGCGGACCAAAAAAAGGGTCCCGTGTGAATTTGCGGCGGGTGCGGCGAATGGCTGAACTCGAATCGCACAGAGATCGGATGTGATTTGCACTGCAGTGCGGTGCGAATCACATCCGTTCTCATAAACCGCTGCAATATGAACCCAGCCTTAGTGACACTGGCGACGGGGGGTGATCACGGGGTTAAACCTTTATTGGGGGGGTTAGGGGGGTACATTAGAACTAAAGGGGGCTAACCCTAACTGCCCTAACAGTTATTACAGTCACAAATGACACCAATGCAAAAAAAAAAAAAAATTAAAAAAAAAATGCAATTGGTGTCACTGTGACTGGGGGGGCAGGGGTAATTGGGGGGTGATCGGGGGGTAAAGGGGGGGTGTGAGTGTGCCTGGCATGTT
Organism: Lithobates pipiens; assembly: GCF_037356315.1. Taxonomy (NCBI): domain Eukaryota; kingdom Metazoa; phylum Chordata; class Amphibia; order Anura; family Ranidae; genus Lithobates; species Lithobates pipiens. The sequence goes on from NW_027507718.1 coordinate 77,225,502, forward strand.
CTACTGTGAAGTGTCGTGTTGGTGCAACTCACCGATCCTCTCTCCTCGGTGCCGGAACGAAAAATACCGACACGGAGGAGAGATTACATCACTTCCTCTCCTGTGTTTACATTACAGGAGAGGAAGTGATGCAATGCTTCACTCCCATTCGTCAGGAGCGATCGCGAGGGGGTGGCCATGAATGAATGGCCGCCCCCTCATCCCGGATCGCTCCTGCACGGATACCGACCGCCGCTGGCACCGGGGGGGGGGGCCCGATCGGGCCCCCCACCCGCGGGAAGGCAGGGACATACAGGTACGCCCATATGCCTGCCCGTGCCATTCTGTCGACGTACATCGTCGTGCGGCGGTCGGCAAGTGGTTAAAGCGGAACTTAACCCATAACAACTTGATAAAAAATTATGTTCTTTAGCAAGTAGAGATGGGCCCGATGTTCCAAGTCAAAAGTAAATTTGACTCAAACATCGGGTGTTTGTTGAACAAACGAACATAGGGGGCCTTCGCAGGACATTCGCCCCACCCATGATGCACTGGGAGATCTCAGTGCATTGAAGGCTGCTGATTGGCCAAAGCATGCACCTGACCTGTATGTTTTGGCCAATCACAGTGCTGTGAGAGCCACAATTGGCAGGGTGCCTTTGGCCAATTATGGCTCAGGGGCTACGTTCACAACCCACACTATATGAGGCTGCTTACATGGCGGATGTGTACAGTGTTTATGAATGGAGAGAGATTAGTCAGGTTAGTTAGTGGATTGAGCGTGCTGTCAGTGTAGTGTATATAATCATACAGTGCAGAGTATATAATGCAGTCAGTGTAGTGTATATAATCATACAGTGCAGAGTATATAATGCAGTCAGTGCAAGTGTATATAACGCAGTGCAGAGTATATAATACAGTGTATTGAAGTGGTTAAGGCCCCCCCAAAATCGATACCATGCCCTTATCCAAGTAGGCAGCCTGGCAGGCCAGGAAAGGGGGGGATGAGCGAGCCCAACCCCCCCCCCCCCCAAACCATAGCAGGCCGATTGCCCTCAACATGGGGAGGGTGCTTTGGGGGCCCGCAGATCCTGCCCCCCATGTGAATGAGTATCGGGTACATCGTACCCCTACCCATTCACCAAAAAATTTAAAACCACAAGAAACAGTTTTTGAAAATCCCATATTAACCGCTTGCCGGCTGCCCGCCATCAATCGATTTACAGCGGCAGAATGGCACTCCTGCGCAAATCACCGTAGCTGTATGGCGGGATCTTTAAGGAGTATAGGGGGTGCGCGCCCGCGCTGCGTCCCTAAGGAGCCGATGCACGTGCCACGATGGCCACCGGGCACCCGCAATCGCTCATGACAGAGTGAGAATGGGGATATGTGTGTGTAAACAGAGGTGAGGAGACAGATGGCGTGTCCCTAGTATATAGGAACGCTTATTGTGCTTTTTACCAAAATTATGTAGAAGAATATATATCAGCCTAAACTGATGAAGAAATGTGTTTTTTTTTTAATCTGGGGTATTTATTATAGCAAAAAGTAAAACATATAGTGTTTTTTCAAAATTGTTGCACCTCTTTTGTTTGTAGCGGAAAAAGTGAAAATCGCAGAGGTGATCAAATACCACCAAAAGAAAGCTCTATTTGTGGGAAAAAAAGACACACATTTTGTTTGGGCACATAATCGCACGACCGTACAATTGTCAGTTAAAATGACGCAGTGCCGTATCGCAAAATATGGCTTGGTCAGGAAGGGGGTAAATCCTTCCGGGGCTGAAGTGGTTAAATAAAAAAGTGTCCCGCGATGTATATCCACCGTTGATCACAACGCCCGGTGGACCCAAAAAATAGCAAAAATAAAAACGCTCCATCTCACACGATGTGTGATGTCAGAAGGGTGCGGGGTCACACAGTTACTTCACCGGGTGGCCCCGCCCTTGCCTATTTAAGAGCTGTTAAAGCGAAGAGAGAGCAGCTGGCGGGAGGCCTAACATGGAGGTGGAGCGTTTTCATTTATGCTATATTTCAGGTCTGTCGGGCGGCGTGACGGTGGATATTCATTGCGGGACACTTATTTTTCTTTTTTAATAAAGGGTTTGTCAAAAACTGTCTTTTTTTTAACACTTTTTTTGGCGAATGGGTAGGGGTATGACGTACCCCTACCCATTCACATGGGGGGGGCGGCATCTGGGGCTTTCAGACTCCGATAAGCCCCTTGCCCACAGAACCCGAAACCACTGGCCAGGGTTGTCGTGAAGAGGCCCTACATTACAGCTGTGAGCAAGTGTAAATTACATTTTTTCCTTTACAACTTTCATTATTGCTGCGGCATTTTCTACACATCGCACCTATGTGCTGCTTTACAGGCAGACTAAGGGGACCCAGAGGCACTATATTTAAAGGAATATTTTATTTTTATTGTTTTACTTTGAGCATCATTAAAATCACTGATCCTTTAAAAAATGGTTTTAAAAACTTTTATTGCAGTACCCAGGTCCCCATACACTTTTTATGCCAATAACTTGCATATAGGCCTTCAGACATGAGCATTTTGTAGCTTGAAGCTACAAAAAGCTGGAGGGGAAAAAAATCTATTATTCACAATGGAGATGGTTCACATCTCCAATCCATGTCACCTGAAGCTGAACACCTGAAGCTCAAACAAGTTCTGGACCCTTTTTTGTCACTCAATTCGGGCAGATTTGGGCATTTTTCTTCTTTTTACATTGGTGACCTTTTGCCCTGGACAAAATCGCGGAAGAAAACGTTTCAAAAACGAAACAAAATTGCGAATGTTCTGCCTGAAAACGCTATGTTCAGGTGTGAATGGGGCCTTAAAGTGTGGACTTTTGATTTTTCATGTTCGTGTCCCATAGACTATAATAGGTAAAATAAACGGGGGGGGGGGGGGCACTCCACTCTAAGTGTATTATTAAAATAGGAACATTTATTGCACAAGATTAAAAGCACTTGGAAGATATAAGTGGAAGTCATGCTCATCATAAGTATGCAGTCCTGGCAGTTCTACTGTGTCCCCCGGCTTCTCCTACGATCCAGGTAGCTGAAAAGAGGTCTGGTATGGTGTTATGCTGAACTGCTGTGCTTTCAGGGAAACCAGGAAGTGGTCAGATCCACGCTGACCAGCTTGAACCGGAAATGACGTCACCAGCACGGAGCATGAGGAAGGGGTCAGGAGTGTCTCTGTGAAATGAGAGGCTACATGCTTGGAGCTCAGAGCTCCATCTACAGGCCTCTAGAATGGGTGACACCCCCCCCCCCCCCCCCCATTTCTTTTACCTGTTTTGAAGAGTTGCTGGACACATTCTGAGAATGGCTGCCTCTTTTTACAATTTTTTTTTTCTTATTTAGTCAAAGGGCATGGTTCAAGGACATACAACAGCATATGAACAATTTTGGTATACCATACATCATAACAGATATTAATTACATAAAATGAAATGCTGTAAACCCAGGATGACATTCTGTCTATTGGCTACCTGAGGTGTCTTGTATATGACAGGTCCTCCTCGCCAAGGCAAGGAGGATAGAACCTTGGAGTGGAGCCGAGTATGATTAAGGTAAGTCATAGCCAAAACTCTAGGATCTTTCCGGTAGGATGAGGCCTCAGAACCAGCCCTAAACAATTTTCAATTCCTTATAGAAAAGGAGTAGCATGAAGCCACATAGACACTGGTCCATAAAGAAGAAACAGCATAGCATCAGAGAAAAACGCAAAAAGGGGGGGTTAGGGAGGGAGAAGAACAGGGGATGAGATGGGGAGAGGAGGGGGGGGGAAGAAGGGTCAGGGAGCGAATGCAGAGATACGAAATGTGAGGTTGCAGACTGCATAGATGGCAGACGGGGAGCAGGTTTGGTATACCAAGAATACCAAGTGAGGTCGAGGTCCAAGTAAGATAGGTTTAGTCGCAGGGGCATAGTCAAGGAGGGCTCTACCTTCATCAGAGAAGACAAATATATTCCAAAGTGACCAAGTAACGTTCCTGTTGGTGGTGTGCCAAGAGAATGAGGTCATCCAGCTTATTTAGTTCCCCTACTTTTGTAAGCCACATACCTATGGTCGGAGGTTGTGGGGATCGCCATTTAAGAGGAATGCATGCCTTGCGGCATCAAGGAGATGGCGGATGATTGATTTTTTAAAGATTCTCCCAGGGGCATTAGAGGGATGGAAGAGGAAAAAGGCTGGGTCGTCTGATATCGAGCGTTCTGTGAATTTTTTGGGAAATGTGTTTGACTTCCTTCCAATAGTGTTCTAGTTTGGGACAGGTCCAAAAAATATGGAGAATGGTGCCCCATTCTTTCTGACATCTTCAGCAATAATCAGAAGTTGCAGGAAACATTTTGTGTAATCTCACTGACGTTCTATGCCATCTAGTAAAAACTTTAAAATCAGTCTCTTGTACTTTTATTCAGATGGAGGATTTGTACGTAAAACTGAGGATTTGTTGTCTTTTCTGAGTACAGAACAATGTACCAAATCTCGCCCCCATTCACGAATGCCACCTAGGGAATGGGGTTCTGAAGGTGTGATCAGTAGGGCTGCCTCTTTTTAAACCACCCCCTTTTCTTGGTCCAATTTTGCTTTACCTTATGACTAGGGATGAGCTCAGGCGTGTTTGCATGAAATGTAAATGTGCAGAGCCCGCCAGGAAGTAGGCACAGCGCTAATCACAGACAGTGAGACATTGCCCGATCTCTGTAGCCGCGCATCAAGCAAAGTCTCACTGCCTGTGATTAGCGCAGCGCTGTGCCGACTTCCTGGCGGGCTCTGCACATGTTCCATGCAAACGCGCCTGAGCTCATCCTTACTTATGACTGTCTAACTAAATGTACATTATTCCAATCTGAGGGCATTGCCTTCATAGACTTTTTATAGGGTTCGCAAGTTTCCTAGAACTTTTTGCCTCTTCAAGCTGTTCTGGTGCGAACCGATCTGAGGGGGTGTTCAGCCCATCCCTATTAGCTAGAACATACATTCCACATTATTAATTACACTACAAATTATTGTGTGCTGTAAACTGCCTCCAGCATTGCTTCTGTTTCTTCTGGCTGGAGGCTGCCATTTTGCTGAAGCCCAGAACCCCTGAACAGCAGTAAATCATAAAGCGGAACTCAACCCTTCGATTTAGCAGTTTCACAAAACAGGTACATTCCTGGAATGCTGGGATTGCTAACCGTCACATTTGCGTGTGCCCTCAACCAAACTGTCAAACCATCAAATGGCTGGTATCATAACCATCATCTGTGCAGCACCATGGCAGTTGCAGATCAAACAGAAACAGCTTCCCTGGCTCTAAAGAATATGAGGGTTAAATTTTGCCTTGGGTTTACTGGGGTGTTCTGTTGTTTGAGGTCAGGGCTCTATGGTTTCCTCCACCTCCACACTCTATTGCCAAAAGTATTGGGTCACCCCTCCAAATTATTTGGTGGAAGTGAGAATATGCTGTGGGGTTTTTTTCTCAGGGGTTTGGCTTGGCTCCTTAGTTCCAGTGAAGACAACACTTAAGGCTTCAGCATACCAAGACATTTTGGACAATTTCATGCTCCTAACTTTGTGGGAACGGTTTGGGGTTGGCCCCTTCCTATTCCAACATGACTCTGCACCAGTGCACAAAGCAAGGTCCACAATATGTTTGAAAATAAAGTGTATGTTTACACCTCTAACCACCAACGGAGTTGTTTTTATCATTATGCATTGTCAGTTGCAAGGCTATAAAATAAAAAGGTAACAAAGGAAAGGGGGAAAAAAAAAAGGATAGGAGGGTTTCTTTCAACTTAAGACCCCTTTCACACTGCTGCGCCCATAGCGTCGGCGGTAAAACGCCACAATTTTTAGCTGCGTTTTACCGTTGGATTTGCAGTGCATTTCGGCTGCTAGCGAGGCGCTTTTACCCCCCACGAGTGGCCAAGAAAGGGTTAAAAACGCCCGCAATATCGGCGTTTTGTCGGCGGTATTGCAGCGCTGCCCCATTGATTTCAATGGGGATCAGCGGTGGAGGAGCAGTAAACACACCGCTTCTTCACCGCTCCAAAGGATCTGCTGGCAGGACTTTTCTTGACGTCCTGCCAGCACACTGCTCCAGTGTGAAAGCCCTCAGGCTTTCACACTGGAATGAATGGAGCAGCAGTTTGAGGGCGGATTGCAGGCGCTATTTCTAACGCTATAGCGCCTGCAAAACGCCCTCGGTGTGAAAGGGGTCTTAAGACTGTGAGCAGATCGGCCTCTACAAATTTGGCAGTGCCCAAAAATGGAGAGTAACTGAGCATGTGCAGAGCAGGGTGAGACAGTGCATTGGTGGATTTCAGTATAGGCACTTATTTCTAATGATATACATAGCTATACCTGCAAAAGGGACTAGCCTGAAGTGATCTAACAGGACATTTTCTGTCTAAAGTTCCAATATAAACTGGAACTAAACAGTTAAAAAAAAAAAATTTGATTTACCTGTTTCAAAAAACAGTTACTTTACCAGCACATCCAACGAAACTGTCAAACCATCAAATGGCTGGTGGGATAACTGATCACATGTGCAACGCCATGGCAGTTGAATATCAAACAGAGGCCAAGAAAGCAGCTTCCTTGGCTGAAAACAATAAGAGGGTTTGGTTCCACTTTAAATTATTGCTTGGGTTAAAAAAAACAATTATGCTGTATACACAATTCATTACGTGGCCTCCAAACACCCAACTGGTTGTTTTAACTTGGTTAATGACAATTCTGTTATTAATTATTAAAGATAATATCGACTAAGAAAGCTTCTGTCTACTGTATTAGTCAGGATTGATGTTAAAGTCTATGCTTGTTGCCCTGGGTTATTCTGTCATATAGTACTTTCTCATAAGTAACTGTTTGCTGGAATCATTTTCATTTTGTGTTTCTTTGAACATCACAGAATTTACATGGTGGGAATGGCAATATTTGTTCTTATTGCATGAAATATTCAAATAGTTAAACATAGGAACATTTTAGCTTTCAAACACAGCTGAACTGTTTTATTTGTTTTCCTGATGATGCAGAGAGGTGAACGTTGCCTCTTTGTTGGTGAGGTGAGGAGAATGGAATTAAAAGTGTAAGTCCTTGGAATTTTCCGTTTCTCTTTGTCTAACATAAACATTACATGTGCAGATTTCACCAAAGACCAGCAAACCTGAATGCATATCGCATTTGTTTAACAGACTTTTTAGAAGAGGCTCTTATTTGATATTTATGAAGTAAATTTGGATTGATTGCGTTTGTCCTCACTAGTTGCCCCATACGAAATAGAACGACTTGAGGGATAGATGCTCTAGACATGTAAAGGTGTCCCTGCAAACTTCACAACTTAATGAAATCACATACTGAGAGAAATGTGGAGGTAGTGATGGACAAACTTCCGACGGGACGTTTCGCGAACGCGGCCAAAAGTTTGCGAACCGCAAAGTTTGCGGCGGACCCCATTGACTTTAATGGCAGGTGAAACTTAAAAACTTCCAGGTCATATTTTCAGCCACAAAATACTTACTAGCTGTGCACACATAGTCCCACAACATGGACATGGACATGGACATAACAAAAGTATTAAGTGAGTCTGGGATCGACAACGACAAGCATTCTTTTTTTTATCTGTGAAATTTTGACAATTCAGGAGCGCATGAAGGCCATGGAGGAGAGGCAAGGTCAGGGCAGGCTATGAAGGGGGTGCAGGAGATGATCAGTGCCACAGTCAGGGCAGCGCAGTCCTGTGCCAGTGTGCCAACCTGTGCTTGAGCCCCTCCCTCTGCCCGGCCCTTACCCCCACCTATGCAGGGCTCCACTGTGGTGGTCCAGAGGTGCCAGTCCAGTGCTGATCCTCAGCCATGGTGCTGGCACTGCCTGCTGATTGGCTTCTCGCTGCTATCTCTCTCACTGAAACCAGCACTGCGATAGAGACTGAGCACTGACACCAGCACCGTGATAGAGAGCACTGACACCAGCACCGAGATAGAGAGCACTGACATTAGCACCGAGATAGAGAGCACTGACATTAGCACCGAGATAGAGAGCACGGACACCAGCACCGAGATAGAGAGCACTGACACCAGCACCGAGATAGAGAGCACTGACACCAATTGGAAAAAAGAGTAAACTGCGCTATTCAAAAACCCTCCCTATGAGCAGCAACTCTAATCGTAATACTCCGATGATATAAACTATATACAAATGGTGAGCTGCGCTAAAAAAACAAAAAGGTGTTCTAAGTAAATAAATTCATACAGTTGAAAACATAAGTGATCAATAACAAAAAGTGAAATTAAATCAAGTGAATGTGAATATTGGATAATGCATAGTTTGAATCATATAAAAAAATATGATTAATGTATAGAAAAAACACAAATAGTGATCACCTGTGTTAAATCACGTGAAAACTCTACCTGGTAAGACCTATCAAGGATCTTCAAATACAGAAGGATGAATAACACAGAATATATATGTATCCCTCGTATAATCAAACATATAACACCATAATAAAAACAAAATAAAATTTCATTTGGAGTAAAAATAAACAGGAAAAAGAAAATAAATTAGTCCATTAAAGTCCCAAAAGTGATATTAATCAGCTGATAGTGTTAATTCATTCAAAGTGGGAATGGAGAACTGACACCCCCGTCACTTCGTGTGAACAGTGATCCAAAAGAAGCACCTCCACCAATAAGGAGAAAAGGGGCCGCTTACCAGAACTTGAGATCTCAGTGTTACGTGAGATCAGAGAGGGCATATAAGTAAAGGATCTGGCTGAACCATCACAGGAACCACACCAGACTGTCCTCAATGTAAATTCCAAGCAATCAATCTATTTTTGTTTGTTTTATGCTATTACCCGGAAAAGGGGAGCTATTCCTGTCTATATTGTTTATATAATATATTGTCACTGATATATTGTTATATTTCTAAATTTTTGTATCCCCATTACTGCTGGGCTGCGGGAGTAGGGCATTTTTCCCTCTTTTTCCCTTAAGCAACATGGTGGATTTGCGCGGACAGTGAAGTTCAGACCGAGGCGTGGTTATTATGTATGCTATTTAAGCGGTGCGTCAGGGCGTCGTCCCGTATCCCGTGAACACGTCCGTCTAGTGACGAAACGCGCAGGGAGATACGGCGTGCTGACGTCACCGCGTTTACGCCAGACCCGGAAGTGCGGGCGGTAGCCGAGAGCCGGCCGGCTCGTTTTTGAAAAACTTTTATATTTTTCTTCGTCCATGTGAGTGCACTTTGCTTTTTCCATATGAATTGTGGCATTATCGCTTGATTAGAGTAGACTGACATCTAGAGGACAATCTTGTAAATTACAAGAAGGCAATTCCCTCCCCCTTCTTTTTCAATGAATAGGAACTAATCGATAGGATTTTTATTTAATATACATTTTTATTTATGGTTTCCTTTTCCCTGTGATATAGGGCGAATTATGTTTGGTTTTTATTTGTATTAAGAATTTTATATTTGTATTATGCAAGTCAGTTACGTGTTATGAACAATGGATTATCCATTAAGCCTTGAGTGGGACTGAGGCTGCGTACAAAATTGAGTGTTTTCTATTGGTCTTCACGATCGATCGGGACACTATAAAGAACGTTGACCCTGTGACTAGGTACACTTCCTGATGACGTGTAAACGAAACGTATGTCGAGGCGGTACCTAGTCACGTTCATATACGCACAGTTCCGGACGTTTTGGTTGTCGGCTGTTTTTCGGTGGAACGCACGCCGTACACAACGAGGAACTATGCATCTACCACGAAACGATTGATTTAAGCAAGCAGCCCCAGTGCCAGGTCGGGCACCGGGAAATGTAAGCAACCATTTGGTTTTATGTTTTTAAATTTTTTTAATTAACCAGCGCACGACGATGTACGTCGACAGAATGGCACAGGCAGGCATATTGGCGTACAGGTACGTCCAATATTCGATGCCGCCCTGCCATCGGGAACGCGCCGTGAGTCCGGTCGCGGGACCCGCGGACTCGATCGCCGCGGGCATCCCCGCGATCGTCTCACAGAGCGGTCGAATGGAGGAAATGCTGTATAAACAACATTTCTCCATTCTGCCTAGCAACTAGTGATGCTGATCTCTGCTCCATGTGATTGGAGCAGAGATCAGTATACACTAAATGAAAGCCCAACCCCCCCCACAGTTAGTAACACACCCCTAGGAACACTTAACCCCTACACTGCCACCCACTGGTTAACCCTTTCACTGCCAGTGTTATTTACACAGGAATCACTGCATTTATATAGCAGTGATTACTGTATAAATGACAATGGTCCCAAAAATGTGTCAAAAATGTCCGATGGGTCCCCCACAATGTCGCAGTCACAATAAAAATCACAGATCGCCCCCAATTTAGATTTAGAAAAAGGCTTCAGACAATTGCAAACAGACATGGAGAAACAAATAAGGCTGTGGTGGGATGTAGCCTCATTTGATATGTATATGGAAAAGAACCCGACTCCAAGGAGACTCAGGTGGGACATCAGTCCCAATGAAGGGACTGAAGACCTACAAATGTTGGATGAATGGTACCAGTTTTTCAATGCCTGTGAGCAAAAATTGATGCAACTCATGGTCAGAAAAAGAAAAGCTAAATCTGCGATTTTGGAAGCCAAAATCGCAGATCTTAGAGAAAGAATGGTGCCATTCAGTACCACTGACGAATATTCAGAAAGAGCAAAAACTTTACAGAGCCATCTAGCCAAATATGATAGTGAAATCAAAAACAAAAAAATTAAAAAATACCAGAGGGATATTAAAGATTTTGAACAAAATAAAGTATATAAATGGCAGGAAACTCTTTTGGCTACATCTGGTAGTGAAACTTCAGGCGAAAGAGAACCTACTTCAGAATCATTAGCCAAAGCTAAAAAAGTTTCTAGCACCCCCAAGAAAATAATTAGTAAACAAGGAGGAAATCCAAAAATCCATCATTATCCACCACCCAATCCTTATCCCCACTCTTCTCCCCATCCAATACAGACTTACAATAGATATGGCCCTTTGGATAATAGACAGCCCGGTTACAACTATTATGAACCTCCGAGGAATCAATATCCTCCGAGACCCCCTAGAGGTTCCTTTAGAGGTAATTTTAGAGGGAGGCCGGGGCCCTATCAAAACCAACACCAGGGGGGGGAATGGAGAGGATGGAAAGGGCCTTACCGTATTCCTTCTACTATCCCCCACCCTCCACAAGAATTTATAGAAAACGAGGAAAGAGAGGAGGCAGGAGAAAGAAAAAGAAAGAGAGACAATTAAATGAGGGTATTTTTAATCTGGCAGGTGTTAAGCTTTCAGACAAAGAATTAGAAGTATTAAATCAGGGTTTAAAATTTGCACCAAATAAAGATGTGGACAAGTTTGAATTATTTGTTGACATCGAGAAATATGTGAGGAAACTCAATATTAAAAAATATTTTGCAAACCCCAATATAAAAACAAGTACTTCCACTACAGAGCCATTATATGTACATAGTGGGCTAAAAAACAATTCTGTGTTCAATCCTAATAAAGGAATGCATCACCATATAGAAGTTTTCAAAAATATGGTACAGCATGATGTGAGGAATTTAGAAATTAAAAGACAGGCCAAAAATAAAACCATATGGGAGGGTATAAAAATGATAGAGGAAAATAAACAGATAGTGATACGAGCAGCAGACAAGGGGGAGGTCTGGTGATATTATCTCGTGAATATTATTATCAGGAGATGGGACGATTATTAAATGATACAAATACTTATAAAAAATTAAATGGTGATCCTACTTTAAAATTAAAAATACAACTCACAGATTGGGTAACAGAGGGCCTATATAAAGAAATCCTAAATCAAAAGGAAGCTGATTACCTTATACCTTATGCTCCAAAAATTCCAATAATGTATATATTACCAAAAATACATAAAAACAATGAGCGCCCACCGGGCCGACCTATAGTAAGCGGGATGGAGTCCCTGTTTGCAAGACTAGGGGAATATCTAGATGGTTTTTTTAAACCACTAGTGACCAAAAGTCCTTCTTATTTGAAAGATAGCAGAGATCTGTTGGTGCTTCTACAGGATCTAGTAGCATCAGAAGATACCATCATGATTACGGTGGATATCGAGTCACTGTACACTAATATCCAACATAAGGATGCACTTACAGCAATAAAGTGGGCACTAACAAAAGAATCCAAACTCAAGAATGTTCAGATAAATTATTTGATTAAAGGCCTTGATCTCGCTATGAGTAATAACTTCTTCTGGGCCAATAATGATTATTATAATCAAATAGCAGGAGTGGCCATGGGAGCACGCTATGCTCCCAGTGTAGCCAATATTGTTCTGAATAGATGGGAATCAGAAACGATCTATAAAAACATGAACAAATCCCTTATTTTTTATAAAAGGTACATTGATGATGTAATTCTTTTTTGGAAAGGTTTGGATAGTTTTAAGGAATTTTTGAATAAGATGAACGGTAATCAATACTGCTTGAAGTTCACAGCCGAATACAGCAAGGAGGAAGTGAACTACTTGGACCTCACTATTACTAAAAAGCATAATAAGTTTGTCACCAAAACTTACTTTAAAGCTACAGATAGAAATGGGTATGTGCCTACACATAGTTGTCACCACCCACAGTGGATAGGAGCAGTTCCGAAAGGACAATATATGCGATTAAAACGTAACTGCGAGGAAGAGTCTGACTTCCACTCACAAGCCCAGGTTCTAACCAGTAGGTTCCTAGAAAAAGGTTACTCCCAAAAAACCCTAGAGAAAGTTGTAACACAGGTGTCCCAGATGGATAGACAAACTTTATTGGTATCAAAAGCCAAACCAGAGCACCAAGGAGCTACAGCCTTTGTGACAGGGTTCAATAGACAGTATAGACAGGTGGAAACCATTTTTAAAAAGTATTGGCCCATTTTACAGCAAGATAAGGATCTGGCATCTATAATCCCACAGAACCCCAAATTTATTTACAGAAGGGCACCAGGTTTGAGAAACCAAATAGCCCGTAATGTCCCCGACCCCCCAAAGAAGCTTTCAACCTTTTTGGATGGGTCTGGTTTTCATTATTGTACCAGATGTAAAGCCTGCAAGTTAACCAGAAGACCTGGCTCATCAAAAAAGGTTACTCAGTTTCAATCACAAGTTACGAAGATGGAGTATAAAATCAAATCATTAATTACATGTAACTCGGATCATGTTACCTATGTGCTAGAATGCCCATGCTCAATACAGTATGTAGGCCGAACCACCAGACAGTTAAAAATTTGAATTAATGAACATCTCACAAATATTAGGAAAGGTTTTCCCAATCACAGTGTCAAGACATTTCGAATCACATCATGATAGCGATCCTTCACTTTGTAAATTTTATGGGATTGACAAGATTTCAAAACATTGGAGAGGAACACATATGAAAAGGGAAATATCAAAGAATGAAACAAAATGGATATATAAATTAAAGACAATGCAGCCTTTAGGAATGAACATAGAGCTTGATCTGAATTGTTTCTTGTCAAATGATTGAGGCTGTTCTTTTCGCTCTAGAGCGTTTCTTTTCAAATAGATTTTGTCTCATTATATAGGGTAGTTTTCCATACATATATAGATAAGATCTACATATAGTTGGCTAATATATCTGTAGGAAGATGTTTCTAAATTAATTTTAATCAGGTAAGAAATGAGATTGGTGAGGGCGAATATGAATGGGTTTTAAAATTAATTTGGGTAATATATGAGGGCCCATTCGTGAAGATTATTAATATATTTTTCTTTGGGAATAGTACTAATAAATTTAAAAAAAGTGCAATTAAACATTTTGGTATAAAAGCAACTTTCTGCTCAATTAGTGGCATTAGATATTTTCGCCTGTAGACTGACATCTAGAGGACAATCTTGTAAATTACAAGAAGGCAATTCCCTCCCCCTTCTTTTTCAATGAATAGGAACTAATCGATAGGATTTTTATTTAATATACATTTTTGTTATTTATGGTTTCCTTTTCCCTGTGATATAGGGCGAATTATGTTTGGTTTTTATTTGTATTAAGAATTTTATATTTGTATTATGCAAATCAGTTATGTGTTATGAACAATGGATTATCCATTAAGCCTTGAGTGGGACTGAGGCTGCGTACAAAATTGAGTGTTTTCTATTGGTCTTCACGATCGATCGGGACACTATAAAGAACGTTGACCCTGTGACTAGGTACGCTTCCTGATGACGTGTAAACGAAACGTACGTCGAGGCGGTACCTAGTCACGTTCGTATACGCACAGTTCCGGACGTTTTGGTTGTCGGCTGTTTTTCGGTGGAACGCACGCCGTACACAACGAGGAACTATGCATCTACCACGAAACGATTGATTTAAGCAAGCAGCCCCAGTGCCAGGTCAGGCACCGGGAAATGTAAGCAACCATTTGGTTTTATGTTTTTAAATAGCTATTAGTGTTTCACTTAGCCTAGTATTGAATCACTGATTATTTGTTTATATTTTTTTCACATAGTATTTTATTAACCACCTCGCGCCCGCCCTATGGCCAAATGATGGCCGTAGAGCAGGCGCGTTCGTCCGGGTGGTCGTCCCTGGACGTCCTGATGTTTACTTCCGCGATGCGCGCTGCCGCGGGCGCGCATCGTGGAAGTTCTGTGTTTGCCGTGTCCCCCGGGGACAGGCAAACACAGATCGCTGTAAACGGCCAATCACAGCGGCCGTTTACAGCGTGATCGGCGTGTCCAATGGGAGATGATCTCATATGTAAACATATGAGATCATCTCTCAGCGCCGCTCTCCCTCCTCGCACAGACAGTGTGAGAGGGGAGAGATGAACGGCTGCAGCGGCAGCCGTTCTGCCTGTAGTAAAAAAATAAAAAATAAAAGTTAAAAAATAAAATAAAAAGTGCCATCCTCCCCAAGCAGTGCCATCCTCCCCCAGCAGTGCCATCCGCCCCCAGCAGTGCCATCTGCCCCAGTGCCATCTGCCCCAGTGCCATCCGCCCCAGTGCCATCCGCCCCAGTGCCATCCGCCCCAGTGCCATCCACCCCAGTGCCATCCACCCCAGTGCTACCTGCCCCCAGTGCCATCCACCCCAGTGCTACCTGCCCCCAGTGACATCCACCCCAGTGCTACCTGCCCCCAGTGCTACCTGCCCTAAGTGCCACCTGTTGTCAGTGCCACCTGTCATCAGTGCCACGTGTCATCAGTGCCACATAGTGCCATCTGTCATCAGTGCCACGTATCAGTGCCATTTGTCATCAGTGCCACCTGTCAGTGTCACGTGCCATCTGTTGTCAGTGTCACGTGTCATCAATGCCACTTATCAGTGCCATCTGTCATCAGTGTCACGCGTCATCGGTGCCATGTATTAGTGCCATCTGTCATCGGTGGCACGTATTAGTGCCACGTATTAGTGCCATCTGTCATCAGTGCCACGTATTAGTGCCACGTGTCTTCAGTGCCACGTATTAGTGCCACGTGTCATCAGTGCCACATATAAGTGCCACGTGTCATCAGTGCCACATATTAGTGCCATCTGTCATCAGTGCCACATATTAGTGCCATCTGTCATCAGTGCCACCTGTCATCAGTGCCACCTGTCATCAGTGCCACGTATAAGTGTCATCATTGCCACGTATCAGTGCCATCTGTCATCAGTGTCACGTGTCATTGTCCTGGTGCTTCAAAAGTGTAATAAATATTCAACAAGTTAGATGTGTAATTTATGTTCCTAGAACACATGATGGCGCTACCTGCATGTTGGGCCTCTCTATGTGGCCAGGCTGTGAAAAAGTCACACACATGTGGTATTGTAATACTCAGGAGGAGTAGCAGAATTTTTTTGGAGGTGTCATTTGTGGTATACACATGCCACGTGAGAGAAATAACCTATTACAATGACAATTTTGTGGAGAAAAAAAAATGAAAAATCTTAATTTTGCAAAGAATTGTGGGAAAAAAATGACAACATCAAAAAGCTTACTATGCCTCTTACTAAATACCTTGGAATGTCTACTTTCCAAAAAGGGGTGATTTGGGGGGTATTTGTACTTTCCTGACTTGTTCGGGTCACAAGAAGCGAGATAGGCCACCAGTACATCAGATGTGATCAATTTTGTGCGATTCGCACCACACCTTGTAGACTCTCTAACTTTCACAAAGACCAAATAATATCCACTAATTTGGGTTATTTTTACCAAAGATATGTAGCAGTATAAATTGTGGCCAAAATTTATGAAGAAAAATTAATAATTTGCATAATTCTGTCACAGAAACAAAGAAATATGCGTTTTTTTTCAAAATTTTCGGTCTTTTTTCATTTATAGCGCAAAAAATAAAAACCCCAGAGGTGATCAAATACCACCAAAAGAAAGCTCTATTTGTGGGAAAAAAAGGACAAAAAATTCATTTGGGTACAGTGTTGCATGACTGAGTAATTGTCATTCAAATTGTGAGAGCACCGAAAGCTGAAAATTGGTCTGGGCAGGAAGGGTGTTTAAGTGTCCAGTAAGCAAGTGGTTAAGTGGCGCGGAGTTTATTTGCTGCTGTTTTTCAGTTGTATTTTCACATTATCGCTTGATTGCTTGGAATTTACATTGAGGACAGTCCGGTGTGGTTCCTGTGATGATTCAGCCAGATCCTTTACTTACATGCCCTCTCTGATCTCACGTAACACTGAGATCTCAAGTTCTGGTAAGTTCTCCTTATTGGTGGAGGTGCTTCTTTTGGATCGCTGTTCACACAAAGTGACGGGGGTGTCAGTTCTCCATTCCCACTTTGAATGAATTAACACTATCAGCTGATTAATATCACTTTTGGGCCATTAATGGACTAATTTATTTTCTTTTTCCTGTTTATTTTTACTCCAAATGAAATTTAATTTTGTTTTTATTATGGTGTTATATGTTTGATTATACGAGGGATACATATATATTCTGTGTTATTCATCCTTCTGTATTTGAAGATCCTTGATAGGTCTTACCAGGTAGGGTTTTCACGTGATTTAACACAGGTGATCACTATTTGTGTTTTTTCTATACATTAATCATATTTTTTCAAACTATGCATTATCCAATATTCACATTCACTTGATTTAATTTCACTTTTTGTTATTGATCACTTATGTTTTCAACTGTATGCGTGCAGCTCACCAATTTATTTACTTAGAACACATTTTTGTTTTTTTAGTGCAGCTCACCATTTTTATATAGCACTGACACCACACCAGCACGGAGATAGAGAGCACTGACACCAGCACCGTGAGAGAGAGCACTGACACCAGCACCATGATAGAGAGCACTGACACCAGCACTGTGATAGAGAGCACTGACACCAGCACCGTGATAGAGAGCACTGAGACCACTCCAGCACCGAGATAGAGAGAGAGAGCACTGACACCACACCAGCACCGAGATAGAGAGAGAGCACCGACACCAGCACCGAGATAGAGAGAGAGAGCACTGACACCAGCACCGTGATTGAGAGCACTGACACCAGAACCGCGATAGAGAGAGAGCACTGGCACCAGCACGAGATAGAGAGCAATGACCAGCACTGATACCAGCAACTCGCTGCGGGACCCAAAAATATAACACCGCTCAACCTCTTCAAACAGGAGGGTACGGGCATATAGTACAGTGTGCTTTTTTTGTACAAGGAAGTGAGCCAAAGGTAGAAAAAAGGTCAGTGTGCTCGATTAAATAAATCGTTTATAGAGTTATGCATATACATGGTCTACTGGTCACATGTGTTGAATTCCTCTGAGATCCATGCCTCATTAATTTTTATAAATGTGAGGTAGTCAACACGGTCATGAGCTAGGCGAGTGTGCTTATCGGTCACGATCCCCCCTGCTGCGCTGAACGTCCTTTCGGACAGGACACTAGAAGAGGGGCAAGCCAACAGTTCCATTGCAAATTGGGCAAGCTCTGGCCAGAGGTCAAGCCTGCCCACCCAGTAGTCCAGGGGTTCATCACTTCTCAGAGCGTCCACATCGGCCGTTAACCCGATGTAGTCAGACACCTGTCGGTCTATGCGTTCCCTGATGCTGGATCCGGGTGACACCTGTCGATGGGTCGGCTGAAAGAATGACCTCATATCAGAATTCACCAACACATCTTCAAACCGCCCTCTTCTTGTAGGCGCTGTTGGATTGGAACCCGCAACTCTTTCTCTGGGAGTGGGAATTCCTCCTCTGCCAGCGCACGCAAAAGCAGAATGCAGCATTTCTCGAAGCAAGGTCTGTAAGTTCTCCATTCTGACAGCCCTCTGTGATGGTGGTAACATTTCCACCATTTTGTGTTTGTACCGGGGCTCTAAGTACGTTGCCACCCAGTACTGGTCCTTGACCTTTGTGCTTTTTATACGGGGGGTCCCTGTTAAAAAAACTGGAGCATGAAGGCCCCCATTTGCACTAAACTGGAAGCGGTGTGGTGGCCTGGGTCCTGCTCATCATCCAGGATAATGTCGTCCTCCTCTCCCCATCCATGCACAACAGGGATCCCAGAAAGGTTTAAAGCATGCTCTTCTTGCTCCTCCTCATCCGCCCCGGCAGCATCCTCCTCTGACTCCTCTTCAGACTCCTGTTGACTTGTGAGCATTGCGACTTCCTCATCTTCCCGCTCCTGCTCCTCCACGGCTTGATCAATGACACGACACAATACACGCTCCATAAAGAAGGCATAAGGTATGATGTCACAGATGGCGCCATGGCTGCGACTGACCAGTTTGGTGATCTCATCAAATGGCCGCAGAAGTCTGCATGCGTCGCGCATGAGCAGCCACTGGCGCGGTGAAAATAACCAAGCTCCCAGAACCTGTTCTACTGCAGAGTTCGTACAGGTAGTCATTAACTGCACGTTTCTGCTGGAGCAGCCTATGAAGCATATAGAAGGTTGAGTTCCATCGCGTCGGGCAATCGCAAATAAGTCGTCTGACCGGCAGATTGTGTTGCCGCTGAATGTCAGCAAGGCGAGCCATGGCCGTGTAAGATCTTCTGAAATGGCCCAAGATTTTCCTTGCCTGCTGCAAGATGTCCTGGACCCCTGGGTATTTGACAACGAATCGCTGCACGACCAAGTTTAAAATGCATGCCATGCATGGCACGTGTGTAATTTTGCCCTGTTTCAATGCATTAAGCAGATTGGCACCATTGTCACACACCACTTTACCAACTGTCAAATTTAGCGGTGTTAGCCACTGATCTGCCTGTGAACGCAAAGCTGAAAGGAGTGTCGGGCCAGTGTGGCTCTTGGCTTCCAGGCACAACAGACGGCATGGCAACGTCTCACCTGGCATGTTGAATAGGTTCTGGGCTAGCAGCGGAAAAGGAGGAGTCAGCCGAGGAGGAGAGGGAGGAGGATGGAGGAGGAGAAGAAGAGCTAGGCCTGCATGCAATCCGTGGCGGTAAAACCAAATCTACACGGGTGCCACGGGTTACATGCTTGACGGCCATCAGAAGGTTCACCCAGTGGGCAGTAAAAGTTATATACCTTCCCTGCCCATAATTGCTAGACCAAGTATCTGTGGTCAGATGTATCTTGGCACCGACACTGTATGCCAGAGATACATTCACTTGCCACTGAACATGGCCATATAGCTCTGGGATGCCCTTCTGTAAGAAATACTTCCTTCCTGGGACCTTCCATTGTGGTGTTCCAATGGCCACAAATATTTGAAAGGCCTCCGAGTCCACCAGTTTATATGGCAGTAGTTGGCGGGCTATCAATTCTGACAAGCCAGCGGTCAAACGTTGGGCAAGAGGGTTATCCGGCGTCATAATTTTTTTTACGCTAGAACATTTGGCCCACGGAAGCCTGCCCTTTTCCAGAAAAACGTGAGGACGGCATGATGGAAGATGGAGTGGAGGACAATTGTGAGGAGAGAGGAGAAGGAGAAGTAGAAGACAAGGCTGGACGGTGAGAGCCAGGCTCTCACCTCCCACTGGGCTCGGTGATGGCAGCTCATGTGCCTACTTAAGGCGGTCGTCCCTAGGTGAGTGTTGGGCTTACCGCAACTTATGCGTTGACTGCAAAGGCTGCAGATGGCAATATTATTGTCAGCAGCGGACATGTTAAAAAAAAAACCCACACTGCGGAGCCATGTGCCGTCCTGGGAGCGCTAGATGTGACCGTACATGGTTGATGCCCTGCTCCTGATACATTAGCAGTCTACTTTGTCCCTACTTTGCAATCTAAGTTCCACCTGCTTCTCCTCCCTGGTCTGCTGGTCCATATCTCCCTCTGAACTCCCCTCCTCTTCCTCTCTTGTGGGCACCCACGTGACATCACTAGATACGTCATCATCGATGTCACCTTCCCCAGCGCGATATTTAGAGATCTCAAAGTAGGCAGCAACACCGGGGACCAACCTCCTCCTTGGGCTGATCTGGGTACTGTTGTCAGACTGCTAAGTGACGGTTGTTTCTACCTCCTCTTCCTGATCCAATGCCAAGAGTGGCTGCGCATCGGCAATGTCTTGTGATGGATCTGAAAATAATTCCTGTGACTCAAGCGGAGGGTATATGGTGGTGGTGGTGGTGTTGGTGGAAGTGTCTTCGGGGGTGCACACAGCAGAGTGAAGAGGGTGCAGATCAAGAGGATGAGGAGGGTGCAGAAAGTAAGGCTGAGTAAGCCACACCAAGTCTGGTGCATCCTTCGATGTAATCGCACGCACCTTCTGCAATTTGCCACTTCGGCTCAAGCCTGTTGCTCCTGCCCTACCCCTACCACCCCTGCG
Organism: Lithobates pipiens; assembly: GCF_037356315.1. Lineage (NCBI taxonomy): Eukaryota > Metazoa > Chordata > Amphibia > Anura > Ranidae > Lithobates > Lithobates pipiens. The sequence continues at coordinate 77,246,240 of NW_027507718.1, forward strand.
GAAGGTCCTGCCTCTTCCTGTGCCTGTCATTTTTCTAAATGACCCTGTGACAAAAGTCTCTAGAGAAGTGCAGTATGTATTTGGAAGAAGGTGTATATAACACCCCGCTTCAATCTGTTGTATTTGGGGGCCACTGGTCTATCACACCAGTTATAATACTTTTTTTTAAATAGCGTTTGTCATCCTTTGTAGTATCGCTGCAGAACCGCTCAGCAGTCACAATGCTGCACAGTGGAAATGCATTAGACTATGCTTTCTATATGTGCAAGTATTTTATACGTGTATTACACCCCTATATACTGCACACCAAATAGTACACCTATACCAGTCCTTAAAAGGACCTTTGTGGACCTAATAGTAGCTATCTAGTAGCTAGTGAATTGTAGGCTGTCCCTGCTCCAAAAACCAAACTGTCCCTCCCTACACTGAGAAACGACAGTTGCAGAATCGGTCAGCAGCACTGCATGCAGTGCACTATAATATGCTTTCTATATTTGAAAGAAAGTATATTATACGTGTACAACCCTATATACTGTACACCTATAAAAGGACCTTTGTGGACCTAGTAGCTATTGATTTTCAGACTATTCCTGCTCCAAACACCAAACTGTCCCTCAGTCCCTACACTGATAAAAGACAGCTACAATCGGTCAGCAATCAGCTCAGCAGCCAAGTATAATATGCTTTCTATGTTTGAAAGAAATTATATTATACGTGTACAACCCTATATACTGTACACCTATACCAGTCCTTAAAGGGACCTTTGTGGATCTAGTAGCTAGTGAATTGCAGACTGTCCCTGCTCCAAACACCAAACTGTCCCTACCTACACTGAGAAACGACAGCTGCAGAATCGGTCAGCACTGAGCAGCACACTATAATATGCTTTCAATATTTGAAAGAAAGTGTATTATACGTGTATTACAACCCTATATACTGTACACCTATACCAGTCCTTAAAAGGATTTTTGTGGACCTAATGGTATTAGCTAGTGATAGACTGACTGTCCCTGCTCCACACAGCATCCTTTCCCTACACTGACAAAAGACAGAATGTAAAATGGCCGCCAGATCAGGTCTATTTATAAGGTAGGGGGTATGTCCAATTGTCCATGTGCTGAAATGTCTCAATTGGCTGTCCTGTACCCCACGAAGGATGTATCATGGGTCAAAGTTCTTCACAATGTAAACAAATATGGCCACCGTGAACAGCGGCAGAAGTCTGCCGGTTTGGCGAATCGCGAATGAGCAAAATGCGCCGCTAACCGACCGCCGGGCCAACCGCAAGGTCATCTCTATGTGGAGGGTACCATTTGTTCATCTGATTTAGAAGGAACTGCTTTTGTGGTCTTCTCTTTAGTGAAGAAATAGGAAATGATATTGGTGTTTGGGAGGTAACAGCTTTTGTATACCTTATGTATAGCTAAGCACATGGTAGTTAAAAAAAAAAAAAAACTGTTAACAAGATATCATAATTAGCTTAATACTAAGAAAGAAGATAACCAAAGAGTGCAAAAAGGACAATGTGGTTCACTTTAAAACCAACCATGGCCGTCACTGAAAAAAGATGCAATTTCATTTTTTTACTTCTCCCCTACACACACACTGTAGCACAACTGGGCCAGCCTCTATGTGAGCCCATTCCTCAGTATACAGTGCCTCAAACTGCATGCATTGTACGAGGACTGGCCAGAGATCCTGATTAGGAAATACTGAGCCATTAAGGGCATTCCTTACAGCATTTTGCCAAGGTAATATTTGGTATGCCTGTTGGAGTGACTTTGCTTTGCACACCTTTCTAAAGCTGCTAATCTGAATGCATTAAGAGAACATACTGAGATTCTGTAAAATCTTACAGTCTACTCTAGACGCTTAACTAATGCGGATATGTTCTAAATGGCTACAGGGATTGTGTCAAATCCCAACATGTGTGTGTTAGCTACAAAAGTAACAGGTTTGAGTGAATTGTTACTATTCTTTTGAATAATTAAAAATGCTACACAACATCCAGTTAAAGTGGTAGTAAACGTCTGAAAAAAAAAAAGTAAATACATTTTTCTTCCTGCAAGGTAATATTATAATGTGCTAGTATGCACCGCATACTAGCTCATTATGAAAGATTTAGCTTGAAATGAAGCCCTACTGCGGCATGCTGTCAAGAGCACATTGCCATTAGACGTGCATAATGAAAAACAGGATTTTTATAACAGCTTGCCTGTAAAATCCTTTTCTTTGATGTACATCAGGGGACAGAGAGCCATAGTAGTTACTATGTGGGTTATAGGGCCACTGATAGGTGATGGACACTGGCATGCCTTAAGGCTATATAACCCCTCCCATTTTTGTAGCCAAGCAATACAAGTGTATACCAAGAAGGGACGGACGTCTGTGTCCTCTGATGTACATCAAAGAAAAGGATTTTACAGGTAAGCTTTTATAAAAATCCTGTGTTCTTTTCTTACATCAGGGGACACAGTGCCATAGTAGTTACTATGTGGGATGTCCCATAGCAATGGCAACTGAAGGAAGGGAAACGCAACAAAAAAGTAGGGCAAAAAGGAGGCCAGAGGACTCATACTGCAGCCTGCAGTATACTGCGCCTAAAGGCAATATCCTCATGACCTTTAATATCGATTTGATAAAATCTGACAAACGTATGAACCGAAGACCACTTTATGAATCCATTTGGAAAATAGTGGATTTTGACGCTGCCTGTCCACATTTTGGACCCTCTGGCAGTACAAACAAAACATTTGTTTTGCGAAACCTGAGCGGTCGCCTTTAAATAGACTCTGATCGATCTTACTACATCAAGGGAATGTAGTGCCTTCTCTTCACTAGAATGAGGCTCTGGGGAGAAAGAAGGAAGAATAATATCTTGATTTAAATGAAAGCCTGTTACCACTTTTGGCAGGGTTTCAGGATGAGGACATAAAACCACCTTATCTTTATGCATGATCAAATATGGCTCTTCACAAGACAGAGCCGCTAGTTCCGATACTCTTCTAGCAGAAGAAATGGCAACCAGAAAGATTATCTTTCTTGTCAAACGAACCAAGGGAATTCTCATAAAAGCAAAGCCGATAAGACCAAATTTAAATCCCAAGGATATAGAGGTGCCTTGATAGGGGGATTAATCCATGTTACCCCTGAATAAGCTATGCACCAAGATTGTGAAGCAAGAGGCCATTGAAAAAACACTGACAAGGCCGGAATCTGGCCCTTGATAGAAGTCAAAGCCAGCTTCATTTCAGATTCCATTTGCAGGAAATCAGGGATCCTGCCTATGACATACTTCCTGGGGTGCCAACCCCTGGATCCACACCAAGAAACATATGCCTTCCAGACTCTATAGTAAATGATTCTGGAAGCCAGATTCCTGGCATTAATCAAAGTAGACACTACCGAAGGAGATCACCCACGATCCTTTATAAAGTGGTATTCAACATTCAAACCTGTTAAATTTTTCGTCCGTAAGGTAGGATGGAATACCGGACCTTGTGCGAGAAGGTCTGGCTATAAAGGCAGTGTCCAAAGGACTCCTACTGCCATCTTTATGATCTCGGTAAATCAAGATCTTCTGGGACCGGCTGGGGCCACCAGAATCTCCTCCTTTCGTTCCTGCTTGATCCTGCAGGGAAGGCGCGGAAGTAGCAGAACTGGAGGAAACGCTTAGATCAGTAAAAAAACTGATCCCATGGGAAGACTAATGTGTCTGTTCTGCCTGCTAGCGGATCCCTTGTTCTCTACACAAAGTTGTCGACTTTGTTGTTGAATCTGGATGCGAATAGGTTCATGTTCGGAATACCCCATCTCTGACATATCGCTAGGAAGATGTCGGTGAGAAGAGACCATTCTCCTGGAAATAATTGTTGGCGACTCAAGTAGTCCGCCTGCCAATTCTCTATTCCTGTAATGAAAATTGCTGATAGGCAAGCAATGTTGTGTTCTGTCCAAGCTAGAACATTATCCACCTCTTTTTGGGCTGCGCAACTTTTCGTGCTCCCCTGGTGATTGATGTAAGCCACAGCCGTGGCCTTGTCAGATTGAATCCTGACAGGACAGTCCCATAGTCTGACCGTCCAAGATTCTAGGGCCAGATGTACTGTCCGAATCTTCCAAAATGTTGATAGGTAAGGTCATCTAACCTGGACCATCTCCCCTGGACTAAATCTTCTTCCAGGGCTGCTCCCCAGCCTAGAAGGCTGGCATCTGTTAACACTTCCTGGGTTTCAGGTAGAAAAGATTTTCCCTTTTGCTGGATAATAACCACCAATTTAGGCTCTGAATTATGTCAGGACCCAAGCGCATTTGGAAAAAACCAAGGCCTGAATCTTTAATATTCCAGACCAACAGGATGGTGTTTGAAGCAGTCTTGAGTGAAAACTGTACGTAAGGGGCGGCCTCGCAGGAGGCCACCATTTCCCCTAACGATCTCATGCACAGCCGAATGGAAGGATTTTTCTTTGTTTTGATAAGTTGAATTAGTCCTACAATGGAACTGATTCTTGTCTGGGGTAAGAATACCTTCTTCTGTACGGTATCTATAACCAGCCCCAAGTACTGTAATCTTCTTGATGGTTTTAAGGAGGATTTTTCTAGGTTGAGTATCCAACCCAGAGATTCCAGGTAGTTTACAGCTGTGATCAGACTCTGTTTTAAACCTGAGATCGAATGATCTATTAAAAGTAGATCGTCTAAATAGGCTAGGACCGTTATGCCTTGAGCCCTTAATCTGGCTAAAGGAGGTGCCAGAATCTTTGAGAACACCCGTGGTGCTGTGGCTAGACTGAATGGCAGGGCCACAACTGAAAATTATGATTTTCTATTTCAAAGCACAGAAATTTCTGGTGAGCAAGAAATATTGGCATGTGGAGATATGCAACTGAAGCCAAAAACTCCCCTTCTTGCAGGATGGACACAACCGATCGGATTGACTCCATGCGAAAGGTTCGGATTTATAAGTGCCGATTCAGACCTTTGAAATCTAGAATGGGTCTTACCTCTCTGTTTGGTTTTGGAACCGTGAAAAGGCTTGAATCAAAACCTGTGCCCTGTTCCACTAAGGGAACCCCTGATACCACCGACTGGGATAACAGATGATCCAGAGCCAGAAAGAGAGACTTCTTTTTCTCTGGATCCTTGGGAACATTTGACCTAAGAAAAAAGGAGGAGACAAACTCTCGGAACTCTAAAGCCGCATACACACGTAGCCGTCTGTCCGATGTACTTAGTCTGGCGGACTTACCGCCAGACTGTCTGTCGGACTTTCCGAACGGGCTACTTGCCCACACACGGCACTTTTTCAGCGGACTAATATGGCGTACTAAGTCCGCCGTACTATTGAAATGAACGGACTCGCCCACACACGCGGAGGAAAGTCCACTCATTTCGAGCGCGTCTCCAGGTAGGCGGGGCCCGCGAAGGAGACGCCGCTGGCCCCGCCACCTGGTATGGACTTAAAGGGGAACCCCAACGCCGAAAAAAATCGGCCTGGGGGTCCCCCCAAAGTCCACAACAGACCCTTGTCCGAGCACGCTACCCGGCCGGCCAGGAAAGGAGGGGCGAGCGAGTGCCCCCCCACCCCAAAGCACCTTGTCCCCATGTTGATGAGGACAAGGGCCTCTTCCCGACAACCCTGGCCGTTGGTTGTCGGGGTCTGCGAGCGGGGGGCTTATCGGAATCCGGGAGCCCCCTTTAATAAGAGGGCCCCGGATACCGGCCCCCCACCCTATGTGAATGAGTATGGGGTACAATGTACCCCTACCCATTCACCTGTAAAATAAAGTACCAAAAAAACACAACACACAAGATAAAATAGTTTATTGCACAGCTCCGGGGGTCTTCTCGCCGGACTCCTCCGCTATCTTCTTGTAGCTCTTTTACTAGCGGAGGAGCCCGGCATTCTTCTTCGTCGCCGCGGCCTCTTCTTCCGACTTCGGGGGTCTTGTCCCCCTCTTCGGTTCTTCTGCCGGGCCACCGCGCCTTCTTCTAGCTCTTTTACAGGCAGTGGCCCGGTCTTCTATCGCCGCCGCTGTCGCCGCCGCCTTCCGTTCTTCTGTTCTTCTCTTCTTCTTCTTCAGATGTTGCCTCGCCGAGTCCTCCGCTCACAATGACGGGGACCGGGCACGCGGCGACTTATATAGGGACAAGGGGCGGGGTCTTCGGTGGATGTCACATGGGTTCATGTCACATGGCGACAGTCCCAGCATCCTCTGGGACTGTGACATCGTAAGGGTGCGGGGTCACCATGTGACATGAACCCATGTGACATGAACCCATGTGGCATCCACCGAAGACCCCGCCCCTTGTCCCTATATAAGTCGCTGCATGCCCGGTCCCCGTCATTGTGAGCGGAGGACTCGGCGAGGCAACATCTGAAGAAGAAGAAGAACAGAAGAACGGAAGTCGGCGGCGACAGCGGCGGCGATAGAAGACCGGGCCACCGCCTGTAAAAGAGCTAGAAGAAGGCGCGGTGGCCCGGCAGAAGAACCGAAGAGGGGGACAAGACCCCCGAAGTCGGAAGAAGAGGCCGCGGCGACGAAGTAGTAAAAGAGCTACAAGAAGATAGCGGAGGAGTCCGGCTGTGCAATAAACTATTTTATCTTGTGTGTTGTGTTTTTTTTGTACTTTATTTGACAGGTGAATGGGTAGGGGTACATTGTACCCCATACTCATTCACATAGGGTGGGGGGCCGGTATCCGGGGGCCCCCTTATTAAAGGGGGCTCCCGGATTCCGATAAGCCCCCCGCCCGCAGACCCCGACAACCAACGGCCAGGGTTGTCGGGAAGAGGCCCTTGTCCTCATCAATATGGGGACAAGGTGCTTTGGGGTGGGGGGGCCGCGCGGCCCCCCCTTCCCCAAGGGACCCCCCATGTTGAGGGCACGCGGCCTGGTACGGCTCAGGAGGGGGGGGGGGCGTTCACTCGCCCCTCCTTTCCTGGCCGGCCGGGTAGCGTGCTCAGACAAGGGTCTGTTGTGGACTTTGGGGGGACCCCCACGCCAATTTTTTTCGGCGTTGGGGTTCCCCTTTAAGTCCATACCAGGTGGCGGGGCCAGCGGCATCTCCTTCGCGGGCCCCGCCTACCTGCAGACCCGCTCGAAATGAGCGGACTTTTCTCCGCGTGGGAAAAGTCCGCTCATTTCAAAAGTACGGCGGACTGGCATACACACGGCCAGAATGTCCGCCGAAATGCGAGTCCGGCGGGAAGATTGGAGTGCAACACTGCCTTCTAAGTCCGCCGTACTTTCGGGTCAAAAAAGTATGCCGGAGGCTACACACGGGGGGATTGTCTGGCGGACTTGAGTTTTCCGGACTTTTCCACCCGCTTGTTTGATCGTGTGTACGCGGCATAATTGTAACCTAGAGAAAACTGCAGAATTTTTGGAAAATGGTGAACGAAAAAAAAAAAAGCGTTTTCAAGACAAAGTTGTGCATTTATACAATATTTCTAACACATAGCAAGTACATACCAAAAATGACATATGACCAAAATATATTCTCCTACTCCTCCTGAGTATGGCGATACCACATGTGGGAGACTTCCACAGCCTGGCCACATACAGAGGCCGAGTACGGCTGTGTATGGCTGAGCATAGCTGGGTACAGCGCGGTATGGCTGAGTACGACTGGGTATCGCTGAGTGTGGCTGGGTACGGCAGAGTGTGGCTGGGTACGGCAGAGTATCGCCGAGTATGGCTAGATACGACTGGGGTGGATGGGATGGCTGAGTATGGATTGCTGAGCATGGATGGGTGGATAAGTATGACAGAGGGATGGCTGAGCATGGATGGAGGAGTATGGATGGATGAGCATGAATGAGTGTGGATGGCGAGGTGAATGGCTGAGCGTGGGCTGAGTGTGGATGGTGAGGTGGCTGAACGTGGATGGCGGGATGGCTGAACGTGGATGGCGGGATGGCTGAACGTGGATGGCGGGATGGCTGAGCGTGGATGGCGGGATGGCTGAGCGTGGATGGCGGGATGGCTGAGCGTGGATGGCGGGATGGCTGAGCGTGGATAGATGAGCATGGATGGCTGAACGTGGATAGATGAGCATGGATGGCTGAACGTGGATGGCGGGATGGCTGAACGTGGATGGGGGATGGCTGAGCATGGATGGCGGGATGGATGAGCATGGATGGATGAGTGTGGAAAGCGAGATCGATGAGCGTGAATGGATGAGCGTGGATGGTGGGATGGCAAAGCGTGGGCTGAGTGTGGATGGCAGGATGGCTGAACATGGATGGCGGGATGGCTGAGTGTGGATGGCGGGATGGATGAGCGTGGATGGCGGGATGGATGAGCGTGGATGGCAGGATGGATGAGCGTGGATGGATGCGTGTGGATGGCAGGATGGATGAGCATGGATGGCGGGATGAATGAGCATGGATGGCGGGATGGATGAGCGTGGATGGCGGGATGGATGAGCGTGGATGACGGGATGGCTGAGCGTGGATGGCGGAGCGTGGATGGATGCGTGTGGATGGCGGGATGGATGAGCGTGGATGGATGAGTGTGGATGGCAGGATGGATGAGCGTGGATGGCTTATGCAGAGGGATGGATGGATTTTTCACTGAGCAGCAATGTGGGCGCTACACATCCAGACCACAGCGCTGCTACATCCGCTCTCTCCCCTCTCCGCTCACACTGGATAGAGAGGGGTGAAAGGAACCGGATATCACACTGGTTTGTTTACATGTGATCATTTGACAGAGTGATCACGTGGTAAACAGCCGCTGTCAGGAGGCGGATCGTGCTCTCCTCTCCTCACACAGAAGTTGTCGGTGAGGAGAGGAGAGTGGATCGCTGCAGCTGGCTGGTGATCAGTGAGCATCAGCTGTTTTTTTTTTTTTTTTTACAGCTCAGCTTTTTACACATTGATCACAAGTGTAAAACACACATGTAAAACATGTACACAATGTGAAATACACATGTTCCCACATAGTAAAAACATTCGCCAATGATTATCTACACACATATGTCCATGATCACCTACACACATCTGTACATGATCATCTGCGTACATATGACCGTGATTACACAAACCAACTATTATACACTTAACCACTTTGCGCCCGCGCTATAGCCAAAAGACGGCTACAGCGCAGACACTAACTCGTAATACTCAGGAGGAGTAGCAGAATTTATTTTGGGGCATTATTTGTGGTATACACATGCCAAGTGAGAGAAATAACCTATTACAATGTGACAATTTTGTGGAAAAAAAATAAAAAAAAATAAAAAATATTCATTTTGCAAAGAATTGTGTGAAAAATTTACAACATCAAAAAGCTCACCATTCCTCTTACTAAATACCTTGGAATTTCTACTTTCAAAAAAGGGGTCATTTGGGGGGTATTTGTACTTTCCTAGCTTGTTCGGGTCGCAAGAAATGAGATAGGCCACCAGTACATCGGATGTGATCAATTTTGTATGATTTGCACCACAGCTTTTAGACTCTCTAACTTTCACAAAGACCAAATAATATCCACTAATTTGGGTTATTTTTACCAAAGATATGTAGCAGTATAAATTTTGGCCAAAATGTATGAAGAAAAATTAATAATTTTCAAAATTTTCAGTCTTTTTTCATTTATAGCGCAAAAAATAAAAAACCCAGAGGTGATAAAATACCACCAAAAGAAAGCTCTATTTGTGGGAAAAAAAGGACAAAAAATAAATTTCGGTACAGTGTTACATGACTGAGTAATTGTCATTCAAAGTGTGAGAGCATCGAAAGCTGAAAATTGGTCTGGGCAGGAGGGGGGTTTAAGTGCCCAGTAGGCAAGTGGTTAACAAGATTTTTTTTTTTTTTTTTTTTTCCAAAGTCATGTAGCAGAATACATTTTGCCTTAAACTTATGACAACATTCAATTTTATTGGATTTCTTTTAAAATAGAAAGAAGAAAATATTGTTTATTTTTCGCAAATTTACGCTCTTTTTTCACTTATATTGCAAAAAAACAAAAAAAAAAAACGGAATCATTAATAAATACCACCAAAAGAAAGCTCTATTTGTGCGAACAAATTAATAAAAAATAATAATTTTGGTACAGTGTAGCATGACCGCTCAATTGTCATTGCAAATGTGAGAGCGCTGAAAGCTGAAAATTGGTCTGGGAAGGAAGGGGGTGAAAGTGCCCAGTATTGATGTGGTTAAGGGTTAATATTCATAGCAAACCCGAGGGGCCTGGTATGGATTGGGGGGACCCCCACGCCGTTTTTCAAAAATGTTTGTATTGCTGGCATAGTTTTGTTTACATTTCAGCTGTCAGTGGGGAAGGACGATTATTTTTTGACCTATCCGAATTCTAATCATTCTGAATATTTGAAATTTGTTAGAAAACCAATAAACTAAATGAATATTAACAAATTTCAACAAAATTAATTACTTTTTAATTTCCATTACAATTGTGCCTTGTAGGACATTTCTTGTTTTTTGGTTTACTTGTAGGTCATAATTATTAAAAATAGAATGAAAATCCATCAGGATTTTCTGCTGTTAAAGCAATGGCAATGTACGCCAATGCAGGGCCGGGACAAGGGGTGGGCAGGAGGGAAGGCTGCCCCTGGCGCAATGGTTTATTGCAGGGGTAGGGGGCACCCTGACTCTAACCCTAAGGGAAAGGGGGCGCAGTTTGGCATCTTTGTCCTGGGCGCTGGGTGACCTTGTCCCAGCATTGCGCCAATGGTTACATTACATATTCTTTTCTATATCATGCAGCATTTGAAAAGTAAAGAAAATATATATTTAAAGTGTATGTAGAGACTTTTTTAGTTGTTCATTTTGGATAGCTTGGCAAATAGGCAAATTCACCCCAGCTGCACAGAGACAGAAAGTAATGGAAATCCAATATTTTAGGCTTGTCACCAGAAATATTTAAATAGGGCCAACTGTTCCACTGACAACTGTCTGAGGGGTATTCCCCCTTCTTTGTTAAGATTTCCCTCACTTTATTTTGCATCTGTTAGGGTTAATTCTGTGTCTAGGGGGGTCCCTTCAACCTCTCAGACCTTAGATCCAATGTATTGTATAAATTCAGAGCGCTCTGGAATCAATTCTCAAAGGACAAATAAAATCACACACACACCATGGCGTCCTTCGAGAACTAATTGTATTGGGATATTACGAAGCAAATGATATAGGGTATTTTACGTCATACAGAATAAGACATGCGCAGTAGACATCAAGACGATTACAGCTGGTCAAGACAAAAACGCTATTGTTCTTTGTTTTAAGCTAGCTGAATTAATATAAGAAAAGATACATAATTCCTTCTGTAGCTAAAAGATGCTGAGAAACAGTGTGAAGGTTATAGATAAGTGTGTGAGAACACACGGGTTAGAAGAATCTCATGTTGAGACAGTTATCTGAGAAGTTAAAGGGGTGTTCAAACTGTACATATTGTGAAATGGAAGTTTGTGAATATTAAGATGGCTGACAGAAACAAGATGGATGCTTAGCATAACCTTTCAACCCCCTCTTTAAGTCATGGAATGACTTCTACAGATCCGCAGCCTCCTGAAATCTACGGTTCTTGCTACGTTTGTTATATTCTTTTACATAAAGCTGCAGATATTGTGTATATGCGTGAGAAGGTTGGTCTGGTGTAGTACACTTGCTAATACAAAGTAGAATAAGCTTGAAAATCAAGTAGCCTATCAATCCTAACAATAGTACTATGATAATCATAATCACTATGTCCTTTAACCATGAAAACATTCCACCTAAACCCAAACTAGAAAAGGGGTTCCATCCATAATTACCTATGTCCCTTGCTTGTTTCATTAATTCATTTACCTGTGTTCGGTGTTGATTAATAACATCATAGTAGTCTGGGATTTCCAGGCTGGTATTGTGAAACCATGTACAACATTCATAATCTTGGGTCATTTCGCATAAACCTGTCAGAGCTGCACTCATGCTTTCAATAGCTAATTCGTGTAACTCTAGTTGTCTTCTAATTGCTTTGAGCTCGACATTGAGTAGTCCTATATCTTGGGAGTTTTTTTCCATAACATCATTTATTAAACTAGTGTAGTTATTTAATTTGTCCATCATGGTTATGCCCCATCCTGTCCAGGATGGAAACCATGTCCATGACTTATCTGAAGTAGAAAACATAGGTGGGGCTTCTCTCTTGTATTTATAAGTTAACCTATGTACTGGACTTGAAGTAACTTTTATGTGATGTTCCTGATTCTGGCCTAGGGCTGACATGACTGGTACCAACTGTGCTAAATAACACCATCCTTTCACTCCTGCGGGGGATCCATGGGTAACAAATTTTAGCACAGCATACATATGTATTGTTTCCCAATGAAAAGCTTCTTAGAGAACTACGTTGGGGCTCAGTTCCAGCCTCAAATGCAGCACTAACAAGTTTACTCACAAGTATCCCAGAGGTTGTGTTCCTGTATGTAGTACGTTCACTAATGGTGTTGTTAAGGGATTGATTTTTGTAACTACACATATGACCTATGATAATGTTACTGGTATGGAAGGGAATACCCTTTAAAATGTTAAATACAGACTTGGAACACATACCTATTCCGTTGGATGTATTGCCTAACTGAACACACCACTCGGGTTCATGTGTCTTTCCTAAAGTGTAAAACATAATACTCTGATTGCGGTACCCTTCCGAGACATTCTTAATACTTAAGACTAGAGTATTTTCCAATAATGACTTGAGGTTCAGAGGGACAGCTAAGAGTGGGATTTTAGCAGTTTCTGGGTGCAACTTACTACAAATCCAGCATTTTTCATATCCTGACTTTCTAGCGTAAGCATATTTAAATTTTAACAGTAACATTTTTCCAGAAAAACTTGTTTCTTTGATCAATTCATTAGAGACATCTCTTTTACTGCGATTTCTGAGGTGAAAGTCAGTATGGTTGGTGTGTATTTCGCTTTTACCACATATGAGTTTCAAGGCACCTAAGTCTTCAGGATGAAAAATACAGTTAGTTATTATCCACACTGGGACAAAGATCAGAAGTAGAAACATCACCAGAAGGCAAAAGGCCTTCCCAGAAGTCTGTGGTGAAATGAGTGACATCACTGTCCTTTATGTCTGTGCTTGTCTTTTGAGGACTTAAAACACCTGCTTCACCTCTTTTCAGCCTTTCTTGAATTCCTGGGCTTAGATCAACCTTCTTTACTCTGCTGGCATGGATCCAAGTAGGACTTTCCTCTGTAAGGATGGCGGTCCTGGTGACGGCTACCACTTTGGTCACTGGTCCGAATGGAACCTCTTGCGGCTTTCGACCTTTCTGAAGCCTCTGGACCACAACTTGATCACCGACCTGGAACGGGTGGGTTGGTATCTGTGAAGAAGAAGGAAAGGTGCGAGCAACTCTTCTTTCGACAATATCAAGAGTTTCAATCAGTTTTTTTACATATTCCTCCTGTATTTGTTCCAAATCACCTTTCTCTACCATCAAGGGATGATTAGCCCACGGTGTGGGGAATGGCCTACCCATGAGTACCTCAAAGGGGGAATAACCCGTCACACTGTGAGGGGTCATTCTGATTTCAGCTAATACAGCTGGGAGAACTTTTTTCCACTTGCCAAAATTCCCACCCGTAGCTTTCCTTATCCTGTCTTTAAATGTTCTATTCATTCTTTCTACAATTCCTGAACTCTGTGGATGGTAGGGGAGGTGAAATTTCCAGTCTATTTTTAGTACTTTTACAAGATCTTGGCATATTTTAGCTGTAAAAGCTGGGCCATTGTCTGAATTTATTTGCAATGGACACCCCCATCTAGGAATAATTTCCTGTGTGAGGATCTTCACTACAGTTTGTGCGTTTTCATTGTTGGTGACAAAAATTTCGGGCCAGCGTGACATTATGTCCACGATAACCAAAAGATATTGTTGTTTCTTTCCTTCTTTGGGCATATGTGTAAAGTCTATCTGTAAATGGGTAAACGGTGTTGTTGGGTACTCAAGATGTTCATGCTTTGATTTCTTTGGGTTTGTTGGATTGTTCCTAATGCAAGTGACACATCTCCTTACAAAAGCTTTGACTAGATTAGGTAATCCTGCAATGAAAAAATCTGCATCTAGAAGTTCACATGTGGCATGCCATCCCTTGTGACCCAGTCCATGGTATTGTGCAATGAACAGGGGGGCGCTAGCAACAGGAATACACGGCTTCCCCTCTTTGCAGATTAATCCTGTTTTAGGATCCTTTTGTATCATCCCATCACAGTTCCATTGCGCAATATCATCAGGGGTGGTAAAAGCTTGCAGTTCTGTGAGCCAATGTGTCTCTTTCAGGGAACATGGCTGAGGTGTCAGCATGGGCATTTGAATGTTTGCCTTTTGTGTAGATGCAGCTTCTTTAGCTATTCTGTCAGCTAGTGCATTACCTTTGGCTATATCAGTCATTTGGCCTGTATGTGCCTTACAGTGCATGATAGCTAGTTTTGAAGGCAACTGAATTGCATCTAGTAATGCTGTGACTAGGTCAGAGTGTGAGATGCTCTTTCCATCTGCTGCCACATATCCTCTGCGAAGCCATATTACACCATGGTCCCAAACCACACCATGAGCATACCTGGAATCAGTGTAAATGTTTACCTCTTTTCCTGCAAACAGCTGGCATGCATGGGTTAATGCTATCAATTCAGCAGCTTGTGCAGACTGATAGGGTATTGGATTGGCCTCGAGGACAGTATCCGGCAGTTGGACAACAGCATATCCTGCATGATAGACATTATCACTTGGTCTGCTGCAAGAGCCATCAACAAAACTGTTTGTGCAGTAGGAATTGGTACTGAAAGCATATCTGCTCTAGGTGAAGTGTCCTGATGTATTGATTGTGTACAGTCATGAGGTGGTGGTAAGTCATCCTGTTCTCCTTTAAGACCTAATAAGGCATTCAAAATTGGAGCTGGGCCAGAGTTTATGTTTGAACTTTTTATTTTCAGGTTTGGATTGGACAGGAGGATGACTTCATACCCACTCAATCTTTGTGCTGACATATGCTGAGTATGTAAAGTTTTGAGGAGTGTGGTAACGCTGTGCGAGGTGTATAAAGTAGTGTTATGGCCCAAGGTAAATGGTGCTGCCAACTCTGCGACCATAGAACAAGAAGCCAACGCTCTGAGGCAAGCAGGCATGCCTTGCACCTGTACTGGAACCACCTTTGAAAAAAAAGCTACAGGGCGCAGTCTCCCACCATGTTCCTGGTCCAGTACTCCTGCCATGGTTCTGCAATTTTCCCTAGCAAACAAGTGAAACATTTTGCTAAAATCAGGGAGGCCGAGGCTCGGGCTGGTAACCATTGCACTTTTCAACATGGTAAAAGCATTTAACATTTCATCAGACCATTTTACAATATCAGACATTTCAGAGAGGGTTGCTTGTCTCAATATATTGTCATAGAAAGAGCAGTCAGGTATCCATTGGCGGCAGTAACCAATCATTCCAAGAAAGGTTAGCAGGTCTTTCTTGGTAAGTGGGCGGGGCAGACCCACTATAGCAACAATTCTTTTGTGACTGACTTTCCTAACTCCCGGAGACAGCACAAACCCTAGGTACTCAACCTCCTGTTTACACCATTGTAATTTTTTCTTAGACACTTTGTGACCACACGTATGTAACCATTTCAATAAGGATAGGCTATCAGCTCGGCAGTCCTCCTCTGAAGAACTACAAATCAAAAGATCATCAACATATTGCAACAGTACAGAACCATGAGGGGCAGTCCAAGGCCTGAGGGTGGCTTGGAGTACTATAGAATAGACCACAGGTGAGTCTATATATCCCTGGGGCATTCTACACCAGGTAAACTGGCGATTGTTTGGTCAATCGACACAGTAGAAGCAAAGAGTGGCCTTGTCTCCTTGTCTACAAGGACAGAGAAAAAAGCATTCTTTAAATCAATCACAGTAAAACATTTGGCTGTTGCTGGAATGGAGGACAGCAGAGATGGAACATCAGGTACAATGGGTGCTATTGGGACTATGAGGTCATTTATGGCCCTCAAGTCCTGTACAAATCTGAAGGAGCCATCCGGCTTCTTTACAGGGTTAACAGGTGTGTTGTATGGAGAAATAATTTCCTCCAGGATTCCATCCTGCAGAAACTTTTTCACCATTGGCACTATGCCATCCATCTTTTCTTTAGAGAGTGGATACTGTTTGTGATAGATAGGAAATGCACCTTCTTTGAGAGTGGCCTTGTATGGTGTGCATGAAACAAGTCCTACATCCAGATCTGATGTAGACCAGACCTGGGGGTCTATATCCTCAAAATCTTCTTCACTATTTTGTTGTGACAGCATCAATGAACCTGGTTTGCATGCTACTATAGTGATTTTATCTGAGGAAATGTCTAGACCTCCTTCTGAGTTGGTTCTAATTGTGATTCCTAGTGGCCCAAACAAGTCTCTTCCCAACAAATTTACAGGACACCTTGGTATTATCCTGAAAGAATGTGTGCATATGGTGTACCCTTCATCATCTTCTATTGGTAGGGGTGGAGTCCTATATGTTTTTGTCAGTATCCCATTAATTCCCAAAGAGGGTTCCGCTGGTTCCCATTTGCCTCTGAAATGATCTTCACAAATAGTACTCCTAGTGGCCCCGCTATCAACAAGATAGGGGAGGAGTCTCCCATTTATTGAAATAGCAACCATTGGACTGTCAGTGAAATCATCTGAGACAAAAGGAAAAGCTGGGACACTACCCTCTGGGCCCCATCATTGTTGTTGATTTCCCCATTTGATTGGAAATGTTGGACCTTGTTGGATGGATGCCTGTGGTTGTTGTGTCTGGTTAGGGACAGAGCTGGAATCGGGAGTCTGAGAAGGGGTGGGGTGAGGACACTGACTCACCCAGTGATCCTCAGCACCGCAATTGAAACATCCATTGTTTCTAGAGTGACTCATCCCTCTTCCATTTCTGCCTCTAAATCTGCCTCTAAAATTTCCTCTGCCTCTAAAGTTCCCCTTCGTATGGGATTTGAGATTACTCAGGAAAGTCTGGATCAATAATGGATCCAAAATTGACAGAATACCCAAACCGGCTTTCTGTCCATCCTGCCATATGAACCACCTAAGGGTTAACTAGGTATCGCTCTGTACATTTAGTGTTCCTATGAAAACAAAACAATTTACTTGCTTGACTGCCACCTAGCGGTGCAGACAATCAGACAACGGTGTGAATCAGACAATTAGACAATACCTCAACTTAGATTCCTTTACCAAAAAGAAATCAGTACTGTCCGTGATACTTTTTTGTACTAATACAGCTACAATCACTTCAAGACTGTAACAGAATAAATTTGGAACAAGTTCAAGAGTATTTCAGATACAATAAACGCACAATCTTGCTCATGGAGCTGCTGTTTTGTTTCAGACAAATTTAAACCACAGATGAATTTAACTTGCAATGTACATTAATCTGTTTACCTTTCACAAAATAGCTTTACCCAAATTGTAACTTTGTAACCTCCGGGAATACTACTCACCAAGTATGCCTTTTGGTTCTGGAAACAAAATAGCAGTCCACATATACACACTCAGCGCAATTCATTCAGCGTGATACTTTTAAAGCAAAGCAGTTATACAATCATACACAAAGTTTACACAATACATTGATCATTAGTCACCAGTTCTGTGCCGAACAGAACGAAAACTCTAGAGTAGTGATGGCCGAACGGTTCGCCCGGCGGTCGTTTCGCGGCGAATTTCCGACTTTCGCCGTCCGCGGGTTCGAACGCCTTTTTCCGTCGTTCGCCCCGGCGGACTTACGTGTTTAATGTATACAAGAACTTTAACCTTTCGTGACACGTTTATCATGTGTTACAGGACAACCAATTGAGACATGACAGCTCATGGACACTTGGACATTCCCCCTAACCTATAAATACACCCGATCCGGTGGCCATTTTACATTCTTTCTTCTGTCACTGTAGGGAAAGGATCCTGTGTGGAGTAGGGACAGAGAAAACGCTAGCTATTTGGTACACAAAAGTTCTTTTCAGGACTGGTATAGGTGTTAGGTCAGCAGCCTGAGTTTCTTTTGTCAGTTTAGATAAAGGGACAGAGCGCTGTATGCTGCTATTTTAGGGACAGCTCAGCCAGATTAGTCTTTCTTCATCATCATCATCATCATCATCATTAGCTGTTACTATCAGGTCCACAAAAGAGCTGTTCCAGCTAATCGTTCCAGCCTACTCTTTTTTGCCAATTTGTATAGGGACAGGCAGGAAGCAGTGTGTCAGGCAGTGAGGATAATTTTAAAGACTTGCTGTTACTATTAGTTCCACAAAGGTTCTTTTCAGGACTGGTATCAGTGGTACGGTAATAGGCTTGTACACGTATAATATTCTTTCTTCCAAATATAGAAAGAATATTATACTTGACTGCTGCCCTTCTGCTGCAGTCTGCTAATCATTCACAACTCACTTGTTCCACAAAGCTCTTTATCAGGACTGGTAACTTGGTCTGTCTAGGGTGCTACGGTACATAGGCTTGGGTGCGGTACAGTCTGCTGTTCTGTAAGGACCGCTATCGGTCCACAATACATAGGGTTGCCGTGCACTACTGCTGACCGCTGCCCTATACTGCAGCAGTCCTTCAGCGGTATAGGGACTGACGCACAGTCTGCTAAACACTAATACACAACCTGCTTGGTCCACAAAAGTTCTTATAAGGACTGGTAACTTGGTATAGGGTGCTACGGTACATAGGCCTGAGTGCAGTACAGTCTGCTGTTCTGTAAGGACCGCTATCGGTCCACAATACATAGGGTTGCCGTGCACTACTGCTGACCGCTGCCCTATACTGCAGCAGTCCTTCATTGGTATAGGGACTGACGTACAGTCTGCTAATCACTAACACACAACCTGCTTGGTCCACAAAAGTTCTTATAAGGACTGGTAACTTGGTATAGGGTGCTACGGTACATAGGCCTGAGTGCGTTACAGTCTGCTGTTCTGTAAGGACCGCTATCGGTCCACAATACATAGGGTTGCCGTGCACTACTGCTGACCGCTGCCCTATACTGCAGCAGTCCTTCATTGGTATAGGGACTGACGTACAGTCTGCTAATCACTAACACACAACCTGCTTGGTCCACAAAAGTTCTTATAAGGACTGGTAACTTGGTATAGGGTGCTACGGTACATAGGCCTGAGTGCGTTACAGTCTGCTGTTCTGTAAGGACCGCTATCGGTCCACAATACATAGGGTTGCCGTGCACTACTGCTGACCGCTGCCCTATACTGCAGCAGTCCTTCAGCGGTATAGGGACTGACGTACAGTCTGCTAAACACTAATACACAACCTGCTTGGTCCACAAAAGTTCTTATAAGGACTGGTAACTTGGTATAGGGTGCTACGGTACATAGGCTTGAGTGCGGTACAGTCTGCTGTTCTGTAAGGACCACTATCGGTCCACAATAGATAGGGTTGACGTGCACCACTGCTGACCGCTCACCTATACTGCAGCAGTCCTTCAGCGGTATAGGGACTGACGTACAGTCTGCTAATCACTAACACACAACCTGCTTGTTCCACAAAAGTTCTTATAAGGACTGGTAACTTGGTATAGGGTGCTACGGTACATAGGCCTGAGTGCGTTACAGTCTGCTGTTCTGTAAGGACCGCTATCGGTCCACAATACATAGGGTTGCCGTGCACTACTGCTGACCGCTGCCCTATACTGCAGCAGTCCTTCATTGGTATAGGGACTGACGTACAGTCTGCTAATCACTAACACACAACCTGCTTGGTCCACAAAAGTTCTTATAAGGACTGGTAACTTGGTATAGGGTGCTACGGTACATAGGCCTGAGTGCAGTACAGTCTGCTGTTCTGTAAGGACCGCTATCGGTCCACAATACATAGGGTTGCCGTGCACTACTGCTGACCGCTGCCCTATACTGCAGCAGTCCTTCATTGGTATAGGGACTGACGTACAGTCTGCTAATCACTAACACACAACCTGCTTGGTCCACAAAAGTTCTTATAAGGACTGGTAACTTGGTATAGGGTGCTACGGTACATAGGCCTGAGTGCGTTACAGTCTGCTGTTCTGTAAGGACCGCTATCGGTCCACAATAGATAGGGTTGACGTGCACCACTGCTGACCGCTCACCTATACTGCAGCAGTCCTTCAGCGGTATAGGGACTGACGTACAGTCTGCTAATCACTAACACACAACCTGCTTGTTCCACAAAAGTTCTTATAAGGACTGGTAACTTGGTATAGGGTGCTACGGTACATAGGCCTGAGTGCAGTACAGTCTGCTGTTCTGTAAGGACCGCTATCGGTCCACAATACATAGGGTTGCCGTGCACTACTGCTGACCGCTGCCCTATACTGCAGCAGTCCTTCATTGGTATAGGGACTGACGTACAGTCTGCTAATCACTAACACACAACCTGCTTGGTCCACAAAAGTTCTTATAAGGACTGGTAACTTGGTATAGGGTGCTACGGTACATAGGCCTGAGTGCGTTACAGTCTGCTGTTCTGTAAGGACCGCTATCGGTCCACAATACATAGGGTTGCCGTGCACTACTGCTGACCGCTGCCCTATACTGCAGCAGTCCTTCATTGGTATAGGGACTGACGTACAGTCTGCTAATCACTAACACACAACCTGCTTGGTCCACAAAAGTTCTTATAAGGACTGGTAACTTGGTATAGGGTGCTACGGTACATAGGCCTGAGTGCGTTACAGTCTGCTGTTCTGTAAGGACCGCTATCGGTCCACAATAGATAGGGTTGACGTGCACCACTGCTGACCGCTCACCTATACTGCAGCAGTCCTTCAGCGGTATAGGGACTGACGTACAGTCTGCTAATCACTAACACACAACCTGCTTGTTCCACAAAAGTTCTTATAAGGACTGGTAACTTGGTATAGGGTGCTACGGTACATAGGCTTGAGTGCGGTACAGTCTGCTGTTCTGTAAGGACCGCTATAGGTCCACAATAGATAGGGTTGACGTGCACCACTGCTGACCGCTCACCTATACTGCAGCAGTCCTTCAGCGGTATAGGGACTAAGAGTTTTGTCACAGGGTCATTTAAAAAATGACATGCAGAGGAAGAGGCAGGCCCTTCCGCAGGGGTGGTAGGGGTAGGGCAGGAGCAACAGGCTTGAGCCAAAGTGGGAAGTTGCAGAAGGTGCGTTCAATTACTTTAAAGGATGCACCAGACTTGGTTGAGTGGCTCGCTCAGCCTTACTCTTCTGCACCCTCCTCATCCTCTCGATCTGCACCCTCTTCTTCACTCTCTGCTATGTGCACCCCCAAAGACACTACCACCAACAACACGACCACCACCACCACCACCACATACCTTCCGCTTGAGTCACTGGAATTATTTTCCGATCCATATCAAGAGGACATTTCTGATGCGCAGCCACTCTTGGTATTGGATCAGGAAGAGGAGGTAGCAACAAGCGCTACTCAGCAGTCTGACGCCAGTACCCAGATCAGCCCAAGGAGGAGGTTGGTCCCCGGTGTTGCTGCCTACTCTACTTATAGCGGTGGGGAAGGTGACGTTGATGATGACGTGTCTAGTGATGTCACGTGGGTGCCCACAAGAGAGGAAGAGGAGGGGAGTTCAGAGGGAGATATGGACCAGCAGATAGGGAGGAGAAGCAGCAATGACTTACATTGCACAGCAGGGACAAAGCAGACTGCAAATGTATCAGGAGCGAGTCATCGACCATGTACGGTCACATCTGGCGCTCCCAGGACACCGGCACATGGCTCCGCAGTGTGGGCTTTTTTTAACGTGTCCGCTGCTGACAATAGCGTTGCCATCTGCAATCTTTGCAGTCAACGCGTTAGTCGCGGTAAGCCCAATACTCACCTAGGGACGACCGCCTTAAGAAGGCACATGAGCAGCCATCACCGAGCCCAGTGGGAGCAACGGAACACACAAAGCCACACTGCAGGCTCTCACCGTCCAGCCTCGTCTTCTACTTCTCCTTCTCCTCTCTCCTCACAATTGTCCTCCACTCCACCTTCCATCACGCCAAGCTCACATTTTTCTGCAAAAAGGCAGGCTTCCGTGGGCCTAATGTTTGAGCGTAAAAAAATGATGACGCCGGATAACCCTCTTGCCCAACGGTTGGCGGCTGGCTTGTCAGAACTCATAGCCCGCCAACTACTGCCATATAAACTGGTGGACTCGGAGGCCTTTCGCAAATTTGTGGCCATTGGAACACCACAATGGAAGGTCCCAGGAAGGAAGTATTTCTCAGAGAAGGGCATCCCAGAGCTATATGGCCATGTTCAGCGGCAAGTGAATGTATCTCTGGCACACAGTGTCGGTGCCAAGATACATCTGACCACAGACACGTGGTCTAGCAAACACGGGCAGGGAAGGTATATCAGTTTTACTGCCCACTGGGTGAACCTTCTGACGGCCGTCAAGCATGTAACCCGTGGCACCCGTGTAGATTTGGTTTTACCGCCACGGATTGCATGCAGGCCTGACTCTTCTTCTCCTCCTCCTACTCCATCCTCCTCCCTCTCCTCCTCAGCTGCCTCCTCCTTTTCCGCTGCTAGCGTCTCTTCCACTGCACCGCCCAAGCTCCCCAGAACCTATTCCACATGCCAGGTGAGACGTTGCCATGCCGTGCTGCGTCTGTTGTGCCTGGAAGCAAAGAGCCACACTGGCCCGGCACTCCTTTCAGCTTTGCGTTCACAGGCAGATGAGTGGCTAACACCGCTCAATTTGACAGTTGGTAAAGTGGTGTGTGACAACGGTGCCAATCTGCTTAGCGCATTGAAACAGGGCAAAATCACGCACGTGCCGTGCATGGCACACGTCTTAAACTTGGTCGTGCAGCGATTCCTTGTCAAATACCCTGGGGTCCAGGACATCTTGCGGCAGGCAAGGAAAATCTCGGCCCATTTCAGAAGATCTTACACGGCCATGGCTCGCCTTGCTGACATTCAGCGGCGACACCATCTGCCGGTCAGACGTCTTATTTGCGATTGCCCGACGCGATGGAACTCAACCTTCTATATGCTTGATAGGCTGCTCCAGCAGAAACGTGCAGTTAACGTCTACCTGTATGAACTCTGCGAAAGAAACGGTTCTGGGGAGCTGGGTTTTTTTTCACCGCGCCAGTGGCTGCTCATGCGCGACACATGCAGACTTCTGCGGCCATTTGAGGAGATCACCAAACTGGTCAGTCGCAGCCATGGCGCCATCAGTGACATGGTACCTTATGCCTTCTTTCTGGAGCGTGCATTGCGTCGTGTCATTGATCAGGCTGTGGAGGAGCAGGAGCGGGAAGATGAGGAAGTCGCAATGCTGGATGAATTCCCAGGGGGGGCTACTCTATCTGAGACAAGTCAACAACAGGAGTCTGATGAGGAGTCAGAGGAGGATGGTGCCGGGGCGGATGAGCAGGAGCAAGAAGAGCATGCTTTAAACCTTTCTGGGATCCCTGTTGTGCGAGGATGGGGAGAGGAGAATGAAGAGGACGACATTATCCTGGATGATGAGCAGGAGCCAGGCCACCACACCGCTTCCACTTTAGTGCAAATGGGGGCCTTCATGCTCCAGTGTTTTAATAGGGACCCCCGTATAAAAAGCATGAGGGTCAAGGACCAGTACTGGGTGGCAACGTACTTAGACCCCCGGTACAAACACAAAATGGCGGAAATGTTACCGCCGTCGCAGAGGGCTGTCAGAATGCAGCACTTCCAGGCCTTGCTTCGAGAAATGCTGCATTCTGCTTTTGCGTGCGCTGGCAGAGGAGCAATTCCCACTCCCAGAGAAGGATTTGCGGGTACCAATCCAACAGCGCCTGCAAGAAGAGGCCGGTTTGAAGATGTGTTGGTGACTTCGGATATGAGGTCATTCTTTCAGCCGACCCATCGACAGGTGTCATCCGGATCCAGCATCAGGGAACGCCTAGACCGTCAGGTGTCCGACTACATTGGGTTAACGGCCGATGTGGACGCTCTGAGGAGTGATGAACCCCTAGACTACTGGGTGGGCAGGCTTGACCTCTGGCCAGAGCTTGCCCAATTTGCAATCGAACTGTTGGCTTGCCCCTCATCCAGTGTCCTGTCCGAAAGGACGTTCAGCGCAGCAGGGGGGATTGTGACCGATAAGCGTACTCGCCTAGCTCACCACAGTGTTAACTACCTCACATTTCTAAAAATGAATGAGGCATGGATCTCGGAGGAATTCAACACATGTGATCAGTAGACCATGTATATGTCTATAAACAATTTTTGGAATCAAGCACACAGACCTTCTTAATTCATTTGGCTCACTTCCCTGACCCAAAAAAGCACACCGTACTATATGCCCCTACCCTCCTCTTTGAAGAGGTTGAGCGGTGTCATATTTCTACTGGGGCTGCTTATTATGAGGGGTTCCCACCATCCCTGTGCTGTGCTGACTTCCTCCTGGGTGTTCTTATTATGAGGGGATCACACCATCCCTGTGCTGTGCTGACTTCCTCCTGGGGGTTCTTATTATGAGGGGATCACACCATCCCTGTGCTGTGCTGACTTCCTCCTGGGGCTGCTTACGGTGCTGCTGTCAGCGCTGTATGTCACGGAGCTGCTGTCAGCGCTGTATGTCACGGAGCTGCTGTCAGCGCTGTATGTCACGGAGCTGCTGTCAGCGCTGTATGTCACGGAGCTGCTGTCAGCGCTGTATGTCACGGAGCTGCTGTCAGCGCTGTATGTCACGGAGCTGCTGTCAGCGCTGTATGTCACGGAGCTGCTGTCAGCGCTGTATGTCACGGAGCTGCTGTCAGCGCTGTATGTCACGGAGCTGCTGTCAGCGCTGTATGTCACGGAGCTGCTGTCAGCGCTGTATGTCACGGAGCTGCTGTCAGCGCTGTATGTCACGGAGCTGCTGTCAGCGCTGTATGTCACGGTGCTGCTGTCAGCGCTGTATGTCACGGAGCTGCTGTCAGCGCTGTATGTCACGGAGCTGCTGTCAGCGCTGTATGTCACGGAGCTGCTGTCAGCGCTGTATGTCACGGAGCTGCTGTCAGCGCTGTATGTCACGGAGCTGCTGTCAGCGCTGTATGTCACGGAGCTGCTGTCAGCGCTGTATGTCACGGAGCTGCTGTCAGCGCTGTATGTCACGGAGCTGCTGTCAGCGCTGTATGTCACGGAGCTGCTGTCAGCGCTGTATGTCACGGAGCTGCTGTCAGCGCTGTATGTCACGGAGCTGCTGTCAGCGCTGTATGTCACGGAGCTGCTGTCAGCGCTGTATGTCACGGTGCTGCTGTCAGCGCTGTATGTCACGGAGCTGCTGTCAGCGCTGTATGTCACGGAGCTGCTGTCAGTGCTGTATGTCACGGAGCTGCTGTCAGCGCTGTATGTCACGGAGCTGCTGTCAGCGCTGTATGTCACGGAGCTGCTGTCAGCGCTGTATGTCACGGTGCTGCTGTCAGCGCTGTATGTCACGGAGCTGCTGTCAGCGCTGTATGTCACGGAGCTGCTGTCAGCGCTGTATGTCACGGAGCTGCTGTCAGCGCTGTATGTCACGGAGCTGCTGTCAGCGCTGTATGTCACGGAGCTGCTGTCAGCGCTGTATGTCACGGAGCTGCTGTCAGCGCTGTATGTCACGGAGCTGCTGTCAGCGCTGTATGTCACGGAGCTGCTGTCAGCGCTGTATGTCACGGTGCTGATGTCAGTGCTCTGTATTACGGTGCTGCTGTCAGTGCTCTGTATCTCCTGCACCCTCTTGTTTGCCTACCCTGGTCCCTGACCTTCCCTCTCCTCCATTGCCTTCATTAGCTCCATAGTCCTGAATTGTCAGAACAATTTCCCAAATAAAAAAAAAATGCTTGTAGTTATCGATCCCAAATTCACCTCATACATGTATTATGCTATTGTCCAGGTGGTGGGACTACGTGCTACCCCCTAATAATTACCCCGTGGCCGCAAATTCGACCTAAAGGTTTGCGAAATTCGCCTCCCATTGAAGTCAATGGAGCCCGCGGCGAACGGTCGTTTTCGCGAACGTTTGTGCCCGTTCGCGTTTCGCGTTCGCGAAACGTCCCGTCGGAAGTTCGTCCATCACTACTCTAGAGTACTCTGTAAATTTTTCCTAGGTCCCCAAAACCTATTCTTCTAAGATCGCCAAGATCTTTTCTTTTAAGGTCACCAAAACCTTTACAAGTGTCCCCAAAACACTATACGACCTCCAAGGTCATGACCGGTCAACTTATGTATACTTATGAGAGGTTCAATAACCCAACAGCAATCTCTGTGGGATGGAAGCCAAGCCACACACCTGACACCTGGACTGCGGCAAGTCAATTTCACTCAATAAGAATAGAATTCACTTACCGAGCCGTTAGTAGCTTTCCACGTCCATTAAGGGTTAACATCCATCCCGGGACGAGCTCCCAGTTCTGTTAGGGTTAATTCTGTGTCTAGGGGGGTCCCTTCAACCTCTCAGACCTTAGATCCAATGTATTGTATAAATTCAGAGCGCTCTGGAATCAATTCTCAAAGGACAAATAAAATCACACACACACCATGGCGTCCTTCGAGAACTAATTGTATTGGGATATTACGAAGCAAATGATATAGGGTATTTTACGTCATACAGAATAAGACATGCGCAGTAGACATCAAGACGATTACAGCTGGTCAAGACAAAAACGCTATTGTTCTTTGTTTTAAGCTAGCTGAATTAATATAAGAAAAGATACATAATTCCTTCTGTAGCTAAAAGATGCTGAGAAACAGTGTGAAGGTTATAGATAAGTGTGTGAGAACACACGGGTTAGAAGAATCTCATGTTGAGACAGTTATCTGAGAAGTTAAAGGGGTGTTCAAACTGTACATATTGTGAAATGGAAGTTTGTGAATATTAAGATGGCTGACAGAAACAAGATGGATGCTTAGCATAACCTTTCAGCATCTTCATAACAAAGTAAATGTATATCTCAACAGGACACAGTCAACAAAAGATAAACCCTTCCCTACTCTATCAAAGCTAAAAAAAAGTTTTAGCCACACTGAAAATCTATTTCAATATTTTTTGCCTGGGTTGAAATCAACAATTATACTAAAAACACAAACATTCTTTACATTGACCCCAAACTTTCATATTAAAGTTTGGGAACAGAGGTCAATGCTATTGCCAATACCTGTGTTGTATGCTTTATAGGACATTTCTTTGTTTTTGGTGCACATGTAGCTCATGATTAGAGATGGCCTTGCGGTTCGCCCGGCGGGCGGTTCGCTCCGAACTTGCTCGTTCGCGATTCGCCAAACCGTTGGACTTCTGGCTATGTTCGCGGTGGACGTACTTGTAGTGTTGTAATACACGTATAATATACTTTCTTTCAAATATAGAAAGCATATTATAGTGTGCTGCTGAGTGCTGACCGATTCTGCAGCTGTCATTTCTCAGTGTAGGTAGGGACAGTTTGGTGTTTGGAGCAGGGGCAGTCTGCAATTCACTAGCTACTAGACCCACAAAGGTCCTTTTAAGGACTGGTATAGGTGTACAGTATATAGGGCTGTAATACACGTATAATATACTTTCTTTCAAATATTGAAAGCATATTATATAGTGTGCTACTGAGTGCTGACCGATTCTGCAGCTGTCGCTTCTCAGTGTAGGGAGGGACGGTTTGGTGTTTGGAGCAGGGGCAGTCTGCAATTCACTAGCTACTAGGTCCACAAAGGTCCTTTTAAGGACTGGTATAGGTGTACAGTATATAGGGTTGTAATAAATGTATAATATACTTTCTTTCAAATATAGAAAGCATATTATAGTGCACTGCATGCAGTGCTGCTGACCGATTCTGCAGCTGTCATTTCTCAGTGTAGGGAGGGACAGTTTGATTTTTGCAGCAGGGAGAGTCTGCAATTCACTAGCTACTAGCTAGCTACTACTAGGTCCACAAAGGTCCTTTTAAGGACTGGTATAGGTGTACTATTTGGTGTGCAGTATATAGGGTAATACACATATAAAATACTTTCAAATATAGAAAGCATAGTATAGTGCATTTTCACTGTGCAGAATTGTGACTGCTGAGTGGTTCTGCAGTGATACTACAAAGAGTGACAAATGCAATTAGAAAAAAGTATTATAACGGGTGTGATAGACCAGTGGCCCCCCAAAACGACAGATTGAAGCGGGGTGTTATATACCTTCTTCCACATACATACTGCACTTCTCTAGAGACTTTTGTCACAGGGTCATTTAAGAAATGACAGGCAGAGGAAGAGGCAGGCCCTTCCACAGGGGTGGTAGGGGTAGGGCAGGAGCAACAAGCTTGAGCCAAAGTGGCAAATTTCAGAAGGTGCATTCGATTACGTCAAAGGTCGCACCAGACTTGGTTGAGTGGCTCACTCAGCCTTACTCTTCTGCACCCTCCTCATCCTCTCGATCTGCACCCTCTTCACTATCTGCTGTGTGCACCCCCAAAGACACTACCACCAACACCACCACCATATACCCTCTGCTTGAGTCACAGGAATTATTTTCCGACCCATCACAAGACATTGCCGATGCGCAGCCATCATTGGCATTGGATCAGGAAGAGGAGGTAGCAACAATCGCCACTCAGCAGTCTGACGACAGTACCCAGATCAGCCCAAGGAGGTTGGTCCTCAGTGTTGCTGCCTACTCCGAGATCCCTAATTATAGCGGTGGGGAAGGTGACGTCAATGATGATGTGTCTAGTGATGTCACATAGGTGCCCACAAGAGACGAAGAGGAGGGGAGTTCAGAGGGAGATATGGACCAGCACATAGGGAGGAGAAGCAGGCAAAACTTACATTGCACAGGAGGGACAAAACAGACTGCTAATGTATCAGGAGCGAGGCATTAACCATGTACGGTCACATCTGGCGCTCCCAGGACACCGGCACATGGCTCCGCAGTGTGGGCTTTTTTTAACGTGTCCGCTGCTGACAATAGTGTTGCCATCTGCAGCCTTTGCAGTCAACGCATAAGTTCTGGTAAGCCCCACACTCACCTAGGGACGACCACCTTAAGAATGCACATGAGCTGCCATCACCGAGCCCAGTGGGAGCAACGGAACCCACAAAGCCACGCTCCAGGCTCTCACCGTCCAGCCTCTTCTACTTCTTCTCCTCACAATTGTCTTCCACTCCACCTTCCATGATGCTGTCCTCATGTTTTTCTGGAAAAAGGCAGGCTTCCGTGGGCCAAATGTTGGAGCGTAAAAAAATGATGACGCCAGATAACCCTCTTGCCCAATGGTTGACCGCTGGCTTGTCAGAACTGATAGCCCACCAACTACTGCCATATAAACTGGCAGACTTGGAGGTCTTTCGAAAATTTATGGCCATTGGAACAACACAATGGAAGGTCCCAGGAAGGAAGTATTTCTCACAGAAGGGCATCCCAGAGCTATATGGCCATGTTCAGCGGCAAGTGAATGTATCTCAGGCACACAGTGTCGGTGCTAAGATACATCTGACCACAGACACTTGGTCTAGCAAACACGGGCAGGGAAGGTATATAACTTTTACTGCCCACTGGGTGAACCTTCTGACGGCCGTCAAGCATGTAACCCGTGGCACCTGTGTAGATTTGGTTTTACCGCCATGGATTGCATGCAGGCCTGCCTCTTCTTCTCCTCCTCCTACTCCATCCTCCCTCTCCTCCTCGACTGACTCCTCCTTTTCCGCTGCTAGCGTCTCTTCCGCTGCGCCGCCCAAAATCCCCAGAACCTATTCAACATGCCAGGTGAGACATTGCCATGCTGTACTGAGTCTGTTGTGCCTGGAAGCCACACTGGCCCTGCACTCCTTTCAGCTTTGCGTTCACAGGCAGATCAGTGGCTAACACTGCTCAATTTGACAGTTGGTAAAGTGGTGTGTGACAACGGTGCCAATCTGCTTAGCACATTGAAACAAGGCAAAATTACACACGTGCCATGCATAACAGACGTCTTAAACTTGGTCGTGCAGCGATTCGTTGTCAAATACTCTTGGGTCCAGGACATCTTGCGGCAGGCAAGGAAAATCTAGGCCCATTTCAGATCTGACACGGCCATGACTCGCCTTGCTGACATTCAGCAGTGACACAATCTGCCGTTCAGATGTCTTTATTTTCGATTGCCCGACGCAATGGAACTCAACCTTCTATATGCTTGATAGGCTGCTCCAGCAGAAACGTGTAGTTAACGACTACCTGTATGAACTCTGTGGCAGAACAGGTTCTGGGGAGCTTGTTTTTTTTTTCACCGCACCCGTGGCTGCTCATGCGCGATGCATGCAGACTTCTGCGGCCATTTGATCACCAAACTGGTCAGTCGCAGCCATGGCGCCATCGGTGACATCGTACCTTATGCCTTCTTTATGGAGCGTGCATTGCGTCGTGTCATTGATCAAGGAAGGGAGCAGGAAGATGAGGAAGTCACAATGCTGGAGGAATTCCCAGGGGGGCTACTCTATCTATGACAAGTCAACAACAGGAGTCTGAAGAGGAGTCAGAGGAGGATGGTGCCGGGGTAGATGAGGAGGAGCAAGAAGAGCATGCTTTAAACCTTTCTGGGATCCCTGTTGTTGTCCGTGGATGGGGAGAGGAGGACAATATTATCCTGAATGATGAGCAGGAGCCAGGCCACCACACCTCTTCCAGTTTAGTGCAAATGGGGGCCTTCATGCTCCAGTGTTTTAACAGGGACCCCCGCATAAAAAGCATAAAGGTCGATGACCAGTACTGGATGGCAACATACTTAGACCCCCGGTACAAACACAAAATGGCGGAAATGTTACCACCATCACAGAGGGCTCTCAGAATGGAGCACTTACAGGCCTTGTTTAGAGAAATGCTGCATTCTGCTTTTGCCTGCGCTGGCAGGAGGAGGAATTCCCACTCCCAGAGAAAGAGATGCGGGTACCAATCCAACAGCGCCTGCAAGAAGAGGGCGGTTTGAAGATGTGTTGGTCCCTTCTGATATGAGATCATTCTTTCAGCCGACCCATCGACAGGTGTCATCCGGATCCAGCATCAGGGAATGCCTAGACCGTCAGGTGTCCGACTACATCGGGTTAACGGCCAATCTGGACGCTCTGAGAAGTGATGAACCCCTGGACTACTGGGTGGGCGGGCTTGACCTCTGGCCAGAGCTTGCCCAATTTGCAATGGAACTGGAATATTTTATGGTTGTACGTGCCTCTAAAGTCCACCACCAGAGGCCCTTCTGTTTTTATGATTCTATCCACTGTGTGCACTGGAGGACCAGGCATTCAACACAACAAGAAGTCAAATGTAGTGGATCCTTTAACTATCTTATTTCTGCAAGAAAGTGAAGATATGAGTCAAAGCCTTCCATACTAGTATGTTTTATTAACCTTTTGCATGGTACTTTTTAAAAAATGTTTACTTTGTTGGTACTTTTGTCTAAAATTATTGTAAAGCTTGATTAAAAAAAAACAAAAAAACAAGCATGTTATACTTAACTGCTCTGTATAATGGTTTTGCACGGAGCAGACATGATCCTCCCCTTCTGGGGTCCCTCGCCAGTAGTTCTGGCTCCCCCAGCTGAGTGCCCCATAGGAAGCTGCTTCCCATGGGAGTACACATGCATGCACAATCCCAAGCTGGGCTGTTTGAGTCTACTCTGCCTCCTGCTCACAGCAGAAGAGCCAGCGGCTCCCGCTGCTCTCAATCAAGGCTTTGAGAGTTGGTAGAGGGGGGAGGAAATACTGCAGACATGTGCAGCGTTGGACCGAGACTGGGGTGAGTATTGGGGGGGGGGGGGGGGATGCATTAAGGTAAAAAAAAAAAAAACATTTACCTTTAGAACCGCTTTAAGGATTGTGATGAATGGAAGATATTTAACAGAGCAGAAGGCAGCTATGAATATTTGGCTGGTACAACGCCCTGCTGTCTTTTAAAGTCTTGTATAATAACATTATCTTCTGAGATTGCTGTACATCTGTACTAGTACTACTTGGATAACATCCTGGTTTTTCTCTCATCAAAAAACCTGTTGGGTTAAATAGGATTCCAAGCTGTGTGCTCCTAGGTGTTCTCCTGGCACAGACACTATATTGCCAAAGGTATTGGGACACCTTAATAATGCTCTTCACTGGATCTATGGGGCCAAGCCATAAAGACACGGATGAGTGAGTTTGGGATGGAGGAACTTGAATGGCATGCACAGAGTCCTGACCTCAACCCGATAAAATACCTTTGGGATGAATTAGAGTGGAGACTGCAAGCCAGGCTTTCTTGCCCATCAGTGCCTGACCTCACAAATGCACTTCTGGAAGAATGGTCAAACATTCCCATAGACACACTCCTAAACCTTGTGGAAAGCCTTCCCAGAAGAGTTGAAGCTGTTATAGCTGCAAAAGGCAGGCCAACGCAATATTGAACACTAAGACTGGGATGCCATTAAAGTTCATGTGGGTGTAAAGGCAGGTGTCCCAATACTTTTGACAATATAATGCATTTTAGAACATTCATGATCATATATTACTATGTAATTTGTAACAGATGTTTCACCTTCTAAGCATATTGCCCTGGGTTATTGTGGCTCACTTCTCGAAGATGATGCAATTTGTGGCCATGAAAGGTCTCTCCTTCTTTTTTTTAATTTCCATGGTCTTCATTCTAATTTTACTCTGACATACAGGAGCAGTTTTACTTTCTGCTGTAGGAAAATCATTTGTCCTTTTATACAAATTAGACTCCTTCTCAGCAGCACACCAAACCCAGTCCAATAGACTTATGGAATAGATAAACACAAATGTAGAATGCTGACAACTGCATTTTTAAAAATTTGTAACAACAAAGTAGAAAAAAGGAAGTGGGTGTTCAAGGGTGGCCTACTGGTATTTATATAGCCTTAAAAGACACACAAAACATTGTATAAAAAGTATCATACGTTCTATTGTACAAAAATTAATATAGCATTACAAATATGTACAAATCTTAATCCATAGATGAATTCATTAATTAAAAGGAATTACTGTCAAGTATATTGATAAAATAACATATTTTGCGGTTAGATACCACTTCTTTAGATCATTATATTCACTTTTAACAGTTATCCAGTAGAATATTTCTTGGTTGTAAAAAGTGAAAACATGTATAAAATTTAAATTGAAATGCATAGGTATAAAGTATATATGAAACTTAAAGAGGGATTCCGCCCCAAAAAAAAATATTAAAAGCCAGCAGCTATAAATACTACAGCTGCTGACTTTTAATAAATGGACACTCACCTGTCCCGGGTTCCAGCGATGCCGGCAGCCGAGGCCGATCGACCGCTCGGGCCTCGGCTGCTGCCGCCGCCATTCGAGGTGAGGGAATCAGGAAGTAAAGCGAATCGGCTTCACTTCCCGGTTCCCTACTGCGCATACGCGAGCCGCGCCGCGCAATAGGAAATCTCCGCGCTATCACTGGGACCCGTGTGTGTCCCAGCAGACAGCGCGGCAGGGCAGGAAATGGCGTAGACTCCCGTGGGAGTCTATGCCCGGAAGTGGGTGAAAATACCTGTCTTTGACAGGTATCTCCACCCCCCTCCCCCCTGAAAGGTGTCAATTGTGACACCGGAGGGGGGGGGTTCCGATCAGCGGAGGTTCCACTTTAGGGTGGAATCCCGCTTTAACTCCAATAAAAACCTATTCACTCTGGACCTCTGGATAGAGAGAGAGGGAAAAAAAAGGGGGGGGAGGGGTGGGGAAAGGGAGGGATGAGAAAGGGGAAGGGTTGTGGAGGGGAGAAAAGGGGAGAGAGGTAAAACGTGGAAAAAGAGGGGGAGGATGGTGAGGGGAAAGGGAAAAGAGAGAGGAGGAATGGCCAACCTCCACTCACACACCACTACTTACAAAAAGACACACAGATGGATTGTGTAGGAGAAAAAAAATCAGATCATCTCAGGCTATGAGGAGGCATATACAGGGACCAGAAGATAGGAGAGAGATGTACAGTAACAATCCTCACAGCTTTAAATAGTTGAAAATGCAGATAGTAAAGAGTCACAGCTTCTTAGCAACATAAGTAGTGTATCAAGCCCACTCATTGTCCCATAGATACTTACTGCCAATATGATACAATCTTAGACACCCACCAACGGGTTGATGTCAAGCAGATTTAAAACTGTTAATTACAAATTGTATCCTGAAATCTCTAGAGGCTCAATTTATAGCATCCACCCAGGGGGGCCATAGGTAGCAGCCAGAATCAAAATAGCCAGCACTCAACTCCCATATAAGACCAAAAAAAAAAGGCCTGCATACCTGCTCTGTGGAAAAAACAAAACAAACCTTAGCACATTGACATGCAAGAGTTTCTGAAATTCAACTAATGGAACAACTTACAGCATTTATAAAGAACAAGTCTGATAAACATTTTAAAACTTAGACACCATGGTTACTAAATAGGAACTCACTCTTAGCCCAAATTCACACTGGGCTGCGGGAATGTGCCCTGCAAGTTCAGCTGAACTAGCACGATTTCACTCCCGCATGTCAGTCCCGATTTCGCTGTGATTTAACAGACATCTGTGTGGGTTTCTGCACAGATGTCAATGGAAATCGCACCCCGAAATCACAAAAAGTAGTACAGAAGTGACTTTTTTAAATCAGTGCCGCGCCGCAAGTGCGGTATCCCCCTTCACCATCTAGAAATTAGGTGATACACCTCTTCTTACTGCCAAAAGACCCCCATATCCAAAAGAAGAAATACGCTGGCTCAGCCATCAGCCAGGAGCATCCGCACCTGCTAAAAATGGGCGCCAGGGCTTAATGATGTCACCTCTGTTGCAGCACAAATACGTCGCCACGCGGTGTCACCGCTACTGACAAAACCGGAAGAAAAACTAAACGCTGGAAGCAGCAGTGCTTCCACAACAGAGGCACCCAAAACACAATGGGCAGACGGGCACACAACCAGGGCAGATCCAAGCCACCTCCCACACTCTGATACAAAACACAAGAAATGGCACAGGGCTGACAACAGAACACCCAAACCATCAAACCATGAAGGAGGGACAACAAAACAAAACAAGGCAAAACAAAGTGAAACAAAGAATACAAAACACACAACAGAAAAAAAAAATGTAACAAGCTGCTGAAAAAAAGAGCAGGAAAGATGTATGACTGGGTGGGGACTGAACTGCCCTATTAGATGCCTAGTTTCTGGCAAGGATTAGAAAAATTGTTCCTATAGAGGAAAGTAGATGTTATCCCGATTTGGCTGCAGAAGTGGAAAAACACATATCACTGAAGAAAAAATAGGATTTTTTGTACTCACCGTAAAATCCTTTTCTCTGTAATTCACCGACCGACACAGCTCCTCTCTGTAACAAATGGGTTGTTAGCCTTATCATAAGGAGAATACTAGGCATAGTTGTAATACAACACTCAGAACTCTTAGTTCCGCCCAGGGGGGCGGTCCCTTGGTTAACAACCCTCCCGTCTGTAGACAGACCTCAGTACGTCAACAAGCAGTATAACGTAAAGATAAAAGGAAGGGCGGGTGCTGTGTCGGTTGGTGAATTACAGAGAAAGGGATTTTACGGTGAGTACAAAAAATCCTGTTTTCTCTTATATTCACCGACCGACACAGCTCCTCTCTGTAACAAAACGGGATGTCCCCAAGCAGTGCCGAACGAGGGGTGGGAAAACAGCACAAAACATCATCCACCATGGCAAGTGGGAACTAGTGAAACTATACCCACAAAAAACAATAGTGCGTGGAAAAACCACCACAAAAGGGAGGGTATTCTCAACAGGAGTGATCGCCCAAAACTGCAGAAGTAATGCAACAGTGCATTAACATAACAGTACTGTGTTTTTATCGAAAAACCAGGAAAAACAGAATATATATATTGCATATTCAATTGCAACTACACGGCCACCTGCAAAACTTTGCAGCCAAAACAGGCATCAGCCGATGCACTGACGTCTACCTTGTAGAACTTGGTAAACGTGTGGGCAGACGACCAGGTCACCGATTTACATACCTGAGCAGCGGACACTTGGTGTTGGAAGGCCCAAGATGTTCCGATTGCCCTTATGGAGTGGGCCGTGACCGGAAAAGGGGGCACCTGTCCCTTCAAGGCGTAGGCTTGTACTACAATCTGTCTGATTCACCTGGAAATGGCGGCCGACGAGACCGCCATGCCTTTATTTGGACCAGCTAATGAAACAAACAGTGAGTCTGACTTCCGAAAGGGAGCTGTGGCAGA
Source organism: Lithobates pipiens (assembly GCF_037356315.1). NCBI lineage: Eukaryota > Metazoa > Chordata > Amphibia > Anura > Ranidae > Lithobates > Lithobates pipiens. The sequence continues at coordinate 77,282,413 of NW_027507718.1, forward strand.
CAAATACACCTTAAGAGCCTGAACCACATCCAGAGCGTGAAGGGCCACCTCCTTAGGGTGCTTCGGCTTAGGACACAGAGATGGCAATACAATGTCCTCATAGATATGAAAAGCCAAGACCACTTTCAGTAGAAAAGAGGGTTGCAGACGCAACACCACCTTATCCTTATGGATAACCAGATAGGGCGACTTGCAAGACAAGGCCGCCAGTTCTGAAACCCTCCTGGCCGATGTGATGGCCACTAGGAAGACCACTTTCTGGGAAAGAGTCAACAGGGGAATCTCCCTGATGTTTTCAAATGGTGGTTTTTGAAGTGCAGACAACACCAGGTTCAGATCCCAAGGGGGTAACGGTGGACGCACCAGAGGGACTACATGTCGTATCCCCTGAACGAAGGTACTCCCTAAGAAGTGAGATGCCAGGGGTCGCTGAAAAAAGACAGCTAAGGCTGAAATTGCTTAATGCCAATTTCTGGTCTACTCCTTGCTGAATAAACAGCAGGATCCTGGATATGGAAAAGGAGTGCGGATGCCATCCTTCTCCTCACACATGGAGATGTAGGCCTTCCAGGTACAATGGTATATCTTCAGAGAAGAAGATTTCTGTGCTCTCAACATAGTTGGGATCACCGAGTCCGACAGACCCCGGTTCCTCAACACCTGGCTCTCAATAGCCATGCCGTTAAAGCCAGCGATGGTAAAGCAGGATGGAGAATCGGACGTTGAGACAGAAGGTCCTCTCGCAGCGGCAGCCGTCAGGGAGCGTCTGCCACCAGACACACCAGGTCTGTGTACCAGGGACGCTGAGGCCAATCTGGGGCAACCAGTATCACTGGGATCCCCTCGGCTTCCACTCTGCGAAGCAGACGTGGTAACAGTTTCAGTGGAGGAAAGGCGTAGATCAGCTGGTACTGATCCCACGGAGCCACCATCGTGCCTGATGCGTCGGCCCACAGATCTCTTGTCCTGGACACAAATCTTGGTACCTTCTGATTGATACGGGAGGCCAGGAGATCCACATCTGGTGTGCCCCACCTCAGGCCCAACAAACTGAATGTCTCCGGATGCAATGCCCATTCTCCTGGGTCCAGCATCTGTCGTCTCAAATAGTCCGCCTGCCAGTTCTCCACTCCTGGGATGTAAATGGCCGACAGGGCCGGTACGTGTGCTCTGCCCACCGAAGTATGTGAGCAACCTCCCGTGCAGCGGCTGAGCTTCTTGTTCCCCCTTGGTTATTGACGTATGCCACAGCTGTGGCGTTGTCTGACTGGATCCTGATCAGACGCCCTTGCAGTCTCATCGACCATGTGGAGAGGCACAGCCTGATCGCTCTCAATTCGAGCAGGTTGATCGGCAACTTGGATTCTTCTGTCGACCAGAGGCCCTGAGCCGACTGAACCCACATCACTCCACCCCAGCAGGATAGACTGGCGTCCGTTGTGATCACCGTCCATTTCAGAGGAAGGAACAATTTCCCAGACTGAATCACCGGGGACCTCAACCACCAGATCAGCGAGTCTCTGACTGACTGGCTCACCTGGATCTGTTGATGCAGGGACAACTGAGATTTGTCCCATTTTGTCAAAATCTCCTTCTACAGGACTCTGGTGTGGAACTGGGCATAAGGTACTGCCTCGAAGGAGGCTACCATGAATCCCAGTACTCGCATGCAAAAGCGGAGCGATGACCACTTGCGGTTCATCAGCAGTTTTACCGCGGATCTGAGAGTCTGCAATTTGTCTGGGAGAGACTGGGAGGGAGAAACACTCTCGCTTCCCTGGAGTCCAGCAGGTACTCCAGACGTTGGGTCGGCATAATCACCAACTTCTTTAGGTTCAACAGCCACCCAAATTCTTGCAGGGTCTGCATGGTGATCGCCACATCCTCCTCTAATTCTGAGGCATTCTGAGGCAGAAGATGCCCTCAGGAGGAGATGGTCTAGGTATCCCACGATCGCGATCCCACGCTGCCATAGCAACGCCAAAACTGAAGCCAATACCTTGGTAAAGACTTGGGGGGGCTGAAGCCAGACCAAAGGGAAGAGCCACAAACTGGTAGCGGGCTTCCCCGACTGCAAACCATGGAAACTTTTCATGATGAAGGCATATGGGTATGTGCAGGTACACATACTGGATGTCTAAGGATGCCATGGAGTCCCCTTGATGGAGTGCAGCGACTACTGAGCGAACGGATTCCATTCTGAACCTCTGCACTTTTACAAAGTGATTGAGGGCTTTTAGGTCCAAGATCGGACGTACCCCTTCCTTCTTGGGAACCACAAACAGATTTGAGTAGAATCCCTGGAAGCTTTCCGATTCTGGAACCGGTACAATCACCCCACTATTCAGCAAATTCCTTACCGCCCCCAAGAGGGCCTCCCGGTGAGCAGGGGATACGAGTATGCTGGAGGGGGAAGAATCTTTTTGGTGGACAAGAGAGAAAGTCTATCTTGTAGTGTAGCCTGTGGAAAACCCCCCACCCAAGACACGGGTGGGGGCAAACCTTCATACGGCAGCACTTTTATTCACAGGCTTGTTAGGCTTGCGGTTCCAGGGACGTTTTTGACCATCTGTAGACGTCCTGTCGGGCTGGGGACGCTTCGTCGCAGCTCTGGGCGGACAAAAAGCCATTTATGAGCGTAAAAAGAGGGCCCTTGCCTACGGCGTGGCTCCTTAGCCTTCCTGGTCTGTGGGAGTAAGGTACTCTTACCACTGGTCGCATTTTTAATAATGCATCTAATGAGGCTCCAAAGAGCCGGTCACCAAGGAAGTTAAGATCCGTCAGGGCTTTTTTTGGATGCCTGGTCAGTAGACCAGCATTTTAGCCAAATTAGGCACCTCAGCACCACAGCTGACACTGAAGCCCTGGATAACAGAGGGAGAGTATCCAGAGCGGCGTCACAGATGTACTTAAGGCCTTGCACTAGTTGGTCTGCTAGTTCCACACAGACAGGAGAAGCCTGTTGCTCTCCCAATTCGCGGTGCAAAAGTTTTGCCCACTCAGTCAGTGTCTGTGACACAAGTGTGGATGCCAGTACTGGTCGCACGGCTGACCCCACAACCATAAACAAGGAACGAGCCACTGCCTCGGCCTTCCTGTCCATGGGATCCTTAAATGCAGGAGTCCCCTCTTCCGAGATCGTGGATATTTTATTTAACCTGGATACTGGGGGGTCCACGACCGGAGGAGCCGACTGTTTTTTGAGAAGGCTCTCCTCAAAAGGGTAATGCACCGCCATTTATTTGGGGACCGAAAAGGTCCGTTGCGGTTGACCCCATTCCTTGTAAATTAACTTGTCAAAATAAGTCAGATACGGGAACACGTTAGGTGAACATGCTGGCTTGCGGGACCCAAAAGGGACCGGTACATCAGCAGAGGGATCCGCTGGCTCCTGAATCTTCAGGGTATCACGTACAGCTGTGATACGTGATCCAACAAGTGCTTTGTTGGGCTCGGACCCAGACGGGGACTCTTCCTTACTGTCCGAACGGTCCTGGTCAGTGTCGTCTGACAAGACAGAGCAGGGGTCACCAGCCTCAGAAGGACCCGAGTCTGCGTCAGAGCTCTCCCCAGAGGACGGGGGGGGGGGGGGGGCAGGGGCCTCTTTAATGTACCTTTCTTCCCACGCACCGCCTCCATCTTGGCAACAAACTAATTGAAGAACGCCGTCAGGGTGTCCATGGGCACTGCACAGTCCGTAGGTGACACGCTTGCAATTGCCTGGATTTCAGGGGAAGAAACACCAGTTTCTGAAGCCATGCTGACCCTACCCTGTCTGCCACCCGAAGGGGACATAGGACAGTGACAGTCCCACCCTCCTTGCTGCCGCTGACTCAGGGGCTCTTTCCCGCCGGACTCAAACCCCTGAGGAGTTCTGCGCTGTTCAAAAGTAGTGCCTGTAGTCCCTGAGTGCTCCCAAGTGCAGAGTTAACAAAAACTATGTCAGTGGTAGCCGCCAGAATGAACGCTAAAACGTTCTAGAAAAGTGCTCAGGCTTCAATAAAATGGCCGCCCAGTGTCCAGTACACAGACAGAAAACACAGGGAAAATGGCTGTGAGAGCACATGAGCCATGCTGCAGCTAGAGAACACTGAAAAACGTGTTCAGGCTTCCAGAAAATGGCCGCCAGTGTCCTGAATAGATCACTTTGAAAATGGCCACCGAAGCCCAGGAAGGCTCGCCCACACCTAAAATGTCTGCCAGCAGCTCCATGAGGTACAGAAAGAAAGAATGGTAGCAGAGACACAGCGCTGCACCAGACCACAGCAGACCCTTACAGGCACCTTCCGGCAGCTTAACACACAGGACCCAGGACACCGCTAGCCAGCCAGCCCCCATCTCAGCTGAGAGACCACAGAGATCCCCAGTATATGCACATGTAGCGTGACACTTTGGACAAAATGTCTGCTATGTACAAATTTAGTTTTTCCTCAGTAAAGAGGTTCTGAGGGCTTATTGTGTAGGTTTAACTTTGGCATCAGTTTGGCTGGGCTGTGTTAGGGTTCTGTCTGGTCATGTGTACAGTTGGGTGCACATGAAAGGCCCAGAACCAGGCCTGGATGGATGCTTTAGGTATCAGCATTTCCCGGAACCAATCAGTGGGTGTGTCTGGCCCTGCTGAGGAGTCTGGGGAAGGGTACATGGTCCGTTTGCTTAGCCCCATTAGACCTGCATGGTCTGGGGTAAGGATCCATCTGTTCCCGAGTCTTGGAACTGGCTGGTCCGAGGCGCAGTAACTGAGGGAGGATTCAAGGCGTCCGGGTGTGCTCTCAACTTGAAGGGGCACCACAGCTCGTGTAAGCGACCGGGGGAGGACTTTTTGGAGGAGGGCCAACAAGCTGGCATCCCAAGATGAAAAGCTGCCATCACTTTTCCAGTACTGCTAAGGAGACAGAGAAGGTTCCAGGTACTGAGGAAAGGTTCCTATTCACTTTCGGTTGCAAATTTATTCAAGGTCAGAGACTTTGCAAGTTCTGTATTAAAGTGCTGACTGCCATAATCTCTGGCTAGAGATTTGTTCAGCTTTGCAGTGCCCAGCTGCGAGTGGCTACTCTCTGGGTTGTATTAGCCCTTGTACACACGGTTGGAGATTCCGACAGAATGTGTCCTATCGGACCGTTTTGTCGGATATTCCGACTGTGTGTGGTCTCCATCGGACTGTTTCCATCGGAATATCCGACGGACCAACTTTTCCAACTTGCCGGTAAAATTTTCAGACAAAATGCTCCGATCGGACATACTCCGATGGACAAAGTGCCACGCATGCTCAGATAAAATTCCTAGGCCAAAGCTATTGGCTACTAGCCTGAACTTAGTCCCGTCATAACAAAATAACGTCATCCCGTTATGTACAATCGGATTTTCCGACAACTTAGTCCGACCGTGTGTATGCAACATCACTTCCGGACCTCTTCCGAAATTAATCCGTCGGAATTACTCCGACAGATTTTGTTGTCAGAATCTCCGACCGTGTGTACAAGGACTTAGAGACTTTCTAATGATTAGCAGTTCAAGGTGCCTGAGTTTCTTCACCCTTGCCCTCTGTTCCTATACGAGACTGTGTTTGTTGGATGTTACCCCTGCAAATAAAAACCTTTCTAAAGGACTTTTATGGTGTCAGCGTCCAAAGTTGTTGGGTACTAACCCTGGGAACCCCTAGACATGGAAGAACAAGCAAAGTGGAGGTAACCGGTAAGCCCAAAAGTCAAGGCCGCCCCATCGAGGGTTATGGCCGCTACACACACACACATACCCCACTCAGCAGCCACATGCAGCATCCCCACAGGGAGGGGGGGGAAGATAGGGACAGGGGAGAGAAGAGAGGGAGGTGAAGGACCCTCGAATCGAACTCCCAGGGAATGCCCAGCCGCTCAGCCCTGCCGAGGAAGGGAGAGCTGTACTTACCAGTCCTGAACAGCTGGGAGACATTCCATTGCAGAACTACTCACTGATAGTGATGGACGAACTTCCGACGGGACGTTTCGCGAACGCGAAACGCGAACGGACACAAACGTTCGCGAAAACGACCGTTCGCCGCGGGCTCCATTGACTTCAATGGGAGGCGAATTTCGCAAACCTTTAGGTCGAATTTGCGGCCACGGGGTAATTATTAGGGGGTAGCACGTAGTCCCACCACCTGGACAATAGCATAATACATGTATGAGGTGAATTTGGGATCGATAACTACAAGCATTTTTTTTTTATTTGGGAAATTGTTCTGACAATTCAGGACTATGGAGCTAATGAAGGCAATGGAGGAGAGGGAAGGTCAGGGACCAGGGTAGGCAAACAAGAGGGTGCAGGAGATACAGAGCACTGACAGCAGCACCGTAATACAGAGCACTGACATCAGCACCGTGACATACAGCGCTGACAGCAGCTCCGTGACATACAGCGCTGACAGCAGCTCCGTGACATACAGCGCTGACAGCAGCTCCGTGACATACAGCGCTGACAGCAGCTCCGTGACATACAGCGCTGACAGCAGCTCCGTGACATACAGCGCTGACAGCAGCACCGTGACATACAGCGCTGACAGCAGCTCCGTGACATACAGCGCTGACAGCAGCTCCGTGACATACAGCGCTGACAGCAGCTCCGTGACATACAGCACTGACAGCAGCTCCGTGACATACAGCGCTGACAGCAGCTCCGTGACATACAGCGCTGACAGCAGCACCGTGACATACAGCGCTGACAGCAGCTCCGTGACATACAGCGCTGACAGCAGCTCCGTGACATACAGCGCTGACAGCAGCTCCGTGACATACAGCGCTGACAGCAGCTCCGTGACATACAGCGCTGACAGCAGCTCCGTGACATACAGCGCTGACAGCAGCTCCGTGACATACAGCGCTGACAGCAGCTCCGTGACATACAGCGCTGACAGCAGCTCCGTGACATACAGCGCTGACAGCAGCTCCGTGACATACAGCGCTGACAGCAGCTCCGTGACATACAGCGCTGACAGCAGCTCCGTGACATACAGCGCTGACAGCAGCTCCGTGACATACAGCGCTGACAGCAGCACCGTAAGCAGCCCCAGGAGGAAGTCAGCACAGCACAGGGATGGTGTGATCCCCTCATAATAAGAACCCCCAGGAGGAAGTCAGCACAGCACAGGGATGGTGGGAGCCCCTCATAATAAGAACCCCCAGGAGGAAGTCAGCACAGCACAGGGATGGTGGGAACCCCTCATAATAAGCAGCCCCAGTAGAAATATGACACCGCTCAACCTCTTCAAAGAGGAGGGTAGGGGCATATAGTACGGTGTGCTTTTTTGGGTCAGGGAAGTGAGCCAAATGAATTAAGAAGGTCTGTGTGCTTGATTCCAAAAATTGTTTATAGACATATACATGGTCTACTGATCACATGTGTTGAATTCCTCCGAGATCCATGCCTCATTCATTTTTAGAAATGTGAGGTAGTTAACACTGTGGTGAGCTAGGCGAGTACGCTTATCGGTCACAATCCCCCCTGCTGCGCTGAACGTCCTTTCGGACAGGACACTGGATGAGGGGCAAGCCAACAGTTCGATTGCAAATTGGGCAAGCTCTGGCCAGAGGTCAAGCCTGCCCACCCAGTAGTCTAGGGGTTCATCACTCCTCAGAGCGTCCACATCGGCCGTTAACCCAATGTAGTCGGACACCTGACGGTCTAGGCGTTCCCTGATGCTGGATCCGGATGACACCTGTCGATGGGTCGGCTGAAAGAATGACCTCATATCCGAAGTCACCAACACATCTTCAAACCGGCCTCTTCTTGCAGGCGCTGTTGGATTGGTACCCGCAAATCCTTCTCTGGGAGTGGGAATTGCTCCTCTGCCAGCGCACGCAAAAGCAGAATGCAGCATTTCTCGAAGCAAGGCCTGGAAGTGCTGCATTCTGACAGCCCTCTGCGACGGCGGTAACATTTCCGCCATTTTGTGTTTGTACCGGGGGTCTAAGTACGTTGCCACCCAGTACTGGTCCTTGACCCTCATGCTTTTTATACGGGGGTCCCTATTAAAACACTGGAGCATGAAGGCCCCCATTTGCACTAAAGTGGAAGCGGTGTGGTGGCCTGGCTCCTGCTCATCATCCAGGATAATGTCGTCCTCTTCATTCTCCTCTCCCCATCCTCGCACAACAGGGATCCCAGAAAGGTTTAAAGCATGCTCTTCTTGCTCCTGCTCATCCGCCCCGGCACCATCCTCCTCTGACTCCTCATCAGACTCCTGTTGTTGACTTGTCTCAGATAGAGTAGCCCCCCCTGGGAATTCATCCAGCATTGCGACTTCCTCATCTTCCCGCTCCTGCTCCTCCACAGCCTGATCAATGACACGACGCAATGCACGCTCCAGAAAGAAGGCATAAGGTACCATGTCACTGATGGCGCCATGGCTGCGACTGACCAGTTTGGTGATCTCCTCAAATGGCCGCAGAAGTCTGCATGTGTCGCGCATGAGCAGCCACTGGCGCGGTGAAAAAAAACCCAGCTCCCCAGAACCGTTTCTTTCGCAGAGTTCATACAGGTAGACGTTAACTGCACGTTTCTGCTGGAGCAGCCTATCAAGCATATAGAAGGTTGAGTTCCATCGCGTCGGGCAATCGCAAATAAGACGTCTGACCGGCAGATGGTGTCGCCGCTGAATGTCAGCAAGGCGAGCCATGGCCGTGTAAGATCTTCTGAAATGGGCCGAGATTTTCCTTGCCTGCCGCAAGATGTCCTGGACCCCAGGGTATTTGACAAGGAATCGCTGCACGACCAAGTTTAAGACGTGTGCCATGCACGGCACGTGCGTGATTTTGCCCTGTTTCAATGCGCTAAGCAGATTGGCACCGTTGTCACACACCACTTTACCAACTGTCAAATTGAGCGGTGTTAGCCACTCATCTGCCTGTGAACGCAAAGCTGAAAGGAGTGCCGGGCCAGTGTGGCTCTTTGCTTCCAGGCACAACAGACGCAGCACGGCATGGCAACGTCTCACCTGGCATGTGGAATAGGTTCTGGGGAGCTTGGGCGGTGCAGTGGAAGAGACGCTAGCAGCGGAAAAGGAGGAGGCAGCTGAGGAGGAGAGGGAGGAGGATGGAGTAGGAGGAGGAGAAGAAGAGTCAGGCCTGCATGCAATCCGTGGCGGTAAAACCAAATCTACACGGGTGCCACGGGTTACATGCTTGACGGCCGTCAGAAGGTTCACCCAGTGGGCAGTAAAACTGATATACCTTCCCTGCCCGTGTTTGCTAGACCACGTGTCTGTGGTCAGATGTATCTTGGCACCGACACTGTGTGCCAGAGATACATTCACTTGCCGCTGAACATGGCCATATAGCTCTGGGATGCCCTTCTCTGAGAAATACTTCCTTCCTGGGACCTTCCATTGTGGTGTTCCAATGGCCACAAATTTGCGAAAGGCCTCCGAGTCCACCAGTTTATATGGCAGTAGTTGGCGGGCTATGAGTTCTGACAAGCCAGCCGCCAACCGTTGGGCAAGAGGGTTATCCGGCGTCATCATTTTTTTACGCTCAAACATTAGGCCCACGGAAGCCTGCCTTTTTGCAGAAAAATGTGAGCTTGGCGTGATGGAAGGTGGAGTGGAGGACAATTGTGAGGAGAGAGGAGAAGGAGAAGTAGAAGACGAGGCTGGACGGTGAGAGCCTGCAGTGTGGCTTTGTGTGTTCCGTTGCTCCCACTGGGCTCGGTGATGGCTGCTCATGTGCCTTCTTAAGGCGGTCGTCCCTAGGTGAGTATTGGGCTTACCGCGACTAACGCGTTGACTGCAAAGATTGCAGATGGCAACGCTATTGTCAGCAGCGGACACGTTAAAAAAAGCCCACACTGCGGAGCCATGTGCCGGTGTCCTGGGAGCGCCAGATGTGACCGTACATGGTCGATGACTCGCTCCTGATACATTTGCAGTCTGCTTTGTCCCTGCTGTGCAATGTAAGTCATTGCTGCTTCTCCTCCCTATCTGCTGGTCCATATCTCCCTCTGAACTCCCCTCCTCTTCCTCTCTTGTGGGCACCCACGTGACATCACTAGACACGTCATCATCAACGTCACCTTCCCCACCGCTATAAGTAGAGTAGGCAGCAACACCGGGGACCAACCTCCTCCTTGGGCTGATCTGGGTACTGGCGTCAGACTGCTGAGTAGCGCTTGTTGCTACCTCCTCTTCCTGATCCAATACCAAGAGTGGCTGCGCATCAGAAATGTCCTCTTGATATGGATCGGAAAATAATTCCAGTGACTCAAGCGGAAGGTATGTGGTGGTGGTGGTGGTGGTCGTGTTGTTGGTGGTAGTGTCTTTGGGGGTGCACATAGCAGAGAGTGAAGAAGAGGGTGCAGATCGAGAGGATGAGGAGGGTGCAGAAGAGTAAGGCTGAGCGAGCCACTCAACCAAGTCTGGTGCATCCTTTAAAGTAATTGAACGCACCTTCTGCAACTTCCCACTTTGGCTCAAGCCTGTTGCTCCTGCCCTACCCCTACCACCCCTGCGGAAGGGCCTGCCTCTTCCTCTGCATGTCATTTTTTAAATGACCCTGTGACAAAACTCTTAGTCCCTATACCGCTGAAGGACTGCTGCAGTATAGGTGAGCGGTCAGCAGTGGTGCACGTCAACCCTATCTATTGTGGACCTATAGCGGTCCTTACAGAACAGCAGACTGTACCGCACTCAAGCCTATGTACCGTAGCACCCTATACCAAGTTACCAGTCCTTATAAGAACTTTTGTGGACCAAGCAGGTTGTGTATTAGTGTTTAGCAGACTGTACGTCAGTCCCTATACCGCTGAAGGACTGCTGCAGTATAGGGCAGCGGTCAGCAGTGGTGCACGTCAACCCTATCTATTGTGGACCGATAGCGGTCCTTACAGAACAGCAGACTGTACCGCACTCAAGCCTATGTACCGTAGCACCCTATACCAAGTTACCAGTCCTTATAAGAACTTTTGTGGACCAAGCAGGTTGTGTATTAGTGTTTAGCAGACTGTACGTCAGTCCCTATACCGCTGAAGGACTGCTGCAGTATAGGGCAGCGGTCAGCAGTGGTGCACGTCAACCCTATCTATTGTGGACCGATAGCGGTCCTTACAGAACAGCAGACTGTATCGCACTCAAGCCTATGTACCGTAGCACCCTATACCAAGTTACCAGTCCTTATAAGAACTTTTGTGGACCAAGCAGGTTGTGTATTAGTGTTTAGCAGACTGTACGTCAGTCCCTATACCGCTGAAGGACTGCTGCAGTATAGGGCAGCGGTCAGCAGTGGTGCACGTCAACCCTATCTATTGTGGACCGATAGCGGTCCTTACAGAACAGCAGACTGTACCGCACTCAAGCCTATGTACCGTAGCACCCTATACCAAGTTACCAGTCCTTATAAGAACTTTTGTGGACCAAGCAGGTTGTGTATTAGTGTTTAGCAGACTGTACGTCAGTCCCTATACCGCTGAAGGACTGCTGCAGTATAGGGCAGCGGTCAGCAGTGGTGCACGTCAACCCTATCTATTGTGGACCGATAGCGGTCCTTACAGAACAGCAGACTGTACCGCACTCAAGCCTATGTACCGTAGCACCCTATACCAAGTTACCAGTCCTTATAAGAACTTTTGTGGAACAAGCAGGTTGTGTGTTAGTGATTAGCAGACTGTACGTCAGTCCCTATACCGCTGAAGGACTGCTGCAGTATAGGGCAGCGGTCAGCAGTAGTGCACGTCAACCCTATGTATTGTGGACCGATAGCGGTCCTTACAGAACAGCAGACTGTAACGCACTCAGGCCTATGTACCGTAGCACCCTATACCAAGTTACCAGTCCTTATAAGAACTTTTGTGGACCAAGCAGGTTGTGTATTAGTGTTTAGCAGACTGTGCGTCAGTCCCTATACCGCTGAAGGACTGCTGCAGTATAGGGCAGCGGTCAGCAGTAGTGCACGTCAACCCTATGTATTGTGGACCGATAGCGGTCCTTACAGAACAGCAGACTGTACCGCACTCAAGCCTATGTACCGTAGCACCCTATACCAAGTTACCAGTCCTTATAAGAACTTTTGTGGAACAAGCAGGTTGTGTGTTAGTGATTAGCAGACTGTACGTCAGTCCCTATACCGCTGAAGGACTGCTGCAGTATAGGGCAGCGGTCAGCAGTAGTGCACGTCAACCCTATGTATTGTGGACCGATAGCGGTCCTTACAGAACAGCAGACTGTAACGCACTCAGGCCTATGTACCGTAGCACCCTATACCAAGTTACCAGTCCTTATAAGAACTTTTGTGGACCAAGCAGGTTGTGTATTAGTGTTTAGCAGACTGTGCGTCAGTCCCTATACCGCTGAAGGACTGCTGCAGTATAGGGCAGCAGTCAGCAGTAGTGCACGTCAACCCTATGTATTGTGGACCGATAGCGGTCCTTACAGAACAGCAGACTGTAACGCACTCAGGCCTATGTACCGTAGCACCCTATACCAAGTTACCAGTCCTTATAAGAACTTTTGTGGACCAAGCAGGTTGTGTATTAGTGTTTAGCAGACTGTGCGTCAGTCCCTATACCGCTGAAGGACTGCTGCAGTATAGGGCAGCGGTCAGCAGTAGTGCACGTCAACCCTATGTATTGTGGACCGATAGCGGTCCTTACAGAACAGCAGACTGTAACGCACTCAGGCCTATGTACCGTAGCACCCTATACCAAGTTACCAGTCCTTATAAAAACTTTTGTGGACCAAGCAGGTTGTGTGTTAGTGTTTAGCAGACTGTGCGTCAGTCCCTATACCGCTGAAGGACTGCTGCAGTATAGGGCAGCGGTCAGCAGTAGTGCACGTCAACCCTATGTATTGTGGACCGATAGCGGTCCTTACAGAACAGCAGACTGTAACGCACTCAGGCCTATGTACCGTAGCACCCTATACCAAGTTACCAGTCCTTATAAGAACTTTTGTGGACCAAGCAGGTTGTGTATTAGTGTTTAGCAGACTGTGCGTCAGTCCCTATACCGCTGAAGGACTGCTGCAGTATAGGGCAGCGGTCAGCAGTAGTGCACGTCAACCCTATGTATTGTGGACCGATAGCGGTCCTTACAGAACAGCAGACTGTAACGCACTCAGGCCTATGTACCGTAGCACCCTATACCAAGTTACCAGTCCTTATAAGAACTTTTGTGGACCAAGCAGGTTGTGTATTAGTGTTTAGCAGACTGTGCGTCAGTCCCTATACCGCTGAAGGACTGCTGCAGTATAGGGCAGCGGTCAGCAGTAGTGCACGTCAACCCTATGTATTGTGGACCGATAGCGGTCCTTACAGAACAGCAGACTGTAACGCACTCAGGCCTATGTACCGTAGCACCCTATACCAAGTTACCAGTCCTTATAAGAACTTTTGTGGACCAAGCAGGTTGTGTATTAGTGTTTAGCAGACTGTGCGTCAGTCCCTATACCGCTGAAGGACTGCTGCAGTATAGGGCAGCGGTCAGCAGTAGTGCACGTCAACCCTATGTATTGTGGACCGATAGCGGTCCTTACAGAACAGCAGACTGTAACGCACTCAGGCCTATGTACCGTAGCACCCTATACCAAGTTACCAGTCCTTATAAGAACTTTTGTGGACCAAGCAGGTTGTGTATTAGTGTTTAGCAGACTGTGCGTCAGTCCCTATACCGCTGAAGGACTGCTGCAGTATAGGGCAGCGGTCAGCAGTAGTGCACGTCAACCCTATGTATTGTGGACCGATAGCGGTCCTTACAGAACAGCAGACTGTAACGCACTCAGGCCTATGTACCGTAGCACCCTATACCAAGTTACCAGTCCTTATAAAAACTTTTGTGGACCAAGCAGGTTGTGTGTTAGTGTTTAGCAGACTGTGCGTCAGTCCCTATACCGCTGAAGGACTGCTGCAGTATAGGGCAGCGGTCAGCAGTAGTGCACGTCAACCCTATGTATTGTGGACCGATAGCGGTCCTTACAGAACAGCAGACTGTAACGCACTCAGGCCTATGTACCGTAGCACCCTATACCAAGTTACCAGTCCTTATAAGAACTTTTGTGGACCAAGCAGGTTGTGTATTAGTGTTTAGCAGACTGTGCGTCAGTCCCTATACCGCTGAAGGACTGCTGCAGTATAGGGCAGCGGTCAGCAGTAGTGCACGTCAACCCTATGTATTGTGGACCGATAGCGGTCCTTACAGAACAGCAGACTGTAACGCACTCAGGCCTATGTACCGTAGCACCCTATACCAAGTTACCAGTCCTTATAAGAACTTTTGTGGACCAAGCAGGTTGTGTATTAGTGTTTAGCAGACTGTGCGTCAGTCCCTATACCGCTGAAGGACTGCTGCAGTATAGGGCAGCGGTCAGCAGTAGTGCACGTCAACCCTATGTATTGTGGACCGATAGCGGTCCTTACAGAACAGCAGACTGTAACGCACTCAGGCCTATGTACCGTAGCACCCTATACCAAGTTACCAGTCCTTATAAGAACTTTTGTGGACCAAGCAGGTTGTGTATTAGTGTTTAGCAGACTGTGCGTCAGTCCCTATACCGCTGAAGGACTGCTGCAGTATAGGGCAGCGGTCAGCAGTAGTGCACGTCAACCCTATGTATTGTGGACCGATAGCGGTCCTTACAGAACAGCAGACTGTAACGCACTCAGGCCTATGTACCGTAGCACCCTATACCAAGTTACCAGTCCTTATAAGAACTTTTGTGGACCAAGCAGGTTGTGTATTAGTGTTTAGCAGACTGTGCGTCAGTCCCTATACCGCTGAAGGACTGCTGCAGTATAGGGCAGCGGTCAGCAGTAGTGCACGTCAACCCTATGTATTGTGGACCGATAGCGGTCCTTACAGAACAGCAGACTGTAACGCACTCAGGCCTATGTACCGTAGCACCCTATACCAAGTTACCAGTCCTTATAAGAACTTTTGTGGACCAAGCAGGTTGTGTATTAGTGTTTAGCAGACTGTGCGTCAGTCCCTATACCGCTGAAGGACTGCTGCAGTATAGGGCAGCGGTCAGCAGTAGTGCACGTCAACCCTATGTATTGTGGACCGATAGCGGTCCTTACAGAACAGCAGACTGTAACGCACTCAGGCCTATGTACCGTAGCACCCTATACCAAGTTACCAGTCCTTATAAGAACTTTTGTGGACCAAGCAGGTTGTGTATTAGTGTTTAGCAGACTGTGCGTCAGTCCCTATACCGCTGAAGGACTGCTGCAGTATAGGGCAGCGGTCAGCAGTAGTGCACGGCAACCCTATGTATTGTGGACCGATAGCGGTCCTTACAGAACAGCAGACTGTACCGCACCCAAGCCTATGTACCGTAGCACCCTAGACAGACCAAGTTACCAGTCCTGATAAAGAGCTTTGTGGAACAAGTGAGTTGTGAATGATTAGCAGACTGCAGCAGAAGGGCAGCAGTCAAGTATAATATTCTTTCTATATTTGGAAGAAAGAATATTATACGTGTACAAGCCTATTACCGTACCACTGATACCAGTCCTGAAAAGAACCTTTGTGGAACTAATAGTAACAGCAAGTCTTTAAAATTATCCTCACTGCCTGACACACTGCTTCCTGCCTGTCCCTATACAAATTGGCAAAAAAGAGTAGGCTGGAACGATTAGCTGGAATAGCTCTTTTGTGGACCTGATAGTAACAGCTAATGATGATGATGATGATGATGATGAAGAAAGACTAATCTGGCTGAGCTGTCCCTAAAATAGCAGCATACAGCGCTCTGTCCCTTTATCTAAACTGACAAAAGAAACTCAGGCTGCTGACCTAACACCTATACCAGTCCTGAAAAGAACTTTTGTGTACCAAATAGCTAGCGTTTTCTCTGTCCCTACTCCACACAGGATCCTTTCCCTACAGTGACAGAAGAAAGAATGTAAAATGGCCACCGGATCGGGTGTATTTATAGGTTAGGGGGAATGTCCAAGTGTCCATGAGCTGTCATGTCTCAATTGGTTGTCCTGTAACACATGATAAACGTGTCACGAAAGGTTAAAGTTCTTGTATACATTAAACACGTAAGTCCGCCGGGGCGAACGACGGAAAAAGGCGTTCGAACCCGCGGACGGCGAAAGTCGGAAATTCGCCGCGAAACGACCGCCGGGCGAACCGTTCGGCCATCACTACTCACTGATCAGTACACGGTAGCTGCTGGCCCGGCATACTGTGATGCAGACATCAGTAGCCCGGTCATATGTATGCCCCGGAACATAAACGCTCACGACCACCTCTGGAGCTGAGGTTTCGTCGTGGCCTGCCGAGTCGCAGCTGCGACCTACACACGCTGGATGGCCAGACTGGGGAGACTACAAGGATAAGGGTATCCAGCCTGTCACCCAGCCGGCTGTTGATAGCTCATCACAGGATCATTCATCTTGCGCAAAAAGCCAAGCTTCTGCATAAAAAAGCACGGACTGGTGGGCCCGCAGGGTTCCTAGGTCCTTCTCCTTCACTAGGAAAAATAAAATTGAGGTCTGTCTGTAGACGGGTGGGTTGTTAACCAAGGGACCTAGTGATAAGGCTAACAAGCCATTTGTTACAGAGAGGAGCAGTGTCGGTCGGTGAATATAAGAGAAATAAGTCATGAAATAGTCAAAAATATATTACAGAAACATTAGTGCAAGAAACAAAGGTAATAAAATGAATATATTGTGTTTATATTATTATCCAGCATCGGATAACATGTGAGGTTAAGTTATACTGTAAAGAAACTGCAAATATGCAGTGGCTCGATAAACAGGATGTCATGAATCTGCAGTAATACTGACACCTGTCTTTCTGCTTACCCTCTGGTTGTGTATCAGCCTTAGGGCCTGCACTCTCACACCTGCATAGTTAAGTAATCTTCCCATAGCGTGGCTCCACCCTAGCCCCTAACAGGATACACTACTTAACTCTGTGCTCTCCAAGCCTGCCTTGCCCAAGCAATATTGCGTGCGTCTTGCGATGTGCTCTAAATCTGATTCTGTTTACCAAACTTGGCTTGTTCTTGACTATCCCTGTCTGCTTCATACCCTGACCTTTGGCGTGTTTTTTGACTATCTCTGTCTGCTTTTTGTCCCGACCTTTTGGCTTATCTCATGATTATACCTTGTTGTCCTGGCCTGCTGCTTCCTCTCTGTCCTCCAGTAGCCTACCATGAACGTAAACTGGGAGACCCTGGGGCCGCGACCTGGAGCCAGTTGCAACAAAGTCCATCCCCACCATCAGGGGCCCTGGTGAACACCTGCTGGCTCTTAGATTTCACCTGGGGAATTTCATGCTCTAGCTCCCAGTGTGATCTGTGTTGGTGCTCCAGAGCACCTGCTTTCCTGAACCACCCAGAGCTCCACCTGCAGCAGATATAGGGTCCACTACCTTAGCGGTTCTCTCCTTTCCCCAATGGTGTGCATCTGTCTCCTGGCCTCAGGTGACCTGACACAGGATCTCAATGTAAGTAGTAGTCAGATAGTGGGGATTACAGAGTTGAGGAAGAAAAAATGTACAGTCAGCATAAGAGAAAGGAAAAGGCAAAGGAAGAGGGAAAAATGTTGGTCCAGCCCCACCTACAGGCTAAAACAGACTGCTAAATGCTGAGTATTTTCTGTTTCAATGCTTCTATCGAAATCATTTCCACAAAAAAGAATACAAAAGATAATATTTATGGTTCTTCCACTTTATGCGATACATATAAAATTAGTATTAAACCAAAAATAGTAAGATAAAAGCATGATGTAAAGGCGTGATCCAAAGACTGTAATGAATGCTGGGTATTTTCCCACCATATCATTTACTCTAGCCTCCGTTTTCCTCTTGTAACATCGTTTGTGTTATCTGAGATTTGGTTTGGCTATGGAAAGAATAGGTGTTTTCCATGCTCTGCCAATTGTCCGTTTAGCAGCAGCGAGGACATGGATCATTAAGGGGGTTGTAAAGGTTTGTTTTTTATTTTCTAAATAGGTTCCTTTAAGCTAGTGCATTGTTGGTTCACTTACCTTTTCCTTCGATTTCCCTTCTTAAAGTTTTTTTTCTTTGTCTGAATTTCTCACTTCCTGTTTCTCCTCAGTAAACTTCACACCATCATCCGAGCGGTGTTTAGTCAGCCAGAACAGCTTACTGAACAGCTTACTGAGGAGGAACAGGAAGTGAGAAATTCAGACAAAGAAAAAAAAACATTTAGAAGGGAAATTGAAGGAAAAGGTAAGTGAGCCAACAATGCACTAGCTTAAAGGAACCTATTTAGAAAATAAAAAACAAACCTTTACAACCCCTTTAACTTAAATTTTACCTTGAACAGATCAGAGAGCTTTATACAGAGAAGGGTTTATTCAGCCCTGTCCCAATATCCTGTCCCATCAGTATAGCCAAGATGGGAAAAAATGCTGACCAGCGCTGCCCATTGGTTCAGCAAATTTTGTTCCCAATTGTCCACATTTTCGAAAATAGGTGGGAGGATAACCAGACACAAATCTAGCAATTCTAACAGGCACCATATACCACTGTGACAAATCCTTTAAACTAGATTCTACCAAAAGCACTATAAAAGGCCATACTTCTCTTTTCAGGAGACTTCAAGCCATGTTCCTGGAAGGTAAGGCATTTCATTACACAACTGCCTGACAGAAGGAAGGATCTTTCAGCTAGTCAGAATATCATATTTTTGCATTGGGATACGTCGTCATCTACTAAAAAAGTGCATGAAAGTACACCTAATGCATCAAAACACATGACTGGCAAATATTCCTGACATCATCTTCTCAGCATGGCCGTTTCACATATAATAATTACCTGAGCTTGCCATCTAGTGGAAATTGATGAATATACAGTTTATGTTTTAAATCACATATACTGTAGCAAAAAATATGTGCACAAAATGTCTTAGTGATCTAATAGAGGCTAATTACAACAAAATCCTTTTTTTTTTCCTTTTTTTTTTTTTTAAATAAGGATCCATCATATAAATGTATTATATATTTAAAAAATGAACACATTTTGAAGAATCCAGTAATCAAATAATACAGATGCACAATTTCATACACTAACAGATCCTTTTGTTTCATTACACTGTGTTATAGCTCCCCATTGTGGGCGGTTGATGTCTATGTACATATTAAAACATATTAATTAATTATATCTAGCATGTTATACTAAAGTCAGACAAGCAGCCACTTATTTTTACATGATGTCCTTGTATCAAATGTTATCCATATAAGAGAGTACTTCCACACTGCAACATTGGTGTACCTGAAATTAAAATGTGGCCTATGAACATAGGTGGGGAGAATAAAATGTAATATTAAATGCCTAATTAAGCACAAAGATGAAAATCTAAGCCGCTTTTTAATGCCATTCATTTCCTCAAGAATTATTCCACTATATTACATGTTTTCTCTGTCCATGTATGTTCTACTTGTGATTTAGTAATTCACGAATCACAACAGAAAAATGCCAATGGAAATTTTTTTGTTTCAATGGAATAACCTCCACGTTCAAAGTTTTGCTCCAAAATTAATTCTGTGGAAATTGGAAGAGTGCTCCACCCTCTCAGCCTTCCCAACCAGTAGAGTCCTAGTTGGGGGGGGGGTGGTGGGTATAAATCCTGATGTTACTATAGATTTGGGTGTTTTTCCTTCTGCAGTCACTACTGGGGGGTCCGTAGAGTGCATGGATTTTGTTACAAATCCAGGACCAATGATTGTGACGCCTAGCTTTGAACCTTTGGAAAGGGTGTTTCAACCCCAACCCTTATTACACCAAAGAGACAATTATTGTAGGGTGATTATCATTTAGAAGCATACACACACATGAATCTATTTCTGTTTCCTCAATTAAACCAAAACTTGTTTTTATTGTTATTTTATATGAACGGTCGTTTTAAAGTGAAAGATGGCTTTCTATCATGCAAATTAAATTGTTAGCATTTTGTATTCCAAGGTCTGATGCAACACTTTTCTGTGGGAAAAGAATGAGCTTGATAGTATGAGCTAAATAGTTAAGTTGTGTTGGTAAAAGAAACAAGCAGTGAATTTGTCCCTTGCAGAACACTAAGCTATCATTTACACCAGTTAATCTTGGTGTAGATCACTGTAACTACTGCATTTTGATGAATAACAACCTTATGGTCTATTGCTGTGGCAAAGACTGTTACAAATCAGGAAAGTGCAACTACATGGCCATATTCCTGTAATTTAAAACCACAAGACTCCGCTTTATCCTTTGTACATGATTTGAGGTCAGTAAATCCCTCTTTTTGGTCTGATGTAAAGAAAATAATGCATGATTTAAAGTGGCCTTGTCACTACAGGGTTATTTGTACATAAATCAGGAACCTATAAAACACAAAGCAGTCCAGGGAAGGTAGAAGAGGGGGAGGGGTGTGTCTATATATCAAAAATGATGTAAGGGTGGTAGAGAGGAGTGACATTGCGAATGGGACAAGGGGGAGGTAGTATCCATGTGGGTAGAACTTCAAAAAGAAGAAGTGGGAAATTAATAGTGGGGGCATGTTACAGGCCCCCCCAACCTGAAGGAAGAGGAGCTGGACCTCCTATCACAGGTAGAAATGGCAGCGAGGCAGGGAAATGCCATCATAATGGGGGGACTTCAACTATACCGATATTGACTGGACAGAGGGGTCAGCTCACTCATTAAAGGCACATCATTTCCTAAATGTCTTACAGGACAACTCCATGTCTCAATTGGTGGATTCCTGGACTAAAAAGAATGCATTGCTACAGTGCCTTGAAAAAGTATTCATACCCCTTGACATTTTCCACATTTTAGTCATGTTACAACCAAAAATGGAAATGTATTTTATTGGGATTTTATTTGATAGACCAACACAAAGTGGCACATTATCATGAAGTGGAAGGAAAATGATAAATGATTTAATTTTTTTTTATTTATTTATTTTTTTTACAAATAAACATCTAAAGTGTGGTATGCATTTGTTTTTAGCCCGCTCTACTCTGATACCCCTAACTAAAATTTAGTGGAACCATTTGCCTTCAGAAGTCACCTAATTAGTAAATAGAGTCCATCTTTGTGTAAATTAATCTCAGTATAAATACAGCTGTTCTGTGAAGCCCTGAGAGGTTTGTTAGAGAACCTTGAAGAACAAACAGCATCATGAAGGCCAAGGAACACAACGGACAGGTCACAAATAAAGTTGTGGCAAAGTTTTAAGCAGGGTTAGGTTATAAAAAAAATATCCCAAGCTGTGAACATCTCACAGAGCACTGTTCAATCCATCATCTGAAAATGGAAAGAGTATGGCACAACTGCAAACCTGTCAAGACACGACCGTCCACCTAAACTGACAGGCTGGGTAAGGAGAGCATTAATCGGATAAGCAGCCAAGAGGCCATTGGTAGCTCTGGGGGAGCTGCAGAGATCCACAGTTCAGGTGGGGAAATCTGTCCACAGGACAACTAATTAGTGCACTCCACAAATCTGGCCTTTATGGAAGAGTGGTAAGAAGAAAGCCATTGTTAAAAGAAAGCCATAAGAAGTCCTGTTTGCGGTATGAGAGCAGTTATGTGGGGGACACAGCAAACATGAAGAAGGTGCTCTGGTCAGATGACTAAAATTGAACTTTTGGCCTAAAAGCAAAACGCTATGTGTGTCAGAAAACTAACACGGCACATCACCCTAAACACACCATCCCCACCGTGAAATATGATGGTGGCAGCATCATATTGTGGGGATTCTTTTCTTCAGCAGGGACAGGGAAGCTGGTCAGACTTGATGGGAAGATGGATGGAGCCAAATACAGGGCAATCTTAGAAGAAAATCTGTAATGCCCTGTACACACGGTCGGAAATTTCGATGGAAAAAGTCAGATCGGATTATCATTATTATTGAATAAAAATTTTTATTGAAGAATTGCAGGGAATTACAATCAACAATATATCGCACGGTGGTGGTAATATAATAATACATTATCACAGGTGGTTACAGAGATACAAAAGCAGTTACTAGAATTAACAGGGTATAAGTGAGAACAGTCTGTAGACTTTTAATGCTTAATATGCAGTTAATCTTTTCGTTGTGGATAAGATAGAAATCTGAGCAAATATAATAATAAGACAGGATTACTCATAAAAAGGAGGGGGGAAGAGAGAAGAAAAAAAAAAAAAAGGGGTGGAGGGGAAGGCTAGGTAAGGGGTAAGAGATTAGCTTAATATAGTTGCAGAAGGGAAGAGTAGGCAAGGAGAGTTCCCAAGCAGCGGGCCAGCGCTGTTAGGTCCTCGAAGAAGTAACATAGATGACAGAAGTTCAACAGCAATCGTTTCTATATGGATGACTTATATTCCTGCGTATCTTTGAATGCTAGCCATTTCGACCAGGTTGAGGTAAAGTTTAACATTCTTTCTTGTGAAATACTTATAAGTTCCTCAATGTTTTCAATAAAATTAATCCTTCTGAACCATTATTTTTTCGTTGGGAGTGAGGATGATCTCCAATGGCAAGGGATACAATGTCTCGCGGCGTTTGTCACGATCATGGTTAGGGATTTCAAATATTTTTTTTGGGGGATTGTGTTGTGATGCAGTAGGAAGTGGGCTGGATTGAGTTCTAACGTTTCTGATGTTATTGATATGATGGTTTCATGAACCATTTTCCAAAATGGTTGAATAAGTGGGCATGACCACCAGATGTGAAATAGCGAGCCCACCTCCCCACTGCATCTCCAACATTTGTTGGAAATCTGGGGGTAGAATCTATGAAGGGTACTAGGTGTTCTATACCATCTTGTTAAAATCTTGAACCCACACTCCTGTGTGGCAACGTTAAGTGAGCCTTTATGAGCATAAGTGAAGATATTTTCCCAGTTTTCATTGGTGAAGGATAGGTTGAGGTCATTTTCCCAGGCTAGACAAGATGGGTAGGAGAACTCTAAGCCCTCTTTGAATAGTGAATTGTAGAGACATGAGATGATATGTCTCTGTGGGGATGTGTCTGAACATAGGATCTCGAGAGTTGTAGGAGATTTGGACCTAAGGGTTGGCAATGCTACTTTGGAGATATAGTGTCTAATTTGAAGGTATGTCCAGGGGGAAATCAGTCCAGGATCACTGTCCTTATTGATTTCCTCGAGGGATAAAAGTTTCCCATTGTGGAGGAAGTGTTTAATTAGCACTGCTTTGTGGGGCCAGCTATCTAAGAAAGAGTTTGGAATGTTTCCTGGAGGGAAATCGGGATTGTTCCTGAGAGGCGTTAAGGGACTGATCCAAGGGGTGGGGTCTCTGTTCTTGTATGTGTCGTGAAAGATTGCTATCGTGGGGCCAATAAGAGGGTGTGATTTGATTTCTTTTTGGTGGTATTTGGGGTCTATCCATGGTAGGTGAGTGATTGAGTAGGGAAATTGGGCCTGTTCTAATGACACCCAGTCTTTGACAGGTTGGTGTAAGTTCCAATCTACAATTCGCGTGAGTACAGTTGCTTGGTGGTATTTTTTCAGATCAGGGAGTGCAATTCCTCCTTTGTTTTTTGGGAGGATCAGTCTAGCATATTTGATTCTGGGAGGTTTACCCCTCCAAATAAAGGTGGTACAGGCTTTGCGGAAGGAGGCAAAGGAGGATGGTAATCTGATGGGAATCGTTTGCATAGCATAAAGGAATCTGGGTAAAATGGTCATTTTTAATAGAGAGGCCCTTCCAAACCACGAAATGTTGAGGGAGTTCCAACGTTTAAGGTCTTCTTGTGAGTTTCTTAATAAGGGTAGAAAATTAAGTTTGAATAAGTCTTTTAGGGTTGAGGGTATCTCTATCCCAAGATAGGTAATTTGGTTGGGAGACCAGGTGAATGGGAAGTTTTGTTTGCATAATTCTACGTCTTTGGGGGGCAACGATATATTTAGTGCTACCGATTTGGAGTGGTTAATTTTTAAATTGGATAGTAGTTGGAATGTTTCAATTTTTTAATTAGATTGGGTATAGAGACAAGGGGTTGTGTTAGAAAAAGTAACATATCGTCCGCGAAGGCGGCAATTTTATAAGAGTGGTCTTTAACCTCGATGCCTTTGATATTTGGATTGGATCTGATTTTATTTAAGAGCGGTTCTAAGGTAAGGACAAAAAGCAACGGGGACAAGGGGCAGCCTTGTCTCGTCCCATTTTTAAGGTTAAAGGCATTCGACAGGTGGCCATTAGTGCGTACGCGTGCAGTTGGATTTGAGTACAGTGCAGCGATGTAAGCTCTCATCTGGGGCATTATGCCAATATTTTTAAGGACTGCATCAATGAAGTCCCAGGCCACTCTGTCGAATGCCTTTTCTGCATCAAGAGATAGAAAGAAGCCCTGTTTTTTTTTTAGAAGTCAACCAATTATGTATGTTCAGAGCCTTAATGGTGTTGTCTCGACCTTCTCTGCCGGGGATGAATCCCACCTGATCTAGGGAAAGTAAGGAGGTCAGTAGGGGTAGTAGTCTATTGGCCAGGATTTTGGCATATATTTTGATATCTACGTTTATTAAAGAAATTGGGCGATAGTTTGTGACAAGGGATGGGTCTTTTCCTTCCTTGGGAATGACTGTTATATGCGCTTCCAGGAGCTGTTTGGGGGGATTTTTTTCTGAGTGTAGTGATTGGAAGGTTTTCAAGAATTTGGGTTTAAGAATGTCGAAAAAAGTTTTATAATATTGTAAGGGGAGACCATCTGGACCAGGGGCTTTGCCTATTTTCATGTCTTTCAAGGCCCTATCAAATTCTTCGCCATTAATGGGGGATTCGAGTTCCTGGGCAATATTTTTTGCGATTTTCGGTGGACTATGTTTCTCCAGGTAGTTTTGTATTAATTTCGATCTGGCCTCTGAGTTGAGGGGGGACTTGGGATTGGAAGGAATATTATATAGTGTTTGGTAGTATTGTTCAAATTGGGTGGCTATCTCCTCGTTCGACGAACACGACTTTCCTCGATTGTCTTTTATGTGATGTATGGTGGAAGCGGCTTTCTTACTCTGAACTGCTCTCGCAAGCATTTTTCCACTTTTATTACCTTGCTCGTAGTATATTTTATGTCGTAATATGTATTGTCTTTTAGCCTTAAGATTCAATTCTTCCGTAAGTAGCTCTCTAGCTCTGGTCAATTCCTCGAAAGTGGAGACAGCCACATTCTTTTTATGTTGAAGTTCAAGCTCATGAATGCGATCTGTTAAGGATTTGATTCTAACTTGTTTTTCCTTTTTGAGTTGGGTCAGTTTCTTTATGAATTCGCCCCTGATGACACTTTTGTGTGCTTCCCATTGGATGATATTGGAGGTATCTGCAGTGTCATTACGGGCAAAATAGTCGCTGAGTGTGTCCCGAAAGCGATTAATATCTATTGGGTCCTTCAGTACAGTGGTGTTTAGTCTCCACGTTTTAGTTATAGTGTTTTTTTCCGGGAAAGTCAAGGATAGTGTAATTGGGTGATGGTCCGATAAAGTCATAGGCTCTATAGTCGTGTTCGTCAGGAGTGACAGGTCTGCTTGCGTAATATAGAAGTAATCAATTCTCAAATATTTTTGGTGGATTGTTGAGAAGTAGGTATAATCTCTGGCTTGAGGGTTGAGAGTTCTCCAGGTATCGTGTAATGTTAGTGACTGCAATTGGAGTTTTATTTGTTTTAGAGCCCTGAAGGGAAGACTCGAGGAGCCATTTGAGGTGTCAGCTATAGGATTAAGGGGGACGTTAAAATCACCAAGTATTAGAATGCCTGAAGCGAAATTTGTTAATAGGTCCTTGATTTTGCGGAAAAAAGCAACCTGTTTTAAGTTGGGGGCGTAGATATTGGCAATCGTGACCGGATGGGACGACACTATGCCCTTGAGAAAAATATATCCCCCCTCTGGGTCAATCATTGTGTCTTTTATCTGAAAAGGAGTATGCTTCGAAATGAGGATGGAAACCCCTTTTGTCTTCCCCTCAGGGTTGGTGGAGTGAAAAATTGTGGGGAATCGGCTATCTGAGAATTTAGGTGCATTATTGGATTTGAAATGCGTCTCTTGAATACATACTATGTTGGCTTTGTATTTGTGAAATTCATAGAGGAATTTGGTTCTTTTAGATGCGATGTTGAGTCCTTTAGCATTAATAGACAATAGCTTAAGGGAAAGGGGTGAAGTTTGCGGTCTTTGAGAAGGCATATCTATGATTATTTGTAGTTATTATCGAGTAAAGGGGAAGGAAGAAAAAAAATAAATAAATATGGGGGTGGGGGGGGGGGGGGTGTTGGAGGGTTAATGTAATACCTAAAACAGGTACAGAGAATACAGACCGGAGGAAGGGTTAGACCAGCTAAGCCTACCTATATATATATGCCGGTATGATCAAGGAGGGATGAGGGGAATCCCTCCTTGTGTGGGTTCTATGACCAGAAGGGGGACAATCAAGTGATGAAAAATTGTATCACAAAGTAAGGTATTTATTAAATGATAGGAGGGGCCGGCGCCCAGGGAGCTCCTGTGGGCATAATAAATTTAAAGAGGACAGGGTTGAGGTGCAAAGATGTGGGGAAAGGGATAATGTAACTGTATCTCGCCTTTTGCGAATTGGCAGCTAAAACTATTGCTGTATAGATGTGGTGCGTGAGAGATTGATCTCCTGTAGAGAAGCGGAAAAGAAATTCTCACAATGTGGGCCTCAGAGCTAGAAACCATGAAAGCAATTTGTAACCGTTGTACTTTAGTGTTACTAACAGATGTAACCCTTTTACCCATGGGAGGGTTTGCCTATTTAGGTGCATTGTTTGATAGACTTGTGCGATAGAGCAAGCCAGTAAGGAACCATTCCAGTAACATTAATTCAAGTCTTATATAAAGAAGAGAAAGGGCGTACCGAGAGCCCCCCAGGCCTCGTTAGATTCAGCTCTGAGGGTGATCGTCCTATAGTTGTTATCCCCCATTTTGGAGTATTATGAGCTTCACTGAGATAATAGGGTGCAGTTATATTTCTAGAAAATATATAGGCTAGGGCTTTCCTGATCCCAAGAAAGATGTGCACCGGAAGGACTCTCCGCACGCCCGGTTAACTTATGTGCTAAAAAAGTATTAGTGATTTTGATTCCAAGTAATAACCTTTTACTAACACCTAACTGACTTACAGCATTGATAACCAAGGACATACACTTTGTTAACAGTGAGAAAAATAAAACCAGAAAAGTAAAGAAACCTTCAAAAAGTCAGTATTTTGAGGAATATAAACCAGATTAAAGGAGCCATTTAGACAGTGCTATTATATGGGTACTTCAGAATTCAGGCCTCTTGAGAGAGATACCTCTTTAGTGAACAAAAAACCTTGACCCATTAGGGCATTAATATAGATAGTGCAAAAGAAAATGACAAAAGGGTTAGAGGCCTAAAACGTAACAGTATAGAACAAGGCCTGACAGACAAAACTAAAACAAGTTTAAACCTTGTCTCTTTAAAGGACAATTATCAACGTAGAGGTGTAAAGAGTATCGGGGTTGGATCCCTGTTTTGATAGTTCGCTTGTAGAAGGAAAGGTGTTATGGATTACCCAGTTCAGTCTTTCCCCGAGTCGGCGTGTATGATAAGGGTAACTGTGTGTCTGCATATTTGCAAGCCCGAGAGTTGGCTGAGTTCACTTGCATCGGGTTGTCATAAGTTTAACCCAAAAAACCGGGTGTACACAAAAAAGAGACTCCAAAGAACCCCTAAAAGGGCCTTACCTTTCGGTGTAAATCTGGATCGTCCAGTTATAGAAAAAGATGTTGAGGGTTGACAGAATAGGGTCACTCACTGTTCATAGAGCGCAAACTGGTGGAGATAGGCCAGGAGTAGAAAGGCGGCGGTTAAAATAGAACATTTTGAGGGAGGCGAGGAGCTGCGATCTAGGTGTCTATTAGATCTTGTCTGTCGACCCGGTCTCTCCTTCTGGGTGGGGAGATGCCTGGGCTTCCATGCTCTGCTCCTCTTCCATGGTGCGGTGCTGACGGAGATCTACCACGTCAGTCTCTGTTTCTCTGCGTTCTGGGAGTCGTGTTGTTTGCCACTTCGACCCATGTGTCGTGTATCTGGAAGGAGTTGTACCAGTCGGGTACATCTGTTACGGGGAGGTTGAGCGATTCACAAAATGATTGCAGGTCATCAGGAGTGCGTAGAAAAGCTGTGTGACCTCTCCATGTTGCAGATAGACAGAAAGGAAACTTCCACCTATAGGGGATGCCTCTGGTCCGGAGTTGGTCTAGTAATGGACGAAGGGCCCTGCGTTGCTGTAAAGTAATGTTGGAGAGGTCTTGGAATAGTTTGATTTCAAGACCGTTGAAGAGCACTCTGTTTCTTTCTCTGGCTTTTTTGAGAATGGATTCCTTTAGCGGAAAATTTACCAGGCAGCAGACAATATCTCTCGGTGGGTTGGTGTCCCTTCCCCTCGGTCTGAGAGCGCGGGGAATACGTTCAAAGTCAATTGGGGAGTCAGGGGGCCTCTCCAGTAGCTCATTGAAAATGGAAGTCGCCGTTTGTATTACAGGGATTTGGTCTGTGGTCTCGGGGACACCGCGGATTCTGATGTTATGACGCCTGCCCCTGTTGTCAAGGTCCTCAATGTGGCGATGCATCTCTATTAAGTGACTCAGGTGGTTATCAGAGGCTCTTTGTATTTGTTTCAGGGCATCAGAATGGCGAGATGCAGTTTGTTCAACAGTTCCTATTCTTGCTGCCACATGTTGTATGTCAGATTTCAAGTCTGTGATGGCAGCAGACAGAGTAGCTTTAATGTCAAGAGCCACTGCCTGGAGGTCTGCCAGGCTGAGGGCCTGAGGGGCTAGGGAGGCTTGGGGGGATACAGCCTGGGGCGGAGGGGGGAAGATGTCCCTGTTTGGGCCTAGCGGGCCGCTCGCGCCGCCCGCCGCACCTCCGGAGGTGCTGAGCGGGCCAGGCTGTTTAGGCGAGGCCGCGGCTTTGGGGCATTCACCTTGCGGCGGTCAGAACATCGCCGGGATGCTGGCGTGGGGGGACTGACCTGACTCAGCGGCGTCCCGGGATCCCGGATTGCTTCTGTCTCCCTTTCCCATGTTTGGATGGGATTTATAGGGCCCTGTGTGCGGCGAAAATGCTCCCTGTGCGCCGGAGGAGAGAAGTTAAGTGTCCATCGCTGTCCCCGGCCAGGCCACGCCCCCCATTATTATATTATATTATTGTCAGAAAATCCGATTGTCTAGCAGACTTTTTCTGTCGGATTTTCCGACGCACAAAGTTTGAGAGCAGGATCTAAAATCCAATCGCATAAATTCTGATCGTGTGTAGACAATTTCAACGGACAAAGTGCCACACATGCTCAGATTAAACTAAGAGATAAAAGCCATTGGCTACTGGCCTGTTTATAGTGCCGATGTACATGTTTGACGTCACCTCGTTCAGAATGATCGGATTTTCCGACAACTTTGTGCGACCGTGTGTATGCAACACAAGTTTCGGAAAAAATCTGATGGATTTTGTGGTCAGAATGTCCAACCGTGTGTACAGGGCATTAGAGTCTGTAAAAGACTTGAGACTGGGGCAGAGGTTCACCTTCCTGCAGGGCAACAACCCTAAACATACAGCCAGAGCTCGAATCCAATGGTTTAGAACAAAGCATATTCATGTGTTAGAATGGCCCAGCCAAAGTCCAGACCTAAATCCAATTGAGAATCTGTGGCAACACTTGAAAATTGCTGTTCACAGACGCTCTCCATCCAATCTGACAGAGCTTGAGCTATTTTGCAAAGAAAAATCGGCAAAAACATCACACTCTAGATGTGCAAAGCTGGTAGAGACATACCCAAAAAGACTTGCAACTGTAATTGCAGCAAAAGGTGGTTCTACAAAGTATTGACTCAGGGAGGCTGAATACAAATACACTCCACAATTTTCACATATGTATTTGAAAACAATATTGAAAACCATTTATCATTTTCCTTCCACTTCACAATTATGTGCCACTTTGTGTTGGTCTATCACATAAAATCCCAATAAAATACATTTATGTTTTTGGATGTAACATGACAAAATATTAAAAATTTCAAGTGATATGAATACTTTTTCAAGGCACTGTAGATCTATTAACCACTTCTGGATGGCCCACCGCAGTTTTACGTGATGACTTTGAACAAGGATATCGTTGTTATGGCAGCAGCTAGCTACCATAACCCTGGTTTCCTCATCTTCAGCGGGCGGTCCATTTAAAGATAAAAATGGTCTGTGCGGCGGATTCGCCATGAGATCACTTTTATCAGTGTCGGGAGAGGGCCTCCCACCTTGATCCGGAGCCCTCCGCCGCTTACAGAAGCTGTCGGCAGTGGCGGAGGCGATCGCGTCCTCTGACTTGCTAGGTATGGAGACGAGGGAGGGGAAGATGACCCCTACCTGTCTCCATATGACTGCAGGGAGGAAGCGACGTCAAAACATCACTTCCTCCCATAGCTCTTAAAGGGACATTTTTCTTTTTACATTTTTTTAAATTAAATTTTTTTTTTATTGCATTTTAATGTAAATATGAGATCTGAGGTCTTTTTGACCCCAGATCTCATATTTAAGAGGTCCTGTCATGCTTTTTTCTATTACAAGGGATGTACATTCCTTGTAATAGGAATAAAAGTGACACAATTATTTTTTTTAAAACAGTGTAAAAATTTCAAAAAAGATAAAATAAATAAGAAAAAAAAGTTTTAAATGCGCCATGTCCCGACAAGCGCGCATGCAGAAGCAAACGCATACTTGAGTAGCGCCCACATATGAAAATGGTGTTCAAACCATGCATGTGAGGTATCGCCGTGATCGGTAGAACGAGAGCAATAATTCTTGCCCTGGAGCTCCTCTGTGATGCAAAACATGCAACCTGTAGAATTTTTTTAAACGTCGCCTATTGAGAATTTTAAGGGTAAAAGTTTGTCGCCATTTCAGGAGTGGGCGCAATTTTGAAGCGCCACATGTTGGGTATCAAAAAAAAGTTTTTAACTTGTAAACAACACATCTAAAATAGAGGCTTGGTCTTTAAGTGGTTAATTACGAACGATCCAAGTCTGATCTCAGATGTGGAAAATTCGGGACAACTTGGGATCTAGCAACCTCAGGATGATCACATTTACCGTAAATCATAGGCAAATGAGGCACGAGGGTAGCAAAAGAACACTATGGGGGAGATTTACTAAAACTGGGGAGTTCAAAATCAGCTGCAGCTCTGAATAGAAACCAATAAGCTTCCAGGTTTTATTGTCAAAGCTTAATTGAACAAGCTAAAGTTAGAAGCTGATTGGCTACCATGTACAGCTGTGCCAGATTTTGCACTCTCCAGTCTTAGTAAATCACCACCTATATTTCAAATGAGCAAACTTTTCTGAACTGTGCTAAATACTACAAGACATCAATTGGGACCAAATCCTAGAAACATTGAACACGAAAGAAAATGGGAATGCTTTAGGAACATATTAAACAATGGTATCATACAATGCATTCCATTGGACAATACCTATAGAAGAGTGAAGGTTAAACCTGGGTTGCTAAATTGTCGGGGGGGGGGTCATTGTCAGCATTCCAACACTACAAGGAATGCCATAAGAAGTGTAAGAACAAAATCAGGGTGGCTAAAAAAAAGACTATGAGAGACACAACAGGAGGAGAGTAAAACAAATTTCCAAGAAATGTATTAGATATATTAACAGTAAAAAAAGCAAGATCAGAGCATATAAAAAGACGATGATGGGAGGATGGTTACAGATGACACAAAGAAGGCAACTGTACAAAATGCTTTCTTCTCTTCGTTTTTTTTAGACAGGAAAAGGAGGGTATACCGACCATATAAGTATTGTTCGTAACACATCGCAGGATGTTCCCTTGTGGCTAACAGAGGCCAGAGGTAAAAAAAAAATAAAAATAAAAAAAAAGACTAGATAAGCTTAACACAAATCCCCAGAACCAGATGGCTTACACTCAAGAGTCCTCAAAGAACTCAGGTTAGGAAACAAAGGAAACATCAGTGCATCATCAGAACAGTTCATGCACTATTCTTTACAGAAACATTTAGAATATGGTTTGAAATATCAAAGTTCTACATATAGTACTCTTGGTCTTTGGACATAAGTAAGCATAGTAGATGGACTGCATGTGATGATAATCTAAAAAAAAAAAAAAAAAATTAAGAGGTAGCTGTTAAGTATATAGAAAAAGAAAAAACTGCGCTCAACACCAATAATTATGGCCAAATTATTATAAACAAAAACCTAAATGCATCTATAGGCCACAGCTCAAGTGGGATACACACACTAGAAATAGCAAAAAAAAAACAGTTAAAGAGCTGCACCAACTACAAAAATATATATATGTCATAAAAAAAATTAAATTATGTATCAACTCATTTAATTATGTATATAAGTCCATATCAGTAGAAATCAACCACTGGTATTGGCTTTTCTATACAGATCATTAATCCAAACGGAAAGGGTTAAAAAATTAGAAAAACACAGTCCATTCTGGATAGTCTTGTTTAAACATCACGGTGACTCCACACAGATGGATAAGTGAAAAAGAGCCCGACCACCAAGATAAGATTGTGCTTACCAGATGGCGAAGCTAGAGCATTTATATCAGACTTGTCAGCAGCTTTAGACGAATATCAGAGCACCATATATCATGCTGGGATAACACCTCTCATTCAGAACGTCACACAGCTTTTCCCAGGATGGTTAAGCTGGAAATGGCTCAAAAGGAAGAGAGACCGCCCATAGTGTAAAACTGCTTATACATTTTTAATATAAAAGAAAGGTAATGCACTTACAAGGTACTTGCTTCATTCAGAGTAAAAACAAAGCCGGCCGGCAATTTCGGGAGCCTGTCCTCCCCACTGTAGCGTGGTAGCGTCACTGTGTGCCTTCCCAGACATGTTTCGTCAGAGATGATGTTATCAATGGGGCCCTACACTGGACAAATCAAAGGTCTCTGAGGCGTCTTACATGTGTGCTTTCTGTATCCACATTTAAGTGTTACTAAACCAAGGTCACTGCATTCACTATATCTGGTCTCCCACAGTACACAGAACATGGAAATGCAATTATTTTAGTAAATATAAACTGCTAAATAACTTTTCTCATCAGCAGTTATAGCAGTCTTGTGACTTCTATCAGTGTTTGGTGAAGCTTGTAGGAGGAGTTTTCATAGGGCACTGAGCAGTCCTGGGAGGCTGCAGGGCTCCTGACATCCTGTCTGGACATGTCTGGATTGTGCTGTTTAGCCCTGCGCTGATCACATGCACTCTCCGAAGAAAAAAAAAAAACCTCTCTAGCAATACACACAAAACTGAGCATGCACAGCCTGACTCCAAGGGCTGTCTTATCCAGGGGGACAGTGCAGGGAGGGGAGGATCTGTGCATAAGCATGCACAGCCTGACTCCAAGGGCTGTCTTATCTAGGAGGACAGTGCAGGGAGGGGAGGATCTGTGCATACAAGATCAAGCAGCCTTTTTGCACAATGCAGAGGATGAACCCCTTAGGTTCCACAGTGAGTATAACAAGCAAACTTTACTGCATATACAGACTGATTTTACTGTTGTGGGTTTAGTAACACTTTAAGAGTTCAATACTTACCATTTGTTTTTATGTATACTATTTTTTTATTTTTTATTATTTATATCTGGAAATGGGTCCACATAGACCAACAGGTTACAAACTTTCCACATAGCTTACAGATAGCGAGGCAGTAAATGGAATACAACATCAATACCCTGCTAGCATTATCGCCAAGAAAAATAAACAGCAGTATGTATTTGGAGTTGGGAATTCACATCATCTTGTGGTCTCACTTTCCAGTTTCTTTTTAACTAACTAGGTATCTACATTGATACCCCTTCCAGTGTACGGGAGAAGAGGAGAAGCAATGAAGGAGGAAGAACAGAGGGGCGAAGAGAAGAAAAGGGGGTATATCAAGTACGAGGGATAAAGGGAGAGGGATGGAGGGGGAAAAAAAAGAAAGGGGGGGGTTGAAGGGGGGAGCAAGGTGTGTTACCCAATCATGGAGTGCGCGGATGACCATTTGGAATTACAGATTCAGGGCCTATATCTATGGCCCCCAGGCTCAACATATCCCGGACACTGCATGTGGTGTCACCCGTCTGTGTCAGAACTTTTCAGGGCCTGGCCCTCAGCCGAGTATATGAACACAGTCCAGCCCTGCCAGGTTTTAGTGAAGGTCTCCTCTCTATTTTGCGCTGTGAGGATAAGATCCTCCATTTTCCTGATGTCCTCCACTTTACGAAGCCAGAGGTCAATGGTCGGCGGGAGGGACGATTTCCAATGGAGTGGTATGCAGGCCTTAGCTGCATCAAGTAGATGGCGGATCACTGATTTCTGGTATTTCCTGTCAGGTACGTCGGAGGCATGCAAGAGAAAGAATGCTGGGTCATCTGTGAGGGGCTGGGCCGTGAATTGTTGAATTATCTCACGCATCACTTTCCAGAAGTGTGTACGTTTCGGGCATGACCAAAAGATATGTTTATGTATAATATTTTAATGAGCACTTCTGAGCTAGCAAGTGAGACTCGGCTGTTCAATTGACAGGAAGGTCTCGCTGCTTATATCAGCAGAATAGTCATGAGGTAGAGAAGGACTAGAGTGTACAGCTTACGTCCAAGGTACTGATGGTTTTTCTGTATAACACAGCCATATTTTAGCTTAACAAATACACCTAAACCTTGTTATTTTTGAAAAGTTTTGTTTATTGCTTTTTTCTATATAATCTTTAGTTTTGTTGAACATACAAAACATATAATGCACAATGGAGTCGACAACGTATCATTATTGAAGGTGTTAAGTAGCCAAAAAGACCTGACATTGTACAAAAAAGTTTGAGCAAGGCAAAAATCAATAACCATAAAAACTGGGGGAACATGGGGAGGGGGTGGGGAACAGCGTTATACCGGCATTGTTTTACAGCATGGAGGGAGTCCCACCCCGGAGACCCACATCACCCCCGGTAGCCAATAGCCCCCGTGGAGAGGGGCTAAAGAGCCTCCATCATACCTCCCTCTGGGGGGAAGCATCCCTCGGCCTCCCCCACGCCATTCTTGGGTGTAGGTCCTGCCGTGGCCCCAGAAGATAGTGGCTAAAGGTATAAAACATATCAGATTACAAAGGGTGTACTGTACCTTGGAGTTGTTCTCCACTGTAGGCCTTGTGAACCTTAGAGAGGAAAAGAGGGGTACAGGTAATTTCACTGCGATTAGGGTTGGTGAGACACCATGATCAGGTATGCACATCACTACTCAATGGCCTCCTCAGCTTCAGTGAGGGCTCTGCTAACTCCAACAGCGCAACATCCAGGCTAGATAGTATTGGGTCCGTGTCGGCAGTATGCCTCCACCACTGAGTCCAGATACCATTGAAAGGTTTGCGCCTGTCCTTGCACCTCGCCACCCATTTCTCCTCCTCCCTAACTTCAGCCACCTTCTTAAGCCACTCTATTATAGTAGGGATCTGCAGGCGTTTCCAATAGAGAGGTATAAGCCGCTTAGCAGCGTTTAAGAGATGAGGAAGTGTGCTCTTCTTGTAGTGGCTCAAAGGAAGGGTGGGGAGGCACAGGAGAAAATGGGTTGGAGAAAAAAGAATCTTGATCTGCAGAACATTTTTTATAAAGGAGTGGTAAATGGTTCTACTACAGGGCAGTCCCACCATACATAGAGAAGAGTGCCTTTCTGACCACAGCCCCACCAACAGCGGTCCGTGACCAAGGGGTAGATGCGTGATAATACCACCGGTACATGGTACCAACAGGTCAGATGCTTTTAGTTTGTGTCCTGGAATCAATGGAGCTGGAGTCTATACATATGCGACCGTTGGTCTGCTGAGAATTCAACCTCCAGATCGCGCTCCAATTCCTGTATAAAAGCCAGTCTGCTGACAGCAGAGGCTGATCCCAGAAGCTGATATAGTTCGGAAATCAGGTGGGGAGTGGGCTCCTCTCCTATAAACAATTTTTCAAGGGAGGTAAGAGTGTCTAATCCTCTTATTGCGGTACCTTGGTTTACAATGAAGTGATGGAGCTGTTTGTGTCTCCACCAGTCCAGTGGAAATCTTCCATGTCTATCTCTCAAGGTATCTAGGGGTATCAGCTTACCCTTATCTAGGAATTTGCCACAGCTATAGTTACCGTTGGTGACCCAGGACCCAAAAAAGGCTGCCTGCTCCCCAGGGCGGAAGCACCTGTACCCCCCTAGCGGTGCCAGCGGAGAGCCTGGGGGTGCCAGGGCATACAAAGCGTTGGTGCGGTCCCAAACCTGGAGGGCATGGGTGGTCAGTGGGGAAGTTGTCTGTGAGAGCTCTCTGTATTCCCAGGGAAGCCAAAGGGCATATGACAGGTTGCAGCCAGCTAGGCTTTTCTTCAAGGATACCCACATTTTGGTGCCAGAGTGGTGGTGCCTGTTTAGGATGTGTTGAATCGCAATGGCTCTGTAATAGCGACGGCAGTGACATCCTCAGGTAGAGTAAACCACCTGTGTATGAATACTAGCTGACCCGCTAGATAATATCTGAAAGTCCGGGACCGCTAGACCCCCTTGTTTCCATGGCAGTTGTAACACCCAAAGTTTAATTTGGGGGTGTCACCTCTGCCACAGGAAAGTCGTTATAAGTTGATCTATCCTTTTGAATATATATCTCGGTATCCAAACAGGAGAATTCCGAAATATATATCAAAACAGGTAAAAATTTCATTTTTACTAAATTCACCCTACCTATGAGTGTCAGAGGCAGATTCTGCCACACCTGTAATCTGGATTTTAGTTTAGTCAAAAGTGGATCGGCATTCAAAGCAATAAAGTCTGATACAGAGATGGAGATATGCAACCCCAAATATTTGATATTCTACCCTCTGCAAGAGACAATTTACGGGAATCTCACAACTGGGGGATGGCGTCTTTAGTGAGAGAATCTGGGATTTTCCCCAGTTGATTTTCAGACCCGAAAAATGAGCAAAGGAATTAAGAATGTCTAAAGCTGCTGACAGGGAATTCTTGGAATTTCGCAAAAAAAAAGAACCAAATCGTCTGCATATAGCACCGTTTTTTTTGGTCAAGCTACCCACCGTTATCCACTGTACCTCCTCAGAGGCTCGCAAGGCCACAGCCAATGGTTTGATCATAATAGAGAAAAGACGGGATAAACGGCATCCTTGGCCCCTATGCACTGAAAAAAAATTCCGATAACATATTGTTTTGTTTTTTGGCTGCTGTGGGGCAATTATCCGCTTCTGGAACTGGAGACCGAACCCAAACATCTCTAGTACCACCCTCCTGTAATTCCAGTCTACGGAATCAAAGGCTTTCTCTAAATAGAGAAAGACCAGTATCCCACTGCTAGAAGTTTCTGGGCCTAATTTTGTGGGTGAAGACCCTGCACAGATTAATATCCGTGGCCTTTTTGGGCATAAAACCTGTCTGGTCGGGTGAAATAACATGCTGTATGACCAACATAAGTCAGTTTGGTCAGTATTTTGTATTTAATAATGAGATGGGCCTATAAGACTAACACTGTAGTGGGTCTTTATCCAGCTTAGCCAATAATACAATATGAGACTCGTAAAAAGAGAGGGGTAGGCTTCCCTTTTGAAAACAATTGCAGCACTCTGGGTACAGGTTCTCTTTGTATTGACAGTACCACTTAATTGGTAGACCGTCGGGTCCAGGAGCCTTACCACTAGGGAATGACCCTATTGCGGAGACTACCTCCTTCTCCTTGAACGCAGCATCCAGAAAACTGCCAGATTCCTCCGGCAGCTTGGGCAACCGCAGGGACCCAAATGTGTCCCTGAGGTCACCAGTGTCCCAGTGTCACCAGGGATCTATAGGAGAGTACAGAGACCTATAGAAGGATACAAACTCCCGTACTACCGGTATGTCCTCCCTGTCTCTTAGCAATTGTCTGGACAGGGATAGTATGCAGGGAACTACTGTCAGGAATGTGTCCCCTGCCGTCAGGAGAGCCAAGTGTTTGCCATTTGTATCACCCTTTTAAAAAAAAAAAATGCGTCACACTCCTTTGCAGCTAAAAAGTAGTCTCATCCTGATAATGAAGGGATCAATTCCTTCTTGTGAACTGCAATTGAGCCAACGTGTCAGGAGAAGGTGAAACCGCATGTGCCTTAGTGCAGTCTTGTTCTTTATGGTTCTCTGGGCTTTTATGGCTGAAATGTGGTGGTCTTGAAGGCCTCCCATTCAGTGTGTACCATTGCTGATCCTTTGTTAATCTGCCCAAATGTATCCATGTGTGGTTTCAGCATCTCCTCCACAGCAGGTTCCCCCACCCATCTAGGAGACAGATGCCAAACCCTCCTTGAACTCTGGGAGCCTAGTTGCAAGGTAATCTGAAGTGGGGTGTGGTCCGATATACCTCCCAAAAATGTAGGATGCCTCAGCCACCAGAGGCAACAATGCCCATTAGCAAATGCCAGGTCTATTCTGGAGGATGAAGCATTTTCCCGAGGACAGATATGAATAGCATCTGTCAGTGGGATGCTTCCACCGCTAGATCTCAGTGAGACCCGCAGCTTCCGCCCAGTGTGACAAGTCATGGTTTGGAGCAATGCATGGGTTGGACATGTCTAGTGTATAATAGAGAACATTGTTGAAATCTCCAGCCACCAATAACTGGAATGGAGCATGAGACACCAATTTCTCCAACACCTCGTACATGATAGTCCCTGTAAAAGGAGGGGGAATAGATACATTTACCAGGGCCAACCTGCGTGAGTAAACTTCAATTATTAGCACTAAGTATCTTCCCCCGGGATCTGTAATCACCTTTTCTACAGAGCAAGGTAAGGACTTGTGCAACAAAATAGACACACCCCTTGCATAAGACGAAAAAGTGGCATGTATGGCTCTGTGTATCTAGGGACGTTTCATGGCCAGGATTTTATTACCTAATAACTGAGTTTCCTGCAATAACATTATGTGGGGATGCTTTGCCTGTAAGAATTTCCACACCAATGCTCTCTTGTATTTTGAATTCAAGCCCCTGACATTCCAGGAGATGATTCTAATATTCAAGGACATGACTGCAATTGAGAAAATTCACCACAAGATGGGGGCCTGGGAGCACAAGTGAGGTCCGGAGTCACACAGAGCCATACAGCATGTTGAAGATTAACATCTACCCACCTATACACATGGCTTTGTGGTGGAGCCTGTTTTTGAGTGTCCACCAACCGTGTAGTACTGAGAGTGACAACACAAACAATCGACCACAAAAAATGTGGAGCCTATAAACCCAGAGCATAAAAAAAAACATGAAAAAGGCATACACTCCTTGAACAGTCCAGTCATAACAATTCCCTGTCTTGCTAGCTTGAAAAAGGGGGGGGGGGAGGTAAAAACAGAAAAAGCAGACCCCGCCCTAGCCGCCAGACTTAATCCCCAAAACCAAAAAACAACGAAAAATGGAAATCTGTCTTGTACAGTTATTCCATATGTCCCTTGGGGAGGAACAAAAAAAAAGACAACAGGGTGAGCACTAGCGATATGCGCCTTCTGTGAATACTCTTTTTTTGTAGGGAGAGCTTCTGGCTCCATGCATATTGTAGCCATGAAACACCAAGCAGCTGCACATGTACTGCAACACCTTGAAGAGAATGTTTGCGCAGTGAAAGCAAGTTCTGTATATATGCGTCCCTTGACAAGGCACACCTCTATTAAATCTGTTGGGAAGGGCAACTTGGTAAAGGATTATAAACAAAACATATGTGCCTGCCAGTGAGCAATCAATCTTTACTGCATCAGATTGTGGTATGGCGGCCCATAGGCAAGGATGAAATCTCTATCCCGGTAATTTACAAACCGCACAAGGAATGGTCTGGGCAAGGCGCCTTGTGGTCTTGGGCCCGTGGGGACCCTATGAGCTATCTTAACAATGTATGCTGAGGAGACTTGTTGTAAGCACCAAAACCTTGTTAATTGTAAATTGCAACCGCCAAATGGTTTCCATTGAGATGATCAGACCTCTGCAGTGGTTAGAAGTGTTCAAATTTCCCGGGAGCTCTTTAATAGATGTCCTCCCCTTTGCACGCTCGCCACACCCCCCTGAAGGGCACGCGCTGTGATTATCCGAGTCAATGAGACTTGGGAGATCACAAATTGGCATAAGGGGTCAATCAGTCAATGACAGCTGATCACGTGATGTAAACAGAAGATCGGTAATCTTTTTTTATTCCTGATAGCATGAGAAGAAAAAAAAATACGATCACCGGCTTCTGTTGAAGGAACAGCGGTCCCAAAGAGGAAGAGGCGAAGCCGCCTCATATGTGCCCACCAGAGCCACGAATCAGTGCCCACAGTGCCATGAATCAGTGCCCACCAGTACATAAGTGCCAGAAATCAGTGCTACCCATCAATGCCCACCAGTGGTGCCAATCAGTGCCACCTAGCAGTGCTTCCTATCAGTGTCACCTACCAGTGCCGATCAGTGCCCATCACTGCCACGCATCAGTGTCCATCACTGCCACTCATCAGTGCCCTTCAGTACCGCCCATCAGTGCCACCTCAGTGCCCACCAATGCCACCTCATCAGTGTCCACCAGTGCTGCCTATTAGTGGCTATCAGTGTCGCCTTATCAGTGTCCATCAATGCAGCCTATTGGTGCGCATCAGTGCAGCCTATCAGTGCCCATCAGTGTAACCTCATCAGCGTACATCAATGAAGGAGAAAAATTACCTCTTCACAAAATTTATTAACAAAATACGTAACCGTTTTGTATTTTTTTATTTTTATTTTAATTGCCATTTTTTATTTAAAAATAAAATAAAAAACCAGAGGTGATCAAATGCCACCAAAGGAAAGCTCTGTGGGGAAAAAAATGATAAAAAATGTCATTCGGGTACAGTGTTGTATGACCATGCAATTGTAATTCAAAGATTGACAGCGCTAAAAGCTGAAAATTTCTTCTCTTTCATTCATTCTGTTCTTCATTTGCTCTTATGCTTGTATAACTGTTATGTTTTATGACTCAACTTTATTTGATATTGAAACAGGGATCTCCATGTCCCCAGCTGCAGTGGGAGATGTTTCAGGATGAAGAACAGGGGAAGGGGCCAGTAAATATGTCATTTACTGACCACTTTGTTTTCTGAATGAACACAGTGAGTGCTGGTTACCCATCACTCATTGTGTCCATTTATAGTTGAAGTAAACTGTGATTTAGTTTGTGAATGAACAGGAAGCCGCTTAGCACAGAGCGCATTCAATTCATTCACTGTCGAGTGCAGCTGAGGCTGCAGAGAAAGGGACAGGGGAATCTCTATCTTCAGTTCTTTTCTCTGCCTCAAAAATGAGACATCAGGGGTCTGTTTAGACCCCTGATATCTCACTAAAGTCCTCCAACGAAGCTTCTAAAATAATAATAAAAAAAGATAAGTAATATCGCAAAAAATAAACAGGTAAAAAAAATACCACTGCCCATCTGACACCAATCTCTGCCCTAATGACATCATCTACCGTACAGGTCCTTCTCAAAAAATTAGCATATTGTGATAAAGTTCATTATTTTCTGTAATGTACTGATAAACATTAGACTTTCATATATTTTAGATTCATTACACACAACTGAAGTAGTTCAAGCCTTTTCTTGTTTTAATATTGATGATTTTGGCATACAGCTCATGAAAACCCCAAATTCCTATCTCAAAAAATTAGCATATCATGAAAAGGTTCTCTAAACAAGCTATTAACCTAATCATCTGAATCAACTAATTAACTCTAAACACCTGCAAAAGATTCCTGAGGCTTTTAAAAACTCCCAGCCTGGTTCATTACTCAAAACCGCAATCATGGGTAAGACTGCCGACCTGACTGCTGTCCAGAAGGCCATCATTGACACCCTCAAGCAAGAGGGTAAGACACAGAAAGAAATTTCTGAACGAATAGGCTGTTCCCAGATTGCTGTATCAAGGCACCTCAGTGGGAAGTCTGTGGGAAGGAAAAAGTGTGGCAGAAAACGCTGCACAACGAGAAGAGGTGACCGGACCCTGAAGAAGATTGTGGAGAAGGACCGATTCCAGACCTTGGAGGACCTGCGGAAGCAGTGGACTGAGTCTGGAGTAGAAACATCCAGAGCCACCGTGAACAGGCGTGTGCAGGAAATGGGCTACAGGTGCCGCATTCCCCAGGTCAAGCCACTTTTGAACCAGAAACAGCGGCAGAAGCGCCTGACCTGGGCTACAGAGAAGCAGCACTGGACTGTTGCTCAGTGGTCCAAAGTACTTTTTTCGGATGAAAGCAAATTTTGCATGTCATTCGGAAATCAAGGTGCCAGAGTCTGGAGGAAGACTGGGGAGAGGGAAATGCCAAAATGCCTGAGGTCCAGTGTCAAGTACCCACAGTCAGTGATGGTCTGGGGTGCCATGTCAGCTGCTGGTGTTGGTCCTCTGTGTTTTATCAAGGGCAGGGTCAATGCAGCTAGCCATCAGGAGATTTTGGAGCACTTCATGCTTCCATCTGCTGAAAAGCTTTATGGAGATGAAGGTTTCATTTTTCAGCACGACCTGGCACCTGCTCACAGTGCCAAAACCACTGGTAAATGGTTTACTGACCATGGTATTACTGTGCTCAATTGGCCTGCCAACTCTCCTGACCTGAACCCCATAGAGAATCTGTGGGATATTGGGAAGAGAAAGTTGAGAGACGCAAGACCCAACACTCTGGGTGAGCTTAAGGCCGCTATCGAAGCATCCTGGGCCTCCATAAC
This sequence comes from Lithobates pipiens, assembly GCF_037356315.1. NCBI lineage: Eukaryota > Metazoa > Chordata > Amphibia > Anura > Ranidae > Lithobates > Lithobates pipiens. The sequence continues at coordinate 77,325,075 of NW_027507718.1, forward strand.
ACCTCAGCAGTGCCACAGGCTGGTTGCCTCCATGCCACACCCCATTGAAGCAGTCATTTCTGCAAAAGGATTCCCGACCAAGTATTGAGTGCATAACTGAACATAATTATTTGAAGGTTGACTTTTTTTGTATTAAAAACACTTTTCTTTTATTGGTCGGATGAAATATGTTTATTTTTTGAGAAGGACCTGTATATATATATAAACATGCACACATGTGTTTGAGCTTTGGGGTGCATACCCTAATGCAATAGTCTGATGACACCTGTGAATAGATAAATAACCAGATTCATTGCTTTAGAACAGTCTTTCTCAACCCTTTCAGCACAGAGAAACCCTTGAAATAACTTTCCGGTCTCAGAGAATTCCTGCTAAAAATGACTATAGCTACAACTCATAATACAAGTGTGATGGTCAGTGGGAAGAATGCTCCTTACACTTAGGGGGTAATTCTTGCCAATGACCACAACAGATCACTTAATAGATCAATGATATCAGTTGGACTGTATCTGGACAGGCAGAAATTGCTCATTGCTCATGGAACCCCTAGCAACCTCAGGAGAAACGCTAGTTGAGAAACCCTGCCTTAATTGCTTTATACATTGTGAAATGTATTGCCTTAACAATTGTAAATTATCAGTTCCAGAAGCAGGAAACAACCAATTTTCATTATAAGCTCCCCGCTATGCTTCACAGTTAGGATAATGTGTAATGATGTGTAATGTTCTCAACTTTTTTGTTAGAAAACACTGGGGTTTATTTACTAAAGCTGGAGAGTGCAAAAATCTGGTGCAGCTGTGCAAAGAAACCAATCAGCTTCCAGTATTTGTTTTTGTCAAAGCTTAATTAAATCACAATAAGGAGGGAAAAAAAGTGGGACTTTAAAATGAAGCGGCTGAAGTGTGAGGGTCAGAAAAAGGTAATTTAATTGAAGCCATAATATATGATACAGAGTAAATTCATATATATACATACATACATGTGCCATTGTAGGGCACAAAATGTGTTATATGGAGACATCAAGGTGTATGTAAAGACACATAAAGTCAAAAAACATATATGAACAGTAAATAGTATGTGGAGCAACAGCATAGCCTAAAAATGCCTCAGGGCGACATATCCGGTACCTGTGTTAGTAATCACATAATGTAAACATAAATGTACTGAATTAATATTAAAAATTAATTAGAAGTAACGTCGGGCCGTAGTAATTATCACTGTAGCATCAAATGTAGCTCTACGCGTTTCGTGGATGTATTCTCCACTCATCAGGAGCAGATGCGACAGATACCTGTAAAATATATAGATATGGTAAACCACACTCTGTATAGAGGGGAATAGGTACAGTACATAGAGTGCTTTCAAAAGAGGTTAACTAAGCATATCTACCATCCCCGGCAGCGAACATAGCAAACAGCAACTGGTCCGTGGTGCGTCGGAGGCGCAGATCGCCCCGCCCGGGAGCTGAGGCGGCATATTTGGGCGGCGGATATAGTGAACAGGTGCCTGGGTATGAAGATAAATTCCATGTGCTAACAGTGCTGGTATATGGAGAATAGGCGTATCTAAAACAAAGTATGTACATGAGCGTTAAGTGAGCGTGTAAAAGAATTGTAATGAAATAAAAGAGATTGTAAGTGTGTGAGGTAAAAAATAAATATACAAAGAATTGCGTGATAATGAGAAATAGTGTGTGGGAATGAGAGTGTATAAAAATGAAATGTATGGAGAGTGTTGGAGCAATGCAGGTGAAAACTAGAGGATGAAGTGTAGACATATATGTTGGTTGTGATGTGCCTGCAGAGGTATGAAAAGGATAAACAGTGTAGTGAGAGTGTGGAGTGTGAAATGAGCCAAAGCAAAGAGAGTGCTAGGTGAGTGCGGTAAAAGGATAAAGATGTAAAACAAGTGAGTGTATAGGTGATACAAAGTGATATAACAAAGGTGGGCAAACAAAAAAAAGAAAAAACAACCAAAGTGAATCCAGAACCAAATTACACCTACCCGATAGCTGTAAACCCAGCATCACCCAGTAAGAAATCAACTGGTGTGCAGGAACCACAGGAGGAGACCGGCTGTGTCAATCAGCCATCCTCACCTGGGAAAGCCCAAATACAAGCCGCCAGCACCACGTGTGTGAACCGAGGGGGGGGGGGGGGGAGGGGCGCCAACACTAGAGCAGGAGCACGGTTTGCGGATTTATTTATATTTTTTTTTTTTTTTTTTTTTTTTTCGCGGCATCGCGCCGACGCCGCAGGTACCATCTACGTGACCCTGACGGGGGTGTTTGGGCGGCGCCAATTGCTGGGCGGCTCCACCTGCTCTAGTGTTGGCGCCCCTCCCCCCCCCCCCCTCGGTTCACACACGTGGTGCTGGCGGCTTGTATTTGGGCTTTCCCAGGTGAGGATGGCTGATTGACACAGCCGGTCTCCTCCTGTGGTTCCTGCACACCAGTTGATTTCTTACTGGGTGATGCTGGGTTTACAGCTATCGGGTAGGTGTAATTTGGTTCTGGATTCACTTTGGTTGTTTTTTCTTTTTTTTGTTTGCCCACCTTTGTTATATCACTTTGTATCACCTATACACTCACTTGTTTTACATCTTTATCCTTTTACCGCACTCACCTAGCACTCTCTTTGCTTTGGCTCATTTCACACTCCACACTCTCACTACACTGTTTATCCTTTTCATACCTCTGCAGGCACATCACAACCAACATATATGTCTACACTTCATCCTCTAGTTTTCACCTGCATTGCTCCAACACTCTCCATACATTTCATTTTTATACACTCTCATTCCCACACACTATTTCTCATTATCACGCAATTCTTTGTATATTTATTTTTTACCTCACACACTTACAATCTCTTTTATTTCATTACAATTCTTTTACACGCTCACTTAACGCTCATGTACATACTTTGTTTTAGATACGCCTATTCTCCATATACCAGCACTGTTAGCACATGGAATTTATCTTCATACCCAGGCACCTGTTCACTATATCCGCCGCCCAAATATGCCGCCTCAGCTCCCGGGCGGGGCGATCTGCGCCTCCGACGCACCACGGACCAGTTGCTGTTTGCTATGTTCGCTGCCGGGGATGGTAGATATGCTTAGTTAACCTCTTTTGAAAGCACTCTATGTACTGTACCTATTCCCCTCTATACAGAGTGTGGTTTACCATATCTATATATTTTACAGGTATCTGTCGCATCTGCTCCTGATGAGTGGAGAATACATCCACGAAACGCGTAGAGCTACATTTGATGCTACAGTGATAATTACTACGGCCCGACGTTACTTCTAATTAATTTTTAATATTAATTCAGTACATTTATGTTTACATTATGTGATTACTAACACAGGTACCGGATATGTCGCCCTGAGGCATTTTTAGGCTATGCTGTTGCTCCACATACTATTTACTGTTCATATATGTTTTTTGACTTTATGTGTCTTTACATACACCTTGATGTCTCCATATAACACATTTTGTGCCCTACAATGGCACATGTATGTATGTATATATATGAATTTACTCTGTATCATATATTATGGATTCAATTAAATTACCTTTTTCTGACCCTCACACTTCAGCCGCTTCATTTTAAAGTCCCACTTTTTTTCCCTCCTTATTGTGCTAAATACCGGGATGGAGGCGCTAACCCGTGCCTCATTTAAAGTCCCAAACTGCTGCGCCTACTGTTACAGGGATGGGAGCGGCTGGAGATTTGGATTAGTAGTGCTCCCCTGCTATCCATGTGCTAGGGTCATTCTTTAGATGTCCATATGCCCTACAGGGATATGTACATCGGGTACAGCCAAGAACGGACTTGGTTTATTGGTGTATGTTGACAACAAGTCTATTAAGTATTTTATATGACATCTCCGGTACAATCCCTATGGTTATACATGAATACTCATGTCGTATGCATGTCTATGTCTCTGGTGGTGATCTGCATTTGGCTGCTGGTGGCGTTGGTGGCGTTGGCGGCCCCTTTTCCTCACCTATGGGAGCTGCGATGCACATTGTGGGCTCCTCCCCCTCCTCCCTGCACATATAATTTTTATGTCCGGGAGGTTCGGGTGGTTGTCCCTCCGTGCATCGGCGCCACGGTTTGCGGATTTATTTATTTATTTTTTTTTTTTCGCGGCATCGCGCCGACGCCGCAGGTACCATCTACGTGACCCTGACGGGGGTGTTTGGGCGGCGCCAATTGCTGGGCGGCTCCACCTGCTCTAGTGTTGGCGCCCCTCCCCCCCCCCTCGGTTCACACACGTGGTGCTGGCGGCTTGTATTTGGGCTTTCCCAGGTGAGGATGGCTGATTGACACAGCCGGTCTCCTCCTGTGGTTCCTGCACACCAGTTGATTTCTTACTGGGTGATGCTGGGTTTACAGCTATCGGGTAGGTGTAATTTGGTTCTGGATTCACTTTGGTTGTTTTTTCTTTTTTTTGTTTGCCCACCTTTGTTATATCACTTTGTATCACCTATACACTCACTTGTTTTACATCTTTATCCTTTTACCGCACTCACCTAGCACTCTCTTTGCTTTGGCTCATTTCACACTCCACACTCTCACTACACTGTTTATCCTTTTCATACCTCTGCAGGCACATCACAACCAACATATATGTCTACACTTCATCCTCTAGTTTTCACCTGCATTGCTCCAACACTCTCCATACATTTCATTTTTATACACTCTCATTCCCACACACTATTTCTCATTATCACGCAATTCTTTGTATATTTATTTTTTACCTCACACACTTACAATCTCTTTTATTTCATTACAATTCTTTTACACGCTCACTTAACGCTCATGTACATACTTTGTTTTAGATACGCCTATTCTCCATATACCAGCACTGTTAGCACATGGAATTTATCTTCATACCCAGGCACCTGTTCACTATATCCGCCGCCCAAATATGCCGCCTCAGCTCCCGGGCGGGGCGATCTGCGCCTCCGACGCACCACGGACCAGTTGCTGTTTGCTATGTTCGCTGCCGGGGATGGTAGATATGCTTAGTTAACCTCTTTTGAAAGCACTCTATGTACTGTACCTATTCCCCTCTATACAGAGTGTGGTTTACCATATCTATATATTTTACAGGTATCTGTCGCATCTGCTCCTGATGAGTGGAGAATACATCCACGAAACGCGTAGAGCTACATTTGATGCTACAGTGATAATTACTACGGCCCGACGTTACTTCTAATTAATTTTTAATATTAATTCAGTACATTTATGTTTACATTATGTGATTACTAACACAGGTACCGGATATGTCGCCCTGAGGCATTTTTAGGCTATGCTGTTGCTCCACATACTATTTACTGTTCATATATGTTTTTTGACTTTATGTGTCTTTACATACACCTTGATGTCTCCATATAACACATTTTGTGCCCTACAATGGCACATGTATGTATGTATATATATGAATTTACTCTGTATCATATATTATGGATTCAATTAAATTACCTTTTTCTGACCCTCACACTTCAGCCGCTTCATTTTAAAGTCCCACTTTTTTTCCCTCCTTATTGTGCTAAATACCGGGATGGAGGCGCTAACCCGTGCCTCATTTAAAGTCCCAAACTGCTGCGCCTACTGTTACAGGGATGGGAGCGGCTGGAGATTTGGATTAGTAGTGCTCCCCTGCTATCCATGTGCTAGGGTCATTCTTTAGATGTCCATATGCCCTACAGGGATATGTACATCGGGTACAGCCAAGAACGGACTTGGTTTATTGGTGTATGTTGACAACAAGTCTATTAAGTATTTTATATGACATCTCCGGTACAATCCCTATGGTTATACATGAATACTCATGTCGTATGCATGTCTATGTCTCTGGTGGTGATCTGCATTTGGCTGCTGGTGGCGTTGGTGGCGTTGGCGGCCCCTTTTCCTCACCTATGGGAGCTGCGATGCACATTGTGGGCTCCTCCCCCTCCTCCCTGCACATATAATTTTTATGTCCGGGAGGTTCGGGTGGTTGTCCCTCCGTGCATCGGCGCCACGGTTTGCGGATTTATTTATTTATTTTTTTTTTTTCGCGGCATCGCGCCGACGCCGCAGGTACCATCTACGTGACCCTGACGGGGGTGTTTGGGCGGCGCCAATTGCTGGGCGGCTCCACCTGCTCTAGTGTTGGCGCCCCTCCCCCCCCCCTCGGTTCACACACGTGGTGCTGGCGGCTTGTATTTGGGCTTTCCCAGGTGAGGATGGCTGATTGACACAGCCGGTCTCCTCCTGTGGTTCCTGCACACCAGTTGATTTCTTACTGGGTGATGCTGGGTTTACAGCTATCGGGTAGGTGTAATTTGGTTCTGGATTCACTTTGGTTGTTTTTTCTTTTTTTTGTTTGCCCACCTTTGTTATATCACTTTGTATCACCTATACACTCACTTGTTTTACATCTTTATCCTTTTACCGCACTCACCTAGCACTCTCTTTGCTTTGGCTCATTTCACACTCCACACTCTCACTACACTGTTTATCCTTTTCATACCTCTGCAGGCACATCACAACCAACATATATGTCTACACTTCATCCTCTAGTTTTCACCTGCATTGCTCCAACACTCTCCATACATTTCATTTTTATACACTCTCATTCCCACACACTATTTCTCATTATCACGCAATTCTTTGTATATTTATTTTTTACCTCACACACTTACAATCTCTTTTATTTCATTACAATTCTTTTACACGCTCACTTAACGCTCATGTACATACTTTGTTTTAGATACGCCTATTCTCCATATACCAGCACTGTTAGCACATGGAATTTATCTTCATACCCAGGCACCTGTTCACTATATCCGCCGCCCAAATATGCCGCCTCAGCTCCCGGGCGGGGCGATCTGCGCCTCCGACGCACCACGGACCAGTTGCTGTTTGCTATGTTCGCTGCCGGGGATGGTAGATATGCTTAGTTAACCTCTTTTGAAAGCACTCTATGTACTGTACCTATTCCCCTCTATACAGAGTGTGGTTTACCATATCTATATATTTTACAGGTATCTGTCGCATCTGCTCCTGATGAGTGGAGAATACATCCACGAAACGCGTAGAGCTACATTTGATGCTACAGTGATAATTACTACGGCCCGACGTTACTTCTAATTAATTTTTAATATTAATTCAGTACATTTATGTTTACATTATGTGATTACTAACACAGGTACCGGATATGTCGCCCTGAGGCATTTTTAGGCTATGCTGTTGCTCCACATACTATTTACTGTTCATATATGTTTTTTGACTTTATGTGTCTTTACATACACCTTGATGTCTCCATATAACACATTTTGTGCCCTACAATGGCACATGTATGTATGTATATATATGAATTTACTCTGTATCATATATTATGGATTCAATTAAATTACCTTTTTCTGACCCTCACACTTCAGCCGCTTCATTTTAAAGTCCCACTTTTTTTCCCTCCTTATTGTGCTAAATACCGGGATGGAGGCGCTAACCCGTGCCTCATTTAAAGTCCCAAACTGCTGCGCCTAAGCTTAATTAAATAAGCTGAAGTTAGAAGCTCATTGGCTACCATGCACGGCTGAACCAGATTTCGCACTCTCCAGTTTTAGTAAATTAACCAAAGTTTTCCAGTAGCACCGGCATACACTTGGACTGCAGCAAACATGAAATTGGCAGGATTTTTTTTTTTTTTTTTTAGGGCTTTTGCATGAATGCAGTTGTTACCAAGTACAAGAGATGCCTTCAGAGACTTAGCCGTCACAATAAACAAAAGTTACATGAGCAGGTGTGATAAAGCACCTCCTGGAATGTGCACTGGCTGGGCCTTGCATTGACATTCTGTAAATGCTTGTTTGTGTTTATGCCTATGGCAGGCAGACACCAGCATATTTGTATATTATCTTTGTGGACTGGTGAAGATTTTAGTCTTACAAATGTGCACAACTCTTTCTGAGGTATTCTGAAATCTTATTTCATGGAGACCATTTTCACTTTAACAGAATTATGCTTTTCAAAACACAGACACCCTTAACAGGTAATCACTGTGGTGCCAAAGAGGCAGCCATGAAAAAATAAGTCCATTAACACATCTACACATGTTTTTGTACTCTGGCACTAAGGATGAGCTCAGGTGTGTTCGCAAGCCACACGTACCAAGCTCACCAGGAAGTCGGCACTGCACAGCGCTAATCACAAACAGTGAGACATTTCCCGATTTCTGCAGAAGCACATTGGGACAATGTCTCACTGGCTGTGATTAGCGCTGTGCAGTGCCGACTTCCTGGCGGGCTTAGCACATGCAGTTTGCTTACACGCTGGAGCTCATCTTTATCAGGCACTTGCTTTGTAACACCATAGATATTCTGAACGCATTTCACAGTGTAAGAACAAGTGAAATCCAGTACTGTTAGGCCGCGTACACACGGGCGGACTGTTCGCCCAACCTTGTCCGCTGAACAGTGTTTGGGCGGACAGTCCGCTCGTGTGTGGGGCTTCAGCGGACAGTTTCAGCGGACAGTTGGCCGAACAAGGTCTTACGGAAATTCCGAAAAACTGTCCGCTGAAACAAGGTTTCAGCGGACTGTTCGCTCGTGTGTAGGCTTGTTCGGCCAACTAAGTCTCGCGCATGCTCAGAAAGGATTTCCACGTCGGAAGGTTGCATTGCAGTGTATTGGACGTCGAAATTTTCGATCCGTCGTGCGTGCCGAAACGTCATCGCGCACGGTTTCAGCAAACTGTTCGTCCGTCGTGTGTGGCCATGTCCGTCCATGCTAAGTTTGAGCGGACTGTTTGCCGAAACTGTTGGACGGACAAAGTTGGGCGAACAGTCCGCGCGTGTGTACGCGGCCTTACAGGTAAATCCACACAGTACCTTCTTTCTACTACATGATTTAAAGGGGTGTTCCAGAGAGAGTTTTTTTTTTTTTAAGTCAGCAACTAAAACATCTGCTGACTTTTAATAAGGACACTTATCTGTCCAGGGCGGCTGCTGAGGCCGACCCGTCCCTCGGGTCCCGGCGCCGCCATCCTCACTAAGGGAAACAGGCAGTGGAGCCTTGCAGCTTTACTGCATGTTTCCTACTGTGCATGCGCGAGTCGCGCAACACTTTGTAAATGGGACGCGCTGTGTGTTAGGAAACACACAGTTCCCAGAACACAGAGCGCCCCATTACCCAGAAGACAACGCGATGAGGAGAGAAGACCGAAGATCACCGTGGAGTAGGCAGAGGCAGATTAGGAAACCTGCCTAGCAACAGGGGTTTCTGGTAAGGTAAAAAAAATATGTTTTTTTCACATTTTTTTTTTTTTTTAAGAATATTAATGCTGTTTTTTTTGATTAAGGTGGCCCTCCACTTTAATACATGCTTGAATAAAGACTGCTAGATGTGGATGATAACAGACAATGTTTTCATCCAGGCATAGTGGCTAGCCATTTGTGTTTTTACTATTTGTCTTACTCTCACCACTGTGCCAACATTCAGAAGAATTGGTGTCAGAGAAGGTGTAGTTTCTGAGCCGGAAATGGCACTTTTACTATAAACAGGAAACACTGGAAGAATCCCCAGGCAAAGGTATGGAAATAGTACTTAAAGTGTTACTAAACCCACAACAGTAAAATCAGTCTGTATATGCAGTAAAGCATGCATCTCACTGTGGAACCTAAGGGGTTAATCCTCTACATTGTGTAAAAAGGCTGTTTCCTGTCTTCTCTGATCCTCCCCTCCTTTTACTGTCCCCAATCTATCTGCTGATAAAACAGAGCCTTGGAGCACTTTGCACATTCTCAGTTTGTTGTGTATTGCTAGAGAGTTTTTTTCTCTTTCTTGGGAGAGTGCATGTGATCAGCACAGGGCCAAACAGCATTGTCCAGATAGAGGGCCAGGGGTCCTGCATTCTCATAGGACAATCATGGGAGAATAAAAGCAACTCCTACAAGCTTTAACCAGACACAAGACTGCTATATACTGCTGATGAGAAAAGGTATTTAGCAGTTTATATTTACTAAAATATTTGCATTTCCATGTTCTGTGTACGGTGGAAGACCAGATATAGTGAATACAGGTTTTGGGTTTAGTAAGACTTTTAATGACAGTTTCAAGTAGGCAAAATATAACAATGTCAAGGATTGGCCTGATTTTCTACACGTTATAGTGCAATTTGTCTGTATTGAAGGACAGACAAATGTATTATTAAAAAGCTCTATGAAATCTAATCCTACAGCAGCTCACGTACTATTGGCTAATCTATATAGAGCAAGGTACAGCAACGTAAGTCACGCATGCCACGACGGGCATGCCAAGCTATTTTCAGTGGTACCTGGAAGATCTATAGTCACATTTCTACAAAAATGTTAGATAATTCTCATTTTACCACTTGCCGACCAGCACACGACGATGTACGTAGGCACAATGGCACTTGCTGCACAAATGGGCTTACCTGTACATTCCCTTTAAGAAGTGGCATTGTGGGTGCGTGCCTGCCTCATACTCCGTGAGCATGCCTGCGGGTCCCGGGGACTTGATGTCTGCCAGGGGCCCGCAATCATGACACGGAGCGGCAGAACGGGGATTTCTCTGTTCTGCCTAGCAACATGACAGGGATCTACTGCTCCCTGTCATTGGGAGCAGTGATATCTGTCATGCTGTAGTGAGCCCACCCCCCCCCCCCACAGTTAGAATTACTCCCTAGGATACACTTAATCCCTTTATCTCCCCTAGTGTTTAACCCTTTCCCTGCCAGTGTCAGTTACACAGTAATCAGTGCATTTTTATAGCACTGATCGCTGTATAAATGTCACTGGTTCCAAAATAGTGTCAAAAGTGTCCGCCGCAATGTCACAGTCACTAATAAAAAAAAATAATAAAAATGCCAGAAATCTATCCCCTATTTTGTAGACGTTAAAACTTTTGTGCAAACCAATCAATATACGCTTTTTGCGATTTTTTTTTACTGAAAAATAGGATTTTTATAACAGCTTACCTGTAAAATCCTTTTCTTGGAGTACATCAAGGGACAACAGAAGTCCCTTCCATCTTCTTCTGGGGTATATGTATATTGTTTTGCTATAAAAACTGAGACACCATGGAGATGACCCATCTGTCCTAAATTTCCTCTTACCAGACTTCTGAGTATTGCAGAAGTATTCCCCCCACTCTGGCGAGGGGGGTGCCTCTTCATAATGAGGCACTAGAATTCTGCTTTGCAGATTTCTGGACCCAGGTATTTTTCTGTGCCTTGGCCTGCCCCTGAGGCTGTGTAGCTGGCACAGATCAACCACGTCCTCTCCCTGCAACAGGAGCTCCACCAGCAGCACCATGACTGGGGCCATGTCCCCTGTTTGACGTTCTCCTCATATTTCTCAAATTTAGGCTCTTGCCCTAAATGGGTGTTTTTTGAATAGCAGAACATAACAGTATCTAAAGGGTGTATCTCACATGTACAGCAGCAAATGCTGCAAAATTATTTTTTTTGCCCTAAATGGGTGTTTTTTGAATACCAGAATAGAGCAACAGTATCTAAAGGGTGTACCTCACACCTACAGATACAGATTAGGCCGCAATTTAAGATTTTTCACCTAAATGGGTGTTTTTAGAATAGCAGAATAGAGCAACTGTATCTAAAGGGTGTATCTCACACGTACAGATATGCAAAAAAAACACACCAAAAATGTTTTTTTTGCCCCAAAATATTATTTTTTTGAATAGCAGAATAGAAGAACAGTATCTAAAGTGTGTATCTCACACGTACAGATATGTAGGAAACACTGCAAAATATTTTTTGTTGCCCTAAATGGGTGTTTTTAGAATAGCAGAATAGAGCAACAGTATCTAAAGGGTGTATCTCACACGTATAGATATGCAGAAAACGCACCAAAAATATCTAAAGGGTGTATCTCACAGTAACATATGCAGTGCTGGTGCACTGAGCTTGCATAAAATGCCTGCCCACGCCAACCTAACAGATGAATAAAAGTGATCTTTTCTCTGGCACTGGCCTCAGGGCAGGGTAAAAAGATTGTGCACTGCACCCACACAAGAAAATCAAGGTAGATCGCTGAGTAATTCGATTTCTGAATCAGGACTCCTATCTAATTCTGTCACTCAAAACGTTTAATGTGGAAAAGGATGTTGACCCTTGCTATAGACCAGTGATGGCGAACCTTGGCACCCCAGATGTTTTGGAACTACATTTCCCATGATGCTCTGGCACTCTGCAGTGTACTGGAGCATCATGGGAAATGTAGTTCCAAAACATCTGGGGTGCCAAGGTTCGCCATCACTGCTATAGACTGTAATGATTTACCTGACATTCATAGCACTGGAAAAAAAAAAAACGGACGGTACGACTTGTTATGCGACTTTGCAGTCCCAAGTCGCACAAGTGTGAAAGAACCTTAAGCATATTGTATTTGTCTATTGTTGTGACTTAGATGAGAATCAGATCACATAAAAAATGAATTATCTGTAATTCTCTATGCAGTGCAGGCAGACCATGACTGGCGAGAGGGGGCAGCAGAGTGCTGTGCATACATTTCTGAAAACATCTCAGCACCCTGCCTTAGTTCTCCTCCCTACAGCCCTCAGCCCTGCTTGTATGTGCTGCGCAGAAGCTATACAAAAATCAAAATGCAATCCCAGTATGAAGGAGGGGGCAATCAATTTGTACGTGGAGCACCCTAGGTAACTGGGACTGGTGCAAGGATTTGTGTCTGCACATACAAAAGGAGCATTTTGACCCCCCCCCCCCAAGAACCCCCTCCCCCATCATCACCATGCTCTTGGCACACCCGTAATTGTGACTGGAGGGCATTGTGACAGGAGAGGGGTATATGGCAGCTTCCAGGAAGGAAACGACACTCTTACCTTACCCAGCAAGAGCAGTCTGTAGGCAAGAAGCAGGCACCGGAATAGATGCAAAGCGTGTCATCGGTTGCTAGGACACCAGCAGTTCTAGCAACCAGTGACTGCTAGTCTCCTGTCACATTCAGGATCTACGACACATAGGCTATCATGAATGCCAGAAATGCCTAGCACACCTGGCTGGGGTCCCCAGATGAGCACACTGGGCATGCCTACTTCTATAGTGATCTATCCCCTCCTGTGACAAGGACACACTGATCACTGCTGACACATGTGAGGATTAGCCTTCTGGGGTCCCAATGTTTGGGGATGCCTAAGGGGGGCAGTAAAATCCAAATCCCCAGACACTCCCCAGCAAGTGGCTGGGGACTTGGATTTCACTGCCCCCTCTATCCTGGCTACCTAAGCCACCATATGCTGGCGCTGGACCCGATACCTGATAACCCCACTCTGATCACAACCTCCCAGATACCCACACCCTCATCGCAATCACCTTGGGAATGACCAATCTAATCAGTCCTGGAGCAGCTCCTCCAGATGGTGTCAGTGGAGAGGATCTGGTGGCAGGAGATGTAGCTGTGTCCCAGGCAGGCAGAAGATGTCCACTAGGATCTCCGGAGGCAGCAAAGAGCAAAGAAGCTCCTCCACTCTGACCTTCTCCTCCTATTCCTCCTTCTCAGGGTCCTCCGATAGCACCCCCTGGCCTGACACCACCCCATGCAGCCAGCCACACGCCATCATTCTTGACCAGAGCCTGCCTGACAGTGGCTATTGCCATCACAAGAGATGTTAACATTTGTCGTGATAACAATAAAAGTGATTTTTTTTTTATAGTGTAAAAAATAAAATAAATTGTTTTTTTAAGCGCCCCAGTTCGCCCTATGCTCGCGAATGCACGCGTTGGTACATAACCAGCACCACCCATGGAGTATCACAATGAATGTCAGCTAGAGAGCAATAATTCTAGTACCCAGACCTGTAAATCTAAAGTGGTAATCCGTAACGGCTTTTAAAGCATCGCCTATGGATAATATAATGTACATAGCCTGTCGCCATCCCATGGGCATGCACAATTTTAAAGCATGAAATCTTTGGTATATATTTACTTCCGTAACATAATTTTTTATATATTTCCAAACATGACAATGGCATAATGTGCTAGTATGCATCGCACATTAAGAAATGCTTACCTTAGAACGAAGCTATAGCAGCCCGACCTGGTCAGCGCTGAGGCAGCTGACACGTTGCCTCGCCATTTCTTCTGGTGTCGCTTGCTCCGGCGCTGTGAGTGCCGCCCCCATGATTATGTCACTCCTGCACGTGCGTGAGTCCTCCGGCACGATATGCTGGACCTTCACTGCGTGTGCTCTGCTGACGTCAACAGCTGCATGCAGGGTACATATCTCCTAAACCATACAGGTTTAGGATATATTAATTTTTATCTACAGGTAAGCCTTATTATAGGCTTACCTGTAGGTAAAAATGTCCAAGAGGAGTATACAACCGCTTTAAAGAATACACTTAAAAACGAACAATACACATGAATGTATGATTTATTGATGCATCACAGGTACAAAAAATAAAGTATGTTATATATCATGTAAAACATAAATATGTATATACTGTTCATATTTCATTTACATAACTATTTAGAAAATAACTTAAAAACTTTACAGGTGCAGAGTGAATACTGCAGATGTTATTCACTTGGAGTCTCTCCCTTTCATCAAAGCATATTCTTCTACAAGCCTCTTCTTCTCACTGAGCTTACTTCTGACAAGGTCCATAAGGTACACTGCAAAGGGAACCTGGAACACAGAAGAAAAACAAAACTATTGAAACTGGTTTGGACTTCTACTTGGAACCACTTGCCTTAATTTTTCTATTGGACACGTCACTGCTAGAGTTTTCAGCTCTCTCCATTCTAAAATGAAACTTGTTCTGACAGAATATGGATACTCCCATTGCCGACCTTTCCTTGTGAGAGTGTTATCTGCCTGGCCCCCATGCCGATGCAACAACTTCCAATAGTTCTTGGGTGACTGACCTGGAATAACTATGCAGATCAGGGTTACTAGAAAACATAACAACTATTGTTGAAAGTGATGGACTTTTTAGGCATAAACATAGATGGAAGAGAATAATTTTAAATTTAAAACAATATTTTATTTCTAAAAACAAACAATCGTTCAATGCCTCAGAGCATAAAAGTTAAACTGCCTAATATAATATGGGTACATCACATTTGTTTTACATATACTCCCATATATATAATCAACATGGGGACATTAAAAAGAGAGGAACCAACAGTACAAAAATTTTTTTTTACGAAAACAGTGTATCATAGATGACTCAGCTCAGAGATGCTCTACATGTTACGCGTTCTCTACAACGCTTCATCAGGAGCTTATGACGTTTTTCTAAGAATAAACAAACAACATTAAAATAAATTGTTATAAGAACCATACAAAAAAGCAATTATACTTCAAAAACTTATATAACATAGGAAAAAAAGAGAAACTTGCTCCCAGGTGAAAGAAAAAAAAAAAAAAAGAGGGGAGAAGGAGGGAGGATGTAAGGAAGGGAAGGGGGAAAAAAAAAACAGTCATCTATGATACACTGTTTTCGTAAAAAATTTTTCTTTGTGCTGTTGGTTCCGCTCTTTTTAATGTCCCCATGTTGATTATATATTATATATATGGGAATATATGTAAAAAAAAATGTGATGTACCCATGTTATATTAGACAGTGTAACTATTATGCTCTGAGGCATTGAACGATTGTTTGTTTTTAGAAATCAAATATTGTTTTAAATTTAAAATGATTCTCTTCCATTTATGCTTATGCCTAAAAAGTCCATCACTTTCAACAATAGTTGTTGTGCTTTCTAATACATCTAAATATCGGGACGTGGCATGTTTACTCTGTGGTGTATCCTCAGGACCACCCTGTGGAAGATACACACCAAACTTAATATGCAGACTAGGGGTCCTGACTTCACTCTGACTTTCTAATCTGCATTCTTGTTCCAGGTCAGTGGCTCATGGTAATAAAACAGGACAACTGTGCAACAATTATAATTTGCGGGAAGTCAGAAGTGGTAGCCTCCATATTTCTGTTAGTGCAGGTTTCCTTTTAAAGGAATATATGGTCTCTTTAAATTAAATAGGTCAGCCTAGTATAATTTCCTATGCATTTGTGTTTTAGAAAATCTTGCAGGGTCCAAGGTGTGCAGAAAAAAAAAAAAACAGCCATAGATGGTGCAATTCCATGGTTGCAGGAGAGAAAATTGCTTGATTCCCCCATCAACATAGTCAGTTGATGGGGGAATCCCTCCCGTGCATCTTTTGTGTTCCCCTGCTTTGAGAGGAGGGGGGGCGTCCTGGCTGGGAGAACACACAGTAATTCTCGCTGGCGGCTATAGCTGCTGGCAATAATTGCATGAAAAGTCCAGGCTGGTTGTATCCAAGTTTAACTTGGGTACAATCAGCCTTCACATACAACTCTTGGCTGGTTCCTGCTGAACCGGCCCAGATTCAAACTGTCTATGGCTGGCTTAAGTGCACTACTGTGACCCAAAAGAGATGTATAGGCAAAAAAGCTTTGACTATACTTATTTTTTAAGGGCAATTATGCCCAGCACAGCTTAGTAGCAGATGAAGAAGACTAATCCAGCAATAAAAAAAAAAAAAAAAGGGCAAGGCAACTGTTCTAATTAATTTATAACTAGCTTTTTTTAAAGTTAGGTGCACAATGGACAAATGATTCCTCAGAATAATATGTATCTTGACTTACTTATACCATGTATAACAATGCATAAATATATTCATTGCTATGTATGTCCCAAGATGGAAGCTCTGTTATACTGAAGTTAGGGACCATGCCCCACAGAGGGTCCTTGAAAAGAGTTAGTGGGTTCCATATATATATATATACGCAATAAAAACCTCTATTTTTAATGCTAGTTAGCTGGTAGTAGTGATGGTAAATGTTTGTATTGTATTTTACAGTGCAAATAGACAGACGACACAATGAGAACAGTACACTCCTTGTGCGCCTGACATTTAATGACAAATGCTAAGATTGAATAACAGTTATTGCACTGAGCCACTAAGTGGTCCCTCTTGTAGCTCATATACAAATCTCTACATTTAATAAAACAAAAACTCATAACATCTAGCTTGTAAAAATGTAAAAGTCTTATCAAAATTTACTTTAAAAGGTAAACACTGACATACATGGATCGAAATTATTGGATCGAGTTTCAAACCATTTATGGGAAGGGAGGTTGTACAAATATACCAACAACTTCTGTACAAATACCCTTTTGGATTTTCACTGCTTGATTAGCACCACGGGGTATAACCAGCAGCACTGATCAGTGTATTCTGATGGCGGGGGAGTTTCCCCACTGTCAGAATACAAAGGCTCAGTGGGGAGTATTTCTCATCCATATTAAAGTGGTTGTACACCCTTTACCTTAATATAGGCTTACCTGTAGGTGCTTGAAATATCTCCTAAACCTCCACAGTTTAGAGATATTTACAAAAAAATAAGAGTGCCGATGTCTACGGAGCATGCACACTTTAGAAAGGGCACATCGTGCCATTTCTAATAGGGGTCATGCCGTGACTGGTGGCTCCCGCGCCCATGCGTGGGAGTGACGTCACGCGACTCCGGACAGTCACAGAGCCGGAGTGTGTAAAGTGGAACCCACCAGGGTTTACTTTTTGAAATTGAGTTTTTTTCAACCTGCTGGTTGAACGAAAAAGAAAAACAAAAAGACAAATTCATGGACTGCCTAAGACTTAAAACATATGATCTCTTTAAATACACTAATTTGACTTTAATATGGACAGTCACTCTAGTTGCAGAACTCTGCTGAGATCCCACACCAAGAGTCCCCAAGCTATAGTAAAAGTGACAACCAAAATATTTTTTGGAATTATTATTTTGAAGGGCTTAAAAATAGAATGGAAAACGTTACTTAATGTAAAGCAATTACTTGTACGACATAGTGAAAATGACTTATGAAACTGAAAATGTTGTAATGTAAGTGCAAATTACTACCACCCTCATGTAACCCTATATTTTTTTATGCAAAGTATTAATGTAAAAAACAAACCAAAAAACATTTTGTCTTGAAGAGAATCTGTCACATAAAATATCTTTACAAAAGGACTTTGTTGATGGATTCCAGTTTCATGACAATAACTTCAGTCAGAATAAAATTGACAATGTGTAATTATACTGTATATTATGACTTAGAGAATAGCAGCTTATGTTTGAAATGCATTGTGGGAGATGCTATGCTTTGAGGCAGATTCCCTCCAAATGCTGCCGACCTGTAACCTTTATCAGCCATTAATTGCCTTGCATTGGTATATTACAATACTACGATAGGATTATGGCTTTTCCTATTTTATTGTTAAACCTGAACTCCGGGCAGGACTATTCTCAGATATATTCTTTAACTCGTTTCATACAAGTTCTCTGCCTTTTCTAAATCTTCCATCTGCTATATCATCTCTGCTATTCTCCTGGCTATCAGTCTTATAACTTCCCCTTAACACTTAATTAGTTATGTGTTACAGTAAGCAGGATGCCATCCCACAGCTGCTGGATCTAGTGCAGTGGTTCTCAACCCTTCTAGTGCCATGATCCCTTGATAAAATTTCCCACGTTGTGGGGACCTCTAACAGTAAAATTATTTTCGTAGCATGGGTTGTCAGCACCCAAGGCAAAACAAGTAATTTCCCTAACCCACAGACATTTAGCATTCCCAGAGTCCCTTCCACTCGTACAGTATTAAAACCCCTTATGATACATTTTGGGATGGACCACTCTTTCTCTTTCCCTTTTATCCCTCTCTATCCTAACTTCTTGTTTTTTCTTACCATCCCTCTCTCTAGCTGTCTTTCTTGCTCTCTTATTCTTTCTCTCCCTTTTTTTTTGTTCCTCCCCCTCTTTCCCTCTCCCTTCCATGTATTCTCTATTTTTATTCCTTCTCTTGGTGGGGGGAATGGGATGAGTAGCAGTGCTTGGGGGGGGGGGGGGGGGTTTCTGATCAGCCAAGTTAAGTGCTCTTGATCGAGGTCATCTGCTGATCTGAGAACTGTAGTGGGGACTTTTAATGGCAACTATAATCACAGGTAGTGTTACTCACTGTGCCTCCGGCTTTGTGGTGTCTCGTAGCAGTGACATCTATGCCGAAATCAGGAGATAGGGTCTCTCCCCCAGCCCCTCTCACTTCACATTCCTCACCAGTCAGATGACCTCTAGTCTCTGCCCCCCCCCCCCCCCAGCCACGTCGTGTCCTGAATGGGTGGCTGCGAAATGGCTGAGTGGGTAGACGCGGGATCCAGGTACAGCCCAGCTGGGCAGCCAAAAGCTCCAGGAACAGCCCTGCTGGGCTGCCGCAAAAAAGGCTGGGAGAGCAGTGCAGGCTTCAGGAACAGCCCAGGATTCGGTGACCCCTGACAAATCATCAATCGACCCCTAGGTTGAGAAGGACCCTAGTCCTTCTAGTGGGTAGGACCCTGGCATTGGACTGCTGGTCTGACCCACCAACTTCCATTGGACTTCATATTTGTCCAGCACATTCACAGAAAATATTCCCATGGAATCATGGGAAATGTAGTGTGCAATCACAGGGCTGTTTAGAAAGTAGATGTGACGTGCCTCTCTGGTCTCTGATATTATCCTATCTATAAAATTAAGCTTTAGAATCCCATTAAAAGATGTAAGCGCAATTGCATCATAACCCTTTCAAAGGTACATTTCTACTTAACTTGGCTTTTTTTTTTCTTTGAGAAACAACAAGCTTTCTTATATGTATACTAAACAGCTGCAAAGGTAACATTTTGCAGGTATCATGGAGTTCAGCTTTGAATACAATTCTTCTCACAAACCTAGGTAAGTCAAAGTGGGCATAAGGTTTAAAAATGTAGAAGTGGAAGTTAGGATTAGTGAAATTCTAAAGTAAAAACAAGCAGAGATTCATGCAAATTGTGTCTTCACATAAAAGCTAAACTTGACCCTTCAAGCCTCTCAATTGCTAAAGGAAGGTGCCCATCACATCACAGAAATAATATGGAGACTTAGAGATGGGTCCAGGATTGTCTATTGCAGTCTCCACCAGCATTAAGAGGAATTGCTGGTCAAAGCTGTTAGGATTCCTTCACAGAACAAGTTAAGTGCCAATATTCAGAAAGTAGTAAATCACATCTCAACAAAAAATATCTTGCAATCACAAATACTGACCACTAAATGTATAAAATTCAACTGTAACATATAAAATTCATCAATAACATTGGTCATTCCACCTTTATATATCCTTTGTTTTATTTAAAGCACAATCTATTTGTTTTTAAAAGTCATGTGCCCTTGTGCATCTGTATGGTGTATATGTTCTCCTCCAAATAGAAAGCTAGGGAGTCCTAATACGGGCTAACAATTTAGTAAAGTTTATTAACATTGGTGCTCTGGTGTGTTTGTTAGGAGAATTCCTCTTACTACCATTTCACAACAGCTAAAATCAGTATAATATTCCTGGGAGCAATAATTTATTTTGTACAGCATAGTAATACAATATTTTGTTTTCTAGAATGTCGTAAAGGGGTTACCCAAGTATTTCTGTTAAGTGCTATTTGATATGTTTACCAGAAGGTGGGGGTAGTGCATCAGTTTTGAAGTGAATAAATGTCATGTAAGCCATCTGGCTTTCCATAAAACAGAAGATGCTGGAAGTAAAAGAACTATAGACAACAGTGAAGAAACATATACTCATATATGTGTTTGCCTGACTTATGTTCTGTCTCTTGAAAAAAGTATGCAAGTGAAGCAGAGACATTAATAAAAATGACTGTCGGAATTTACTTTTTTCCTATTGATTATGCACGAAAGATAATATGTTTCACATCTAATAAAACAACCTTGTAAGTACTAGTGTAAGCTTTAGCAGGTTGCGCCTCAAAGATTTTTTTTTTTTTTTACAAAGTGGGTACCTTGAAACATTTCCACAGACCTTACATAGTGGCATCCGTGATGGGGGGGAAAAAAAAAAAAAGAAGAAAAGACATACTAAAGATTTTTAACCATATCATGCCTACAGGACAACTATGTCAAAAAAAATCTTTAATTTCTTTCCCAGGATATGATCTAAGTCAATCCTTTACTGGATACGTGATTCTAAGTGTGTGTTTGATTCTTGAGACCATGGTGTACAAACATGCTGCTTTCGGTTGTCCAGTAATATCTATGTGCCAAATCATGCAGGCCCTGGGCATGGTGAAAAATGTTTGTAAAAAAACAAAACACTTATTGCTATGTCTAGCCATGTTCCATTTCCAATCAGTTAGATTTTGTTAAAGAATTAGTGGTGGTCCACACTGGGGCGACCTGTCAGCCTGAAAAGTCACGATCCATGCAGTCCAATAAAACCATTTTAATGGGAGCGACTCAAGTCGCTCTGACTTTGAAAAAGGTTCCTGTACTACATGGGGCGACTTTGGAGTGGCTTGCAGTGCTGTGCGGGGCGGCTTCAGAGTCGGACGACTTTGAAGCCACACCAGTGTGAACTGGCACTTAGGGATGACTTTTTCACTTTTGTTACACACATATATTGTGTTTTTATATGGCCTAAACCAATATATTTTTGAGGACCCAACACATGTATATTTTATTTTGTCATATAACTACAAAAAAATGGAAATATACAGTAGTAGGATTAGAAGGGCTAGCTAAAAAAGATATAAAAATTTGCTAATGCAAATTTTTGATGTGTTCTGGTGCGTTTTTTTTATATGTTCCAGTGATTTATTTTATTTTTTTTCCATGTTTTTACTTCATCTCAGTTGAAGACATACAGTTAGGTCCATATATATTTGGACATAGGCACAATTTTATTATTTTCAGGTATTTACCAAAACAGTGCACAATCTCAGGTTTAATTTGATGGTATATACATCCAAATTGGAGGAAGGGTTTAGGAATTACAGCTCTTAGGAATTGCCAGCCCCCCTTTTCCAAGGGCCAAAATTAATCGGACAATTGGATTAAAAGCGGTTTCATGGTCAGGTGTGGGCTACATCTTTGTTATTTCTTCTTTAACCGCTTCAGCCCCGGAAGATTTGACCCCCTTCCTGACCTGAGCACCTTTTGCGATTCGGCACTGCGTCGCTTTAACTGACAATTGCGCGGTCGTGCGACATTGCACCCAAACAAAATTGATGTCCTTTTTCCCCACAAA
Source organism: Lithobates pipiens (assembly GCF_037356315.1). NCBI lineage: Eukaryota > Metazoa > Chordata > Amphibia > Anura > Ranidae > Lithobates > Lithobates pipiens. Next base: position 77,347,202 of record NW_027507718.1, read on the forward strand.
TAGAGATTTCTTTTGGTGGTATTTGATAACCTCTGCGTTTTTTATTTTTTGCGCTATAAACAAAAAAAGAATGCCAATTTTAAATAAAAAAAACATATTTTTAACTTTTTGCTATAATAGATTAAAAGATTTTTTTCCTCCGTTTAGGCTGATAAGTACTCTTCTACATATTTTTGGTAACCAAATAAGCGTATATTGATTGGTTTGGACAAAAGTTAGTTACTAGTAATGGTGGTGATCTGCGATTTTTATTGGGACTGCAACATCGTCAGACAATTTTGACACATTTTTGGGATCATTGGTATTTGTACAGCGATCAGTGCTATAAAAATGCATTGATTATTGTAAAAATGTCACTGGCATTGAAGGGGTTAACAACTTGGGGATGAACAAGGAGTTAATTTGTTTCCTATTGTGTGTTCTAACTGAAGGGAGGAGGGGAGTGTGTAAGGGACATGAAAGATTGCTGTTCATACTCTGCATGAACAGACGATCAGTATGTTTTCTCCCTCAGAGAACAGATCCCGGTTCTCCGCATCGCCTCCTCAGTGGGGGAGCAGGGGGCACAAGCGCGCCCCTAGTGGCCAGATCTAGCAGCGACGTAACATGGCGGTGATTCGCGCAGCCGAGCCATGTGGCCACAGTACAACTGTGGCGGCTGGTCAGCATGCTGTTAATTAAGCAGGTACAGGGTCTGGAGTCAATTCTAAGTGTGGTATTTGCATTTGGAATCTATTGCTGTGAACCTACATCATGCATTCAAAGGAGCTGTCCATGCAAGCTTCAAAAACTAAACGAATCCATCAGAGAGATAGCAGCAACATTAGGAGTGGCCAAATCAACAGTTTAGTACATTCTGAGGAAATAAGAATGCACTGGTAAACTCAGCAACATAAAAAGGCCTGTATGTACACAGAAGACAACAGTGGTGGGCAATCGCAGGATCCGCTCTATGGAAAGGAAAAACCCATTCACAACATTCAGACAAGTGAAGCACACTCTCCTGGAGGTGGGTGTATCATTGTCAAGGTGTACAATCAAGATAAGACTTCATGAGACCAAATACAGAGGATTCACCACAAGGTGCAAACCATTCATAAGCCTGAAGAATAGAAAAAAAGCCAGAGTAGACTTTGCCAAAAAACATCTAAAAAAGCCAGAACAGTTCTGGAAAAGCATTCTTTTTACAGATGAAAGATTAATCTGTACCAGAATGATGGGAAGAAAAAAGTGTGAAGAAGGCTTGGAACAGCTCATGATCCAAAGCACATATCATCGTTAAAACATGGGGGAGGCAGTGTGATTTGGCATGGGCATGCATGGCTTCCAGTGGCATCACACTGCCTCCACCATGTTTTACATCATGTTTATTGATGATGTGACTGAAGACAGAAGCAGTCGGATGAATTCTGCAGTGTTTAGATATATACTGTCAGCCCAGATTCAGGCAAATGCAGCAAAGTTGATTGGACAGCTCTTCACAGTACAGATGGACAATGAACCAAAACACATTGCAAAAGCAACCCAGGAGCTTTTGAAGGAAAAGAAGTGGAATATTCTGCAATGGCAGAGTCAATAACCTGATCTCAACCCAATTGAGCATGCATTTCACCAACCCTATTGAGCATGCATTTCACTTGCTGATGGCAAAAAGTCTCACAAAGAACAGCTGAAGACAGCTGCAGTTAGAGCCTGGCAAAACATCTGAAAGGAGGAGACCCAGCCTTTGGTAATGTTCATGGGTTCCAGGCTTCAGGAAGTAATCGCCAGTAAAGGATTTTCAACAAAATATTAAAAATGAATATTTTATTTATGATTATATTCATTTGTCCAATCACAATTGAGCCCCTGAAAATTAGGGGGACTGTGTATAGAAATGGTTGTAGTCCCTAACATTTGTACTTAATATTTACAGTATCTCACAAAAGTGAGTATACCCCTCACATTTTTGTAAATATTTTATTATATTTGTTCATGTGACAACACTGAAGAAATGACACTTTGCTACAATGAAAAGTAGTGAGTGCACAACTTGTATAACAGTGTAAATTGTCTGCCCCCTCAAAATAACTCAACACACAGCCATTAATGTCTAAACTGCTGGCAACAAAAGTGAAAATACCCCTAAGCGAAAATGTCCAAATTGGGCCCAAAGTGTCAATATTTTGTGTGGCCACCATTGCTTTCCAGCATTGCCTTAACTCTCTTGAGCATAGAGTTCACCAGAGCTTCACAGGTTGCCACTGGAGTCCCCCTCTACTCTTCCATGACAACATTACAGAGCTGCTGGATGTTAGAGAACTTGCGCTCCTCCACCTTGCATTTGAAAATGCTCAATAGGGTTTAGGTCTGGAGACATGCTTGGCCAGTCCATAACCTTTACCCTCAGATTCTTTAGCAAGACAGTGGTCATCTTGGGGGTGTGTTTGGGGTCATTGTGTTGTAATACTGCCCTGAGGCCCAGTCTCCAAAGGGAGGGGATCATGCTCTGCTTCAGTATGTCACAGTACATGTTGGCATTCATGGTTCCCTCAAACTGTAGCTACCCAGTGCCAGCAGCACTCATGCAGCCCCAGATCCTGACACTCCCACCACCATGCTTGACTGTAGGCAAGACACACTTGTCTTTGTACTCCTCATCTGGGTGCCACCACACATGCTTGACACCATCTGAACCAAATAAATTTATCTTGGTCTCATTAGACCACAGGACGTGGTTCCAGTAATCCATGTCCTAATGCCTTGTACACACGGTCGGACATTCCGACCACAAAATCCGTCTGATTTTTTCCGATGGATTTTGTCCAAAACTGGTGTTGCATACACATGGTCAGACAAAGTTGTCGTAAAATCCAATCGTTTGGAATGAGGGGATGTTCGTTGCATACGACGGGACTACATAGAGGCTAGTAGCCAATAGATCTGGTCTCGTAATTTAGGCTGAGCATGCGTGGCACTTTGTCCATCAGAAATTTTCTACAAACGATCGGAAAAAGTCCGATCGGATTTTTTTGTCGGAAAATTTTAGATACTGCTCTCACATTTTTTGCGTCAGAATTTCCGATGGAAAAAGTCAGATAAAGCCCACACACGATCGGATTTTCCAACAATATAATCCAATCTGACCTTTTCCGTCTGAGTTTCTGAACGTGTGTACAGGGCATTAGTCTGCTTGTCTTCAACAAACTGCTTGTGGGCTTTTTTGTGCATCATCTTTAGAAGAGGCTTCCTTCTGGGACGATAGCCATGCAGACCAATTTTATGCAGTGTGCGGTGTATGGTCTGAGCACTGACAGGCTGACCCCCCCCCCACCCCTTCAGCCTCCACAGCAATGCTGGTAGCACTTATACGTCTATTTCCCAAAGATAACCTCTGGTTATGACGCTGAGCACATGCACTCAACTTCTTTGGTCAACCATGACAAGGCCTGTTCTGAGTGGAACCTGTCCTATTAAATGGACGTATGGTCTTGGCCACTGTGCTGCAGTTCAGTTGCAGGGTCCTGACAATCTTCTTATAGCCTAGGCCATCTTTATATAGAGCCACAATTATTTTTTTCAGATCCACAGAGTTCTATGCCATGAGGTGCCATGTTGAACTTCCAGTATGAGAGAGAGCATTAACACCAAATTTAACAAACCTACTCCCCATTTACACCTGAGACCTTGTAACACTAATGAGTCACATGACACCAGGGAGGGGAAATGGCTAATTGGGCCCAATTTGGAAATTTTCACTTAGGGGTGTACTCACTTTTGTTGACAGCAGTTTAGACATTAATGGCTGTGTGTTGAGTTAGTTTGAGGGGACAGTAAATTTACACTGTTAGCCCTTGTACACTCGGTCGGAGATTCCAACGGAATGTGTCCGATCGGACCGTTTTGTCGGATATTCCGACTGTGTGTGGTCTACATTGGACTGTTTCCGTCGGAGTATTGGATGGACCAAGTTTTCCAACTTGTTGGTAAATTTTTCTGACAAAATAGAGATTTCCGATCGGACAAAGTGCCACGCATGCTCAGATCAAATTCCTACACCAAAGCTATTGGCTACTAGCATGAACGTAGTCCTGTTCTGAGTGGAACCTGTCCTATTAAATGGACGTATGGTCTTGGCCACTGTGCTGCAGTTCAGTTGCAGGGTCCTGACAATCTTCTTATAGCCTAGGCCATCTTTATATAGAGCCACAATTATTTTTTTCAGATCCACAGAGTTCTATGCCATGAGGTGCCATGTTGAACTTCCAGTATGAGAGAGAGCATTAACACCAAATTTAACAAACCTACTCCCCATTTACACCTGAGACCTTGTAACACTAATGAGTCACATGACACCAGGGAGGGGAAATGGCTAATTGGGCCCAATTTGGAAATTTTCACTTAGGGGTGTACTCACTTTTGTTGACAGCAGTTTAGACATTAATGGCTGTGTGTTGAGTTAGTTTGAGGGGACAGTAAATTTACACTGTTAGCCCTTGTACACTCGGTCGGAGATTCCAACGGAATGTGTCCGATCGGACCGTTTTGTCGGATATTCCGACTGTGTGTGGTCTACATTGGACTGTTTCCGTCGGAGTATTGGATGGACCAAGTTTTCCAACTTGTTGGTAAATTTTTCTGACAAAATAGAGATTTCCGATCGGACAAAGTGCCACGCATGCTCAGATCAAATTCCTACACCAAAGCTATTCGCTACTAGCATGAACGTAGTCCTGTCGTAACGAAATAACGTCATCATGTTGGATTTTCCGACCGTGTGTATGCAACAGTTTCGGACAAAATCCGACGGATTTGGTTGTCGGAATCTCCGACCTTGTGTACAAGGGTTTATACAAACTGTTCACTCACTACTTTACACATGTAGCAAAGTGTAATTTCTTCAGTGTTGTAACATAAAAAGATATAATGAAATATTTACAAATATGTGAGGGCTGTACTCACTTTTGTCAGATACTGTATATTCAACCCCTTGAGTTAAAGCTGAAAGTCTGCACTTCAAATGAATTTGGATGGTTTTGTTTTAATTTTATTGTGGTGGCATACAGAGCCAATAGTATGAAAATTGTGCCTGTGTCCAAATATATATGGACCCAACTGTATGTGTTTTTTGATAAATATTTTAAATATTTCCATGTGACAAATATGGTCCGTGCAGAAAACAATGCAGCAGGTTCTACTTTTGTTGACTGCACTGGAACCGACTGCCGACTGGTTGTGGGCTAGGGTTATTGGAATCCATGGTAAACACTGTCCATGCCTATTTGATGCAGAATAAAAACGTACTGAACTGCAACTGATGTGAACCAGCCCTTAATGCTATTGCTGTAGCTGCCACTCTTATCATAGGCAAATATGTTTTTCAGAATATTTTGCAGGTGATTATTAAAGTGTTACTAAAATTTTGTTTTTTTTCCTCAATAAAAATAACGAACATGTCTATACTTACCTGCTCTGTGCAGTGGTTTTGCTCAGAGCGACCCAGATCCTCCGCTTCTCGGGTCCTTCTTTGGAGCTCCTGGTCCACCCCCCTCCTACTGAGAGCCACCACAGCAAGCAGTTTTCTATGGGGGGCACCCAAGCTGAGTCACAGCTCCCTGTGTCCATTCAAACATGGAGCTGTGGACCGGCTCGCCCCCTTTCTCTCCTCATTGGCTCACTGACTTTGACAGCAGCGGGAGCCAATGGCGATTTGCTGCTGTCTCATCCAATGAGGAGGGGAGTCGCAGAAAGCCGAGTCTCTTGCGCAAATCACTGGATCTAGATGGACCTCAGGTACATATTAGGGGGGCTGCTGCACACAGAAGGTTTTTTTTTTTGTCTTAATGCATAGAATGCTACCAGCTGTCTTGTTCTCCTCTATAGTCCGCATTATTTTATATACAGCTGCCACCTCCTTCATAGTCTATAAAACACATTAATTTAGGTCTTTACTATACATCTGAATGCCGCTAAAAGAACTTAGAACCAAAATATAGAAATGACTGCTGTACAATTTGAAATTCTGTGTGCCATGTGACCTAAATTGTCTCATAACGTGCTAAAAACTGCAAACCTCACGTTCTATTCAGTGCTAGTCACAGATGGCTATGGTTGTCTGTTAATGACCCTGCACAACTATATCCCTGTGTGGCTGTTTCTCTAGTATTTAGACTAAGGGCTCATTCACACCAGCCACATTGGGTGGCTTTGCCCAAAGCAGTCCCAATACACAGACAAGGCAATCTGTCTTATGTTCTTTTGTTTCAGTTGACAAATCAAAGCTGTGCTTCAGTGTGTGCTGAAAATAAGCAGGACTACACCGCATCACAACACACTGTGGTGCCTAGAGTTGTGACATTTCAATAAAATAATAGAAAATATAAACAACGCATCGCATGACCCCTGCACAGTTCACCCCAGTGGGACACATTGTACAGAGCATAGCATGCACCTGCTGGGTCCTAAAAATAATTAAATAAGTTAAATGATTTGAATAGCTGTTCCTGTCATTCCATATCATCTACATAAGTCTTTCTATACTAGGGTTCCTCCAGAGGTTGGTAGGGTTTTCTTTGAGCAATTAGCGATTTCTGCCTTTCAGATAAGCTATTAATGTTCTTTTCAACTACCTATCTATAAAGTTGGCATTCTTCCTACTGAGCACCAATGTAAGGAGCATTCTTACCACTTGTGTACTAGAGCTCTTTATTAACCAGCAGTATAAGGGGAAATGTCTCCCAATGACTATCATTGTAAGGGTTCACTTTTCCACTGACCACCAAATGTAAGGAACACTATAATTTTTTATGGCCATTATTATTATTTGTATCATTTCATTATTATTACTAAAAATAATATTTTTGGATATAAGGCAGACATTGATGTCAAATACACCAGGTACTCCACATTCTTTTAGCATTTTTCATTTTACTCACTGTTTACACTAATGTCTCGTGAGCTTAAAATGACACTAAAGTTAATAAAAAAACAAAACAAACATATAATACTCACCTCCACTGTGCAGCTTGTTTTTGGCCCTGATCCTGGTCTTCTGGGGTACCTCGGCGGCCCTCTCGGCTCCTTCTGCTTCAGATAACACCCTGGGAGAAGCGCTCTCCCGGGGGATTACCTTGCGGGCACGCTCCCGAGTCCAGCATTTGGCACCCATAGGTGGCCAATGCAGGACTTTCCCCCTTGTCACTGGATTTGATTGACAGCAGCGGGAGCCAATGGCTGCACTGCTATCAATCTATCCAATCAACTGCCAAGATCCCCAGGCAGAGAGATGTCGCAATATATTAACAGGGGTTCCCTGAAACCTGAAAGCCATTTGCAGGGTTCCTTCATGTTAAACATGTGGAGAAAGCCTGAACTACAGGATATTTTTGCATGGCTGCAAGCACTTCTTTCTAAGATGTAGAAAAGACATGAAGTAAAAACCTTCCAACACTGGCTACAATATACAGAAGCCACGCATGTGACTGATAAAGCAGTTGGTAAACCCAGGTGATATGTTAAGAAAACCTATTTTCCCAACGTGGGAACGCCTCAGATTTCACCTTATTTGTTTTCCCACAATGTATTGCTACGGAAGTATTTGTCCACCTCACAAGTTAGCAGTAAGGTTGTTTGATCTGCTTGACATTGCGGTTCCCAGAGTGTATTCACATAAGTACGCAGCATATTTATAAGCCAAAGCAGAACAAACCGTGCTGAGACAAAAAATCAGTTGCTGAGTTAGGCTATAATGCGAGTGGGATTTATCAAGCAAGCTATCTACAGGTCAGGTACCTATCTAGTGCGAATTTCCCTGCCTCTCATTTAGTGACAGATTTGTTAGTTTGTGGCCCCTGCAACTTCGGTTTTGATTTCTTACCTGCCTTTGTGAGGCATCTTAGATGGATTTGGAACCCAAGATTTACATTTTAAACTGAATATTACAGGGCAGCATTCTCTTATGTTTACTGTTGCATTTTATTTGCTTTTTTTTTTTTTTACAAATGCAGCACACTTTATTCTGTTACTTCTAAACTATTTTTTTTTCTGCTATACTAGTCAATGTAAATGCAGGTCAAGAATATATTAAAAGAATCTCAAACACCTCTCCAACTGATTTTTAAGAAAGCCTTTGAAGTACATAGGCTTCCATAGTTGAGCACCTTTTGAAAGTAGTAGTAGTTTTGTTGTCTCTAGTTTGAGTACATTCCAGCATACAGATCAGGAACATCTCCAAGATGCCAGAACTCAACCGACATAATTGTTCTGGATCAGCGATTCCAATAATACTGAAGCTACTGAAACTGCCAGACAACCATGGAACTAGCATGGAGCTCAGCAAAGGCAGCCTTCATACTTTCTTAGTGCTGATAAGCCATTTTTCCATTAAAGCATGCTGCAGTTGACTTGCCTCCCAGCTTGAGGCTTGCATGCATTTAATGTAATTAGTGTTAGCTTTAAAAACCAGACGGATAAAAAGAAAGACACGGCAATAGTGCAGTTGTGTTCATTATAAGATAATTACATTCATTTTCAAATGAGAGCAAAATATACACTGTTACAGTGTATATCTGCTTTTGAAGAGCATGCTTACAGGAGGCAAGAGCAGAGTAATTAACTCATCAGTATGCTGTTGCTCCTTCATTGTCCAATCACAAGCTGTGGGCACGGAGGGGATCAGCAGTTGTAAAGTGAGCTCTCCAAAATGGCTGTGCTGTGTGGCAGAGCTGTGTGAATCTCAGGATGATGAATTGCTAATTTTAGGAAGCAGATTAGCTCCAATTATTATATATATATATATATATATATATATATATATATATATATATATATATATATATATATATATATATATATATGTGTGTGTACACGATGACAGTTAAAACATCCTAGAGTGAGGTGAACCTGCAGTGTTTGTGTGGAAGTGATGGTATATCGCTGCAACCAGTAATAGGCTCTATTCTTTTTCACAAAAGATCAGAAGTTTTGAGGAAAAAAGAACTGCATATTGCTTGAATACGTAGGTTGTGCAAGTTAATTTTTTTGTGTTAGGGACAGGTAAAACGGATTCAAAATGTAAGATGATCTTAAAAATTCTGATCGTTTAAAAATAAAAAAAAATGGCCACTTTTCTGGGTATTTTTTACAACTGATGTGTGACAAATTTTGTGTTGCCTATTAGTTTATATGTAATTTTTAACATTTAATTTCATATAAGTTAAATTCTTGCCTGAATGATAAAAAAAAAAAAAAAAAAAAAAAAAAACTTAAATAATGTACCCTCTTCTTACCCCCAATATGTTTTCTGTACAAATTAGCACAAACTGCACTTGCCATAAAACTGTAGGTTTTGAAATGTGATCTAACTTGATACACAATCATCAAAATAATTTGCAGGAAGTTCAAGTTAAAATCTGACAATCAGTGTTACTGAACAAAGAGCTGATTAGTAGTTAGACATTAAAGTTATATTTTTCTTCCACGAAAACACTCGGTTAACCCATTCAGACATTACCAATGTTTAAATGCAGTATATAACTAATGTCTAATATGGTCTACCTCACACTCCATAATCCTCTTTTCCAGTTTTCTGGAATTAAAATTACATGATAAGACATATTTTGTTAGTGTAATCTCATACAACTGTCAATCACTGAGAACAATAATAATCATTTATATTTGATATTTTTCTATTTCACTTTGTGAAACTAAAGTCAGTTTGCAATATGCAGTTAGCAAGACTGCGAGCCTGAAACATGGATTGAAATATTATTGGCTATTTGTAACAAACTTTTTTTATTGTCTTCTTATTTGTTCAGATAGATAGATTAAGTTGAGTAAAGAATAATGCAGGCATACTGATTTTGTAGTGCTGGCTCTGATATGCACATAGGCTAGAGATCCTGAAGTGGTGCATGCAATGTAACCTGTCATGGGAATCCTCCCATAATAATACTTGAACGAGCAATGGTTAACCTGTGCAACAGAAGATCTTCTCTCGCTGCTGTACTGTCTGATAACTGCTCGCTAGTGTTTCAATCGCGCCGCATTCTAGAATGCACATTTTTAATATTAATGGCAGGCTGTGTGTATGGTGAGCCCTTAACACATAAAACAAATGGGAAAAAAAATTCTAATTAAAGGAGAAATAAACCTCTTCAATTAAAGAGTTCACATTTCAAGTACTATGTGATCCCCCCCAAAATAAATCTTAATGGAAGGTAACAATAAATGAACTAATGGTTCACTGAAGGTTGCAGACTCCCTGCAGTTAAATTGTAAAGAGCAATTACGGATTAGTAAATGGGAACTTCCCACTCCCTGTCTTTTATTTCACCCTAAACTCGAAGAAGGAGTTGTAAAAAAAAAAAAAAAGAAAAAAAAAGAAGACTCTTTAAACATTACTGTTCTGTCATAGAGGAATAAAATGAGCTTGAAATGATCTAAAGGGATATGATGCAGTTCATTATGTTAAACTGCAGCGGCAGTGGTTTCCTAGTGTTCATAAAGACTGCTCTATTAAATTTACCTCCAGTCAATAATTAGGAGTCCACAAATAAACGCAGGCAATTAAATCAATACTACTGGACAATTATATTCCATGGACCTCACTCGCAAAGACACCATATTTTACACAGCAGCGTTAAATGGTCTGGTGCAACAACCAACATTCGTATAGTTATCATTAGCAGATGTACAGAAGTCAGAGGAAGACTCCCGTCTATAGAGAATCTATGGTCAGCTCCGGGAGGATAATAAGCAGTATTATAGGTGGTGCAATTTAGGACAATAACATTTTAAAACTAAGTGGGGGAACCAATCTGCACCTTTGAGATGTTCCAACAACCAGTTTTTGACACGTTAAGCTCAGATTTTCTATCTGAAACCAATATTTGTTTAATAGTCTACATAAAGAAATGAACAAATTAATTCTAGCACAACATTGGATAGTCTCAGGTGACTTTAGGCTCTTGGAAAACAATAAATTGCCTATAGCTTGGTGAGTGTTGCTGAAATGAAATTTGATGGATATGTTAATATGGGTGTATGATATGACGACGATAGTTCATCTTGAAATAAAAATGTTATGAACTTCATTACTGCAGTTAAAAAGGCTTGTGCAAATGAACAAAAGCAAAGAAATCAATACTTTTATGTTTATGAAAAAAATGCTCGTTTACACTGAATATTTCAAAGCCTTTCAGAATAATCCAAGACCCATCTGCTATTTTCAAAGCATCTGTCATGAGATACATTTGTCATGTCATATGTCTACCATTGGTAAACTCCTCCAGAAAATGCTAGATACCTGGCTGTGCCCAAATGCCTAAAGCAAGCATATGGTAAAGTAAAGTTAGAGTCAGCAACCTGGAAAGTGCCCGAAAGACAAGGTAATAACATAACAGACAGGCAACTAACATTTTGGGAAAAAGGTCGCCATCAATGGCAGCATATTTCTCTCTCGACAAATGTTATTGTTTTATAGGCGAATCAGACTTCTGGGAATGTGTACAGCCCTACAAAAATAAGCGCAGCATAGAGATGATGCAACTATTACAATTAGCTTCCAAGAATATAGCAAACCAGAACACATACACTAGTGACATCATTAACACTCTGCGAGTAACATACAATGCAAATAATTACAAGACTTTTTTGGTATGTACCCGATCATAAGCAAGAATGAATAAAATGAACTAAACAGCAAATGAAAAGTGCAACTTTAAAGTAGTATAAAGCAGTTGCCTTGTAATGATTTACAGTAGGCATATGACATCCGCTGCTTAATGCTCCCCTCTCAGCAGCATGTATCATGAATACATACAGTATCAAATATTTCAATAGACTTCACACTATGTAGGATTATTTCACAGACGGGGAAAACTTACATGAAACAGAAGAAAAGTTTCATGAATTCTTGTAAATGATGTCAAAACAAAAGCAAATCTATGGCTTGAGAAGCAGGGCTCTCACCTGCCAATAAACTGCCCTTGATCACTTGCAAGAGGGGATCCTCCCAGCTGACTAGATGTGTGCAGAAAAAGAGATACTTGAAAGGGAAGAAAAAAGTATCACACAGGTCACAGCAGCAGTCTCAACTGAACCCTCCGGGATTTCAACTAGTCTCGGCCTTGTCATCCTCTATGCAGCTTTCCACTCTGCCCAGAAAATGTCGATAGGAAAATGTTTGAGGGGCCTCTGGTGGAAATTTTTTCATTCTTTCTGCATCGACAGGATGCCAAATCAATATTTAGTTCCCACTAACAAGCTGCTCGAGGTCTCAGTAGAAAATATTGCAGAGAGTGCGGGAAGACACAGTAATAAACAGCTGTCTGACTGTGAGGAAAACATGAATTGACTGGAAGCCGGTCCATAGTAAAAGGTCACTGAAACCCATGAACTCTTCAGGTGTCCCTATCAACTACTGACTTTAAAGAAAAGCCTGCTCCTGAGAGGGAGGAAAGAATAGATCCTTGTTTTCAGTACAAGACAGTGTGTATGCCAGGCAGATAATTAAATTAGTCAATTTGCTAAGACTCTATATGCGTTCCCCTTCTTTTATTGTTTCTTTAACCCGTTGCATGGCAGTAGCTTCCTGTTGAAATTCTAGATCTGTACCATAACTCTTGCTGCTGCAACAAAATGTATGTGTACAGCTGATGAAAACTATAGTAACTTTCCAGTGTGAGTGTAGCTGATGGTCCTCTACACTCTTTATTACCCAAAGTGCATGTTTTCCACTCCACCAGGTAGTTGCAATCATAATTATATGATTATATTAATTATCATTTGTGAAAATTACTTAATCTGGTGATACATTATACAATTTTCTTATTCAATTTCCTTTAGATTTACCTTCAACTATGTAGTGCAAGGGCCTGTCTGATTGCATACAAATGGAAAGGGTTTAAGTTTGACCTCATGTTATACGGTTTTGGTAAATGTACAGTGAAATTGTACAAGAAAAACGTAGAATGTATGGCCAGCTTTAAATAGACAAGCATTTTTTTTATTTTTTTTATTCATGTTCTGGCATTTTGTTTTTACTTGAAAGAAAGGTGTCTAATGCATTTTTTTTTAATTTGACCTGAAAATGTCTGAAAGCAATACATGCTTAAATATTTCTGATGCAGATTGAACAGTGTGAGGGCACCTTTAGAGTTGCTTGAGGACCAGAGTTGAAGCAAACCCATAGAGAGGTTTAGGATGATAAATTGGCAGCTAAATTTTATAGCAGTAACCTCCTGTGTTTGCACTAACTACTGTATAAGCTTTATTATGGAAATGCGGACTTCATAAGAATTCAGCCCTCACATCTCCCTTGCCTATTAACCCCTTGGCGCCAGCCATACACAAATATATGGCCTCTCGAAGCCTGGTGCCTAGCGGCCGCATATTTGTGTGAATTGCTGGCTATACACCTGTGCCGAATTACCACCTACTAACCAAAAGCTCCCGATTGCTCGTTGTGATCGGGAGCTTTCGGACCACGTGACCGCCATGGCAGCCAATCACAGCAGTCATGTGATCTTAAGCCACTTCGGCCTCCCAGCGTCGTAAAACCTCTTAAAGGGCCAGGAGCGCCGGCACTAAGAGGTTAACTATTTAAACAGGCTCACGGCGATAAACGTCAGCAAAGTGGCATGTTCCTGCGAATCACTGTACAGTTATGCCTCCCCCTGCCACCGGATGGACGCCCGCGGCGGGGGACCTGATGCGTGTGGTCGGCAGGTACGATCGCCGCCAGCCACCTGTGATTGCGGGAACGAGAGATAGAACAGGGATTTGTGTGTGTGTGTGTGAACACACCAATCCCTGTTCTGTCATGGGAGAGGAGACATATCATTTGTTCCTAGTAAGTAGGAACTACGATATGTCTCCTTCCCCCAGTCAGTCCTATCCCCATACAGTTAGAAACACTAACTAGGGAACACATTTAACCCCTTGTTCGCCCCCTAGTGTTAACCCTCTCCCTTCCAGTCACATTTACACAGTAATCAGTGGATTTTTTAGCTCGGATCGCTGTATACATATCAATGGTCCCAAAAATGTGTCACAGTGTCTGATCTGTCCGCCGCAATGTCACAGTACCACTAAAAATCACAGATCACTGCCCGCCATTACTAGTAAAGAAAAAAATATATAAAAATGCCATAAATCTTTCCCATAGTTTGTAGACGCTACAACTTTTGGGCAGACCAATCAATATACGCTTATTGCGATTTTTTTTAACAAAAACATGTAGAAAAATATATAACGGCCTAAACTGATGAAGACATTTTTGGGGATATTTATTATAGCAAACTTCTTTGTTTATAACGCAAAAAATAAGAACTGCAGAGGTGATCAAATACCACCAAAAGAAAGCTCTATTTGTGGGGGAAAAAGTACCTCAATTTTGTTTGGGTACAGCAGCATTGCCCGACTGCTCAATTGTCAGGTAAAGTGATGCAGTGCCATATCGCAAAAAAATGGCCTGGTTGTTAAGCAGTCAAATCTTCCGGTCTGTAAGTGGTTAAACAATGAGGCAGTCCATCACATTTACCAAACAATAGAGAGCTGTGCTGGTGGTGTAGCAAAGGGGTTAAATTCCTGCTTGAAGTTCATTGTATAATAATCCTCAGTTTTAGGTCCCTGAGACTATTTTTTATAAAACTTATTTTATGAAGATGCAACATGCCATTCCCCAAAGGCTCACTAATCCAGCACCACTCCTTTTAATTTGTTAAATGAAGCTCATCATTTAACCCACAGCCTGTGAGCACCGGGCATCAAGGCTCTGCTTCCTACCCTGATCTCATTAAAGAATGTTGCAGAGAGTAGCTCCACAAATAAAAAAAAAAATAGGTCTGCACTAAGATACAAGTCAGATTTTAGACATCGTCTGCAACAAATATGTCATTTTTGGGGGGATACTAACAAAGGGTTCATTACTTCTAAGGGGATTCAGACCCTGAAACGTTCCTCAGAGCATAGCAAGTGCATCAATGGATTAATAATGACAATGTCACTCCCATTCAGATTTACCTTGCACATAGACATAATCAAAGAAACAGGTAAGAATCTGCAACAAAAGATCCCTACAATTTACGTTGATCTCCCAGACAGGATTGCTTTTTTTTCTTAAAAAAAATAAAAATAAATAAAAAGGAGCAACTCTTTAAAGTTACACCCATGGATGAAAGCCAGTATATGTACCAAACAGTTTATACTGGGTAAAAAAAAAAAAAAAAAAAAAAAAAAAAAAGGATGTTCTGAGGATATAAAATGGTTTGGGAGCAGATCATCATGGATATGATCAGTACAGTAATATGCAGATGGAGCTGTAATGTATCTAAAAAAAAACAAAAAAACTAATTGACACAAACTGATTAAAACGTTTATCTTGGTATACACTAATTATTACACATTATTAGATACAATAAATACATTACCAGTTTAAAGTTTAACATAAAAAAAATAAAAAAAAACAACTTTAAAGTCAACTTTTTTTTTTTAAATTCAGCAGGCTTCTATTTTAACTCTATTAAAACAGAGACAGCACTATTAGTCTACTTTAGCCTGAGGTATGACTCTTCCTCTGCATACTCCAGAGACCAAGACAGAAATTTACAGTATTTTTTTTGCTGCTTGGTTTGACTAAAACACACAGCTGTCCCCCTGCACTGCAGACATTTGTCAACACTGGGTAGACAAGGTTAAATCAGTAATCAAGTAAAGATATGGATATGAATACTGCGGTGGTTGTTAGCTGACAGTACAAGGCCTTTGTGCCGAACAGCTTCATTACAGATGTACTGAACCACTACAGTTTTGCTGGTCTATCCAAATCATGGCTACGTAGCATGGGCAGATGTAGTACAGAGTTCTATACCAACTGCAAGTCTTAGTCATAGATATTTTAAAAGAAATTACAGTTAAAATATCTGTCACTTCAGCTTTGCTGAAAAGACAAAGAAGAGCAAGCCAGGCCCAAAATAATTCTCAAAAAAATAAATAAAACATTTGTTAAAATCGGACCACTGTGATACAAAAATCAATTTGTGCAACCACAGTATGTGACCTGTGCCCAAAATAATCAGAATATTTAAAGTAACATAATGTAAAGTAATTATACAGTGTGCAACAAAAATGTACATTTACAAAAGATTTAATACATAAAAGATAAGTATTACACTTAGAGTGAAGCTCTGCCGTCAGTGCTAACTTAAAACACATATGCCGGAATTCGGCTTTGTAGCAAGATGGCCACAGGATGACATTAGGCTCTCCCCTCCTATATGTGTTACGTCAAAAACTGGGACTTTTTTCAGTAGGCAGGTGTATAGGGGGATTTTTGCACATTTTATTATACCAAAAACACATTTTTTTTAAGTCATATAAATATACCATTGCATATGAAGATTTTATATTTACATTTCTATTCAGCGGGTGGAACACAAAGTCTATTGTTTAAAGAGCTCCGCAGGCTTAAATTGATTGTAAATACTTTTTTTTTATTAAAATGACAAATATGCTACACTTGCCTGCCCTGTGCAATGGTTTTGCACAGAGCAACCCCAATCCTCTTCTTTTTAGGGTCCCTCTCGCTGGCGCCACTCGCTCCTCCTCCTTACTGAGTGCCCCATAGAAAGTTCATGTGTGTCGATTGACAGAGCAGGGCTCGGCCCGACCCCATCCTCCCCGCCTGCTATTGACATCCGCAGGAGCCTATGAGGCGGAAGAGAGACACTGTTCTCATGCACAGCATTGGATCGCGATTGGGCTCAGGTAAGTATAAGAAGGGGCTAGAGAGTGCATGCATATGTTTTATTTTACCTTAATGGGGAGAATGCATTAAGGTTAAAAAAACATCTGCCTTTAGAACCACTTCAAGCTCACATTTACAGGCAGAACTGAACAAGTCTCTCTGCTCTGTAGAGTTCAATACAGATTTTCAATTAGAGAGGGACAAAGAAAAATGCTTCTTTCTGCTGTGTTCACGCTTTAAAAACCCATAATGCTCTGTGTAACCTGTATTAAATATTAATTTGGAAATAAAATACCTTATATAAATCGCAAAAAATATATACTGTAAACACCCCTTTTTCTATATATTTTTTTTCAATTCCCAATGGGTTGTCATCTATAAACATGCTCACACAATCAACAAATCCAGAGCTGCACTGCAGTAATCCACTGTTTAACTGCTGCTCACCCAATCCCACACCACCATTTTCCTCTCTTACTTTATTTGGGAGTCGGCTGTCTCTTTCTAGTTATTGCAGCTGACCCCTGATGACAAGCATGCACTTCGGCACATTACCGAGGGGGGCAGCTGTAAGAGCCAGAACAGACAGCCTTCCTCCTGATGACGCTCATGCACTGCAACTACCCCGAAGCATCTTGGGATGTGTGATGTGAGTGTTCATAAAAGGCTACTGAACGAGGGTCATCATTCGTGCCTAAGCAAGAATCCCAAAAGTGCAGGGAGCCTAAAAAATAAATAAATAAAAATATTATATATATATATATATATATATATATATATATATATATATATATATATACACACACACATACATACACACACAGTGCCTTGCAAAAGTGTTCACCCCCCTTGGCTTCTTACCTATTTTGTTACATTACAGCCTTTAGTTCAATGTCTTTTTAATCTGAATTATATGTGATGGATCAGAACACAATAGTCTAAGTTGGTCTAAGTAAAAATAGAAAAATATATACATAAAACTATTTTTCAGAAATAAAAAAAATGATAATTGGCATGTGTGTATGTATTCACCCCCTTTGTTAGGAAACCCATAAAAAGCTCTGGTGCAACCAATTACCTTCAGAAGTCACATAATTAGTGACATGATGTCCACCCGTGTGAACTCTAAGTGAAGTCACATGATCTGTCATTACATATTGTAATGTTGGGGTGATTAAGCACAATTGGTAGATGCACGTTTTAGTCTACATCAGGCAGGCGTTTTATGGTTAAGGGCCTGGTAGCCCACGTTTATTATAAGAAAACAAAAATATTTAGTTCATCCAGTAATCCCACGCAGGGGTTTAAATTCATTCAGCACACAAATGAACATACCAAGCCACCTGGCTCTCAATTGTCAACAGTTCCTCTGCTTGCTCCCAACAGATTTGTCAACTCTTTCCAGCCCCCTGGACTCACCGACTTCCTTAGTCTTCCTGACTCTCAAGGTTGTCAGCCTTTCCCAGTCCCTTACACGGACTACAGTCTCCCACAGGGCAAACCACTCTTCAGCCAGCAGCAAGCTGTTCACACTCCTCCACCTTCCACACCAACAGCCCTTCATTTATATGGCTTATATGCAGCTGGGCACACACCCTGCTCGTTAACATCAAGACCCAGACACAGGGCTGGAGATATGTAAACTCTGTGTCTGCGTCTCGTTTTCCTCCAATTTCATAGGGACAGAGCCTCGCTCTGTCACATATCCCCCCCCTTTGTTTCGATCCGGAGGGAGGAACACCAGCACCCATCATGATGGTTGGGACACCTCTGTGCTGGCTGTCAGCCACGTAGGCCCAACCTTTTTTCCGGGTGCGCTTCCAGGAACATTCCCCCCTGGATCTTAACAGGTTCCTATATTTTCCTATACTCAGCCTTCCTCTTCTTTTGGGGTCCCTGGGCTTATTCACTTTTCTTGGGGGAACTCTGCCTTCCTTGAGCCCTCCTTTCACCTTACAAATACCCATTTTACCCTTCACCATCGGTATTTCAGGTTTAAAACAGTTTCTCTTGGTACCCACTGCAACCAAATCATTGTTTACAGAACGAACTCTTAACAGATCACAGCTTTCCAATTCAGTGTTTGTTAGAAGAAGACCTGAGGAGGGACTACATCCGACGGGACCATAGCACAGCTCCACCTCACCCGTTGTCCAACACTCCATGGGTACCTGTTCTAACAAACTACCCTGACCTAAGCATAAACCATTTTTTCCATGTGAACACATTACATTGTTATGGCAACCAATATTAACACTTTCTTCCATAGTGTCTCCGGGCACCTTAACTTGTACCTCTGGGCCAGTGACAGAAAGCATCTCTGCTACTGCTGAGTCCATTCTGGGCCGTTCCTTCTCATGAGGCCTAGCGGGTAAGGCAGTATCTGCGCCCTCTACTGACCACTGCTCCGCCGCACCTCGGACCACACCAGCAGAGATGTTTCTAGTCACCGCATCAGACGGAGAGACCTCTGATATCTCAAGCAGTTCTCTCGCATGCCTTCCATACCAATCAATAACTAGAAGTACGCTTACAGAGAATCTGTAGATCCTGTGCCAAATGGGTAACCATTGGTCCCACCAATACCACTGTTGGTCAAGGTTTCCCAGCACTGCCTGTACCACTTGGCTCCACCCATTGGTGCTACGCAGCACCACCTGGTCCAACTGTGGCGAAGATACCCAAGTATACAGTAAGTTCATCTTTACCAACTCCAGCATTTCTAGTAAAGTTTCTGTCATCTCTAAACATCCCATGTCTAAACACCAGAACTTTCTAGGGTCTTCTACCCTGTCCAAGACAAGGAGGGGCTCAGCGACTGCAGGTTGAGAGGGTGAGACATTTGAAGAGACCTCATCCTCCTTGGAGGTACTCATCATCACAGCTTGTTTCTCCCCTGGAGAGCTGTCAGACACATGTCTCACACTTATCCATTCTGCACCAGTGTTGGTGAGCCTCTGCAGGTCATTACAAGTCACACTATCACTTTGATACTCAATATCATTTAGCTGTGGGGCTGTGGACAACACATCTGCGATGCCAGTGCCCTGAACCGTTTCTTCAGAGGGGAGGGCATCAACCTTTGCAGGGACCAGGACGCCCTCAACCACCGGCGCCTCTGCGATCCCCCTGTCTGGCATAGCAGTTGTGTCCACACCCTTGTTACTTAAGCTAGCCCTATCCAGCATGGCTAGCAATTGTTTGGCCCAGCTGTCCCAGTCCATTGTGGTTCCACCATGGGCGTTCCACAGTGTTGCATCACCTGCTGTAGAAAGCCGCACAGAAACATGGGATTCATTAGCTTTAACTGCACATTCCTCACTTCTATATACATCATTTTGTAACACCATACTTTTATCAACGTTGCATTGGGGTGATGCTTCATCACCTAAAGCTTGGTGCAGCACACCATTTTGAACACCTTTTTCTGGTGGCATTACAGACACATTCAGCTTTGTACACTCAACTTTTGCAGGCTGAATTAACCCCTTGCCCACTGGGCTACATGTAGGGTTGTGGGGCTGCGCCCACACGCTCTCACTGTGTGAATTAGTCCCCCCTTGTTCCACCAGCATAGCACCAGAGCCATCCTGGGCAGCCTCTGACTCCAACACATGGAAACCCCATGAGACTTCCATGGACAATCCTGTGCCTCTGCCTGTCATGGGAGATCTCCTACTCTCATCACTGGTAGTGAACACATTACCAACCTCACTCTCAGATATGACATTACAAGAAATACATGCTTCAATGTCATTACACTCATCACGTTTAGCAATAGTATCACTTTTGTTAGTACGATCATTAGCATTCTCATTACATGTAGACACAACTGCTGTTTTTGTGGTTTGTTTATGAGCCACCATAACCTCTGAGCGACTCTTCGCAGCACCTGCTCTCTGTAAAGGGGCACTTTTGCCTATTTGGGCAGCTCCATAGCTGACCTGGGAAACTCTCTGCTCTAACACTGCAAGCTCCTTGGAAGTTTCCCTGGGCAACCCTGCAGCAGCTGTCACTAGGGAACATGGTACCAGCACTGTTTTGGTCACCCCTAGCTCAATTTTCCCAGCCATCTGCTGGATCATAGCAGGCATATGCAGAGTCCCCATGTCCTTTTCAGTCTTTAGCCCTGCGTCTAGTTGGGCTTTACGCTGCGCCTCCCCACTGCTCTGGGTAGCACAATGCAGAAAGTCTATGTCCATTTGTACTGCGGATCTCCCCACTGGACATACTCCCACTTCACTGGGTTCAGCATCATAAACTGAAACAGTCTTACCAGTTCCTGCAGCTGATGTCATAGCCTTCACTTGAGTGCGTTGTCTCACTGGTGTGGTGTCTCCACAGGCTGACTCCCCCATGTGGCCAGGGAGCAAAACTGCAGCCTTTCTGGACCCACTGACGCCCCCTGTAGGTAACACAAGATCCTTGTTGCTAGGGGTAACTGCAGACTTGCGCTCCAAAGCTGGTTGGCTATACCTCATGCAGGATTCAGGCTGATATACTCTCCTTTCTGGACTGACCCCTTTGCCTAAGTGGCCATGACAGAAAACCTTACGTTTCTCTGGATTTCCAATTCCTAGGTCTTCCGGCGACACTTCTCCCGTCCTGGAGCATTGCTGGCGGCCCATGATACGATATACCTCTCCTCTAAGAAGGATTTCCTCTTTAAACTTGCGATAGTCATCCTGGTCCCCATCCATCAAATGGTAAACCGACCGGAACTCTATCCGCAATAAGGTTTGCAGCAGTTTTGGCCACCGGTCCCTAGGCCATTTTCTCTTTACAGCAACTTTTTCAAATCTTACAAGGAAGTCTCCCACCTCCTCTGTAGGCAGCATGGGTTGCACATAGTCAGAGGCCAAGATCTCAGCCCCTTGCAGTGCACCCGACTCTTTGCGATTCCGCTTGAACCATTCATTTTCTGTCTCACATGTCACTGGCCCCTTTTTACTGGTCCTACAAGGTGGAGACATCTTCTCAGGCCATGCTGAGCTCACTTCTTGGCATCTCCTCCATGACTGGCTCTCACTCGTTGCCATTGGATACCACTTCTGAGGACCCAGCTGATCACAATCATTAGTAGATGAGCTCCAGAATTCATCAACCTCCCATCCAGCTTGGTTATTCCACAAACATTCCTGTGACAAGGGGCAATGGGCAACAGCATGTCCTCACTCACTACAACGGATGCAGCGCAGAGGCCTCCTTGCGTCATGCTGTGGCACCTTTGGGCTCAGGCTGCCAGGAACAACATCCTCTTTAACTTGATTAAACATGAACTTCTTGCTTTTTGACTGCCTCATCCTTGCAATCACATGCACACAGCAGCTTGTAACAGTTCTCAGCAGAGAAAGGAAAAAAAAAAATCTGATGTTTAATTCTTCCTTCACAGGTACACAACCTGCATGCAACACAGTCCATCAAATAAACGTATACGCAATGCTGTTCGCCTGGCTGCCACACACAGCTAGCAGTAGTTCCTGATGCGACTCACCATGAAGCAAGGACCCGGATTCCACCGTCTACATGCCCGCATTCGAACACCACTTGTAATGTTGGGGTGATTAAGCACAATTGGTAGATGCACGTTTTAGTCTACATCAGGCAGGCGTTTTATGGTTAGGGGCCTGGTAGCCCACGTTTATTATAAGAAAACAAAAATATTTAGTTCATCCAGTAATCCCACGCAGGGGTTTAAATTCATTCAGCACACAAATGAACATACCAAGCCACCTGGCTCTCAATTGTCAACAGTTCCTCTGCTTGCTCCCAACAGATTTGTCAACTCTTTCCAGCCCCCTGGACTCACCGACTTCCTTAGTCTTCCTGACTCTCAAGGTTGTCAGCCTTTCCCAGTCCCTTACACGGACTACAGTCTCCCACAGGGCAAACCACTCTTCAGCCAGCAGCAAGCTGTTCACACTCCTCCACCTTCCACACCAACAGCCCTTCATTTATATGGCTTATATGCAGCTGGGCACACACCCTGCTCGTTAACATCAAGACCCAGACACAGGGCTGGAGATATGTAAACTCTGTGTCTGCGTCTCGTTTTCCTCCAATTTCATAGGGACAGAGCCTCGCTCTGTCACAATATACACACCATTTTAAAGACCCCAGAGGCTGCAACACCTAAGCAAGAGGCACCACTGCCATGAAGACCAAGGAACTCTTCAAACAAGTAAGGGACAATGTTGTTGAGAAGCTGAAGTCAGGGTTAGGTTATAAAAAATATATACAAATCTTTGATGATCCCAAGGAGCACCATCAAATCTATCATAACCAAATGGAAAGAACATGGCACAACAGCAACCCTGCCAAGAGACGGCCGCACACCAAAACTCACGGACCGGGCAAGGAGGGCATTAATCAGAGAGGCAGCACAGAGACCTAAGGTAACTCTGGAGGAACTGCAGCTTTCCACAGCAGAGACTGAAGTATCTGTACATAGGATGACAATAGGCCATATGCTCCATAGAGTTGGGCTTTATGGCATAGTAGCCAGAAGAAAGCCATTGCTTTCAGCAAAAACAAAATGGCACGTTTTGTGTTTGCGAAAAGGCATGTGGATGACTCCCAAAATGTATGGAGGAAGGTGCTCTGGTCTGATGAGACTAAAATTGAACTTTTTGGCCATCAAAGAAAATGCTGTGTCTGGCACAAATCCAACACATCACATCACCCAAATAACACCATCCCCAAAGAAATGTGGTGGTGGCATCATGCTGTGGGGATGTTTTTCAGCAGTCAGGACTGGGAAAACTGGTCAGAGTTGAGGGAAAGATGGATGATGCTAAATACAGGGATATTCTTGAGCAAAACCTGTACCACTCTGTGTTCGATTTGAGGCTAGGACGGAGGTTCACCTTCCAGCCGGACAATGACTCCAAATACACTGCTAAAGCAACACTTGAATGGTTGAAAAATCCCAGTGGTAAGATGTGGCAAGCTCAAAGACTTCTCCAAAGCGACTTGGAGCTGTGGCAGCCGCAAAAGGTGGCTCCGCAAATTAACTCAAGGGGGGTGACTAGTTATGCACATTGACCTTTTCTGTTATTTTGTCCTATTTGTTGTTTGCTTCACAATAAAAAAAGAACAAAAAAAATCTTCAAAGTTGCGGGCATGTTGTGTAAATTAAATGATGCAAATCCTCGTATATATACATACATGCAAACACACAATGCTGTGAAAAAGTATTTGCCCCCCTTCTGATTTTTTTTGTTTTGCATGTTTGTCACACTTAAATGACTCAGATCATCAATCCAGCAATTGCGATAACTGGCAATGAGTCTTTCACATTGCCGTGGAACAATTTTGGCCCATTCTTCTTTGCAGAATTGTTTTAATTCAGTCACATTGGAGGGTTTTCCAGCATGAATGGCCTGTTAGTGCTCAATTGGATTTAAGTCCGCGCTTTCACGAGGCCACTTCAAAACTTAAATTTTGCTTTGTTTGAACCATTTGGAGGTTGACTTGCTGTTGTGTTTCAGATAATTTCCTGCTGCATAACCCAAGTGCACTTGAACTTGAGGTCACAAACTGAACATTCTGGTAGAGCACAGCATTCATTGTTCCATCAATTATGGTAAGTCATCCTGGTCTTGAAGCAGCAAAGCAGACCCAGACCATCACGCTATCACCACCATGTCTGACTGTTGGTATGATGTTCTTGTTATGAAATGCTGCATTAGTTTTATGCCAGATGTAACACCTTCCAAAAAGTTAAATTCTTGTCTCATCGGTCCACTGAATGTTTGCCTAAAAGTCTTGACTATAATCAAGATTTTTTGGTAAATGCTTTTTGTTCTGCATTGGCTTTGGCCTTGAAACTCTCCCATGGACACCATTTTTTCCTAGTCTCTTTCTTATTGTTGAATCATCAATACTGATCTTACCTGAGGAAAGTGAGGCCTGCAGTTCTTTAGATGTTGTTCTGGGTTCTTTTATGACCTCCTGGATGAGTCGTCCTCATGCTCTTGGAGTAATTTTTGTAGGCCGGCCACTCCTTGTTAAAGAAAAACTAAACTCCCAAAAGGAATTTTATTTCACCTTAACACTCCCTTCCCCCTAACAAGCAGAATTGCGTGGATTTTTTTTCTCCCTAGCTATTTTATTTTTTATTTTTAGCCCCACCTCCTGCCCCAAATTTTGGCCTAGGCTAGAATGACGTGTACCTGTTTCTGCAGCCTCCTGGGATATCTACATCACATCTTCCAGGAGGCTGCAAATTGGTACACATAACAACTGGGTGGGGGTGGGTTCGGGGCATCATCAGAGCTGGCTGCTTACAGCCGAAAGAAGCAAAGCAGCCAACTGAAGAGGACCAAGAAAGATGGAGGTGTGGGATCTACTGTGTTCCACCTGAATAGCGAATTGCAGCAGGGTAACGCTAGATTCCTTGTGTGAGTGCATATGTGCTTTGAAGAGCACTAAAGTACTGCAAGAAAGTGGGAAAAAAAACATGGATGGGGGGTAGGGGGAGTTGACTGTCGCTTTAACATGGGATGCTATTTCTTGTGGTGCAGAAAGCAATTATTACATGCCAAGATCTCTACAGAATCAGGATTTGACAAATAGATTTCCTTAGTCTTATTAAAAACAGAAGGGTTTGAAAAGGTAGATGCCAGTTTTCATTTTTAAGATGTGTTAGCTACATGGTTCCCGGGAAGTGCCCAGCCCTGCACCTTAATATGCCGAGTTCTAGGCAAAGAAATACACCAATGGCACACAGCACAAATCAGAACTGTTTTACCTGCCAAAGAATTAGTATTTCCATCCATCCAGTCCTAAGATATACACAGCCCTGCCAAACAGACCAGCGGGGTGGTGACTGGCCCGTTTCTATTTGCACTTAAAAAAAACTGTCATGAGAGAATCAGAGAGGCTGCCTTACTCAACATACCTTCTGAAAATGCTAGTTGCCTGGCTGTCCCCGATACATCAGCTTCAATTCTACCTAAATAATCAGCAATACGTAAAGAGACACAGACATTTTACACTTTCTGGCATTCTTTTTTAGTATGCAGACTCTGGCTCTGTGACTCCAGACACAGCCAGGATCAACTCCAGACACAGTCAGGCAAGTATCCAGTTATATTGTGTGCATTCAGGAAAAATCCAGGCCTTTTTTTAAATCATTCTGCTGAGCTGATAAGAACTAGTACTTGAGGGAGTCTATGCTCTTTTCCTCCTAACGTAAAGAGTGCCCTCTTGTCCTCTGTGATGACCCTAACACAGTGGTTCTCAACTACTCAGGGCCCACTAACAGGCCAGGTTTGCAAGATAACTGAAAAACATCACAGGTGATATAATTTGCTGCTCAGTGACTGCAGTATTCTAGTCTGCATCTCCCCAAGGTAATGCTTAAAATCTGGCCGCCTGTTAGTGGGTTCTGAGGACAGGAGTTGAGAACCACTGGCTTAAAGTGAATAACTCAACACCAAGTTCACTATATGGACCACTCACTTATACATGTTGATCATATTCCCCCTTTAGGCTGGATTCACACCTATGCATTCTTAGTGCTTTTTGCATTTTGCAGATTTGTACTACAGAACGTGTTCCATAGGAAACCATGTTAAATGGACTGTAGTGCAAATCTGTAAAATACAAAAAGCACTAAAAATGCATAGGTGTGAATCCAGCCTAAATCTCCTCTTCTCAAGAGAGAATAAATTAAGTTCCTCTAATCTTTCCTCATAGCTGAGCTCCTCCATGCCTCTTATCAGTTTGGTTGCTCTTCTCTGCACTTTTTCCAGTTCCCCAATATCTTTTTTGTGAACTGGTGCCCAAAACTGAACTGCATATTTCAGATAAGGTCTTACTCATGATTTTACATGGGTAAAATGCTCTCTCTATGGAGTCCATACCTCTCAATACAAGAAAGGATTTTGCTTGTTTTGGAAACCACAGCTTGGCATTGCATGCTATTATTAAGCTTGTGATTTACCAGAGCACCAACATCATTCTCCACCACTGATTCCCCCAGTTGTACTCCCCCTAGTATGTATGATGCATGCATATTTTTAGCCCCCAAATGCATAACTTGACATTTTTCAACAATAAAGCTAGGTCACCCCCCACACCCCAGTCTGTGACACTCTACTATTTCATCCTATCAGCATGTTTCTTGTTAGCACATCTGCAGGGCTCTTAAGTTGGCCCTACATTAGTAGTTTTTCAGTATATATTCAAAGACTTGACAAATGTTGTTCAAGAGTACTTCAAAACTTGGTTTACATTTAACATTTGATTTTGGGACGAATGCCATTTCTCAAATGAAAACCAAATTCACTGTTAAAAAATTTGTTTGTTTGAGAAAAAAAATTCCATCCTGCTCATTTGAATTTTCTCATCACTATGGTCAAAATTGTCCCCACTAGTCAGGCAAGTATAATAATAAGAAAATCAAATTCATGTTTTTTTCTTATTTTATTTTTCTTGAGAATTTCTAATCTGAACTCTCAATAAATTAAAGATTTTGAACAAAAGTCTAATACTGTATGGCCAGATTTAGTTCTGCCCCTCTCTTTCCCAGTCTAAGTACAATAAAGTGGATAACAAGACACTGACTCCAAGTTAA
Source organism: Lithobates pipiens (assembly GCF_037356315.1). NCBI lineage: Eukaryota > Metazoa > Chordata > Amphibia > Anura > Ranidae > Lithobates > Lithobates pipiens. The sequence continues at coordinate 77,374,510 of NW_027507718.1, forward strand.
ATATATGTATTTACGTTCATTGAATTAAAAAATACATTTAAAGTGTGTTTAACCACTTCAATACAGGGCAGTTCTAGCCCCTTCCTGCCCAGACCAGATTTTCAGCTTTCAGTGCTCTTACACTTTGAATGACAATTACGCAGTCATGCAACACTGTACCTAAACAACATTTTTATAATTTTTTCATTTTTTTCACACAAATAGAACTTTCTTTTGGTGGTAATCACCACTGTGTAGGTAGTTAAAAATGTTGAATTTTTTTTTTTTTTTCGCTTCTATTATAAAAGTTTGCAAATATGTCATTTTTGTTCATACATTTGGGCCAAAATTTATACTGTTACATATCTTTGCTAAAAATAACCCAAATTAGTGTATATTATTTAGTCTGTGTGAAAGTTATAGAGTCTAGAAGCTATGGTACCAATGAAAATTGATCACACTTGATGTACTGACGGGCTTATCATTTCTTGAGGCCCTGAAATGCTTTCTACTTTCCAAAAATGACCCATTTTTGGAAAGTAGAAAGGTCTTTAGTAAAAGGCATGGTGAGTTTTTTGAAGTTGTATTTTTTTCCCACAATTCTTAGGAAAATTAAGAAATTATTATTATTTTATTCATTTTTACACAAAAGTAATTTCTCACCCTCACAGGCATACTTGCAATGACACCACAAAATAAAAATAAATAACAAAATAAAAATAAATACCACACGTGCAAGACTTTTACACAGTCTGGCTACATACACAGGCCTATCATGCAGAGAGCACCATGAGGCATTCTAGGAATATAAATTACACATCTAAATTCCTGACTATCACACATTTGAAGGCCCCTGGAGCACCAGAACAATGGAAACACCCACAAAATGACCCCATTTTGTAAATCAAACACCCCAACATATGATCTATGAGGCATAATGAGTCTTTTGAGCAAATCATTTTTTTTCCACAAGTTTATGAAAAAAGAAAGAAAGAAAATAAATTTTTTTTTTTTTTTTACACAAAATTGTCAATTTCTAAGATATTTCTAACACATAGCATGTGCATAGCACAAATGACCCCCTAAAATACAATCTGCTACCTAGAATGGAGATACCACATGTGAGACTTGTACACAGCCTAGCCCCATACAGAGGTCCAACATCCAAGTAGCACCTTCAGGTGTTCTAGGAACATAAACTATACATATCATTTCCTAACTACCTATCACATCTGTGAAGGCCCTGGAGCACCAGGACAATGTAGAGAGAGAGACTAGGGTCAGTTAAAGTGGAGTTCCCCCCAAAAGTGGAACTTCTACTTCAAGGCCTGCTCCCCAGCTCCTGTTTTTGAAACTGAGCTTTTGGGAAGGGGGGCAGGTACCCGATTTTGACAGGTGCCGGTTGTCTTAGGCCCATAGTAGAGATGTTGGACCCGCTGAGGGAGGACACAAGGATCACTGGCTGTGGTGAGTGCACTGCTGGATCGTGGGGCAGGAGAGTGTGTGTTTATTAAAAGTCAGCAGCTACTAGTTTTTTTTATAAACAAATGACTGGAACTCCACTTTACAAATCTGTGCATTACTTCTGATTGCTAGCTCTTTAGGCACTCACCCCCACCTTCATGTTGTTTATTATTGGGGCTTTTTGGTCTTTCCTTTATTTTATGATTTGAAGTCATTTCATTTGTTGTGGACCATCGGTTCTTTAAGCTGCCTTTTTTTGCAGCTTGACTTGTACCAAAGCACCATACATTCATTCCTCTATCACAATTGTTTAAAATTAAGCTAAGCATTCTATTCATCTCCAAAAAATACTAGAACAAGAAGACCTAAAATGACAGATATTTTTCTTCAGCCTTTTTAGATGATATAGTGAAGTGCAGTCATTAAAAGGAGCTTATAAACGACACCATTAAACTGTTGTTCCACTGGCCAATCCATGCTATACCCATTTTATCTGTAATATTTTTATAAGCTGGCTTCCTATGGGTTTTACATCTGTTGCAGCTGCTCCTTTTAACAGTTAAAGTGGGCTAATTACCACCTAATCATAAAAAAAAAAAAAAAAAAAAAATACCTGAAAAAGCTTTTTTTTTTTTTTTTTTTTAACGAGAGTGGGTGCTGCTGTTGTATTAATCAAAACTGCAATTCAATTCCACAGTAAAATATGTGCTGTCAGTTGATGCTGAATTGAATTTATTAAAACTGGAGCAGACAGAATCTAGAGTAGGAACGCATAGTTACCAGCTTGTAGCCTCAGCCGGTTCCGGAACTAAATGCCACAAAATACTCACCTCCACCTTCTAGCAATGTGGACGTTACATCCCTCACTGGCAGCACTCATCTCCCCGGGCTACTTCCAGGTGCCAGGTTTCAGCATCTTGGTTGGCCGGCAGGGAAATTATAGGATTCCTTGCATGTGTACAGGAATCAGTCAATTCAGCAAAGCTAAAGTGTGCCAGGAATGCATGCTGTGCTACTCACACAGCTCAGTATATATTCAATAAAAGACCTTGCAGAAAAGCCATAGCATGAAATCTAGAAGCTGATTGGTTGCCATGCACACCTGCTTCAGATTCTGACCGTCCCAGTCTTAGTAAATTCCCCTTACTGGCTCTGAGGCTGTCTGAAAATATGTCGCTTCATAACACCACATACAGCATCTCTCAAACATATCATATAATGGGTTTGCGCATTTTCAATGTCGACCACATGATTATTTTTCTTGGCATTGGTACAGATCTCCTATGGCAGAGTGGGGCTTACCACTACCCTACTTTTTGATTGACAATATCTTGCTTATTAGTTCTACACATGGCCAGAAATGAATAACAAGATTAAACCCCTATAGACTCCAGTGGCCAACTGCCACAAAGTTTGTGAACAAAATCAGAAAACAGAATTGTGCCAGATTCACTTGCCCCCCTAACAGAAAATTAAGGGAATTTTCCATTTTTTTTATTTATTCTATTTTTTTTTGTCCAACTCTATTATTTGTTAACTCTTCCCTACACTAACCCCCACCCAAAAAATGAATAAATAAATAAATAAAATTACATACACTTTTTATTGACTACATTACTGCACTGAGAGTAATTTTTGACTGGAGTAAGAGGGTGATTCATAGGTGAATATAGATACAGCAGCTTAATTAAAAAATATAAAAGTGTTAAAAAAAATCAGATTTACCCATCTTCATACTAAGCACAGTCTTATGATGGTGATGATGGATAATGTATACCAACATCTCAAATCTTGATTGGCGAGTGTTAAGTCAGAACAGATTTTCAAATAAATGCTATTTGCCCTCCTGGCTGTGACGTCATGCATTTCTCATTCTCATTTCTCATTAGCTAGGACTGACAACAGGCTTGGAGAAACATTTCCCTTGATAATTGGGAACGGTTAGTAAGTGTTATGAAGTATGGTATGTTCCCAGACAAGCCGGCATCAATGAAATCCTTTGTTAATAAGGGAAGTGATTCTCTGCTGCATTAGCATAATGTGTCCTGTGGAACCATAAACTTTAAAGCAGATGTTCCCAAATGTATATAATTCACAAACAACTCTGGTGCCTACGTAGCATTTGTTGTTCAATACTTACATGGTTTAATATGTGCTATTTAGCGATCAGAGTCAGTTTATCTATGATTGTGTGGCTAATTCAGGCTCTGTTATTATTCCCTCAGTATTAAAATAATTAAAAAACACTAAACATTTAAAAGAGAGTCCCTTGCACTGCATGTGATTAAAACATTGTCATCACTATAACCAGCAAACTGACAACTTTTAGAAAGACCAAGGTCTTCCAGCTACCAGACTAGACTCCGAAGCTTATTCCTGGATAAGATGGGTAAAGAGTGGAGAATGAAGATTGCTAGAGGATTTAAGAAATTTTCAAGAACTAGTTTACAGGTAAATGTCCTTGTTTCCAAACTGGTATTTCAAAAGCCTCTGCAGTCATAGATTACACCCAATGAATAAGTAAACAGCAAGTTTATCTCTAAATGTTCTGCTTGTAATATCAAAGCTTTAGGGTATAGGTGTATATAAGTGTATTCATGTAAGAACAATGGCTGTTGATGTTGGTTTAAGGACCTGGACTGGAAAGTCTTATATTGTTTGTTTCATATAAAATCTTCATTATGTAAATGGTTTAAAATGAGAAATGCTTGGTGGAATATTACCAATACCTGTCCTTCAAGCAGCTTCATTATGTGGTTCATCCATTCTTTATCATATTCTACTGACCGCTTTGCATTTGCTATTTCCTAATGGGAGTAAAGGAGACACAATAATTTATGACAGGTTTATGAAAGCATTATGGACACAGAATAAAAAAGTGCATTGCATTTAAAACACCTTGCATCAGAAGTGACCAGAGTGCTTCATGGATACATTACATATCCTTATTTTGCTAATAACAAGGAACAATCAATATCCCTGTATCTTTCATAAAAGCGTGAAATGGCTGTATGGACCTGGTCCAGGATTACCCCAGCTACATAGAGGTCGCAGAAGCTTGTTCTGACAGCTGCTGAGCCATCTATCTTTCCATTACATTAACTACACACAAACAGTAAAATTGAATATCGCTCCTCCTATTAACATAGTCTATAACAATCTTCGTTCATAAAAATAAAAATACTAATGGAGTTGCTCTAGCCTAAATTACTTTACTCATGCACAGAACAAAGAGAATGATCATGTTTTCTAGATGGCATAATAAGAGAGTCATCCCTTTTATTATTATTAAGAATATTTATAGCGCCAACAGTTTGCGCAGCACTTTATTTTTGCAATTTTCTTTCTATAACCTATCAGCTAAGTCCCAAAGTGGAAACTGCATACATGAGGTATAAAGGTTAAACGTATTGGCGAGTCTTCAATGACTTTCCAATGTAGTTTTGTAATAATTAAAGTGTAATGGGGCGCTTCCTCCCTCTCCATCACAACAAATAGCAAAAGATATATCACACACTTTACAGACAATGGTCAAAAGGCTGTCAGCGTCAAGGTTCCAACTTGAACTCTGTAACTTTTACTTAGATGCATGTGATAGCCCAAATTATGTCCTCTGTGTAAATGCATTGATTTTAGTTTGGCCATAGACCAGGAAATCTTAGATCATTGTTTTGGAAAAATGAGAAACTACTAATCATCTACAGCGCCTTGCAAACGTATTCCCCCCTTGGCCTTTTACCCATTTTGTTACATTGCAGCCTTTAGTTCAATGTTTGTTTTATTTTTTTTATTTTTTTTTATGTGAATTATATGTGCTGGATCAGAACACAATAGTCTAAGTTGGTGAAGTAAAATTAGAAAAATATATACATAAAACATTTTTCAGAAATAAAAAAACGATAACTGGCATGTGTGTAGGTATGCACCCCCTTTGTTATGAAGCCCATAAAAAGCTCTGGTGCAACCAATTATCTTCAGAAGTCACATAATTAGTATAATGATGTCCACCTGAGTGCAATCTAAGTGTCATATGATCTGTCATTACATATACACACCTTTTTGAAGGGCCCCAGAGGCTGCAGCACCTAAACAGGAGGCACCGCTAACAAAACACTACCATGAAGACCAAGGAATTCTCCAAACAAGTAAGGGACAATGTTGTTGAGAAGTACAAGTCAGGGTTAGGTTATAAAAAAGTATCCAAATCTTTGATGATCCCTAGAAGCACCATCAAATCTATCATAACCAAATGGGAAGAACATGGCACAACAGTAAACATGCCAAGAGACAACCACACACCAAAACTCACAGACCAGGCAAGGAGGGCATTAATCAGAGAAGCAGCACAGAGACCCAAGTTAACCCTGGAGGAGCTGCCTAGTTCCACAGCAAAGACTGGAACATCTGTATATAGGATGACAATAAGCTGTATGCTTCATAGAGCTGGGCTTTATGGCAGAGTGGCCAGAAGAAAGCCATTACTTTCAGCAAAAAACAAAATGGCACGTTTTGAGTTTGCAAAAAGGCATCTGAGAGACTCCCAAAATGCATGGAGGAAGGTGCTCTGGTCTGATGAGACTAAAATTGAACTTTTTTGCCATCAAAGAAAATGCTGTCTGGCGCAAACCCAACACATCACATCATCCAAAGAGCACCATCCCCACAGTGAAATATGATGGTGGCAGCATCATGCCGTGGGGATGTTTTTCAGCAGTCGGGATTGGGAAACTGGTCAGAGTTGAGGGAAAGATGGATGGTGATAAATCCAGGGATATTCTTGAGCAAAATCTGTACCACTCTGTGTGTGATTTGAGGCTAGGACGGAGGTTCACCTTCCAGCAGGACAATGACCCCAAACACACTGTTAAAGCAACACTTGAGTGGTTTAAGGGGAAACATGTAAATGTGTGGGAATGGCCTAGAGTCAAAGCCTATGACGGGTGAGTAGAACGGCAAGGTCTGGCAAAAGGTTGTTGTGCCACATCCAATAATACTAGAAAAAGAGGAAAGGGGTTCCCCTAGGGGTGGACTTTTTAGGCACGTACACCAAGAGATATATAACAAAATACAAAATGTATTTAGTAAAATGAAATCATGCCATAAAGAGTTAAACAGCATCATACATAAAATACAGAATAATGAATTAACCATACATATCATTGTAGTTAGCCATAGTATTAATTTCCCAATGCGTTTGGAGCCAAGGAAATCTCCTTCTTCAGGAGAAGATATACAGTATGGAGTATAACTATATCAGTAAATGATGCTATGTAAAGATGGTGTACCAAAAATTAAAAGCAAATAGGTACGTCAAGAGGTGTATATGAATGACTCCCGAGCTTCAAAGGTCTCCATACATTTGTAGCATTTCGCAAAATTGATGGACACTTATGCGGTCACAGATTTTATGAAGCCCCGACAGAGAGATATATCTGCAAGGTGCACACGGGGAAGGCACTGAGGCGGACAAATTATTGCGCCCGAGTGGAAGAGAGCTCATCTTGACCGTCTGTTACTCCACAGACTGAGCTGTGGAAATGAGTCTGTGGAGTACCTGACGGTCAAGATAAGCTTGAAGAAGGAGATTTCCTTGGCTCTGAAACACATAGGGCAATTAATACTATGGCTATCTACAATGATGATATGTATGGATAATTCATTATTCTGTATTTTATGTATGATGTTGTTTAACTCTTTTTATGGCATGATTTTATGTTACTAAATACATTTTGTATGTTGTTAAATATCTCTTGGTTTATGGGCCTAAAAAGTCCACCACTAGGGGAACCCCTTTCCTCTTTTTCTAGAGTCAAAGCCCAGGCCTCAATCCAATAGAAAATCTGTGGTCTTAAAGATTGTTGTCCACAAGCGCAAACCATCCAACTTGAAGGAGCTGAAGCGGTTTTGCAAGGAGGAATGGGCAAAAATCCCAGTGGTAAGATGTGGCAAGCTCAAAGCGACTTGGAGCTGTGATAGCCACAAAAGGTGGCTCTACAAAGTAATGACTTTAGGGCAGTAATGGCGAACCTTGGCACCCCAGATGTTATGGAACTACATTTCCCATGATGCTCCAGTACACTGCAGAGTGCCAGAGCATCATGGGAAATGTAGTTCCTAAACATCTGGGGTGCCAAGGTTCACCATCACTGCTTTAGGGGGATGAATAGTTATGCACATTGAGCTTTTCTGTTATTTTGTTCTATTTATTCTTTGCTTCACGATAAAGAATAAAAAATTCTCCAAAGTTCTGGGCATGTTCTGTAAGTTAGATGATGCAAATCCTCCAACAATCCATGTTAATTCCAGGCTGTGAGGCAACAAAACACGAAAAAATGCCAAGGCGGGGGGGTGAATACTTTTGCAAGGTACTGTACGGTACTGTACTTTTTGTACATTGAATGGACCATTTCCTTTAATGTGGGGGAAAAAAAAAAAATCGAACAAATGAATTAGTACACCACGAACACTGAAATATTGCAGCAAAATGTTATACATCAGATGCAAACTAGGACAATATGTCACGTGTCAGCAAGTGAAACAGTAGAGGATGCATTAGTATTAGTATAGCACAAAAGTACATAAAGTGAATCCAGAGTTAAAATTTGCACAAAACAAATATACAACAAAATAGAGCTAGAAAACTGGTAGTAACGTTTTGGAGATAAAGCACCTCCTATGTCAAGCCAATCTTACCTAATTATCGCACCCTACACTGCTACTTTTACATGCCCCCCAGTCAGGCATTATGCCACATCTGAGGTCAGCATGACTTCACTTACTCTAAACAACATACCCAGAAATGACAACCATTGGAGGTAGATGGAGCACACACTTGCCAACCGTCCTCCAAAATCTGCCCATCCCATATGGGTGCATGTCACTCAGGACCTAGGCAAGGGAAAGTGATATACGTGTTGCACTCTTGGGGCCTATAGAAAAACCTATAGAAAGACTAAAGAAAGTCGTTTGTACACTAAACACCATATAAAAACACAAAAAAATTATTATAATAAATGAAATAGAAGGGCTCTCACTAAGGCCGCGTACACACGCGGGGACTGTTCGCCCAACTTTGTCCGTCAAACAGTTTCAGCGAACAGTCCGCTCAAAATTAGCATGGACGGACATGGCCACACACGACGAACGAACAGTTTGCTGAAACCGTGCGCGATGAAGTGAACGGCACGTACGACGGGACGAAAAATACGACGTCCTATACACTGCATTATAACTTTCGGCGTGTAAATCCTTTCTGAGCATGCGCGTAACTTAGTTTGACGAACAAGCCTACACACGAGGGGACTGTTCGCTGAAACAAAGTTTCAGCGGACAGTTTTTTGGAAATTCCGAAAAACCTTGTTCAGCGGACTGTTCGCTGAAACTGTCCGCTGAAAGCCCACACACGAGTGGACTGTCCGCCGAAACACTGTTCAGCGGACAAAGTTGGGCGAACAGTCCCCGCATGTGTACGCGGCCTTATAGATTGATAGGTCACATAGTAACCAGTTGAACAATTTACAGTTAAATCACATTACTCATCCATCTCTTTTGGATATAACATGTCTAATTTATAAATTGACAAAGCTTCAATGGTTTACCTCCCAAAAGTATCTTGCAACTGCTGGTGTTCCCCAGGGCATTGCCTAATCTCTTGTGGAGTTTGTCCAACATAACCAAAGCCACCATGCTACTATATTTGCTGACATGTGATGTACTGTGATAGTTTGTGTCTGATATGCATTATTGTACAACTGTGGACACAGTTGGATACACGTAATTGCATAAAGAACTTCTGCAATGTTTCATTCTTTGTGGTGACTCAATTCAAATATTTTGAGCTATTGGGATCCATGAAGCAGGACTTGTTGGGCTTTATGCTCCCATTATCATAATAGATGGATTAAGATACAGCATACAGAAGTTATAAAAAAGCATCACCCACCTTTAAAAAGATCTTTTTTTTTTGCTTTGCAGCCTGCAGTGAAGACGGGCACAGTTTTTATTTTATCCAACTGTATTTACTGAGTGCAACATTCACCATTTTCTCTGGGTCATTGTCATGTTGGAAGATAAACCTTCTTCCGATTGACAACTTTCTGGTGGAGGGCAGAAGATTTTCCTCAAGAATTTGACGGTATTTTGCCCCATCCATATTTCCTTCTATCCCAAGTGCTCTATTTACTGAGTGCAACATTCACCATTTTCTTTGGGTCATTGTCATGTTGGAAGATAAACCTTCTTCCGATTGACAACTTTCTGGTGGAGGGCAGAAGATTTTCCTCAAGAATTTGACGGTATTTTGCCCCATCCATATTTCCTTCTATCCCAAGTGCTCTATTTACTGAGTGCAACATTCACCATTTTCTCTGGGTCATTGTCATGTTGGAAGATAAACCTTCTTCCGATTGACAACTTTCTGGTGGAGGGCAGAAGATTTTCCTCAAGAATTTGACGGTATTTTGCCCCATCCATATTTCCTTCTATCCCAAGTGCTCTAGTCCTTGCTACAGAGAAACACACCCATAATAGGAGAGTACCACCTCCAAGCTTTACTGTAGGAATGGTGTTCTTTGGACAGTGAGCTGTATTGGATTTCTGACAAGACATATAATTTGGTGTTGAGGCCAAATAATTAAATTTTTGTCTCATCTGACCTTAACACCTTTTTCCATTTGGCTTCATAATCTTCAAGATGTGTTTTGGCAACGCTTAGTCGTAACTGCATGTGACCTTTCTGGAGAAGTGACTTTTTTCTTGCAACCCTTAAATACAAGTAACATTTTTTGAGAATTTGTGATATTATTGTCACATGCACACAATGACCACTCTGTCATATATTCCTGCAACTGCTACAGAGTTGCTGTAGGACTTGCGGTAGCCTCTCTGACCAGTTTCTTCCTGGCTCTTTCATTCAATGTCATAATCCATGAAGGGTCTGTGTTACACCAAACACTATCCATTTATTAATAATAGACTTCACTGTGCTTTTAGGCATTGAGAAAGCATTTGAAATTTTCTCCTGACCGTGGCTGTCCACAACGTTATCCCCAGAGAACTTTTAACAGTGCCTTGCCACCTATAGTTGATTGTTTGCTTCAGTTGCACTACAAGGGACTAAAATGCTCCAAGAAAACTCTTTTCATCCTCAGCTAATCAAGATGATCACAGTTGAAAGTCAAATGGCTTTGTGTGCCATTGAGAAGGTGATTAGCTACACCTTATTGAGTTTGCATTTTTTAAGGGGGGGGGCTGATCCTTTTTCCAACTCTGTGATTCTATTTTTGAATAAAAATATAAAAAAAATCTGACATGTTTGTGTTATATCTTTCACTTGGATGTTATAAGTTGCACTGAGTAAATACAGCTGGATAAAACAGAAACTGTGCCTGTTTTCATTAGAGGCTGCAAAGAAAAAAAATGTGATTATTTTAAAGGGGGGAGGGGGTGGTTATTTCCTATACCTACTGTATTTACTGCTGTTACTACTGTAAATACTTATGTATTGCTGTATAGATGTACAAACCTTATCATAACAAAAAATATATTTGTCGCAGAGCTTTTCTAGCATACTGGAAGATCTTTGCAATTAATTGCTTCAATTAAATAACCTCAGCCAGGCTGCACAGACTATGTCACAGCAGTTGAAGAATTTTTGCTTTACCTTTATGAATGAATTGAGGGCTTACCAGTTGTGCCATCTGTAACCTTAAATTATGTTACTACAAACAACTCAAAAGCTGTGAGTATGCGTCTGATAAAGAGCAAATGAAAACTCCGTAACTAATCTTGAAAAGCTAGACAGTATATGTAGGTAACTGCCAGCATCTGTATTAGGGCAAACAAAACTGTCACAACAAATTAAGCCTGTGGTTTGCCAAACGATGCATAGTGTATGATCAAGAATTCTGAGTGAATCAGGGGCTTGACTCATCAGACCAGCATGACATCCCAACTATATCTTAAGCTATGAGAAGGTAATGTGAAGTCTTCAAAATTTAGTGATTTACCTCTTCATCAGGAATCTCTAAAATATCACTCAGGTCAGAATGTGAGATGTTTAGGATTGAAGCTGCCAGGGACTGTGCTTTGTGTACAGAATGCTTGGATGGACCACTGCTGGATTCTTGCAATAACTTGGCTTGTCTAATATGGGTTCTCATTTCACACACATCTTTATGAAGCTCTGTAGCCAAACCCTATGCAGAGGAAAAAGAAAACAATTTCAATACTAAAAACACAGGTAAGGGGAATTAAAACATGATATTGTAATTTACAGTTTGCAGACTCTATAATGCAACAAACCTTGGCAGTGCACAAGTAATGCTTATTACAACTGCAATACATGGGAATGCTCAGCATCTGGGTCAGTAATATAACATTAACACTGTGGTAGGTGTGTATAAATATTCTAGTTTGGCTAATGCATTAAAACTTAGCGTGTTCTTGCAAATAAAATGTTTGCACCAGCTTACACATCTTGTTTTACATCATATAAATATCAAACAAACATTACCAGCAATTGGTAATTAATAATATATTCATTACTGTTTGGATACTCACATTAATCCTTTAATGTAAGTATCCAAACAGTGATGAATATATTACTACTATATAATTATTACTTACCTTGTAAAATAATTCGTTTTGTTCACATTATGTATTGCAATGTGACTACTATGTGATTATTTTTATATTTCAGAAACAACAACAAAGTTACCCAAAATATAATGGTCCCTGAAGAAGTAATACACATTTTTTTAATTCCCAAACATGTTAGATTACATGCAAGAAATCCCCACGACTGACCACAGTTTACATTGGATTTGAGCACATATGTATAACGTATATTTTGTCTAGAATTGTACACATTGTGTTTTATACCATTTTGCCTAATAGGCCATGTTTACAGTTCTTTTATGCTTTGTATTTAATAAAAGTGGCATTATGTTGCCTTTTATACAAATGGTTACTTATGATATTGTCTGCCTAAAAAGTCCAAAAGGGCTGTTCCATTGCACTTGATGCATGTTTTTTCCATGTATATTTAAGATGTTGCCAGTTTGAACAGTATAGTTCCCATATTATAATTCTCAATAATCACAAGGTTACAGTCCCATAATTAAGGTGTATATCCAGCAGATGTACCTTCTCATGTTGGGAAAAGAACATAGTTACTGACATAATGTAGAGAAAACATGAAATACCATGGTGCAGGTATTACCTTTACTGTAGATAGTTGCAAAGGTAATAATGTTAATCACAAACTGATAAAAATATGGCAAACACTCATACCTTTATAGACAATGTATTAATTAGCATATTTCCTACGCACAGAATCAATAATGACAAAGCAGGTTTAACCACTCCCCGTCCGTCCTACATATATTTATGTCCTCAGGTAGGTAGGGTGATATCTCGGTCATCACTGCAGGTACAGCAATGATCAAGATTTTTTTTTTTCCTTCCGGCTTTTTACTGCAAAGTAAAAGTAATATAAGTGGCTATACAGCTGCAGGATCACTCTTACAGATAGCAGAAGGGGTTTCCCCCACCAATGTATTTCCTGGGCTCTTCTGATCGATCAAGGAGGCCTGTACCATTGCTACTCTGATTAGTGCAGCATTGGGAGTGGAGAAAGGTACATCTGTACCCACCTCCCTTCTGTGAAGTAAGAAACCAGAAACAAACAGCAGCAAAAATAAAAACGGAAACATGTACAGCATCTGATAAAAACGATCTTGGTTTGTTTTTCCCTGGTGATTAAGCAATATAGAAAAACAAAAAACAAAAACAAAAAAACACACAAACAGTGTAATTAAAAAAATAAATAAAAGAAATGTGCCCCCTATTCCCCCATGCTTACCATGCAAAGGTAGGTCCCACACACATATGTAAAGGGTGATCGCACCATTAATGTTAGATTATGGCTGCAAATGTCAGAGCGAGAGCAATCATTTTAGCCCTAGACCTCCTTTGTAACTCCAAATGAGAAACCTGTAAAGGTTTTTAAGAGTGTCTGCTTTTGGAGATTTCTTAGGTACTGTAGTTTGGCGCGGCTCCATGGGCGTATGCAATTTTAAAGCATATGTTAGGTATCCATTTACTTAGTGTAACATCCTCTTTGATGTTCTACCAAATGAAAAATTGGGTATTGTATTGTGTTTGTGTGCACTAAAATAAATGTTGTTTTTTTTTCCTGAAAATTTGCGTTTGATCAAGTGAATATCATGTGGCATACCATTTAACCACCATTTTATTGTCCAGAGCCTATGCATAAAAAAATAATATATATATATATATATATATATATATATATATATATATATATATATATATATATATATATATATATATATATTGGGAGTTCTAAGTAGTTTTCTACTTTTACATTTATGAGAGAAATATCAGAATTCACCTAGGCTGTAAGTAGTCAAATAACATACTGTTTTCACGGTTCAGGAATGTAATTTTAGATGCTATGTATTTGTAGGGGAAAAGACCAAACTATTTACACTTTCTAATAAAAAATGTTTAGGCTTTTTGGCTTATGTTGCTGTCATTGTCCATCAAGCACTTATATTTACTGAAATTACAAGGCTTGTGTCTTTGGAATAGACTGATGTTTCCAAAGCAATTTAATAATCAGCCTTCTGCCCAATAAGGAATTCACTATATATTGTGTGGTTCTCCCAATGCACGCATCAGCAGGCATATACAAAATGTGAACACCGATCTGCTGGCTTCATTCATTAAAATCCACATAGTGCATTTATTCTGTTTACAGCCTAATAGATATTCACTGTCATTGTCCAGGCTTCTGATTCAATTATGCTTAAATCCCAGCTGCAAAGTAATCCTGATGGAGATTAAGTTAATTTATCACCAATATCTCTCCTGAACTATCATCTGTCTCTGCTTCATAAAGGTGACAATCATATGTGAAAAAAATGAGGAGATGAAGGGAGACCGGTGCTTATGCTCCCCCCTCTCTCTCTCTCCTTTTTTTTTAAGGGGACGGATTTGCAAAATTTGGTTTATTATATTTTATATTGGGATAACCACAATGTTACCCATACATTTTCCAATCACAACTTGAAAATGTGAACTTGCTACCTTGGTGATTGTAACTGAAATATAAAATAGTGTCTTTCTTTAGTGAGGCCAATAGCTCAAGCTATTTTTTTTCCAAAACCAGAGTCACATTATTTCTGGGATGTTTAATATAAAAGTATAAACTTTCAACTCAGAAAAGGGGACGTTTAGCACAGCCTGCTGCAAAACAAGTCTCCCTACTGCATTTAGGGTTGGGTAAGGCAGGGTTGCTGTTGGGTGGGGCTCCAATGTCAGACCTGCAGCCAGTCATAGCACAATAAGCACATAAATTTTGGGGTTCCATAGGAGCTCTAACAGAGAACAAAAGGTGTATATGCAGGTGTGTTTAATTACTTCTGGACCAAGCCTATTTTTGGCACTTGTTGTTTACAAGTTAAAATCACAAATTTTTGCTAGAAAACATTATATATATATATATATATATATATATATATATATATATATATATATATATATATATATATATATATATATATTTAGCAGAGACATTAGAGATTAAAATGAAGATCGTTGCAATACTTGTCACACCATATTTGCACAGCGGTCTTAAAAACGCTTTTTGAAAAGAATGAACTTTTTTGAATTGAAAAAATAAGAACACAGTAAAGTTAGCCCAATTGTTTTCTATAATGTGAAAGATAATGTTACACCGAGTAAATTGATACCCAACATGTCATGCTTCAAAACTGCGCCTGCTCGTGGAATGGCGACAAACTTTGGTACTTAAAAATCTACATAGGCGATGTTTACAAATTTCTACAGGTTTTGAGTTACAGAGGAGATCTTGGGCTAGAAATATTGCTCCTGCTCCAACGATCGTGGTTATAACTCACATGTGTGGTTTGAACACTGTTTACATATGTGAGTGCAACTTGCGTATGCATTCGCATCTGCGCGCAAGCTCAGGGGGACGGGGCACTTAAAATGTTTTCCTTATTTAACTTTTTACACTGTCCCTTAAAAATACTCACTTTTATTCCTATTACAAGGAATGTAAACATCCCAAAGGGTGGAAGTGACATTTGGCGTCGCGCTCACTCGACTTCCTGCCTATCCATCCCGGGGATCAGATAGTTTCTGCTGCTACTAATGGCTCTGGCAAGCGGTGGAGACGACAGGGGGGGGGGGGGGGCACATTTCCAGCCACCCATAAAAGTGATCTTGAGGCAAATAAGCAACTGAGACCACTTATGTTAAAGCGGACCGCCCGCTGTTTAAAAATATACTGGGGTTATAGCAAGTAGTTGCTGTCATAACCCCGATATTTAATGCCAAAGTATTGAATATATACATATATATATAAATAAACACACATATATATATATATATATATATATATATATATATACACACACAGTGGGCGGTCTGGAATTGGTTAAAGGCATTGAACACTTTTCAATGTTTTTGCTGTTTTAACTAGATATTAACCCTGGAAGATTCCCTGGAAGATTCTACCTCCTTCCTGACCAGAGCACTTTTTACAATTTGGCACTGCGTCACTTTAACTAATTGCACAGTCATGCAATGCTGTACCCAAATTAAAATTGCATCCTTTTTTTCCCACAAATAGAGCTTTCTTTTGGTGGTATTGGATCACCTCTGCGGTTTTTATTTTTTGTGCTATAAACAAAAAAGAGCGCCAATTTAAAAAAAAAAAAAAAAAAAACATTATTTTTTACTTTTCCTATAATAAATATCCCTAAAAATGTTTTTAAAAAACAAAATTTCTTGATCAATTTAGGCCAATATATATTTTTCTACATATTTTTGGTAAAAAAAAAATAAAAAAAAAATCGCTAAATAAGTGTACATTGATTGGTTTGCGCAAAAGTTATAGCGTCTACAAACGATGGGAAGAGATTTATGGCATTTTTATTATTTATTTAACTAGTAATGGCAGCTCTTAAAGGGGAAGATGTACCCATACAGGGTTTCGTCCAGCTGTGCCATTCTGCCCACGTATATCGGTGTGAGCCGGTCGGCAATGGGTTAATGTAATTATCTCTTGTGTTGTTTATTTGCCTTACCTTGTAATATAAGGCTCACATGTTGTGGCTGCGGTTTGTAGTGCTATGGTTGATTGACTCCCCTATGGCCATGTATTTATTGAATTCGTATGTCTATTTGTTAAAAGGACAGGCAACGTCTTGTTTCGGGGTCACACAGCATCCAGTGCATGCCTCCCCATTTGTCTGTGTTGCATCACAAATATTGGAGTGCAAAATGTGATGAAATACCGTATATACTCGAGTATAAGCCGAGATTTTCAGCCTCTTTTTTTAGGCTGAAAGTGCCCCCCTCGGCTTATACTCGAGTCACCGCCGTCTGTCTACCCGATCAGCGTGTCGAGCAGACAGACGGCGGCCATTCCACTATTCAAAAGCCGCGCCTCCCTGTCTGTGATAGGCGGAACACTCAATTTCCCAGCAGTCAGTGGTCCGCCTATCACGGACATCCGCTCATCCTCATACTACGGACGAGGATGAGAGGATGTTCGTGATAGGCGGAACACAGACTGCTGGGAAATTGAGTGTTCCGCCTATCACAGACGGAGGCGCGGCTTTTGAACAGTGGAATGGCCGCCGTCTGTCACAGACGAGAAGAGGTGCGGCGATCCTGGCATGGCCGCCGTATGTGCAGAAGGACACAGGCTCAGGACACAGGCAGGCTGGACACAGGCAGGCTGGACACACAGGGATGGACACACAGTGATGGACACACAGTGATGGACACACAGTGATGGACACACAGTGATGGACACACAGTGATGGACACACAGTGATGGACACAGTGATGGACAGGCATGTCTCACCCTCGGCTTATACACGAGTCAATACGTTTTCCCATTTTTTTGTGGTAAATTAGGGGCCTCGGCTTATATTCGGATCGACCTATACTCGAGTATATACGGTACATCTCTTCCCTTCTGCTTTTCCTGCCTGTGACAGTGCCAGATCTAATCACTGTTAAGCTCTTACCTGTAGAACACTAGACTGAGAGGCATGAGGCATGTTGCATGGCACTGCACAGGTTAATGCATGACCTCTCTCTCTGTAATCTAAGAACTAACACTTTCTGTGAAGAAATTATATATCCCACAATCCTGAATATGTTGTTTCTTTACAGAAAGTATCAGTTCTTAGACTACAGACAGAGGTCATGCATTTACCCGTGCAGTGCTATGGGACATGCCTCACATTTGAACAAAAATGGAAACGGCCAACATAGGAATGTGACGCTTTCCTCTGCTGTACATACCACTGTATGTGTATGGCAACATATGACACCATAAAACTACATGTTCAATTCACATCTTAATCAGGTGGAAAAACACAAGGTGGATATAGGAAGGTTTTTAATTCCAAGTGTTCATTTAATCTTGTCTTTTGCTATAAATGACAAGTTTGTTTTTAACGTGCAGTTATACAATAACCTGTAACACTACAGATCACGAGCAGATGCAGAGAAAGAGAGCAGATGCAGAGCCACGCCTGGAAAAAGGTGATGGGGCAGTTATGGAGCTGGAGAAGGATTAATTTAATAAACTAGTTAAAAACATTTAAAAGCTGACATTGGGCTGTAAAACAACTGTTAATAAACTACAAATCCCATAATGTCAGTCTATATTATGTCAGTGAATGAGTATTGGGACTTTTCTAAACAGCTGCAAGTTGCCAAAGGTACTGCTGCTCTACATGGCAACATATCATTCAGACTAAGGAATGGATAATTGGCTAATCAACCAGCAAATTTTATTGGACCATTTGAAGCCCAATTTGCATATGCTGTCCATTATACAGAATTTAAACCATCAGCCCATCAAAATTGAAAGGCTCAAATGACATGTACACACTGAACACTTGTAGTCTCATTTGCTTTCACTTGTGATTGTCTTTTCGCCTATAGTCACCATAGCATTGACAAGAACCCTATTGTGCTCTTGTCAAAAACTTACATGTGCTGGATTCTCACTGGCTAAAAAGAGTCATATTAGCTGATGGCAGAATGATCCATACCCTGCAGGCTAGATTTGAGCAATTCAAGGATCTTTCTCCAATCTGGTAAACACCGTACATAGCTATAAAGCACCTACCCATGAAGCCTTCTCAATATCACGCCACTATTTCTCAGCACAACCTGTCAAATAACCACTGAGAACTTGCATGACCACAGCAAAGATAGCCTACATAAAAATGCGGTTTGTAGGCATGTTTTTCTTTTTTTTTCCTTTGCTGGAGTTAGCTCTAAGCTGTGCTGAAGGGGTGTGGTAAAAATCAGCAGCACTATTACCATTAATTTCTTTCCCCTTGATTTGGGAATTCCAAGCGGCAATGCAGCAGATATACATTTGCTCTGCACTGCAAATGTTTTTTACCATGGTTGTAAACAGAAAGCAATGATATCTATGCACAAGATGCATGTAAAGCACAAACAGCGCCTTTTGCATAGAATTCAAGGCTGAGCACTCAAGGGCTCGCTAGCTTCAGGGCACTGAGGTGGATAGTCACAGTTTACTGATAAAGTAAAATGTGAGATGTCTCCAGGGCCTGAGAGATGTCATGTTGAATAATGCCAGTGATAACACAGCATAGATGAGTGGCTCTGTCATGTCTAACAACTGCAAGATAAAATATTTTATATGACCGAAGGAGACATCCCCTTATCTCCTATAAATTACACAAATGTTCTTATTATTACAGAGAAAGTGTCTAAAATTCATCAAAGCACAGTGGACCGATGACTGATAACTCAGATCCTTTGGGGTCTATAGAACTATTTGCAAACTCTCTCTCTACTAAAAAAAAAAAAAAAAAATACTTTTAGAACTGCATTTCCAACTAATTCAGCAATTATTTGCCTAGAAAGCAAAGTATAGACCAGTTGGCTTCCATATTGTAAAGAATCACTTCCAGCAGGTTTTGTATTCGTGAACACTAAGCCCTCAAGGGCATATACTGATTCACATGCCAGTTTGCATTTATGCACCTAATATTTTCTATGCTAATAATCCTGTCTATGCCTCTCTATTAACCTTGTTGTAATATGTCAGTGATCTAACTGTATAAAACACTGGCGGTAATAATACTGAAGAAACAAAGTTGTTCCCAGTCGAAGAGTGGGATGGCAAGGAGTAGAATGAGTGTGCCTGGCGTGCAACAGTCAATCATATTTATATACAACCTCCCAGTTAGATTTCTCAGTACCGATACCTCCCAGTACATCAACCTGAACAGCTCACTTGCTCTCTATCAAGATTTGAATGATTTAAAACAATGGGAATGTAAATATAATTAAAAAACATAAGGTTAAATAAAACGTTGCCCTCAAAGCACTTGCAGAAAATTTATATCTCAGTTTAACTATGCACCATTTATATAAGGACTGCTACATTCAATAAAAACCCTATGCTACCAAATTGCATACTTCAATTTAGTACTTGAGGCCATATAGTGACTTCAGTGATACTAAGGCTGTAATGTTAAATTTAAATGTGGGTGAAGATGATTAGCATTGATGTGATCCAGTGCTGGGAAGTTTGCTAACGACTCCTGTAGCCACAGCTATGTGCTCTGTTTTAGAGGAATGTTTGTTCCTTTGTTATTGGGAGTGAATATAGACTGACAGCATGAGACGCAAAGGAAGGAGCGAACACCTGATGAGCAGCAGCACAAGCATCAAGGAAGGCAAATCTTTCCAAAGGTCAGTATAAATATACTCAATGGCTTGTAAGTAGCTTAAAAGGAACATTGCTGCATTTATCATAACTAAATGCTTATGGTCCAGTTTTCCAGTAGTAAGAATGCTCCATTATTTAACCACTTCAGCCCCGGAAGAATTGAGCCCCTTCCTGACCGGGCCATTTTTTGCGATACAGCAGTGTCGCTTTAACAGACAATTGCGCAGTCGTGCTGCCCTGTACCCAAACAAAATTGATGTCCTTTTTTCCCCACAAATAGAGCTTTCTTTTGGTGGTATTTGATCACCTCTGCGGTTTTTATTTTTTGCGCTATAAACAAAAGAAGACAGACAATTATAAAAAAAAAGTGCAATATTTTTTACTTTTGCTCCTACAGAGTCTTAGAGAGCCGATATACAGCTACGACGGCTCACCCAGAGATGCCTTCCTGCCGCAGTATAACTGCGGCGGCTGGTTGGGAACCGGTTAAAGTGACTTTGTCAACAAATCAACAGAGTTACAAAGACACCAACCTGAAAAGAAAACAGTAGCATGCATACAGTAAAAAAGCACAAGAAATAGAGCGCACACCAGCCCTAGTGCATTAACGTTTATTTAACTCAGTAAAAGATTAAAAAAGCCAGGTATATCACTCACAAACATCCGTTGAGTAGTAGCATTGACATTTACAGCCTCCACTGTTGCCTCCTTCCCCGATTTTAGGCTCCCTGCAGTAGCTGACACTGCGGATGGTTAAGTACTTAGTTCGCTTGCTGGCTGCAGGTACACTTTCTCTCCACGCCTCACAAGCACGGACCTGCCGGCTATGGATGACGTCACTCACAACAGGGGGCGGATCATTTTTATTTCTTATTTAAATTTTATTTTTATTTTTATTTTTAATTTATATTTAATTTCAAATATATATATTTTTCTTTAATTTCTTATATATACCAATTTTGTTGGTTCATTCCTTAGTATTATCTTAATTTCACGTATAAATAATTTCATTTTATTTCCTTGTTATGGTTTACATGCAGATATACATTGAAAGACACTTCTAATAGCAATGATTGCAATAGTAGTTCTATAAGATCCTTGTTTCCATGTCGCTCTTCTAGATGGGCTTGTCTCCTCCCCTAGAAGTTAGGGTCCCTGTGATTGGCACTAGCAGGGAGGGCGGGGAGGGTGTCAGCGTATTTATATTGTAAGCATTCACTAGGGCGTCACCTGAAGAAGGAGGCCACGCCTCCGAAACATGTTGTCTTGGGAACAGTTAGTCAGAGCCAGCACACACGTTGATAGATCCGCCCCCTGTTGTGAGTGACGTCATCCATAGCCGGCAGGTCCGTGCTTGTGAGGCGTGGAGAGAAAGTGTACCTGCAGCCAGCAAGCGAACTAAGTACTTAACCATCCGCAGTGTCAGCTACTGCAGGGAGCCTAAAATCGGGGAAGGAGGCAACAGTGGAGGCTGTAAATGTCAATGCTACTACTCAACGGATGTTTGTGAGTGATATACCTGGCTTTTTTAATCTTTTACTGAGTTAAATAAACGTTAATGCACTAGGGCTGGTGTGCGCTCTATTTCTTGTGCTTTTTTAGGTTTGTCTGCCACCCAGTGGACTTTAATAGGAGCAGCAACACCCAGAGTGGATGTAACAAGCAATATATATTGTGTAGAGGTAGTCTGGAGGAACTGGATAGGATGTGACAGCGCCGTGCTTGATATATTTGTTTCCTGTTGTAGCATGCATACAGTACCTGAGCATTGGCCTGTTTGCTAAAATTTCTGGGTGTGTGGACTATTGTGTCCCCTACTGGCCACTATGGTTCCTCCCACCATCTCTTAAGTATCTACTGTGCCCTGCATTGACTAACATTCACCAGGATGAACCACAGTGGTCAGTAGGCGAACCTATTTGACCAACCTGAGAAATACAATTGGATCAGCTTTAGGAGCTCTGCTACAAGGTGATGTTTTAATGGGATAGTGTGCAGGTATGTATTAAGCAGCTTTCTTCTTAGGCTGGTACCTTTGCACCTATGTTGACCCTGTGACAGGGTCACTTTAAGTTTCTATTCTACACACATAAAACAATAAATAAGTTCAGTTTCTTCACAGAGCAGCAGTATGTGCAGATATTAACTATGGTGGTGGTGGCTGCACACTGGCTGCATTTAGGACCTGGTTTAAAGCGGAGTTCCACCCAAAAATTTAACTTCTGCTTTAAGGGAGGTGACCCCCAACATGCCACATCTGACATGTAATTTTTTTTTTGGGGGGTGGGGTGTGCGGATACCCTTTTTAGAGGGTCCCAGCTCCCACTTCCTCCCAAGGCACCAGAAGGGAGATCACCACTCCCCTCTCCCTCACAGCAATCATCTGGGACATGTCACAGGTCCCAGATGAAAAACAAACAAGAAAATCAATTGGCAGTGTAAACTGACAATGTCCTGCATAAGTTATCTAAGCATCAAAAGTGCTGCATTCAAAATAGCCCAATCATGGTCTCCAACAAATGTAATTTCCTTCTGTTCAATAATATTTTGGCTGCTTGTAAAATCTTGCCAGCTAGAAATACAGATGTATTTTGAATAATTGGCATCCATTCAGCACACCCTTAGACAATTTGATTGGTTTGACTGTCAAACCAATTTGTCAACTGTCAGTTCTGTAAACCTCCTCTCCAGGGACCAGAAAACATGGCTGTATTGGTGCGTGTTTCTGTTAAAAACACATGGTGGTGGTTACTGTATGTGTTTAAAGAGTTGAAGGAAAGAAGGGTGACCCCTGGGAGTCACACATCTATGGTGTCCCACCACGATGAATAGAATGGCAACCTCAGTCTGGGCTCTGACCAGGCCACGCCCCCAACGAGTTTCACCCCGCCCCCCCAGAGCTTAATTGCTTAGTCATAGGGATGTGTTTAAATATTTCACTGTTCTGTTAACCTGCTCCAGTGATGATCACGCTCAGTCTGCTGGTGCAGAAACATCTCTGCATAGGATGGGATCTGGGAGTGTAATTGTCACAATTCTTTCCTATACATTTGAAGATATTGCTACTTAATGAAGACATGAGCTTCAGTTCCAATCAATAGAACCACTGAGCTGGTGTATAAAACTCAGAACAAGAAATCTGGGGAAAACACACATTAAAAAAAAATAATAATTTGCTTTTCCCAGCTCCGATGTATATGACACACAATTCTGAAATTACGATTTCAAGTATTAACAGAAAAAAAAAAAAATAGGAATTAAAAAACAAAAACAATATATTTACATAAAGCTCGTACCTTTATAAATGTTTCAAATTCTCCAATCTTTCTATTGCCATGTAACAATTTATTCTGTATCACCTCCATGGCTTGTTCACTCTGCATTGCTAAGTTGTGAAGTTGTTGTTTAGCAGCAACTTCCAGTTCAGACATGGCACGTTCAGCTTCAACCATTTTTCCTTCCAAGTCGCTGACTTTTACATTCTGTAACACACAAGTTTGTTTGCATTATGTTTTTCTTTAAAATGCACTTCAGTCTTATTTCAATACTGAAAACTTTATATTTATGAATTTCAAAATATTTTTCTATCTTTATATAACTCAACAGAATGCTTTTTAGCATAAAAATTTAATGAAGAAAAGGGATTGAGATACAACAAGTAAGCACCTCTGTGCAAAATAAACCTTAGTTCACGTAAATAACACTGTCATGGGACTGTGATTAGATTGAATCATCTAAAGTAAAGGTTTTTTTTTGCCAGCTGCTAGCTATGTGTAGAGGAGAAAAACTGGAGTATACAGTGGCTAATAAAGTACTGAAAAAAATCTAAAATTGTTCTTAGAGTATTCCTTTTGTGTAAGCTACATTTTCCTTCATCTACACAATGAAATGTAGGTTATTTCCTCTATTTTGTCCATTTATGTTGCATGCACCTAGCTAATCTCTTGTTTGCAGTCCTTCTTGGCTATCAGTCCTCTCTCAAAGTAGCGATACACATTTCCCAAGTGCCTGTTAGAACAATACCTAGTTCTGCAGTAACTAGTTGACCTCAGCAACAGCAAGTAACGAATGTTGACTTTACTGCCTTACAACAGGGCCATCACAGCATCTCATTGTATGAATGGTCCTCTTAAGCAGAGATAGTAAAATACATTAGGAAAGTTAAATACCTTTTTCTCTAGTTCTTCCTTTATTTTGTAGTATATTTGCTCATAATGTGACTTCTCTTTGGTGACTACATTTAATCTCCGTTTTAAGGAATCAAGTGTTGTCTTCTTGTGAGAACATTCCTCTGCCATTGCTTTTACCTGAAAAAGAGCAAAATAAAAATAAGCATGGTTGGGAGAGTAAACATACTGTGCTCGTTATTTAGTATAAAGCACGCTGCTGCAAAACTATCATTATCATGCTATAGATTGCACATGGTACAGGACATGAGAAGTAGATATGTTGCAAGAGCAGTACAGCTCACCCACAGGTATGAGTGGGGCCGCAGTACGCGTGTGTATTAAAAAGAAACCGCAGGGATGTTTTGGTTTCAAAGGCTGTGCAGTGCCAGGCAGGGTAGCATAGTGAGTATCGCTAGAACAGGGAGGAAGGTAAGTATTTTAATAAGGTAGGCTACTTAATTAACACCAGCTTAATTAACCACTTAAGGACCGCCGTATTGCCATTGTACGTCATCACAATGGCACAGGCAGGCCATTGTGCCATACGTGCCTGCCTTCCAGCGGGTGGGGGGTCCGATCGGACCCCCTCCCGCTGGATACGGCGGTCCGGTTCACTCCAGGAGCGATCCGTGATGAGGGGATGGCCGTTGGTTTCTGGCCACCCCCTCTGGATCGCTCCTGGCCAATGACAAGCTTCCTCCCACTGTGTATTGTTTACACAGGAAGGAGGAAGTGATGTCATTCTCCTCGGGGCGGTCTTTTTGACCGGACTACGAGGAGAAGACTAAAAGTAAGTGCACCAAAACACTACACTGACACATAGGTACACAAACCCCCCCCCCCCCCCATCCCCCCCCCCAGTCACAGTGTCACTGATTGCATTGATCATTTCTTTACTGATCACTGTATTCAGTGTCACTTGTAACAGTTAAAACTGTCAGGGCAGTTAGTGTTAAGTCCAGGGTAGCCCCCTATCACCCCCCAATAAAGATTTAACCCCTTGATTGCCCCTAGAGTTAACCCTTTCACCCCCTTTTGCCAGTGTCACTAAGCGATCATTTTTCTGATCGCTGCATCAGTGTCGCTACTGTCGCTAGGTAGCTAGTTATTTTTTTAGGTTCACCGCCAGGTTTTTATATCGCTAGGTACCCCGATATACTACCCAATAATGGTTTTAACCCCCTGATTGCCCCTAGTTAACCCTTTCACCCCCTTTTGCCAGTGTCACTAAGCGATCATTTTTCTGATCGCTGCATTAGTGTCGCTACTGTCGCTAGGTAGCTAGTTATTTTTTTAGGTTCACCGCCTGGTTTTTATAGCGCTAGGTACCCCGATATACTACCCAATAATGGTTTTAACCCCCTGATTGCCCCTAGTTAACCCGTTCACCCCCTTTTGCCAGTGTCACTAAGCGATCATTTTTCTGATCGCTGCATTAGTGTCGCTAGTGTCGCTAGGTAGCTAGTTATTTTTTTAGGTTCACCGCCAGGTTTTTATAGCGCTAGGTACCCCGATATACTGCCCAATAATGGTTTTAACTCCCTGATTGCCCCTAGTTAACCCTTTCACCCCCTTTTGCCAGTGTCACTAAGCGATCGTTTTTCTGATCGCTGCATTAGTGTCACTAGTGTCGTTAGGTAGCTAGTTATTTTTTTAGGTTCACCGCCAGGTTTTTATAGCGTTAGGTACCCCCATATACTACCCAATAATGGTTTTAACCCCCTGATTGCCCCTAGTTAACCCTTTCACCAGCGATCACAGTATAAGTGTCACTGGTGACGCTGGTTAGCCAGTTAGTTATTTAGGTTCCCCGTCAGGTTTTTATATAGCGCCAGGGACCCCCATATACTACCTAATAAAAATTTGAACCCCCTGATTGCCCCTAGTTAACCCTTTCACCACTGATCACCGTATAAGTGTTACGGGTGACTCTGGTTAGTTTGCTTTTTATAGCATCAGGGCACCCACCATTTATTACCCAATAAAGGTTTAACCCCCTGATCACCCTGCGGGTGATATCAATTAGGTTTTAGGGTCAGGGTCTGCGTCGCCCCAGGCAGCGCTAGGTTAGTGCCAGTACCGCTAACACCCACACGCAAAGCATAAA
This sequence comes from Lithobates pipiens, assembly GCF_037356315.1. Taxonomy (NCBI): domain Eukaryota; kingdom Metazoa; phylum Chordata; class Amphibia; order Anura; family Ranidae; genus Lithobates; species Lithobates pipiens. The sequence goes on from NW_027507718.1 coordinate 77,401,019, forward strand.
CCTCCTGTAGTGGTATAGAATCTGAACAGATCAATATCTGACCAGATCTATACTAGCGTCCCCAGCAGTTCAGGGTTCCAAAAAAATGCATAGTTAGCGGGATCAGCCCAGATACCTGCTAGCACCTGCGTTTTGCCCCTCTGCCCAGCCCACCCAAGTGCAGTATCGATCGATCACTGTCACTTACAAAACACTAAACACATAACTGCAGCGATCGCATAGTCAGGCCTGATCCCTGCGATCGCTAACAGTTTTTTTGGTAGCATTTTATATTTAAATCCGGAAGGCAGTGCTTGGTTTTCGGGGTCCTGTACGTGGCTAGCCTCCCAAAAAGTCCCCCACATGTGGTATCCCCATACTTGGGAGAAGCAGCAGAATTTATTTTGGGGTGTAATTTGACTTATGCCCATAGCATGTGTGAGCAATATATCATTTAGTGACAACTTTGTGCAAAAAAAAAAAGTTTGTAATATTCCCGCAACTTGTGGCAAAATATAAAATATTCCATGGACTCAACATGCCTCTCAGTAAATAGCTTGGGGTGTCTACTTTCCAAAATGGGGTCATTTTGGGGGGTTTTGTGCTATTTTGGCATTTTATGGCCTTCGAAACTGTGATAGGTAGTGAGGAGTGAAATCAAAAATTTGCACCCTTAGAAATCCTGAAGGTGGTGATTGGTTTTCGGGGTGCCGTGCGTGACTAGACTCCCAAAAAGTCCCACACATGTGGTATCCCCATACTCGGGAGAAGTAGCGGAATATATTTTGGGGTGCAATGGCACATATAACCATGGCATGTGTGAGAAATATATCATTTAGTGACAACTTTTTGTAAAAAAAAAAAAATTTTTATTTTTTGTCATTATTCAATCCCTTGGGACAAAAAAATAATAAAAATTCAATGGTCTCAACATGGCCCTCAGCAAATAGCCTGGGGTGTCTACTTTCCAAAATGGGGTCATTTGGGGGGGTTTTGTGCTATCTTGGCATTTTATGGCCTTCAAAACTGTGATAGGTAGTGAGGAGTAAAATAAAAAATGTATGCCCTTAGAAATCCTGAAGGCGGTGCTTGGATTTCGGGGTCCCGTACGCGGCTAGGCTCCCAAAAAGTCCCACACATGTGGTATCCCTGTACTCAGGAGAAGCAGCAGAATGTATTTTGGGGTGTCATTTCACATATCCCCATAGCATGTGTGGGCAATATATCATTTAGTGACAACTTTGTGCAAAAAAAAAAGTTTGTAATATCCCCGCAACTTGTGGCAAAATAGAAAATATTCCATGGACTCAACATGCCTCTCAGTAAATAGCTTGGGGTGTCTACTTTCCAAAATGGGGTCATTTTGGGGGGTTTGTGCTATTTTGGCATTTTATGGCCTTCGAAACTGTGATAGGTAGTGAGGAGTGAAATCAAAAATTTGCACCCTTAGAAATCCTGAAGGTGGTGATTGGATTTCGGGGTGCCGTGCGCGACTAGACTCCCAAAAAGTCCCACACATGTGGTATCCCCATACTCGGGAGAAGTAGCGGAATATATTTTGGGGTGCAATTCCACATATAACCATGGCATGTGTGAGCAATATATCATTTAGTGACAACTTTTTGTAAAAATTTTTATTTTTTTTTGTCATTCAATCCCTTAGGACAAAAAAAATAAATATTCAATGGGCTCAACATACCCATCAGCAATTTCCTTGGGGTGTCTACTTTCCAAAATGGGGTCATTTGGGGGGGGGGGGTTTGTACTGCCTTGCCATTTTAGCACCTCAAGAAATGAGATAGGCAGTCATAAATTAAAAGCTGTGTAAATTCCAGAAAATGTACTCTAGTTTGTAGACGCTATAACTTTTGCGCAAACCAAAAAATATACGCTTATTGACATTTTTTTTACTAAAGACATGTGGCTGAATAAATTTTGCCCTCAATGTATGACTAAAATTTAGTTTATTCGATTTTTCTTATAACAAAAAGAAGAAAATATCTTTATTTTTTCAAAATTTTCGCTCTTTTTCCATTTATATCGCAAAAAATAAAAATCGCAGAGGCAATCAAATATCATCAAAAGAAAGCTCTATTTGTGGGAAGAAATGGACGCAAATTTCGTTTGGGTGCAATATTGCATGACCGCGCAATTACCAGTTAAAGCAGCGCAGTGCGAAATTGGAAAAAGACCTCTGGTCCTTAAGGTGTTTATTGGTCCGGGGCTGTAGTGGTTAACAAAGCTGTAATAGCAGCTTTTCTAGCACAGGTTCCCTTTAATATTTTTCCAAATCTCTGGGTAGATTATTAGGCAGCCCATAATTCCCGCTGGCTGAATGAAAAAAAAAAAAAAATCAAACAAACATTTATTGGTAGCTTACCAATTCTTAGATGTGTTGGCTGCATTGGGGTTTATTTTTATTTTATTTATTTATTTTTTTTAGACTTTTGTGCTTTTTTTTTTTTTTTTGGTGATCCTGCCAGTAAGTCTGTGATTCCTCCGCCGGATCATCTGCCCAATGCTCTGTTCCGGGCTTCGTTCCATAACACATACAATACACTGTAATCTTACAGATTACATTACTGTATCAAATCATTTCACCTCCCTTTTGTCCCTAGTGCTTTGTCCAGTGTCCTACATGCACTTTTATATTATATATACTGTTCTTTCTGTCTGGAAACTTGCGATCGTCCATGGCAACTAAAAAGTATCCCTTTACGTCAAAACTGGTAAATCATGTCTCCGCTTTCCCTTCACCAGTACGGTATTTGTAAATTTAAATCATATCCCTTCTCAAGTGTCTCTTCTCCAGAAAGAATAAGTTCAGTGCTCGCAACCTTTCTTCATAACGAATATCCTCTTGACCCTTTATTAGCTTTGTTGCCCTTCTTTGTACTTGCTCCATTTCCAGTACATCATTCCTGGGGACTGGTGCTCAGAACTGGACAGCATACTCCAGGTTCGAGTCTTGTAGAGTGGGAGAATTACAGCATGCCATGAATTCTGTTTGCTTTGTTAGCAGCAGCTTGGCATTGCATGTCATTGCTGAGCCTACCATCTACTAGGACCCTCAGGTCCTTTTCCATCCTAGATTCACCCAGAGGTTCTCCCCCTAATATTATATATATATATATATATATATATATATATATATATATATACACATCTCATTCATATTTTTGCCACCCAAATGCATTATTTTACATTTTTCTACATTACACCTCATTTATCATGTAGTTGCCCATCTCATGAATTTGTGTAGATCTTTTTGCAAGGTTTCCACATCCTGCGGAGAAGTCATTGCCCTGCTTAGCATCATCTGCAAATACAGAGATTGAACTGTTTACCCCATCCTCCAGGTCGTTTATGAACAAATTAAATAGGATTGGTCCCAGCTCAGAACCCTGTGGGACCCCACTACCCACAGCCCCCACTAAACACCCCTGACCATTCAGAGTATTCCCCATTTATCACCACCCTCTGAACTCACCCTTGTAGCCAGTTTTCAATCCATGTACTCACCCTATGGTCCATGCCAACTGACCTTAGTTTGTACAGCAAACGTTTATGAGGAACAGTGTCATATGCTTTTGCAAAATCCAGATACACCATGACTACGGGCCTTCCTTTATCTAGATGGCAACTCACCTCCTCCCCTCCTCATAGAAGGTTAATAGATTGGTTTGGCAAGAACGATTCTTCATGAATCCATGCCGATTAGTGCTAGTGCGTTTTCATTACTAAAATCATGTATATAGTCCCTTATCATCCCCTCCAAGACCTTCAATACTATTGATGTTAGGCTAACTGGTCTGTAATTCCCAGGGATGCATTTTGGACCCTTTTTAAATATTGGTGCTACATTGGCTGTTTTCGAATCCCATGGTACCATTCCAGTCAGTAGACTGTCAGTAAAATTTAGGAACAATGGTCTGGCAGTTACTTGACTGAGTTCCCTATATACCCTCGGGTGCAAGCCATCCGGTCCCAAGTTTAATTCTATTTCTGTCCTCTGTTAGCCATGAGGGTGCTTCCTGTGATATGTCACAAGGATAAACACTGCAGATTTGGTTACTGAAGCCCCCCGAGGAGAAGAATAAATTTAATACCTTTTCCATTTCCCCATCCCTTGTAACCAGATGTCCCTCGTGCTTTATGGGGCCAATATGGTCTGTCCTCCCTTTTTTTTTTTTTTTTTTTTACTGTTTACATACTTAAAGAATTTCTTTTTTTTTTTTTTGCTCTTCTCCGCTATGTGTCTTTCGTGTTCCATCTTAGCTGCCCTAATTGCACCCTTACATTTCTTGTTGCAATCTTTATAAATTCTGAAAGCTGATGATGATCCCTCCAGCTTTTATATGCATTTTTACACTAGAGTTAAGCCATCCAGGAATTTTATTCACTCTTTTAAATGTATTACCCAATGGGATGCACTGGCTAATGAACTTATTTAATATGCTGTTAAAGCGAACCCATCTCTCCTCGTTCTTTGTTCTTAAGATTTGATCCCGATTCATGCCTTCTAGCAAGGTTTGTAGTTTAGGAATGTTGGCTCTTTTGAAATTCAATGTATTTGTATTTCCCTTATGTTTCCTATTTGTGAGATTTATACTGAAGCCAATTGACCTGTGATCGCCGTTTCCTAAATTGCCCTTTATTTCCACATCCGTGATCAGGTCTGTATTGTTGGTAATCAGTAGATCTTGTAAAGCTTTATTTCTAGTTGATGCGCCTACCATCTGACCCATGAAAGCATGAGAGCTGTTGAACCAGGTCTCTGAAATGCCCCAAAAAATCCAAATCCTCCTTGTACAACATTATCTCTAGTTCACCAATCTTGTCCGCCAGGCTCCTGGCATTGGTGAACAGGCCACGTAGTTTAGACCGGTCACATACTATCCTCTTACTTACCTTGGGTTTATGTATCCTCTTACTTACCTTGGGTTTATGTGCTTTAGTTAACCTACCAATAATGCTCCCAATACTACCCTCTGGACTATGTTCTGTGCTATCTCTACCTCTGGACCCCCCGTCGCCTAGTTTAAAAAAAAAAACTAACTTTTTGGCCATCTTTATTCCCAGCAGATCTGCACCTTCCTCATTTAGGTGCAGTCCATTCCTTCTATAGTACTGGTGACTGACTGAGAAGTCGGCCAAGTCCTTCAGGAATTCAAACTCCTCCTTACTACACCAGCTCCTCAGTCACTTGTTTACTTCCCCAATCTTCCTCTGCCTTTCTGGTGTGGCTCGATGTATCAGTAGTATTCTAGAGAGGTCCTTATCCTCAATTTAGCTCCAAAGTCCCTAAAATCGTGCTTTAGGACACTCCATCTGCCTCAGACTTTGTCATTGGTGCCAATTTGCACCATGACAGCTAGGTCTTCCCCAGCCTCTCCTAGTAATCTGTCCACCAGATCCATGATGTGCCGAACCCGAACGCCCAGTAGACAGCATACAGTTCGGTGCTTCAGGTCTTTGTTACAGATTGCCCTCTCTGTCCTTCTAAGAATTGAGTCCCCTACCACCGGAATCTGTCTATCCTTTCCATTCACCTCCCCCCCACTCCCACTCTCACTGGAGGAGTTCTTCCCCTGGCAGCTAGGAGAGCCCCTCAGCTCCAGCAGTGCTGGTCCCTGACTGGTTTCACCAATGTCCCTCAATGGAGCATACTTATTGGGATGCTCCAGCCTTGGATCAGCCTCCCTGGCACTCCCCCCTCAATCCTTCCTGTCACCTATCTACTCTTTTCTAAAGCCTGAACCTTTGTCTCCACCAGCCTCTGTGCTGGCCTCTGCCGGGTATGTTCCTGGCTCTCCTTTAGTATGCAGGGTCTTCTCAGTGCTGACAGTTGCTTCCCTAGATTCAGAATCTGGGCTTCCAGGGAAACCATGTGCTTACATTTTGCACAGAAGTATTCGCCCACAATCAGATGTTCAAGGAAAGCATACATGTGCCACAAGATGTGCACCGAGTCGCATCTCCACACCCGTCGGGCACCTACCAATTTAATGAGTATTGGGGATTATAACCTGTCCAAATTACCTGACAACTAGCTTCCTGACACTAATACTCAACAATACTATACACAGGTACTCGCCACCCACGTGCGCTCGCAATACACAGGTACACACAACACAAAGGTGCTAGCGATCCACACACACACTTACTCAGACAACACTCAGGTACTCACACTACACAGGTACATTGACCCCTGTTACAACCTCCTATTTTCAACTCTGGTTTTTAACTCACCACTTAGTCTAAGTTTCAGCAAGCAAAAAGGTTGCAAGCTCAAAGATGAGCAGGCTGAAAATAAGCTCTAAAGAAAGTTATATAGGCCTCAAGCACCTGGGACGAATTAACCACTTCCCTTAATAGGCTGAAGGAATCCGTCTCTGGACTCGATATAGCTTATCAATATCTTGAGGTCTCCAGAACTGGACACAGTATTCTAAATGAGGTTTCACTAAAGATCTATATAGAGGAATCCTCCTGCTGGTGACCCCTCTAGTGATAAATCTTAGAATTCTATTCACTTTTTTCCACTGCCTAGTCACACTGTTTGCTCATTTTGCAATCATCTGAAATAAGTACCCCCAAATCTTTTTCCTCTGTTGTGCTGGAAAACGCTGTACCCACAATGTTGTACTTTCTCAAGGCATTCTTTTTCGCTAGGTGCATTATTTTACATTTAGAACAATTGAACTGCAGTTTCCACTGCTTTGACCAATCTTCCAGCAATGCCAAATCATGTTCCATGTTACAAACACCTCCAGGGATACGAACCCTCTTACAAACCTTTGTGTCATCAGCAAAAAGACATACCTTCCCCAACAAACCTTTAGTTATATCACTTACATAGAGATTAAATAGAATAGGATTGGAGGTGCATGCATGGCAGCTCCCATGATGGCTGCTTGATACGGGAGCTCAGTCCCGCTCTGGCCATATGAGAGCCTCCTAGCCAGCCACTGACAGCGGGCCCCACCCTTACCGCGCCTCCAAGCAACAGACAATATGAGGCTTCACCTGCATGTCTGGGAATCTGTACGAAAGAAAAGTCTCTGGTCTCCTGTCACTTCACACATCAGCTCCAAAGGAATCCAAGATGGAGGCTGTGGCTCCACCTCCAGGAAAGGATGAGGACACTGACTCCATTGCGGACCCCCACCCAGACTTCCCAGGACTACTGTGACCCACCAGGCACCCTGTGAGTAGCCTCCTCCATCTGGCCACCTCCCCAGCCTCCACTGCTTCCCTAATTCACAGGAAACTACATTAGAGAGGATATAAATCCGTTTGGACTTCGAGTCCAGATATTCCCCTCCTTTGAAGTAAAAGACATTAATTTCAAGGCCCAATGGGAGAAAATACTTAATAAATGTTCAAAAGAAACGATGCAGATGTTAATAGAGGCATATAGAAAAGAGATGCTTGACCTTGATGGGGAACTGGACCAGGTCACTGGTCTTTTACAGCCCCTACAAGGCCAGGCTTCATACAATGAACGGGAAAGAAATATGATAGAACGACTGGAAAAATTTAACAAAGGGATTCTGATTAAAAAAGAGAATAAAATGTCAAGAGATAAAAATGCATTTAGAGAGGGAAAAGCATATAAATGGCAGGCTTATCAACCTCAGAAACAAACGAACTCTAAAACAGCTAGAAATTTTGGGAATAACATGGGAGACTCTCCCTCTAATACCTCTTCCTTTCAGCAACAATCTCCTTTTAGACAGAAAGGTATGGGGCGTAACAAGAGACAAAGACACCATGAAGACCCACAAGATCAATCAGTAAAAAAATCACTACGAGGACACAACACACATCCAACACCGATCGCACAGACTTCGGGCACATCTAATCTTTCGGTGACAGATATTTCACAGAGAGAGATCTCTGTAGAACTTTCTTCTATTTCCCCCTGTGAAGAGGCACAAGATTGCACTAACTTACGACAATACACTGATCGCAGAGACACGGACTCCACCCCTATGGCACCTATCTTTTCCTCTTCTTCTTTTCCATGCCGCCCGAGCTCAAATATAATCAAAGGGAACAAAATGGCGTATGTGCCGACAACCACATAAATCACTCTATGATAATTCCTTTGAATACACAGATGAATATAATTAATTTATTTTCTTACACTTTAACCAATCTAGAAACAGAAGTACTTCTGAAGGGTCTGGGATTCTGCCCAAATGAAAATTTGAATAAATTTGAGGTAGTAAGGGACCTCAACCTCTCTATAAGAAAACTTCTTTTAAAAAATATGTATAACAAGACATCTGATTCAGATAAACAATTGAGTAAGGAGGAGGAAAATGCGATCAACTTACTGGTCTCTCTCCTCGATGAAATTGATGATCAGGCTGACTTAATTGACAGCCTTGATATTGAAAAACTTTTATCCATACAAGAGGGCAATTTAGAAGAAAGGACGAAAAAACCTAAATCCCTATTAAAGCAAAAATCAGACCAATATCCCTCACCTAGTTCTAATCCTAATGCAGTAGCCTTTTTGAAACTCGTAACTAGAGATTTAAACAAATTAACATGTATGGACTCTGAAAATAGCAACCTAACCCTAGATGAAAAACAAGCTCTCAAGGATCTGTCCGAAAATGGCACGATAACAATCAAACCATCAGACAAAGGTGGCAACGTCGTGATTATGAATAATGATCAATATATTAGGATGTGTCAAAAAATTCTTAATAATTCATATCGTTCCATCTCCATGCAGATATTTGAGAAAGAACTAAAATTGATTTTTCAGTTACAAGCTACTAAGTTTCCCGGCCTCAATGAAGCGACAAACTATAGACCATTTATGGAAGGCTTTGTATCAGGGGGTATAGAAAAGTGATATATGAGAATATTAAAATATAACAGCTTTTTCTTTTCCTTTTCTTTCCCCCCCCCCCTTTTTTATTTTTTTATTTTTTATGTACGTTTCTTCCCCCCTCGATTAGGTGAATTTTGGCTCTTTGAACACCATGGGGCTCTTCTGGATGGGATCCCGGCACGCTAAGGCCACTATGGAGGGGAGAAGCCTGCCCTTGGTTGGCAGGTACCTTTTGTTTTTCCCCCCTGGTGGCCTTTTCTCTCGCTCATCGGTATACCTGTAACAGAAATGGGATGGGGGTCTGATCACCCCAGCTTCCCGTTTCTCTGTCTCCCTAGGTTTTCCACCCACGCTCGCCCTATAGACATCTCGGACGAACGTGAGGTTAAATGCGTTTACACATCCTACATGAATGTGCAGTTGCTGACACTTTTGCTGGCGCTGTGCTTCCTGGGGGATGTAGTTTAGTGAACAACACTGTTTGGCCAAGGTACGATCTGCGCATGTGTGTCGGTGGGAGCGTGACGCATGACGTCATTTTGGATGTGGGCATGGGGCGACGTCGTGCGCCGCACACCCGGGGGACCGCGCTTAGGTGATAGGACTCACAGGTGAGTAATATTTACTTCACCTGGAAGGGGAGGGAAGGAGGTGGGGCGGGGAGATACTTTAATGGGCCAGGAGCAGTCTGTTATCAGTCTGCAATGGCCATGGAGGAGGTGACTTGCTGAGAGATACAATTTAAGGTAAGGAAATATATATACTTTTTTATGTCGGTCTGTATGCAGCCTTATTGAAAAATGAAGGGGAATTAACGGATATAACTGTCCTTCCCCTTCCCATTTTAGGCTGGACCTGACACGTCTATCTCTGGGGGGGAATCTTTTTCTCCCATAGCACCAAAATCCTTGGACTACAGAGAGATTGCGGCGACTTTAAGCCTTAAACATTTAAAAGAGTTGCAACATTTGGGCATCTCATTTTAACAATTCTAACATAGGAATCTCAGGTGTTTTCCCTTCGGGACACAGCAAACTACTCTATGAAACGCTTTTGGGTAAGATTTTTTTTAAAAGATTTTGCAATATTATTATCTTTTAGAATGATCACTATGAGATAGCTTTTTTTAGATAAAGTTCCCCCCTTTCTTTAGGTGTGTTTCCCTCTTAGTACAAATGTAATGACGGAAGTCATACAAGAGGGCTAACAGATAGAACCTTTATCTGCCATTATTGGCGCTATAGTAAAATACATGCAATACTTATTTAAAATCTAGGCATGTGAAAATTTGACATGCATTTACTTTACTTGTACACCTCCTCCCTTACAGTCCGCCTATCACTGCGGTCCCGGTTCCCATCCAAGAAGGTGGTCAAACATCCCCCCCCTTATTATGAGCCTAGACCTGCATCTTGGAGTGAAGATCGTATATATAGGTGATGCGTTTTAGTGGTGCGTTGTTTTTTTTTTTTTTAAATTGTACATATATATATATATATATATATATATATATATATATATATATATATATATATATATATATATATATATATATATATATAATTATTTCTTATGTTTTTTATAGATTCTACTATTTTGTAAATTTAAGTGTGCTAAAATGGATCATCCCTGAAGAAGAAGTAAGATAACTCCGTAACGCGTAGGTTACATTGGATGCACAATATTAACGCAATTTGACCTTGTTTGTAGAATGCTTTGAATACGCCTATATACAATGTCATAGAAGTCTGTTCCTTTGGAATAAGATGTAGGAAGCAAATGTTTTCTGGTTCTATAAATATATGCACATGGAGGAAGTAATGTGTCCCTTTCTCCTGTTCGGAAATGTATGTTAATATATTATTCTTTGTTTTTTCTTTCTATGTTGAAATAAAATTATTTTTTTATATATTTTTACCAAATCAATTGGTGTCACAGTCTATGCCTAAAAAGTCCCGCCTTCTTTAAGGGGAAAACTTCTATAGTATTTCATGTTGGGATGTTGGCTACTATTAGGCGGATCTTAATTTATACCTCACACAATTCTGATTTTTAATTCACAGGACCCTGGAGGATTTGCTGCGTTTCCCTGCTGGGGACAGTCTTGCAGACCCAGCTGCATTATACCAAACATCCCCCTCTCCCTTGGGCCATCCACCTGATATGGCACTTTTACTGGCTAAGTTTTCTGAAATGCTGGCTAATGGACAGGCCCAAACTGCTGCTCAGGTCTCTAATACAATAAAATCTGAATTATGAAACCTAGGCTCATGCACTGAAGCTATACAGAAAACGGTAGATCGCTGAAACTGCTCCTGTAAGCCCTGTCCCAAAAAGCTGTGAAAAATAAGTGGTCTTTTCCTTTCCGGCTACAACTCCAATTCTGGAATAATTCTTATGGATTTGCGACCTTCCAAGAGGGTGAACGTCGTCTTCTCCAGCTCGGCATCATTTCTCAAGCTCCTTCATCAAAGTCATCCAACAGACACCACAGCTCCTCCAAGCGCCGTCCGCCGACCAGCCCTCTCAACTCAGTCTGGCAAAAACAGAAGCCAAAGCAATCCCGAGGCTCTCAACCCTCTTAAAAGTGACCTTCTCCAGCAGACACTAGTCAGGTCACTCGTTGACCCTACCTGTTTAGATGGAAACATTTCCTTTTCCTCTCCATCTGACATTACCCTGTGAACTTACATTTCTTTAGTGGGCATTCCCTAAAGTTTAGGGGTGTTCCATTACATTAGTGATTTTCAGTATTGCTCAGTACTTATCTGTTTAACCTTTCTAGCTTGATCACTACGGATTATCTTCACTACATCTTACATTTATCCCAATCAAGAGATTTGCCCGGTTGTTATACTTTTGATGGGTATATTAGTAGCTCCATTGTTGTTTTGATTTGGGCCTAATGGAGGGGACAACTAAAATGGAGGCAACTTTATCCATCCCCCTCTTCGCTTGTTAAACCATGGCAGGCTTCCCCTCCCCATGAGACCCGATTAGTAGCTAATAGTTCTACACGCTGCAACAGTTTTTATTTTACTAAATTATATTTGTGCATGGTGTGGGTCCTCACTTTCTAGGGGCTCTAAGGTCAGAGCGGTATACACGCTCCTCCTCTGTTGTGTCTCAGCGGTTTTCATCTCTGGGGGACAGCAGGACAGTGCCCTGTACATTACAGGTCACTACAACAAGCATTTACCTGTTCAGGTCTGGGCAGGATCAATCCTGCCCTCTGTAAGAGCAGAACATTTCTAGTTCTGTGCTCACCACCTTGTTCTTTCTTGATTCCTCTTCCTGTTCTTATGCATTGCTTTCTTTTTCAGATATCTTTGCAGAAGTTTCACCAATTTACAAGTACATTTAAGCCCAGGTTTCCCCGACAAGTCTCTACATAGAACTTTTGCGGGACAGGGGGTATGTGGTCATCTTTTACTAATATTTATCTTCTCTCTTTTCCATGACTCATCGCTCTCAGGGCCTAAATTCTCCACTTAAAAGATGCAAAGCATTTCAACACTATCATTCACAGGGACTCAATATCCTCCTTTTACAGGAGACTAATTTCCCTAAACAATTTAATCCGTTCTTCACCATAAATATCCTATTTTTTTCTTAGCCAAAGCCGAGGACAAGAAACAGGGGGTGGCCATCATCTTTTCTAAACAATTCTCCTTCTCCCCTACCCAGATAATTAAGGATCAGGAAGGGCGCTACATCCTTGCCAAGGGACAGATTGATAGTCTCCTACTATGCCATGAACCGAGCCCAAGCTGCTTTCTTTTCCTTTATGCTGCACACTTTAGCCCCTCACTTTGAGGGTCGGCTCATACTGGGAGGAGACTCTAATACTGCCTTCTATCAGCTCCTTGAAAATCGGGCAATGGGAAACCCCTCCTTAAGAAACCCCCCAAATAAAGTCTTTGCATCTCCAAACACTTACATTTGCTGGGGCTTTTGAGAACTAAACCCGTCCACTTGAGACTATACACACTTCTCTTCCCCCCATAAGACTCACGCAAGGATTGATTATATTTTCGTCCCGTCCCTGAATTCACCCACAGCCTTACAAACTTCCATTAGAGACACTTTGTGGTCAGACCACTCTTTCATTTCCTTAAACTGGCAAGGACTCCATACTTGTCTGGTCCTCACCCATGGTGCCTTAACGTGGATGTACACCCAATGTCATCCTTTCTAAACTACTGCCATAGGGGTTATCTATAAGAATATACATGCCTCCTGCATGTTTCTTTACCTGTCAAATGTCTCCCCTCTGTCTGCTATGAGACCCGAGACCCGAAAAACTGCATATTCTGTGGGTGGGTCTGTTGGCTGGAGCTCGGTGGGTGGAGTCGTGATGTCAGTAGACTCCCCGCCCACCTCTACACTCCCCTTGTCAATATGCATATTCTCCTGTGTATTTCTTACACTGAACTTCTGCTATGATCTCTAACATCCAGTGAAAACACAGGAAAGGAACCATGACTTCGGCATGCCAAATCATGCTGAGGTGGGGGACATCCAATTCTGGCAAAGCAGCAGGAAAAAGGTGTGGGAGGGAATAAAAAAAATAATGCATGTCTCTTAGGCTAGTGCACGAGATATGTAAATCACCTGCCACTCACAGCAAGGGGGAGGATTTGACAATGTTTTTCTCTGTTTGTCAAGATTTATTTTACTAAACAATAAAAGATGATTGCTCAGAGGTGGAATAACTCTTTGTGGCAAGACTGGGCTGAAATGATAGGAAATCTTATAATCTGCATTATGACATAAAAAATAAAAAAAATTGGTTTTACATCCATTTTAACGAATCACTGCTGAGTGATCCTGTGAGATGTACCTGCTTAGAGGCCTTCCTGAAGGAGATTCCCCTCCCTAAATTTACAAATAGTCACTGTTCTATCCTTGACTCACCCATATTGGAGTCCGAGATCTTAACCATCAAGGGACTTCGCACTGGTTCGGCTCTGGGGCTTGCTGGCTTCTAGGCCGGCTATTATAAAACCTTTGCAACCACCCTTTCTTCTTACCTGGTCCATTTCTTCAACTCGATCCGAAGTGGTACGTCACTTGGACTGGTTTACAACCTAGCATATATCTCTGTGATCCCTAAGCTAGGGAAGGACTGCACCAATGTTGGGAATTATAGACCTATCTCTTTGATCAATAATGATTTAAACATCTTGTCTAAGATATTGGCAAATCATCCTTTATTGGAGTATACGTCCACAAGGACCAGGTGGGATTTATGCCAGGTAGGCAGGGCCCAGACCAGATAAGAAGGTCAATTGATGTGATCTCTCTTCTAAAATTGTGCTGGGGTGGGGGTCTCCCCCAGGAAGGCTATTTACTATCAATAGATCTCCAAAAAGCATCTGACAAAATATCCTGGCCCTTCCTTTTTTCTATTCTACAAAGATGGGGCTTTGTCCCAGACTACATGAGCGTTCTGGAGGCTTTCTACTCAAATCCCACAGTGCAAATTCAGATGCAAGGCTTCTATTCAGACTCCTTCCCTATTGCCAGAGGTAGGACAGGGTTGTCCCCCATTCTCCGTTGATTTTTCAATCACCATAGAAACTCTTGCTATCACAATTAGGGAATACCCTGAAATTCATGGAGTTTGCTGTGGCCCTCTTACAAGGGTGCTCTCTTTGCAGATGACATACTCATCGCAACCTCTCCCCTTATCTTGACTCCTAATATCTTTAAATTGCTACAAGACTTTGGTCTAGTCTCTGGCCTCCAAATTAACATGGCCAAGTACGTGGCCCTTAACATATCGACCCTCCCCTACCCTTAGTGGAACGCCTCCAGGATCATTTCTCCTTTTCATGGAATCATTCATCCATTCCTTATTTGGGAGTCAGCTTGGCTGCCACCATCTCTACAAGATTAATTATATCCCTATTTACAAAAAATTATAGACCGATCTATCACAGTGGTCCCTCCTTGGGCTCCCTTGGCTGGGGAGGGTTAAAGCAGTCAAGATGACCCTCCTTCCACGTATTCTTTACCCATTTTCTTCACTCCCTATCCCCATAATTAAATCTCACTTAATTAAGTTACAATCCTCAATTGTCCGGTTTGTCTGGGGAAAAACAGGACACAGCTTCTCCAAATCAATCCTCTAGAGAACCCACCATCAAGGGGGGTTGGGACTTCCAAATTTATGGTGGTACTATCAGGCGGCACAACTATCTTAGATATCAATTACTTACTCGAGGAATCAAGCCTGATTGGGTCATTTTGGAAAAACAAGTGGTATCTAATAACACCTTAGATTACCTCCTGTGGTGCTCCCCGAAATCCCGACCCCCATATTATATTCCACCTTATCACACTTGATCGCTCTGTGTGATGTCTTGCACAAATTTCCTAAAATTAGTTCAGATTTACGCCCCTGACACACATTTCCAATTGTGGCTAAATAAAGGCCTCTTCAGAATCGGGTATTTTGACAATTCCAACGGCCCTTTAAGGTATAGTTTTTGGGTTAACAAATTGGAGATGCCTCTTTCGGTGAGATTCAGGTTCTACCAAATTCTGCATTTCTTGCACTCAATTTGGGCCAACAAACCAGATTCTTCCAAGTTCACTTTTTATGAACATTGGTGTTCTAGGATAATGGACCAGAGAGGCGGTATTTCCATGAGCTATTCTGCTCTAGCTGACTCCAAGAATAAAGCTTCCTATATGCTAAACTGGGAAAATGACCTGGAGATGAACTTGCATAATTGCTTCTTTCGCTCATTTAAGGGGATCAATAATGCCGCCTTGATCAAAGCTAACTTGAACATTATCTCCCGATGGTATCTGGTACCATCCTGCCTTACTAGACTATACCCCAATACCTCCCCTTTATGCTCCCGAGGCTGTGGACACACGGTCTCCCTGCTCTATAACCTTTGGTCAAGTCCCAGACTCCGGGGTTTTTGGAACAAGATATTTCATTTGATTCGGAAAATAACAGAGACTGCACTCTCTCAATCCCCTCAGGTAGCTCTCCTCAACCAAATGATAGATACAATTTCCAAATGTTCTCCAGCACGTATTTTTTTTAAAATCCTTTTAGGAGCCAAAATTAGTTGCTCATGCATGGAAACGCCCTTTGGTCTCCATCCATGGCCAAATGGAAAATTTCCTGGGTAATGGCCCAAGAAAAAACTGCTAGTACCCTCAACGCCAGAAAAAAAAAAAAAAAGACTTGATTGGGCACCTTGGGCTCGCTATATGAAGGTCCCCTCATTCCCTAATGGTCTTTCTTAACCAAGTACTTGCCAACATTTTTGTCTTCCGCACTGGTATTCTCTCTTCTTCTCTCTCTACTCACTTCTTCCTACTGTCATTTTGGCCTCTTCTGTTCCTTCCCCAGTTATCTCTCTATATTCCTCCTTTCATTCAGATGACTCCTAGGTTGAGCGATCGTTACACACGAGATAACACATTGATGTGGGGAATAGAAAATGATAAAACAAGAGGGGGAGACATGGATATGCCTCCTCCTGATCTCAGCTTCTTCCCAATAGGGTAGATCAGGTATTCAGTAGCCATGTTCATCATCTCTCGGTCAGTTACAGAACCCCCCACGCACATGGTTCTTTTTAGTGTTTTGCCTTATGTGCTCTTTAAGGATCTCAATAGATCTGTTTAGCCGTGTACCTTTATTGTTTCTATTGCTGTAAGAGACAAGATTTTGACTTATCGGAATGTTTAAAAAAAATTTTTTTTATTCTCAAAAACCAGAGCCTTGTGGTACACCAATAGTGACTGATCACTGTTGATGCCCATTTACAACCACACTCTGGTAGCTATCCCAGCTGCATATCCACTGAACCGTCCAAGGGTTAAATCCCAGCTTGTACAAATTTTGTATTAGATCATTATGTGGAACTGTATCAAATGCCTTGCTGAAATCAAAATATGCTAAGTCCACAGCACCCCCCTGGTCCAAAACATTGGAAATATAATCAAAAAATTTAATCAGATTAGTCTGACATGATCTGCCCTCAGTAAAGCCATGCTGCTTTGGATCCAGCAAGTTGTGTATTTTTAAGTGTTCAATGATCCTTCTTTTCAGGAGTGATTTCATTACCTTGACTGCAACTGATGTTAAACTCACTGGCCTGTAATTGCCAGCTTCTACCTTGCTAACCTTCTCACAGATATGTACAATATTAGCTGTCTGCCAGTGATAGGGAAAATCTCCTGTTAGAAGAGATTGATTAAAAAGATCTGTTAAGGGGGCGTGGCCGGAAGCCGAGGTGGACGGACGCACTGGAGGAGAGCTCCGTGCATCCCCAATTACATCCACCTCAATCCGCACCCGGGATCGACCGCCGAGGCCCCAAAACAGCCCATCCTGAGTGGGGAAGCCGCCCGGATCGGATTACGGGCGATATTTCCATCCCCCGGCGCTCTCACCATTCGCGGCCTAGTGCGCGGCCGGCGCCACAGTGAGAGTCCCGCCGCCGCCATCTTGCGGCCTACTTCCTCCGACGGGCCCTGCAGGCTCCGGGCTCCACCGAACAGGCAGACGCATCTGCCCACCGTAGAACCGCCGCACGTACCGGAGGGTGACCGCAAGGACGGCGAAGCATCCACAGCGACATTCCCGGAGGTTTCAAGGAGCAGCAGCAGTCCTTCAGGCTCCCGAGGAACTCCGGCGGCCATCTTGCTAAACCCGGGCCTAAGGTGAGGAGAAGCCCTGGGAGTTCACTAGCTTGCTTACCCCTGCTGGCTTAGCTCTGCACTGTGTACGCGCAAGCAGGGCAATAGACTTCTGCATCTCCCCCTACCACTGCCCTTAGCTGAACACTGAGGCTCTGGCCTACCTGGCGGCCATATTGGGACTCTCAAGTCACTTTCAGTGAGCACTGCTCCTCCATTCTCCCCGGATCCTTCCACCTCACCAGCACGATATCCCCCCTGGAATTCTCTTTCTCATTTCGGGTCCCCACGATACCCTTTATACCCGTGTGGTCCTTGTAGCTCATGTGCTTCATTCTCTGCAGTGGGGGCCACACATTTGGTCCCATAGGATGACCACCATGTAACCGTTAAATGACGCCCTAAGCCGCCTTCCTACTCCCCCTACAACGCATAATCAGCATCTTTACAACGGGGGACAGCACAACTGTCTGACTTCTAGTCCAAACGCCTCATGGTGAAGTACGGGCCAAAACATCCCACCCAGTCTCAATCTCCAGACCTGCGACCCTCACAAACACTTGACCGTTTTCTGAGCAGACCTACATCCCCTTCCCCAACCTCGATGGCCACCCTGTCCACACAAACGCCTTCTCAAGGGGTGACGCGCAACGCTTCTCAGCTTTCCTCAGACGCCTCACCAGAAACAATGGCCGCCCCTGTCACGGTAGAAGTTCTTGATGACAAACTTAAGGCCCTACTGCAAGACCTGACTAGCAACGTCTCTAAAGAAATGGGAAAACTTGCACACGAACTACGGGGAGAGATAGCTCAAATTGGTGAACGCACCGATGTCTTGGAAACGAAGTTTGATGATCTGATCCAATATGTTCACGTATTGGAAGAAGACAATGCCGGCCTGAAACAATCAATCTCCCAGCTTCAATCCCAGCAAGAAGACTTGGAGAATAGGGAACGCCGTCAAAATTTACGTATCAGAGGCGTGCCGGAGACCGTTAGCGAGGGAGAAATTAGACCATATCTCCTCAGCTTGTTCAATGTGGTGGCCCCTCGGATTCCGGACATTGACTGGAGACTGGATAGGGCGCACAGATCCCTGGCCCCCAAGCCCCCAGCGGGTGCCAACCCCAGGAACATCATAGTACGTTTTCATTACTATGACAGTAAGGAGGCTTTAATAGTGGCTACCCGCAACAAATCCCGCCTAGAGTTTAAGGGGGCGAAGATACAGATTTTCAGTGACTTATCTCCGATCACCCTTGCCAAACGCAGAAGCTTCCGCCCGGTGACTACGCATCTACAGAATCATCATCTCCCGTACCGATGGGGTTTCCCCTTTCGCCTGTCTGCCTCAAAAGACGGAATTCAATACTCCATGAGAGACTTACAGGAAAGTGAAGCTTTTCTCCGCAGCCTTGGTTTACCACCGATTCCAGATGAAGACCCCACTCCTCTTCCCGTGACACCCAAACCCACTTCCATTCCAGGACGACTCTGGACCCCCGCTCGGCAGAGGTCGCAGAAGAACTTTTCTACTCCTCAACGCTCGCCATTTGCCAGACATCCTACTTGAGATGGACCCCTTCCCCAACCCTGGTTGGGATTGACTTCGGCCCCTAAGTCACCATGTTTCCCCTGTTATGGGGTTGGTCATACCCGTAATTATGGGTCTTTCTTTGCTCCTTTGGACTAGAGTCAAGCTAAGTTGCATTGTTTTTTGCTATTTCTAGACGCTGTCGGAAGGTGGCGAGGGGAGCCACTCCCGATGAGATGGAACCCCTTGTGTGCCTTTGATTGTTCCGCGGCCTTGGCCGTGGACTCCTGGGTGGTTTTTACCCCCCAGGCTCTTTTTCTCTGGTTTTTTCTTTCTTTTTTTTTCTTGTTATGGGCCTTTTTTTTGGCCTATTGGTTCTTTTTGACCTACATTGTTCAAGGTATTGTGTTGCTTTTTTACTTATAGTCGATGTTGTATGCGTACATCTGCTTTTATTCCACAGGATACACCATGGTTTATACTGCCTAGTTAATTTTTACGGGTATTTTTGGTTAATACATGTTTGTTCTGCCTACATTGCATTAATGCCAATCCATAAAGATGGCTTTAAGGGTTCTTACTTATAATGTTAAAGGCTTGAACTCTATTCATAAGCGCTGGCTGGCTCTGAAAGAGTTCAAATCTTCGGCTGCGGACATAGTCCTGGTCCAGGAGACTCATTTTCGCCCCCCGGGGGTTCTCTTAAATTTGCTGCTAAACACTTTCCAAATTCTTTTCTGGCTTCTGACCCCTCTGGCAAAGCAGGGGTTGCGATCCTGATTAGGAAATCTTGCCCGATTAGGGTGAAATCTTCATTTATAGACCCCCATGGTAGATATATTCTCCTGGACTGCGAATATCTCTCACGCTCTCTTACTGTGATTAATGTGTATGCTCCTAACTCGGGCCAAATCCAATTTCTTTCTGACATACTGGACAGCTTAGGTAACTATGCTCAACCTTTCATGATCATGGGGGGGGATTTCAACATGGTCATGTCTCCAAGGAGAGACAGACAGACGCTTTTTCTTTCCACTCCCTCATCTAGAGTGGAACGTCAGTCCACCACATTTCGTAAACTAATTAGAACCCATAACCTGTTGGACATATGGAGAATCAAACACCCCACTAGCAGACAATTTTCATTTTTCTCCCCCCCACATAAGATGTACTCCAGACTTGACCACCTTTTTATATCAACACCTCTACTGACATCGGCGGTGGCCTCAGAACTGAACCCCATAACTTGGTCAGATCACGCCTCGGTTCAGCTTGACCTGGCCCTTGCCTGCTCCATGCCGAGAACCTGTCATTGGAGACTCAATGACTTTCTCCTCTGCAACCCCATTGTCAAAGCTCAACTGTCCCAAACTTTATCAGAATTTTTTCAACTGAATGAGGGTTCGGTGGCAGAGGTGTCTACCCTATGGGAAGCCCACAAGGCGTTTTTTAGAGGTGCATGTATTTCTGCCGGCGCCCGCTTAAAGCGGGACTCGGCAGCCCTGAGGCAAGACACCCTCTTACAGCTCCATAAGGCTGAAGATCTGCTCCTGGCTTCCCCTACGGTGACCCGTCTGCGCACAGTCACGACCCTCCGTGAGCGTTTGAGGTCGCTAGATATGCAAAAATGTTCTAAGGCCCTAATTTGGGCAAAGCAGAAATTTTATGAGTTTGCTAACAAACCCCACAGGATGCTAGTAAATAAGCTTAAACCGCGTCCCTTTCAATCTTATCCTGACCTCCTCCTTCGGGCTGACGGCTCCCTGACCCATTGTCCTTTGACGATGTCCAAAGTTTTTGGCTCGTTCTATGACAAATTGTACAACTGTTTAGCTTCTGACCCTAAACACCTCTTCACTCAAGAGGCTTTTGATTCTTTTTGCTCCCCTTTAAAGTTGCCTAAAATATCACCGTCACAGCTAGTTGCCCTTAATGCAGATATCTCGACAGAAGAGTTAGCAGCAGTAGTGAAAGAACTGCCCTTACATAAGTCCCCTGGACCTGACAGTCTACCATATCAATATTATAAAACTTTCCTTCCCATCCTTGGCCCTCACTTATTAAAGCTTTACTCCTCCTTACAAAAAGGGGTCACTCCACATTCGCAATTCCTACACGCCCATATCACAGTCCTTCCGAAACCGGGCAAATCCCCATCCCTGCCAGATAATTACAGGCCCATCGCCCTACTGAACTCAGACTATAAAATCTTTACAAAAATTTTAGCCAATAGACTTTCTTCCATAATCCCTGCCCTTGTTCACAACGATCACGTGGGTTTTGTTCTAGGTAGACGAGCGGGCGATAACACCAGACGCACCATTGATCTAATTGACATGCTTGATAAAACCTCTCGCTCTGCTCTTATTCTCAGCCTAGATGCCCAAAAGGCTTTTGATAGGCTTGGATGGCCTTACATGTTTGCCACACTTGCACGCTACGGTTTTTCAGGCTCCTTTGTATCGGCTCTTCATACCCTTTATTCCCATCCCACCTCACAAGTTCAATTGGCATCCTTCAAATCCCCAACGTTTACACATAGCAATGGAACTAGACAGGGCTGCCCCCTTTCCCCCTTGTTATTTATATTATGCCTTGAACCCCTGGCAGCCCGCATTCGGGAAGACTCAGACATCAGGGGAGTCTCTTTACGATGGAAAGAATATAAGCTGTCCTTGTTTGCCGACGACATATTGCTTACTTTAACTAAACCTCACACCTCACTCCCCAACCTCCATGCCCTCCTAGAAACGTTCGGTAATATATCAGGATATAAAGTTAATACAGCTAAAACTGAAGCGCTTCCCATTCATATCCCTCCCCTACTTCTCGCCGCTTTGCGCAACACCTTTCCCTACCAGTGGCGTTCTGACTCGCTCAAATACTTGGGCATTCATTTAACAGCATCCTATCGCACACTATACCAGGCTAACTTTCTCTCTTTGATATCAGAAACACACGGCCTACTCCGTAAATGGATGGAATGTCCCCTGTCCCTTTTAGGTAGAATAAATGTCCTTAAAATGGCAATACTCCCTAAATTTTTGTATATTTTCGAAACTTTACCTGTGGCCCTTCCCATGTCCCACCTCCGCAGTATCCAAAGGGCCTTTACTAAATTCATATGGGGTGACAAAGCACATTGAATTGCCCATACGGTTGTCTTTGCACCGCGCTCACATGGGGGTCTGGGAGCTCCCGATATTATACGATATTATTACGCGACCCACCTATCTACGACGGTCTCCTGGTCCTCCTATTTTGCGACGAGTCGTTGGGCGGAGATAGAAATGAGTATCACTGACCCGGTCCATCCTTGTTCTATGCTCTGGTCTGACCTATCCTCCTCTATATCACAACTCAGACGTATTTGCCTTGCTCCTATGCTATTTACTTTGGATATTTGGAAAAAATGCCACAAGAAGTTCTCTCTTTCCTCCCCCTGTCCACCCCTTTTAAATGTTACTCACAACCCAGATATACCTGACAGTTTGTCCACAATGGCTATGACCCCGTGGACTCAAGCAGGCATTTTCCAACTTCGCCACTTAGTTCCCCCAGTGTCCCGCAAACTTTTATCTTTTCCGGACTTACAGGACAAATTTGACATTCCACAATGGTCCATTTTCACCTACCTTCAATTTAAGCACTACTTTTGCTCCGTATCTCCTGCCATGAGCCTAGAGAAACCTAACGCCTTTGAAATGTTATGCACCCAGGGTTCACACCAGAAGGGTCTCATATCCGCTATTTACAGGATTCTACATGACTCACTACCCCCCACTCTAGACTCTCACCTTTATATGCGGAAGTGGGCCAAAATCCTACCCGTTACTATTTCTCTCTCTCAATGGCAGGAGATCTGGACTTCCATCTCCAAAGTCTCGAGATGTGTTGAGCAGAAAGAAACTGCTTATAAAGTACTAATGTTTTGGTATAGGACCCCCGAAGTTTTACATAAATATGATCCCTCACTGTCTCGTTTATGCTGGAGGTGCCTACAGGATATTGGCACACACCTTCATATCTTTTGGGATTGTCCACGTATCACATCTTTTTGGTCTATGGTCCAATCCATTCTCCAATCAATATTGAAAAGAGATATCCCACTGACTCCGACACATTACCTGTTAGGCCTTCCGATCCTAGATCTCCCTAAATATGCCAGGAAACTAATGGCTTTCATACTCCTGGCTGCCAAGAGAGTAATTCCAGCTCATTGGCTATCTCCCATACCTCCCACACAAGCACATGTAGTCTCGTTCATTGCTCACATGCGTAGGATGGAACATTTGACGGCAATAGCTCATGATTCCTTGCCCAAATTTTCCAAGACATGGGACCCATGGGATGCCTCCATATTCAACCCAGAATCTTTGATTACCCCCTCTGCCGGTCCTTCCTTAAGTGACCTTAGGGAAATTTGATATCCTGTTTACTGTATTATACCGTATCAGACCAAGAACACCCATACGTCTGGTTTCCAATGTCTTAGTTCGTTCTATCCTTCTTTTTCAGTTATGCTATCACCATTGTATACAGCTTCATGGTGTATCCTATCACTTAACCCGTTTGTAACCTACAATATGGTGCCCATATTATGTCCACCCAATGTTACTGACTACTGTACCGTATTTATGACATTTTTGTACTGTTTACAGAATTTTTTTTTTTTCAATAAATATACATTTAAAAAAAAAAGATCTGTTAATGGCCCCACAACTATATCTCAAAGTTCTCTTAAAACTCCAGCTATCACCGCAGTTACACAAGTAGTTACATCAACATTGGTCGTTGAAAAACAACAGACTTGCTGGCTGGATTACCAGGTGAAAAATAAAGGAAATAAAGCCTAAAAATTTTAACTAATGCAACCATCATATCTAAGAATTGGTAAGCTGCAATACAATATATGTCTTCTTTTGGCTTTAACAGACTAAGCTGTACAAAGTAGCAGTTAGAGGGTTAAGACAAACTATTTAACACTGACAAGGGTACTTACAATGGTCTTCCCCCCAAAAAAAAAAAAAAAAAAAAGTTTGCTGGCGTTCAGCTTCAATTTGTTAGTCAAGTCTATTTAAATCTGGTAGTAGAATGCTTCCTACCCTCGACTGACAATGCTGCTGTCCACAGGCGTCTGCTTTACTAATTCTGAATGCAGACACCCTAAGGCAGCCCATACATTATCCTTTTTTTTTTTTTCTGTTCAACTAGCAGGCTGAACGAAAAAAATAAAATAAAATCCAATTCCTCCCTCCACACATTCGAGGTGGGTGAGGGAATCCCTCCCACCGAGGCATTGTATTCTGACAGTGAGGTGAGCAAGAATAATACTCAATATTATCAACTGCTGCAGTCAGCCAGATAAAAATCAGTATATGCAAACCAAGATTCCTTGCTTATGATGCAAAGTTTGCTAAACTTGTATTAGCGTATACAACAGTGTTAAGACTATTAACTAACAAAAAATAGGAAGAGCTTTGTGGCACAATGTAAGCTATTGGCCACAAACTGGACAAAAGATTTTAAGCTACCAATAAAGTAGCACAGGGGATAGTTAAGATAGTTATACTGCTTCCTGGATTTTTTCCTAAAATTTTTAACTATATGCAAAAGCAGAGTAAATTGCTTTGTCAGATATGTGCAATATGGTTTGTGTGCTACCTATACTGTTGCACAAATTATAGTATGCCAAGAAATGCAGCTATTTTATCTTTAACATGATCGTGCATAGAACAACAGTTTTCTGAACCTTATTATGTGTTATTTTGCTATCAAGTAAATGCCTGTCATGGGAAGATGTTAGCTGACCTCTGGGGTATTATTAAGCTGCACGTGCATTGCACTGTACTACATTCCAAGGTGATTTAGTGAATAATAGGCTTGGGGAATAAGTATACAGAGTACATTACCTTCCTTTCAAGATTTTCTAACATTTCTTTGCTGGGTCTTTCATTTTCCTGGTAGATTTTCAGACGGGTTTTCAGATCCTCTATCAAATGCCTTTTCATGTTGACATCCCTTTCCATCCGTGCCACCCTAGAGAGCGAAGGTCCATGTTACTACTATAAAATTCAGATTTATACTCCTCTCAAAGAAACAGGTACTATGAGCTTTTCTTTGCACTCAAAACGCGTCCAAAAGGAGACACCATGCTGAATCACATTATTGGAAGAGTATGCGTTTCTAATAACCACTTACAATATTACTGATCATCCATTGCCTTGGCTGAATGAGCATCCAGATATGTTATTGTAAATTATTTGTGATTTATATATATATTATATATCCTTTTTCGTTAGCTTTTAGACTTCAAAATATAAATTTCTGCTAAAATATGTCAGATAAACCACAGAAGAATTGTTAAATAAGTGCAAAAAGTTACATAGCATTCAGAGGGGTGTAGACTGTATAAAAGCAAATTTCTGCAAAGTGAAGTTCAGCTTTCAAAAAAAAAAATTTCAGGTAGAAAAAAAGCCCAAATTTGACCTTTCCAACTAATGTATGCTCTTAGGCTGGATTCACACATATGCATCTTTAGTGCTTTTTGCAGGTTTGCACTACAGAACATGTTTCATAGGAAACCATGTTGAATGGAATGTAGTGCAAATCTGCAAAATGCAAAAAGCACTAAAACTGCCTTAAAATCCAGCCTTATTGGGCACAGAGCATATAATCAAGACATTAAATTACTACAGTTTGTTGCAAATGCATCTTTTATTTAGAATATCTATAGGACATTGGAGATGTTGTTATTTGTATGCCAGTTTTATAAATAACTGGTGTCTTGGGGTTACACAAACTTGTTGATCTACATGCAAGTAGTTTTCATGCCTGCAATTTAAGATTATTGCACCTTCTTTTTTTTTTTTTTTTTTTTAATCAAAAAGGTTTTTATTGCTCACACAACAAACAATACATTCCAGAATGAAACACATTACATGTATAATCTTAGGTTTTTTCCATGTTCCTTCAATGGTTACAGTCATTAACCAGTTGCCGACCGCCGCACGACGATGTACGTCGATAGCATGGCACGGGCAGGCATATTGGCGTACATGTACGTCCCTTGCCTCCCGCGGGTCGGGGGCCCGATCGGGCCCCCGCCCGGTGCCTGCGGCGGTCGGTATTCGTGCGGGAGCGATCCCGGACGAGGGGACGGCCATTCGTTCATGGCCACCCCCTCGCGATCGCTCCCGACGAATAGGAATCCCCCGTGACATCACTTCCTCTCCTGTAATGTAAACACAGGAGAGGAAGTGATGTATTCTCTCCTCCGTGTCGGTATTTTCCGTTCCGACACGGAGGAGAGCGGATCGGTGAGTTGCACCAACACTCTACACACACAGTAGAACATGCCAGGCACACTCACACCCCCCCTTTACCCCCCGATCACCCCCCCAATTACCCCTGCCCCCCAGTCACAGTGACACCAATGTCATTTTTTTTTTTTTTTTTTTTTTTTTTGCATTGGTGTCATTTGTGACTGTAATAACTGTTAGGGCAGTTAGAGTTAGCCCCCTTTAGTTCTAATGTACCCCCCTAACCCCCCCAATAAAGGTTTAACCCCGTGATCACCCCCCGTCGCCAGTGTCACTAAGGCTGGGTTCACATTGCAGCGGTTTATGAGAACGAATGTGATTCGCACCGCACTGCAGTGTAAATCACATCCGATCTCTGTGCGATTCGAGTTCAGCCATTCGCCGCACCCGCCGCACCCGCCACACCCGCCGCACCCACCGCAAATTCGCACGGGACCCTTTTTTTGGCCCGCAGCAGAATCGGATCGCATGGGTGTTCACACCATGCGATCCGAGTTTGCAGATCGCACTGCGATATGCGAACTGATCTGGGGGTGTCAGTAACATTTCACTGACACTCCCAGCAGTTCGCATAGGGCAGTGTGAACTGCCGCCGGGAGGCATGCGATGCGGGAACCCGCCGCGGATTTGCGGCGTTTCCGCATCGCTCCAGTGTGAACCCAGCCTAATAAGCGATCATTTTTCTGATCGCCGTATTAGTGTCACAGGTGACGCTAGTTAGGCAGGTAGGTATTTAGGTTCGCCGCAGCTTTTTATAGCGCCAGGGACCCCCATATACTACCGCATAAAGCCCCCTGATTGCCCCCTAGTTAACCCTTTCACCAGTGATCACCATATAACTGTTACAGGTGACGCTGGTTGGTTAGTTATTTTTTATAGTTTCAGGGCACCCACCATTTATTACCTAATAAAGGTTTAACCCCCTGATCACCCGGCGGGTGTCATTTGTGACTAATAACTGTTAGGGCAGTTAGGGTTAGCCCCCTTTAGTTCTAAGGTACCCCCCTAACCCCCCCAATAAAGGTTTAACCCCGTGATCACCCCCCGTCGCCAGTGTCACTAAGGCTGGGTTCACATTGCAGCGGTTTATGAGAACGGATGTGATTCGCACCGCACTGAAGTGCAAATCACATCCGATCTCTGTGCGATTCGAGTTCAGCCATTCGCCGCACCCGCCGCACCCGCCACACCCGCCGCACCCGCCGCAAATTCGCACGGGACCCTTTTTTTGGCCCGCAGCAGAATCGGATCGCATGGGTGTTCACACCATGCGATCCGAGTTTGCAGATCGCACTGCGATATGCGAACTGATCTGGGGGTGTCAGTAACATTTCACTGACACTCCCAGCAGTTCGCATAGGGCAGTGTGAACTGCCGCCGGGAGGCATGCGATGCGGGAACCCGCCGCGCATTCGTGGCGTTCCCGCATCGCTCCAGTGTGAACCCAGCCTAATAAGCGATCGTTTTTCTGATCGCTGTATTAGTGTCACAGGTGACGCTAGTTAGGCAGGTAGGTATTTAGGTTCGCCGCAGCTTTTTATAGCGCCAGGGACCCCCATATACTACCGCATAAAGCCCCCTGATTGCCCCCTAGTTAACCCTTTCACCAGTGATCACCATATAACTGTTACAGGTGACGCTGGTTGGTTAGTTATTTTTTTATAGTTTCAGGGCACCCGCCATTTATTACCTAGTCTCACTAGTGTACCCCTAAATTTAGGGGTGTCTACTTTCCAAAATGGGGTCATTTGGGGGGGGTTTGTGCCATCTTGGCATTTTATGGCCTTCAAAACTGTAACGCCCTTAGAAAGCCTGAAGGCGGTGCTTGGTTTTCGGGGCCCCGTACGCGGCTAGGCTCCCAAAAAGTCCCACATATGTGGTATCCCCGTACTCAGGAGAAGCAGCAGAATTTATTTTGGGGTGTCATTTCACATATGCCCATGGCATGCGTGAGCAATATATCATTTAGTGACAACTTTGTGAAAAAAAAAAAAAAAAAAAAAAAGTTTGTAATTTTCCCGCAACTTGTGGCAAAATATAAAATATTCCATGGACTCAACATGCCTCTCAGCAAATAGCTTGGGGTGTCTACTTTCTAAAATGGGGTCATTTGTGGGGGTTTTGTGCCATCTTGGCATTTTATGGCCTTCAAAACTGTAATAGGTAGTGAGAAGTGAACTCAAAAATTTACGCCCTTAGAAAGCCTGAAGGCGGTGCTTGGTTTTCGGGGCCCCGTACGCGGCTAGGCTCCCAAAAAGTCCCACATATGTGGTATCCCCGTACTCAGGAGAAGCAGCAGAATTTATTTTGGGGTGTCATTTCACATATGCCCATGGCATGTGTGAGCAATATATCATTTAGTGACAACTTTGTGAAAAAAAAAAAAAAAAAAAAAAAGTTTGTAATTTTCCCGCAACTTGTGGCAAAATATAAAATATTCCATGAACTCAACATGCCTCTCAGCAAATAGCTTGGGGTGTCTACTTTCTAAAATGGGGTCATTTGTGGGGGTTTTGTGCCATCTTGGCATTTTATGGCCTTCAAAACTGTAATAGGTAGTGAGAAGTGAACTCAAAAATGTACGCCCTTAGAAAGCCTGAAGGCGGTGCTTGGTTTTCGGGGCCCCGTACGCGGCTAGGCTCCCAAAAAGTCCCACATATGTGGTATCCCCGTACTCAGGAGAAGCAGCAGAATTTATTTTGGGGTGTTATTTCACATACGCCCATAGCATGTGTGAGCAATATATCATTTAGTGACAACTTTGTGTAAAAAAAAAAAAAAAATTTTTTTTTTTGTCATTATTCAATCGCTTGAGGCAAAAAAATAAAATATTCAATGGGCTCAACATGCCTCTTATCAATTTCCTTAGGGGGTCTACTTTCCAAAATGGGGTCATTTGGGGGGGTTTTGTACTGCCCTGCCATTTTAGCACCTCAAGAAATGAGATAGGCAGTCGTAAACTAAAAGCTGCGTAAATTGCAGAAAACGTACCTTAGTTTGTAGATGTGACAACTTTTGCGCAAACCAATAAATATACAATTATTGACTTTTTTTTTACCAAAGACATGTGGCTGAATACATTTTGGCCTAAATGTATGACTAAAATTGAGTTTATTGGATTTTTCTAATAACAAAAAGTAGAAAATATCATTTTTTTTCAAAATTTGCGGTCTTTTTACGTTTATATCGCAAAAAATAAAAATCGCAGAGGCAATCAAATACCATCAAAAGAAAGCTCTATTTGTGGGAAGAAAAGGACGCAAATTTTGTTTGGGTACAACATTGCATGACCGCGCAATTACCAGTTAAAGCAGCGCAGTGCCAAAGTGTAAAAAGACCTCTGGTCATTTACCAGCAAAATGGTCCGGTCTGAAAGTGGTTAACAAACCAACTGGATGCATTGACCATGGTCCCTTCAAAACTGCCACCATCTGTACCCCACCGTCAAATCATGCCTATTGCACCTTCTTAATGCGGATATTATTATGGGACAATCTATGAGAAGGTCCTTGCATTTGATAGATACAGTTTGTTTCCTATACAAACAATTCACATGTCCTTTAGAAAACTGGCCTGCAATTTTTAACATTGGTCATGATCTGCTCAATAGACTTTTTAAAAGCCCTTTAATTATTTACTATGGAACACATACGCAAGCACACACACACAAACACACTATTTTTTTTTTTAACATGGCAAAGTGTACATTGAGTATGTATGTGTACTAAGCAAGCTCATTAACAGATTCAAATCTACAAAACTGATTAGCAAATACACTATATTTTTTCTATAGCCTGTAGCATACATGTTGTGCAAGTCTGGGCCTGCGACTATACGCTTACATAGCAGTTTTTGAATAAAGATACAATAGTGTTTGTCTTTCATATCACTTTAGCTTACAAGGTGATTAGAATATTTAATAATAAACATTGCTACTTTCTTGATGCAGGAAAGACAAATGACAAAAAAAATAAAGAAATAAAAAATATCGAAAAAGAACAGAAATTACTAGTAACAAATGAGTGCATGAACTTAGGGAAAAAATTACACAGCATTAAAACTGCTACATTTTACACAGATTAGTAAACTATTTTCTATTGGAAGCCTATTTAATATATAAAACATACCTGGAGTTGTCACATGCAATCTGTCACCCATCATTTCTATACAATTCAACTCACACTTCAGTCATAATTATAGCCATTCTGGGAATTACAAAAGTTTTTATTGACTGAGCGGGAGACTTCCACCTAAAGAGGCACCATTAAGTTTAGCGGTCATGAAATTAACCAAATCAACTCAAGTGTGGGATTATTAATTGCAGAACATTTAAAGTGTATACAAACCCAAGAACAAAAATTACATTTGTACTTTGCCAGTCCTAATCCCTCTCCTCGTCTCCAAAATGGCTGTTCCACCAGCTATCTTGCATCAAAACCTTTATGTCAAAATTGCTTACACTATGCCATAGAAAACTGCCTTCTGGTCCTTATTTCCTTTCTGATCCACCAAAGTTCTCTATATCTTTCCACCAAACAGCATAGCACCATTCACCACCAGGCAGTTTTCTATGGCATAGTGTAAGAAATTTTAACATACAGGTTTTCATGCAAGATAGCTGGTGGCACAACCATTACTTGAGGAAAAGGAATTGTGACAGTTAAGTTTGAAATCTGGAGATCCAATTTAATCCATATTGAGTGTGGTTAGAAGCGAAAGTGGGAGGCAAATGCGGCTGGTGAGTGCAAGTCCTTAATTGGGAGTGGAATCACAAACACTGAGGTGTGGTGGATGAGCACAAGAACAACACCAAAATTGTATTCTACACTATTCATCAAACTACTGAGTGTTTATGAACTTTATATGGACACTTATTTATATGTTTATTTTTCACAGGGAGTGTTTTTTGTTTTCATAATATGATATGACATGTGGTGCACTGATGTTTTCTTTGTAATTTTTGGTAGGTGTAGTCATTTTTTGTAAAGATTATATGTTGCACAGTATTAAGTAAGCATACAATTGGTCACTGTGTATGCAGTTCACTATTAGTTTGGTTATATTAAAGCGCCACTATTTATTCCACTTTGTTGAGAGGTTTAAATTAATTTACAAGATATATTGTTAGGATTAACATGTACTTTAAAGTGGTTATGAAGGTAACCATTTTTTTGGTTTTGTTTTTTACCTTACTGCATTCTCTGCATTAAGGTAAAAAAAAAAAAACCTTTTAATAGAAGTACATCCCCTAAACATACGCCAGAGCCTGATCTGGATCCAGTGCCATGCATGTATGCCGCAGCTCTTCTCTCCTCCCCCTGCTCTCACGGGAGCAGTGGGAACCGTTGGCTCCTGCTGCTGTCAGTCAAAACCTGTGAGCAGAGTTCAGGGCGTGGGGCCAAGCTGAGCTGTATGAATAGAAGCACACAGCCCGGCTTGGAAGTGAGCATGTATAGAATGTGCTGATCACATGCATCCTCCCAAGAAAAGAAAAAACAAAACAAAAAAACAACACACACCAAACTGAGCATGTGCAGCCTGACTCCATAGACTCTGTGTTATCAGGAAATTATTAGGGGACAGTGGAAGGAGGGGGATGATCAGAGAAGACAGGATCAAACAGCCTTTTTGCACAATGCAGTGGATTAACCCCTTAGGTTCCACAGTGAGTATAACAAGCATGCTATACTCCATATACACACCGATTTTACTAGATTGTAAGCTCTAACAAGTCGGGTCCCCTAATTCCTCCTGTATTTAATTTATTGTAACTTTACTGTCTGCCCTCATGTTGTAAAGTGCTACACAAACTGCAGGTGCTATACAAATCCTGTAGAATAATACTGTTGTGGGTTTAGTAACATTTTAATATAGTACATGGGAGCTGGCAGGAGGAATGACAAAGTGCTGGAAATTTTGAAAAATCTCTATTAAAGAAGATGGTGTAGATTAAAACTTTTATTTAGAAAGATTTTTTTTACTATAGTAATAATACATTTTAGGCTACATGTAAATTGTTCTTCATCACTGAAGGAAAAGGACAATTAGTCCACAATAAAGTCAACTTTTCACAAACCTGAGCAATTCAGCGGGAGGAAATAATGAAAGAATAAATAAGAAAATTACCTGAAAAGTAAGCGTAAACACACTGCACTTCTTATTTCCCACAGTCTTTACTGCTGCAGCTAGTAACTTATATTAGAATGATAAAATCTTACCATTTCCAGTAAAAGTCAAACTTTGCCTCACCTTTACCACCTCCAAAGCCTTTTGACTAGTTAATGAGGCCCCCACATTGCAATAAAGAAATAGCAGGGAGCCTTGAAGGCAAAAGAGGTATGAACCAGGCATGACTCTTTCAGGAAAAGTCATGATTTACATTCATCTTCCACAGTCTAGATCTATGAATCTAGGGACCAATAGGACAGGCTCCTTTCATTAAATTAAATCTGTATTTATGCATATTTGTCCCTCATATGCTCTGTTTAAATTGTTCAAAATTTGTTTAATTGCAGGACAGGTAGATGGCACTAAGGCTACTTTCACACAGGAGGCATTTTTCAGGTGTTTTAGCGCTAGAAATAGCACCTGTAAAGCGCCTCTCATCCCCAGTATGAAAGCCCATGTGCTTGCGTGACGTTAGAAAAAGTCCTGCAAGCAGCATCTCTGGAGCGGTGTTATACACCGCTCCTAAACTGGCCCTGCCCATTGAAATGAATGGGAAGCACTTTGGGCACTTTTAACCCTTTTTTCGGCCACTAGCAGGGGTTAAAAGCACACCACAAGCGGACGAAAAGCTCCGCTAAAATGACAGAAAAGCACTAAAACTAACACCGTGTGCTTTCACTGTGAAAGTAGCCTAGAAGAAGCTGGGTATAAAGCGGAACATAATTATTTTTATAAGGATTTAAATAGTACTTACAGTTTTTGCACACTGCTTTTTAATAATGATAGCAGAACCTGCAAGAGTAATTTGCACAGATTTTTTTGTATTTATATAGGTTAGGAGCCAAGGGTCTATCCAGTCTCTTATGTACAAACATGATTTAAAGATATACTTTTTTTTATTGTTCTACATTAATGCAAATTGGAATGATAAATTTAAGTTCATTAATACCTGAATGAGTGATTGATATTTGTAAGCAACAAAACTACTACAACAGCCTAGGAAGTGTAATCATCTTTATGGAATGTATATGCATTCTCTAGGAAAGTGAGATGATGAGAATTCAATTTCTTTAGGTCTATTCTTGATTGTTTAACAAGCCATATTTTGGAACCTAGCAGAGCTAGGAACAAATGCATTATACTAAAATGTGCATTAACAAATTTTTATCCAATCATAGATAAGCAATAGAACAATAAATTAGAAATCAAATATGATAATCCAAAAAAGAAAAACAAAAAAAACAAAACAAAAAAAACAACAACATTTATAATTTAAAATTACATGTATTTTATCAAATATGATAATCCAAAAAAGAAAAACAAAAAAAAAAAAACATTTATAATATAAAATTACACACACACACACACACACACACACACACATATATATATATATATATATATATATATATATATTTATTATGACAACCCACCTAATATTGAGTAGGTCCTCCTTTTATCAGAAAACAGCTCAGTTGAACCATGGACACCGCTAGACCTCTAAAGGTATATTGTGGTATCTGGCACCAAGCTATCAGTAGCAGGTCCTTTACGTCTTATAAGTTGCAATAAATATTATATATATATACACGATAGATATTTCTATAGAAAGCCACAAGTGTAGGCACTTATGCATGTAAGCCTACAGATACCTGTGACTGGAATGCTTCCTAAAGCAGAACTAACAGATACCTAAGCAAATAAACACTAACCATTTCACATCTATAGAGTTATTGACAGTCTTATACTCTCACATAAATTGTAATTGTTAAGGCCAACTACATCATTTAAAAAAAAAAAAAAAAAAAAAAACATTGAAAGTGTCATATCTGTGTTTCCCAAGCATGGAAACTGACACAAAAGAAATAAACCTATTCCGATAAAAGAAGTCCAGCTATTCAATGATTATTACACAATAAACACTGTCCGGAACGGTATATATAAAAAAAAAAAAAAAAAAAAAAAAAAAAAGCAAGCACACTCCTGTATCTGCCTTGCTGAAGTGAATTACTTTACATCTTCGTCAGTCATGCAGAAATGAAATGTGAGTAAAGCAATAACAAACTATTAAATTAAAAGAAAAATGAGCTTTATATTCAACATTTTTGGGCATTTCTTCGGATGACCTCACCCAGGATTAACTTGGCATATTCATAAACCAGGACAAGAAAATGAATTTAGTAATATACAATTAGGATAATGGAAATCATGGAATCATATATAAAATAAAATAGAAATTTCTTGCAGGATGGTTGTAAAAGCAATTAGCATTTAAGTCCCGTAACAGGAAGAAATAAAAAAAACAAAAAAAAAAACGGTGAAAGCTATAATTTGTAAACTATTACAGTGCTCTTGAATTCTTCTTTTTTAAAAAGACTCCAATCAATTCAAGTCTAAACAAACAAAACTGTCCTTTTGCACTTGTTATACATATAAGCTTTGGTGCTTAATCCAGTTTAAGCAGCTAAACCTTGACATGTCTCTCAGCCCCCAGGCAAAGAATTACAGTATCTGAAAGATTCCTCTGCACTTCGCTCTGATTTGAATTTAAATCAAGGGTGATTAAGTCCACTCTGGGGTCTCAATCTAACTTTGGTTACTCCATCAAATCATTTATGAGTTCACACAATTTGTGACCTTCAGCTGCACTTCCCAGCTTTCTTGTGAAAGCAGAAAATCCATCTGTGATATTAAACTTAAAACAGAGAAACGAAAAACAAATGTAGAGAATTAGCACCTCCAACTCTCCGCCTTCCCTGACCCAAAAATATGTAGGCATGACATTCTGTGAGAACATAAAAAAAAAAAAAAGAAATCAATGGTAGCCACAAGGTGGCGACAAACACAATGGATGATTGCACAGTAACTAGAAAAATAAATGAAACACTACCTTTCCTGTAGTTCCCGTATCCGTTCTTCCTTTTCCAGGACTTCATTTTTCATGGCTTTAATTGTTGTAGACTGTTTTGCCATTTCAACAGTCATATTCTAAATTGAGGATAAGGAAAAATTAACTATACAGTTCTGGAAGTCGGTTTAATCTATCTGTGAGGTCCTCAAAGTATAACATGCTGCCTGCCTTCCAGTACAAGAGGGTTTAAATATACAATCACTTCATAAAGCATTACTGCAAACACACGGAAAAAAGGGATAACATTACAAACAATAACAAACGCGTACATATCGAGCTTCAGTTTGAGCCAAAGGCAGAAAAAAAACATGCTTCTAGTTAGAATATAAGGATGCAATCTTAATATTTTTTACCCCATTATACAGTCTGGCAATACTTATTTTAACCACTTAAGGACCGGGCCTATTTTTCAGACTTGGTGTTTACAAGTTAAAATCATTTTGCTAGAAAATTACTTAGAACCCCCAAACATTATATATTTTTTTCAGACACCGTAGGGAATAAAATGACGGTCGTTGCAATACTTTGTGACACCGTATTTGCGCAGCGGTCTTAAAAGCGCAATTTTTGGGGAAAAAATACACAAATTAAAAAAAAAAGATAACAGTAAAGTTAGCCCAATTTTTTTTTTATATTGCGAAACATAATGTTACACTGAGTAAATTGATACTCATGTCACCCTTCAAAATGGCACCTGCTCGTGGAATGTCAAAAAACTTTGACCCTTAAAAATCTCCATAGGCGACGTTTAAAAATTTCTACAGGTTACCAGTTTTGAGTTACAGAGGAGGTCTAGTGCTAGAATTATTGCTCTCGCTCTACCAATCGCGGCGATACCTCATGTGAGGTATTAATATCGTTTTCATATGCGGGCACGACTTATGTATGCATTCGCTTCTGTGCGTGAGCTTGGCGGGACGGGGCACTTTACATTTTTTTAAATTATTATTTTACTTTTTATTTTGACACTGTCCTTTAAAAAAAAAAAAAAAAAGGTCACTTTTATTCCTATTACAAGGAATGTAAACATCCCTTGTAATAGAAAAAAAAAACATGACAAGATCTCTTAAATGTGAGATCTGGGGTCAAAAAGACCTCAGATCTAACATTTACACTAAAATGCAACAACAAAATAAAAAATTTAATCTTTAAGACCATTGGGCAGAAGTGATGTTTGATGTCACTTCCGCCATCCAATGGTATGGAGCCGAGTGGCTCCATCTTTTCCTCACTTGGCATCCAGCCTGTGAGGGGAGAGGACCCGATTGTCTCCGCCACTACAGACGGCTTCGGTAAGCGGCGTAAACCATCGTAGCGCGGTGGGAGAGAGGGGCCCTCTCCTGCCCCTGATAAAAGTGACCTCATGGCAAATCTGCCACTGAGGCCATTTTTATCTGAAAGCGGACTGCCCGCTGGTTGAAGAGGATACTGGGTATTCCACTTCAAACAATGTCTAATATGAGAAGTTCATGGTTTATTCTATTTTTTTTAAATGTGTGACCCACATCAACAAATACATATATATTTTTTTACAGCTTTAAACTGCAAAGTAGAATCAAAATCACTTAATTTATATGGAGGCAGGTTTTCTCTAGCCTTAGTGTAGGAAGTAAGGATCTAACAAAATACTTGTGACTAATAAAAAAATATATATATATTTGAAGGGAAAACAAACATTACACAGACCCAAAGACCAATTAACTGCTTGCTGCCCGCTCACTGTCAAATGAGGGTGGGGCGGTGCAGCTCTTGTTCTGGGATGCTGTGTCCGCGAATCTTTAATCATGTGATCAGCTGTGTCCAATCACAGCCGATCACATGTAAATAAGGATCAGAAGCATCTCCTCACAGAGGAACATATAGGAATGTAATCAGGGCACTGATCATCAGTGCCCTGATTACAATAAAGAAATATAGTGTCATAATACAGTGCCCACCATTGCCAGCATACAGTGCCCACCAGTGGCAGCAATCAGTGCCCGCCACTGCCCACAAGTGTCAATCAGTGCCCATTAGCCACGCCAGTCAGTGCTGGCAATCAGTGCTGCCCATTAGTATTGCCCATCAATGCCCATCACTGCTGTCCATCAATGCCACCCATCAATGCCCAGTGCCCATATGTACCACCTATCTGTGCCCACCAGTGCCCGTCACTGCCGCCTATCAGTGCCCACCACTGCCACCTATTAGTGCCCATAAAGAAGAAATTTGCATCCTTTTTTCCCCACAAATAGAGCTTTCTTTTGGTGCTTTTTGATCACCTCTGTGGTTTTTATTTTTTGCGCTATATACAAAAAAGCGTAAATTTTGAAAAAAATATATATTTTTTTTACCTTTTGCTATAATAAATATCCTCCATTTATTTATTTTTTTAAAACACATTTCTTCGTCGGTTTAGGCCAATGTATTCTTCTACATATTTTTTTTATAAAAAACAAAAAGAAATTGCAATAAGCGTATATTGATTGGTTTGCACAAAAGTTATAGCGTCTACAAACTATGAGAAAAATGTATGGCATTTTTATTATTATTATTTTTTTTACTACTAATGGCAGTGATCTGCGATTTTTTGCGGTATTGGCATTTATACAATGATTAGTGCTATAAAAATGCACTGATTACAATGTAAATGACACTGGTAGGCAAGGGGTTAAATGTGTGTTCCCTCAGTGTGTTCCAACTGTATGGGGATAGGACTGAGTAGAAGAGGAGACATTTCGCTGTTGCTACTTACTAGGAACAAACAACATGTCTCCTCTCCTCTGACAGAACAGGGATTTATGTATTTACACACACAAATTCCAATGCTGGCACTTGTGCATGCGATCGCACGTGGCTGACGGCGATCATGACCATTGGCAACTACAGCTGACAAGCAATCATAAAGTCTCAAGAGCTGGTAGAACACTGGAGAAAATATAAATGGTTGAAATACATAAATGGTTCAAGTCCATAAGTTGATAAAAGTTGGCGACTTCTCCAATATATCTTATCATTCAATCCAATCCAATAGACAATGTGTATCGGGTAAGGAATAAGCTCACCTCAAATCTGTATATAAACAGCATCCCAATGACGTAGATAGCCTTTAGCCTTCCCCAAATACTATTCCACAATCCTCCACTAGGGCATCTCCGTCTTTGTGTATATTTCAAGGCATCTTGCACCCAGTCCTTAAGCCCAGAAATGGACATGCCGTTTCCGACCCTGTATGCTCCAATAGTGGTAGAAATCGCAAAAGGAGGGGAAGGGAAAAAAAATGCCTCCAATAGTGTAGTAGCCCTGGGGAGTGGCCGGAAGTGGACATAGACCAGATATCGGAAGTGAAGTGAGAAGGCGAAAAGACGCCATACTTTTACTCTTTATGCTTTTAAACATTGTTGTTGATGTAAGAGTCCAACTTTTTGCATTTTAATAAAGTTTGTTTAACTTACTACACTATTGGAGGCATTTTTTGGGGGAAGGCTAAAGGCTATCTACATCATTGGAATTGAGAGATATTTGGGATCAGATGGCGCAAAGAATCAGTCACTGTATAGTCTCTATTTGAGTACGAGTATTTTAAAATGTCAATAACCATAACATTTGTAATAATATAGGGGAAGCACCGTCGGCAGCAACAGTCTTGAGAGGAGAAGCAGGGCTCTCTAAAGAATTTGAAAACACAAAGAACAGGGAGAAGGTGCGCCAGACTAAGTGCAGTATAAAAGATAAAGTATTTATTAAAATAAAAAACATACGGCCAAATGGCTACTCACAAAGGTCAGAGTGATTTAGGCATGTAAATGAAATAGGGATGTATCCATGTCTCAATCCGGTCCACGGGGTTTGCAGAGCTGATGGAGTATAAAAGCAGACAGGGGGGGGCGACAATAGGCTTGCCTCTGTGTTCCAAAAGCTGATTTGGAGCAGCACCTCTGTATTTCCAATGGTTTTCATCGGTTTCCAGCTTTGTTAAGCGTCCGGTTGGTCGGATGGCCGGAACTGGAAGTGCGTTCCAGCGTGGAACGCAAGCTCTGGGATCCGGAAGTGACACATGGGCCAATCAGAAGACGCACTTCCGGTTCCGGCCATCCAGACGCTTAACAAAGCTGGAAACTGATGAAAACCATTGGAAATACAGAGGTGCTGCTCCAAATCAGCTTTTGGAACACAAAGGCAAGCCTATTGTCATCCCCCCTGTCTGCTTTTATACTCCATCAGCTCTGCAAACCCCGTGGACCGGATTGAGACATGGATACATCCCTATTTCATTTACATGCCTAAATCACTCTGACTTTTGTGAGTAGCCATTTGGCCGTATGTTTTTTTATTTTAATAAATACTTTATCTTTTATACTGCACTTAGTCTGGCACACATCATTGGGATTGGGATTCTGTTGATATACAGATTTGAGGTGAGAGTTCTGTGAGTTTATTCCTTACCGAATACACATTGTCTATTGGATTGGATTGAATGATAAGATATATTGGAGAAGTCGTCAACTTTTATCAATGGACTTAAACCATGTATGTATTTCAACCATTTATATTTTCTCCAGTATTCTACCAGCTCTTGGGACTTTATGATTGATTGTCAGCTGTAGTTGTGGGCCGAGTGCTAACACACTATTGCACAAGATCACTTTTTATTTCACTTATGTTTATTGTGTGTATTGTGAACACGATTAGGTTTTGCAGCAGGTTTTGATTTATTTATTAGCTTGTTTTATTCATTAGTTATTCATTTTGATCACCATTTTGTATT
Source organism: Lithobates pipiens (assembly GCF_037356315.1). NCBI lineage: Eukaryota > Metazoa > Chordata > Amphibia > Anura > Ranidae > Lithobates > Lithobates pipiens. The sequence continues at coordinate 77,441,207 of NW_027507718.1, forward strand.
TGTGTTTATTCTTGTTTTTGACACTATTTTGTAGTAGCGGGAAGGCTTCTTTCATTCATTTTAAATGTCTATACTGTTTGTATTCTGTTACATATTTTTGGTAAAAAAAAAATCCCAATAAGTGTATATTGAATGGTTTGCACAAAAGTTACAGCGTCTACAAACTATTTTTATTGATTTTTTTTTTACTAGTAATGGCGCCGATCAGCGACTTATAGCAGGACTGCGATATTGCAGCAATCAAATTGGACACCTGACACTTTTTTGGGGACCAGTGACATCATTACAGAGATCAGTGCTAAAAATATGCACTGGCACTGTGCTAATGACACTGACAGGGAAAGGGTTAACATCAGGGGTGATCAAATGTTTAACTCTGTGCCTAGCTAATGTTTCAGTGTAGTGGGGGAGTTGTTTTACTAGTGGAAGGCATGGATCTGTGTTTCTGCTTTTTTTTTTGCTAAAAAAACCCCACATCATTTTCTTATAAAGTTCTTATGGGTAAAGTTCTGATTTAAGGACTACACCTTCCCCTCATTTCTATAATATGGGGGAGGGGGGGTGTTATTGGCATATTTAAAAAAAAAAAAGAGATTGTTCATAGTTAGGATTTACATACACTTCAAATCTAGTGATGTTGTTAAACAAACTGCATTTAAACACCCAAAATGTTTTTAAAACTAGAATTATTGAAGAAAATTGCCCAGGTAGGCTAAAAATGAATAAGTGCAGAAAATGTTAGCATTTGTTTGAAATCACATGTGAACCAAAAAAAGTTACATGGTGTGAAACCTTTTTATAATCTCCTTTGATCAAGTATTCCTCATAAACCAGCCCCTCCTCTCACAAAATTAAGTCCTCCATTACAGTTTAAAGGGTTCTAATATATCCAAAATATTAATATGAATAATACTAATAAGGTCGTTCTGTGAGAAGAAAGAACAGTTTAGAGCCAACTTTTAAAATGTCAAAGTTTATAAGAAATACTCTTGTATGATAGTTCCCATATATAGGTAAGAGTGGATCCTGGCTGCAAAACATGTACAGCTGTTATTTTATAGCCACTTAAAGCTGACCCTGAGGTAAACTGGTAAATACACAGACGAAAAGCTGGTTTGCATTTCTGTTAATCCAGTTCTGAAATGTATATAGCTCTGTAGCACAGCACAGCCTTGCCTGGCAGAGGAGAGGACCTAATCTTTCTTTGCTGCAGTTTCACTTTCTCTTACAAGTCTCTTCTCCACCGTAACCCTATGAATGCACAGAGAAAGGAGATACAGTGGCTTGAAGGGGTTGTACCGAGGTGATGCATGCACAGGGCCGGTGCTACCACTAAGCAAACTAGGCAGCCGACTAGTGTGCACTGCCATCTAGGACACCTGGCCACTGGTTTCCCTACTCTCAGTCTTCTGCCAGTCTCTGCGCTATGTAGGTTTTTGGTGTGGTGGTGACTATTTGCAAAGAATGCCTATGTCTGCAGCATGCAACTGAGGTGGCAGCCGTCTTGTCCATAAGAAAGTAGTGTCAGAGATGCAGCGCAGCACTGGAGGACTGTGTCCTGACGGAACGGAAGCACACATCACCTGCGGGCCACAGCCTCTACAATCAGTGACCTGTCTGTCTCTCCCTCTCCGAGTCTCTGCCTCTGCCCATACATGATTCCTATAACGAGTCATGTGACTCTCCTGACCCAGCCTCCCGGCCTGTCCCAGCCTGTACAGTGGCAGTGTGTGCTACAGCCTAATCGGATCGGAGTAGTGGGTGCTTCGGGGTTGGTGACAGCTGGAGCCTGGAGACACCAAGGCAGGATTTGTTCCTGGCACTGGCAGGGTCGCCCGATGCATGTAGGTAAGTGAAGAACACCAACATTGCATTAGGAATCATGTAGGTCGGTATAGGGGACAGGGAGGTCAGTGTAAGGGTCAGGTAGGTCGGTCAGTGTAAGGGTCAGGTAGGTCAGTATAGTGGTCAGGTAGGTAAGTGTAGGGGGGTCAGTGTAATAGTCAGGGGCAGAGCCAAGGGAGCTACAAAATTAGGTTTCAGCTAGGGTGTCAAAAACCCTTGCACCAGCCCTGTACATGTAGTGGCACACATGACCCCGTACTGTTTTTTAGAGCAGACAGTTGGCTTTCTTGTGATAAAACTGATGGGGCTATGCAGCCCTCAGCTGTTATCCCAAGCAGTGGGAGGGACGTCACCACCCTCCTGTCCCCCCACTGGGAGGCTCGATCGACCAGTTGGCACGTCCGTCGACTGGCCAGGGACCCAAAAGAAGCCGTAATCGGCTTTGATTGGGTCTTGGATCTAGTAACCCGGATGCAATGTTTTTTTTTTAAAGCGCCTCCACCCTCTGTGCTCATGCCTATGGACATACCGTCGTTTGTTGCCATTCCACAAGTGCGTGCAACTTTAAAGCATGACATGTTAGGTATCTATTTACTCGGCATAACATCATCTTTCACATTATGCTAAATTGGGCTAACTTTACAGTTTTTTTTTTAAAGTTATGAAAATATATATCTTTCAAAATTACTGCATTTGAAAGACTGCTGCGCAAATACAGTGTGACAAAGTATTGCAACGGTCACCTTTTTATTCTCCAGGGTCACTGCTAAAAAAATATATATGATGATTGGGAGTTCGAAGTAATTTTCTATCAAAATACTGATTATAACTTGTAAGCAACAAATGTCAGAAAAAGCCTTAGGCATGAAGGAATTAACACTACTTTCCTGAGTATCAGATATCTTTACATGGCACCATAAGAGAGCATATGAGAAAATTCCATATACAGAAATACTGTGGGAGAAATGAGTATTCGATGTGATGGCAATCGCATGAAAATATAATTATCAGCAAGTGTAATTTATGTTTTACCTTTTAGAGAACCGAGGGGAATTTAGCCAAGAGGGCATTGTGTTTTTACTTTACTCTGTGGATTACAAGTAGTCTCCGTTGAGAGAATGAGTGCTCTATTGAGAGAGGTAATGGGCCCCAACACCAGCAGGATTGTAACAAATCGAATGCCCATTGTGCTGTTGTCTAACATTGCCTGTAATGTTAGTTGGATGGTTCTAATCCTGCCTTTATTGAATGGACGTTACTGTTATTTGTCTACCGAAATGCTCTCTATTTTGCCTGTTTAATAAAGTCCATTTAAAGCCCCAGGTGAATCAGTTAAGTGGAATACAGCCAGGGAAGGTCATCACAGGGAGAAACAGAAGGACACATTTAACCCACTGTTCCTCCTGGGGCGTTTCCACAGATATATCGGGTATTTACCTTTAGGAAAGAGAAAACTTTAAAGTAGAGCTGTGACCAAGCTATTAGCACTCAAGAATTATGGCTTCATTTCTTAACAAGCGGTAAAGACAACTTTAAAGTGGTAGTAAACCTCAAACATGAAATATGAGCAATATGAGCAATGCATATCCCTCTATAGTGTGTATGTGTCTCAATTAAGAGCACTAAGTGTCACTTTTGTCTGCTGTTTTGTTCTTCTGCTATCAGCATGAATCACTTCTAACACCAAGAGAAAAAAGGTGATGGGGAGGAGCAACAGATGATTGACAGCTTCTGCACTGTTCCTGTGTGAAGGGGTGTATCCCTTTCCTCCAATCAGTTCTGAGAGCTCTCCTCACTGAGCTCTGAAAGATGTAACTTTAGCTCTCCACCCTCCTTTTTTCTGACAGTTCAGACAAGCTTCATAAATTCTGGACTTTAAACGGATATAGGGAGACTAATCCTGTAGATTAACAGGTACGATTGATGTAGGAGGATCTGATTAATCACTGAGGGTTTAAAACCACTATCTTTTTTGCTCCTGGACTGTTTTTTTTTGGTGTACACATTAAATGTGCATTTTCAGCCTGAAGAATACTAGTAATCCCCCAAACATTATATGTAGGGCTGAAACAACTAATCGATTAATCAGCAACGAATTGATTATGACATGAATTACTATTTTGTTACTCGATTAATCGGCCAGTAACATAATGGGGTTAAAAAAATATATAAAATCAGCTCTTTATAGTACAAAAAGAGCAAATAATCGCAACTGTAAATATTACTTTCACAGTTCTACAGTAAAAATATGAACCCCCTTACAGTAGTGATCATCTGCTTTTTTTTTTTGTACTATAAAGAGCTAATTTTAGTTTTTTTTTTTTTTAACCCCATTATGTTACTAAACATTTTAGACCTGGTTCACATCTATGTGTTTTTTGCAGAAACGCACTAGTTTACATGATTTCCTATGGGACACATTCACGCAAAACTGCTTTTTTTGGTTCAATATACTTCAATAGAGAAGCTGCAGAGAAGCATATAATGTGTTTTTGCAGCAATTTGTGTTTTTTATTCTGCCCAACAAATTGTCCAAAAAAATATGCAAAATGGCAGCAAAATCACGTGTGCAAAAATCAAAAACGCATAGCAAAAAGCACAGCAGAAACAGATCAAAACAAAAACTGCATAGGTGTGCACCGAGCCTTATGCGGGCCACACGGATCAATTTTCAGACGAGAATATAGAGACGAAAAATCTTTGTACAGTCGCTGAATGAAAGAATGTTTGAAATTCTCACTTGTTTTTAACATTCTGTTTTTAAAATAAATGTAATTTCTTTGACTAAGCAGTTTTCTATTTCCAAATTTTCCCATCACTGTGGTTGAAAATGAACGTCAATTTGACCCCACTAACGATTAAAAAAAAAGAGCGAACATTCTTAAAACGATATATATATATATATTTTTTTTTTTGAAGGAAGACTTTGTTTTTAATTATAAAAAATTGATCTCCGAGTCTGATGATATTTATCAGATTCACCCTCTAATAGTATATACAATATATCAACTCTAATAATATATACATTATATCTCCTCTAATAGTATATACAGTATATCTCCTCTAATAGTATATACAGTATATCTCTTCTGTCTGTTATTCTCAGAGTGGATTAGATATTTTGCTCCTTAACCATATAGTGGGTTATTTATATTTACCACTGCATAGAGGCATTTAAGAATAAAGTACCCTTTTTTTTAAACTGGACATAGTAACTATATTATACGCCACACCTTTTTTTTTTTTTTTTTTAAAGGATATTAACCGAAACAATAATCGGCCAACTAGTCGATTATGAAAATAATCGTTAGTTGCAGCCCTAATTATATGGTATATTTTCTGAAAGCAGAGAACCTTTGGAATAAAATGATGGTAGTTGCAAATGTTTATGCGATGTACTATTTGCACAATAATTATCAAGCCTATATTTTTAGTAAAAAATACATAATTTTATAGTACACAACTACAATATAATCCACATTGTTTGTAAAATATAATAGGTGAGATTGTGTCTATGTGATAAATAGGCCTGGAAATTTAGTGACAAACTAGAATACTCAAAATTTTACACTGCCGACACTTTATATCAACCCCTTCAATGCTATGATATATAGGACATGCATACATCCTTAGCAGCAAAACAAACCTTAAACTGGTTGTAAAGGCAGAAGGCATCAAGATAAAAAACCTTCTGCGTGCAGCAGCCCCCCTCAGCACCCCTTAACACTTAGCTGAGGCCCCTCTCTGTCCAGCGATGTCCACAAGTGTCTCAGTTGTCCTAGATCAGTGATGGCGAACCTTGGCACCCCAGATGTTTTGGAACTACATTTCCCATGATGCTCATGCACTCTGCACTGTAGTGGAGCATCATGGGAAATGTAGTTCCAAAACATCTGGGGTGCCAAGGTTCGCCATCACTGTCCTAGATTCTCCCTCCTGTTTGGCTGAGACATTGGCTGCCGCTGCTGTCAAAGTCAGCTAGCCAATTAGGGGAGAGAGGGGGTGGGGTCTGAATGGACACAGGGAGCTGTGACTCTGCTTGGGTGCCCCCATAGCAAGCTGCTTGCTGTAGGGGCACTCAACAGGAGGGAGGGGCCAGGAGCACAGAAGAGGGCCCCAAGAAGAGGAGAATTCGGGCTGAGAGCAGGTAAGTGCAGCATGTTTGTTATTTTTATAGGAAAAAAAACACAATATGTTACAATAACTTTAACTGACCTATGTACCTCAGACACATCCTCACATTTCACAGCAGAAAGTACTTTCCATTTCATTTCAGTAATTAAGCTCACCTTTCCCACTTCCCAACAGTGACTTGGCAGCCTGTCATCCTTCTAATCTCTCAAGTAAACAGAGAAAAGGAAAGTGCAAAGTGCTAAGACCCAAGAAGACTTTAGTGCAGCACTTAAAAATTATTTTCTCCACAATACCTGCAGCTACAAAGGTCAGTTAAAGTGGATGTAAACGCTCACATATATCCAGTTAAGTGAACAGCCTCAGATGATACACAGGGATGAAACAAATCTCTCTACATAAAGTTTCACTTGTATATCTGCTGTCTTCATCTTTATATACTGTCTAGAAAGTTCAGATCATGTTAGATTTTCTCTTCCTGGTTAGCACTGCAGTGAAGCCTGGGCATACAGCCAAGACAGCTGAATGGAGGAAAGGCACACACCCCCTCTCATAGGTAGAGACTTTCAGCTCTGTTCCTTGAATAATTCATGACTATGCTAATCTATTTATAGCATCCTCCCCAACACAAAACTCAGGCTGCTTTTATCATATGCGACAGAGAACTTGTCAGGAATTATCAGGCTGATAACAGAAGAGCAGAGCAGGAGAAAGCTACGGGACATAGCGCTTTGAAGAGAGATAACAAAACAATCCAGCTAAAACTTCATGAATCGGGTTTATATTCACTTGAAGCCTTGTTTTCAAAGCTTGTTATGACTTGTTAAGGAATATATGAATATTTGAATGTCCATAGCCTGCCCTTAGTTATGCTTTAACCTCCCTGGCGGTATGATTATTTCTGCTGAAAGCGATACAATTATTTTGCATGGAAATTTGGCATTTTATATTGTAGGCCTGCAATTCTTAGGAATAACTGTCTTAAATCTGTTCAAACAAAAGTCTAGTAGACATCCCGGGTATGATAAGGGCCGGTTCACACAGCGGGCGATGCGAGGCGACACGACTCGCCTCGCTCCCGCAAGTCGCCCCCGTTCTGTACAATGGAACCGTTCTGAGAGGAGCGACTCGAGTCGCTCCGACTCAGAAAAAAGGTTCCTGTACTACTTCTGGGCGACTTCGGGGGCGACTTGCATTGACTTCTATACAGAAGTCCTCTGCAAGTCGCCGCTGAGGTCGCCGCAGGTCGCGGCGAGGCAAGTCGGAGACGCCTCGCAGCGCCTGCAGTGTGAACCGGCCCTTAAGTTTATAATATAATAAATAACTATAAATAATGATAACACAATAATAAAAAATATATTCAATAGTGTAATCAAATCCAAAAACACAGAAATTTGCTCCTTTGCAGAATTGTCGCTGTCATTAGATTTAGTGTCTGATGACGGATCTCCCCACAAATTGCTATCGCTCAATTGTGCAAGTGATTCTAATTTATTATCACTGTTTTCTAGCTGGTGTAAAATCACTTTTGACATAAAGGGACACTTTTTGGTTGGTATGGACAATCTCCAAATTCCAGGCAGAAAAAAAACAATATTTATAATATAAAAGTGCATGCAGGGCACTGGAAAGACCACTAGGGACAAAGGGGATGTGTATTTTTTTATACAGTACTGTAATCTGTAAGATTACAGTACTGCATGTGTATTTTAACTTTTTTGAATTTGGCGCCGATCTCCGCTCCTGTGCATCGTAACGTCGCAGGGAATGGAGCTCGGCGGCACTCGGGCACTGTGTGAATCGATCGGAGGACGGGTCGCACACACAGTGGGGGGACATCGCTGGATCCAGGGGACAAGGTAAGTAATGCTCCCTGTATCCAGCGATGCAATCCCGAGTCTGGCTCGGGGTTACCGCTCGTGGTACTGAAATCCCAGCCTGAGCCAGACTCGGGATTACCGCCAGGGAGGTTAAGTGTTGGCCCATGACAACCTCTAAGCAAAAAGATCTGAAAAAAAACGTTTAAACTAACCATGCTATGGCTCTACATAACTGCTCCACTAAGCTAAATGCTGCTTTGGAAATATTTCAGGTTAGCAAAGACTTTAAAATGAAGATGTCACAAAAGAAATAATGGTACCGCCATTGCAGAAGGTCAGAGTTCACTTGAAGTCTATAAGCCTATCGATAGCCTGATGTCATACACAAACACAGTTCTTTAGTGCAATGTGTGAAGTGGGACAGTTGACATACAGCAACTGGGTGACTTGTAATCTACATGGTTATAATATAATTGCAAATATCCTAGATTTGGGTTTTAACTACAGCTTTAGACAAAAAAAATAAAATAGAATCCAAAGTATTATTTTGACCATGGAGTTTACTGCCGAGATATGATCTTTATTCTTTATACCATACCTGCAAGACTCAGCCCAATCCACGCCTACATGAGACCAACAAGTGCCATAATTGTTCTAGCAAAAATGCTAACTTATTTGAAATGGAAGAAAATATACTACTTGATCAAAATCAAAAGAAACTCCACAAAATGTCTTGAAAGAACCCCAGACAAGGCTGCAGATGTCATAAATGTTATTCTCTCAGAAGCCAATTTTTCATAAACCCTTTATCTCGAATTGATATATTCTTTTATACAGCACAGACACTGAATGTCCCATTTATTGAAATGTCCATTCTTATGAGATTTAATATTTTTGTAAGCTGAAAAAAAAATCTGTTTAAAAGTTTTCTCAACGATTGTAGAAAAAAACTGTGCCACAAAACTCTCTCTCTTTAATGCAGTTACATTTTTGTGGCTTTTTTTTTTTAATCATACATGGCCTTAAAGTAGTAATAAACCTAAAACCAAAAATGTAATTTATTGCACCCGAGCAATCAGATGTGGTGGCTGCATCAGTTATCTTTTTTACCACTTTTTCACCTGGTGATCTCCCCATTGCAATCAATCTGGATGAAAGAGCACAGGGGGCACATTTGGACAGTAGACTTGAATACACTAAAGCCAAACTGCAGCTAATACATTATAAGCAGTTACAGCAGTATGTTTTCCTTTTGGGATAAAGGTTTTACATAAATGAATACAAACGGATCATTGTGAGCACCCCTGCTATTGTTAAATGGTTTGTCTCATCACTGAAACATTATGCTGGAGGAGCTTGTTCTTTTGAAAAACAACAGACCTACTGGCTAGATCACCAGGGAGAATAGAAGAAAGCCTAAAAAAAAAAAAAAAAAAAAAAGAAAAGAGGACGAATGCAGCCATCACATCACATACCACTTTAAGTAGTTGACCCAATTCATATGCAGTTCCTATTTCTTTCCTTCTCCTTCTCTTCAGTTTGGCCATTTGAGGAAAAACTGAACTTTAACTGCTAAAGACAAATAATTTAAGGCAATGTGCAGGAAGTTTTTTACAGTGGTTTTAGCCGAGGCAGCTATAGCGTTAACAAATTCTCTGTCTATCTTACAAAAATCTATAATAGACTGTGCCATAAACCACAGGTTTCAATGAGCTACTTCCAAAGAAAGTACAGTTTTTCTGCCTTCTGCAGGAATATAAGCAATGCAATTGCCTCTATGTTTATTTCCCATGTTTTCATCCAGTTAAAGTGATTGTAAAGTCAGAAGGTTTTTTTTATCGTAATGCATTCTATGAGATAAGATAAAATATCTGTGTGCAGCAGCCCCCCTAATACTTACCTGAGGTTCCTCTCTATCCAGAGATGTTGCAGGAGAGACTCGGCTGCCAGAGACTCTCCTCCTCATTGGCTTAGACAGCAAGTCTGTTAGCCAATGAGGAGAGAGAGGGGCGGGACCTAGCCGGGCTCTGGGTCTGAATGCACAGATAGAGCTATGGCTTGGCTCGGGTGCCCACATAGCAAGCTGCTTGCTGTGGTGGCACTCAACAGGAGGGAGGGGCCAGGAGCACCGAAAAGGGACCTGAGAAGAGGAGGATCTGGGCTGCTCTGTGCAAAACAATTGCACAGAGCAGGTAAGTATGATATGTCTGTTATTTTTAGGCAAAAAACAAAAAAAATAGACTTTAGTATCAATTTAAGGGCTAGACTGAGTTGAAGGGTCATTCGCTAACATTTTTTCAGATGTAATTACTGCATAACTTATTTTATAAATTCTTGAATCAAGAACAAAGGAGACAATTTTCATAAGTTTAATTTATGCATAGTTCAGACAGTTTAATATAATCAGTGCACAGGACAGGTTCTGCTAGGAAACACAGTGAGGAAGGTACTTTTTTTTTTGTTGGTAAAGCCCTAATAGACATACCTGAAATCTACATTGACAAGAATTGTATGTATAAACTGGTGGTAAATGTAAATCCAATTTCAAAAGCCAGTGAATGATTTTTTTTAGTGTCTGTATAAAAGAGCTTATGAATTCAGGTGATCTGAGGATATTATTTTCGTACCTTATCAGAATTTCTTGGGTAAACAACAGGATGCTAAGAGATTCATGAGGCCAATCAAAGGTCAAAGTTATTTCAAAATCCTCACCCTCAGTCAACCTGTCCACCCAAGAATGGACAAGAAAATCCCCGCTAAAATTTTTAAATGCTCTTCTCCTATTGGCAGGTAGGTGAAACATCTCAAAGGTATGTTCTGTCAGACTGTATGCAAGAAAACTGCATGCGTCTCTTCATATTGTTTTATTTGATTTATTTTGCTTTATACATATATAAAATGTGTACGTCTGCCATTTAAACTATTCCTATTAACCACTTCAGCCACGGACCAATAAACACCTTAAGGACCAGAGGTCTTTTTACAATTTCGCACTGCGCTGCTTTAACTGGTAATTGCGCGGTCATGCAATATTGCACCCAAACGAAATTTGCGTCCTTTTCTTCCCACAAATAGAGCTTTCTTTTGATGGTATTTGATTGCCTCTGCGATTTTTATTTTTTGCGATATAAATGGAAAAAGAGCGAAAATTTTGAAAAAAAATGATATTTTCTTCTTTTTGTTATAAGAAAAATTGAATAAACTAAATTTTAGTCATACATTGAGGGCAAAATGTATTCAGCCACATGTCTTTAGTAAAAAAAATGTCAATAAGCGTATATTTTTTGGTTTGCGCAAAAGTTTAGCGTCTACAAACTAGAGTACATTTTCTGGAATTTACACAGCTTTTAATTTATGACTGCCTATCTCATTTCTTGAGGTGCTAAAATGGCAGGGCAGTACAAACCCCCCCCCCCCCCTCAAATGACCCCATTTTGGAAAGTAGACACCCCAAGGAAAATGCTGATGGGTATGTTGAGCCCATTGAATATTTATTTTTTTGTCCTAAGGGATTGAATAATGACAAAAAAATTAAAATTTTTTACAAAAAGTTGTCACTAAATGATATATTGCTCACACATGCCATGGTTATATGTGGAATTGCACCCCAAAATATATTCCGCTACTTCTCCCGAGTATGGGGATACCACATGTGTAGGACTTTTTGGGAGTCTAGTCGCGCACGGCACCCCGAAAACCAATCACCACTTTCTGGATTTCTAAGGGTGCAAATTTTTGATTTCACTCCTCACTACCTATCACAGTTTCGAAGGCCATAAAATGCCAAAATAGCACAAAACCCCCCAAAATGACCCCATTTTGGAAAGTAGACGCCCCAAGCTATTTACAGAGAGACACGTTGAGTCCATGGAATATTTAATATTTTGCCACAATTTGCGGCAATATTACAAACTTTTTTGTTTTGCACAAAGTTGTCACTAAATGATATATGGGCATATGTGAAATGACACCCCAAAATACATTCTGCTGCTTCTTTTTTTTTTGGTTCCAAGGGATTGAATAATGACAAAAAATAAAAATATATTTTTTTTTTTTTACAAAAAGTTGTCACTAAATTATATATTGCTCACACATGCCATGGTTATATGTGGAATTGCACCCCAAAATACATTTTGCTGCTTCTCCTGAGTACGGGGATACCACATGTGTGGGACTTTTTGGGAGCCTAGCTGCGTACGGGGCCCCAAAAACCAATCCCCACCTTCTGGATTTCTAAGGGCGCAAATTTTTGATTTCACTCCTCACTACCTATTACAGTTTCGAAGGCCATAAAATGCCAAAATAGCACAAAACCCCCCCACATTACCCCATTTTGGAAAGTAGACACCCCAAGCTATTTGCTGAGAGTCATGTTGTCTGAACGAAAAAAAAGAGATTGATCGGTGGGTATGCCCACCATTAGAATACCTCCCTTCATCCACCCACTTCTAATGATGGACATACATGCACCATTTATATATGCCGAAGCATGGGGGCATCCTCCCGCAAAAAAGTTATGCCACGTACACACGGTCGAACTATTCCACGGGCAAGCATGCATTGGAATTTTGACCGTATGTACGCGGCATTAGGAGCAAAATCGCTCCTCCACCCCTTATGCCCCCATGCTTCGGCATATATGCTTTTTTAACTGTGGTGGTGAAATCACCTCCTACAGCACTGGAGTCACGGCTTTATGCATCGTGGGAGCAAACGCTGTTGCTGTCAAGATAAATAAATCCACGCTGCAACTGAATGGCGTACCTGCTAAGCAAATTATGGTTAACGTTAAAACAAAGTAACATTACAGTATAACATTAAAACCTTACCATACCATACCTGCAAAGCAAATGCCAAAAAAAACTGTAAAAAATAAAACATTTTTTTTAACACAACCTGTGCCTAAAATATATATATATGCCGAAGCATGGGGGCATCCTCCCGCAAAAAAGTTATGCCGCGTACATACGTTCAAACTTTTCCACGGGCAAGCCCTCCGTCGGAATTTTGACCGTATGTATGCGGCGTTAGGAGCAAAATCGCTCCTCCACCCCTTATGCCCCCATGCTTCGGCATATATGAGAGAGAGAGAGAGAGAGAGAGAGAGAGAGAGAGAGAGAGAGAGAGAGAGAGAACAATAAAACGACAACTATTTTTGGTTTTTATATTTTATATATTTTTTTGTTTTTTTTATTTTACTTATTTTTTTATTACACTTTTTTTTGAACTGTAAACTGTAACAACTGTAACATTTCGGGTCTCTCAAAATGCGATGGCATCTTGGGAGACTCTGTGTTAGTGTGCCTAGCCTGTGAAATGCTGTACCCTATGCTAATACTTCACTAGTGTGTGGTAGCGTTCAAAACACTCACCAAGGCAAAGACCAGGATTGCCAGGACAGCGTGGACAATAACAACGGGTGTCACGCCTATATCTTGGTACAGACACGACATCTTTTTTGGGGGGCTCGTTGGGTAGGGGTACTCGGGATGGCATAAGAATAATGCCTCTCATGCAGCCGGCTTACTGCATTTGGTTGGGAATGGTGAGGTGCAGAACCGTCTGGATACAGAAGCTCTGTGACAACCTCTCTTTGGAAGAAAAGAAAGGTTAAAGTCCCACCTGAAGTTTTGCATAGCACAAAAGCATTCAGCAAAGCCAATTGAAATAAGTAAGCAGACACTTTTTTGTACCAGCGTCTGGCCTTACGGGAAGCTAGATACGGCGCCAACAACTGGTCATTGAGGTCCACCCCTCCCATATTTTCGTTATATTCGTGGACACAGAGGGGTTTCTCCACAATACCAGTCGCCGTAGAAATTTGGACCGTCGTGTCTGCATGAAGGGAGGTAAGAACGAAAACATTTTCATTATCCCTCCACTTCATAGCGAGCAAATTATTACACCGATAGCAGGCTCTCTCCCCCAGCCTAAGACAGGAATCTACAAGCCGCTGGGGAAAGCCCCAGCGATTAGGTCGCACGGTGCCACATGCTCCAATCTGATTATCAAACAAGTGACTAAACAGTGGCACGCTGGTGTAATAATTGTCCACGTACAAGTGGTACCCCTTTCCGAATAAGGGTGACACCAATTTCCACACTATCTTGCCAGCGCTTCCTATGTAGTCAGGGCAGTTCTCCGGCTCTACGTAACTATCTTTACCCTCATAAACCATAAAGCTCCATGCATAGCCTGTGGCCCTGTCACAGCACTTATAGAGCTTGACCCCGTATCTGGTACGCTTGTTGGGAATGTACTGTTTGAATGACAAGTGACCAGTAAACTTAATCAGGGACTCATCAACGCAGACAACTTTTTGGGGAGTAAACAAGTCTGCAAAATATTGGTTAAAGTGATTTATGAGGGGCCGAATTTTGAAGAGCCGATCGTATTCAGGGTCTCCACGATGACGACAAAATTCATTGTCACTGAAGTGCATGAACCGCAAGATCTGCTCGTATCGTTTCCTGGACATGGAGTTAGAGAACACGGGCATGTGGTCAGTCGGATGCGTGGACCAATAAGCCCGCAACGTCATGAATTTATGTGTGCCCATGTTGAGGGAAAGGCCCAGAAAGGTCTTAAATTCGGAAACCGTAACTGGTTACCAATCTCTGGCAAGGGAAGGCAACTGGGGATTAGCGGCGATGTGTTGACCATGTGTTGACCAGCATATAAATTGGTTTGGTCCACAATGGATCTATAGAGATCTTCCGTGAAATACAGAGAATAAAAATCAAGTGGCGTAAAATCATCTGTATCCACCTGAATACCGGGTTGGGCAGTGAATGGGGAAAGTACTGGTGCTGCAGAAGTGGTGGGCACCCAATCAGGATTGGCGTATTCTGCAGGAAGGGCACTATGGGAACGACGGGCCTGTCTTCGTCTTCTTCTTGGTGGCAGCGGGACACTACTTGTGCTTGCCACCTTGAACTGCACTTATGGGACTCACCACGTGATACTGCAGTGCTGGATGTACGTCCAGGGTGTACTAGGCCGCTGGTGCTTGCCAGTTCACCAAAAGGATGAGCGGCGCTAGTACTGGCTCTATACTCCATACGAGGGACTTGCGGTTCCTGCACCTCAACAACATCAGAAGATCAGGGTCGGGTACGCCTGACGTTAGTGGGGACCTCTTCTTCGTCGTCAGAGCTATCTGACATGGAGGCGCTGTCCTCTACAGGTTCGTATTCTGAGCCTGAATCTGACAGATCAGTGTCTTCCTCTTCAATATCTGTCATGCTCAGAAACGTGTAGGCCTCTTCACTAGTGTACCTTCGCTTTGCCATTTTGGGCTCTAAATTTAGGGGTACACTAGTGAGACTCACAGGTAAAAAAGCAGCTAGCCTGTCAGCGACTGTATAAAACGCTACAAAAAAAACTGTTAGCGATCGCAGGGATCAAGCCTGACTCTGCAAACGCTGCAGTTATGTGTGTTGTGTTTTGTAAGTGACAGTGATCGATACTGCACTTGGGTGGGCTGGGCTGGGCGGAGGGGCAAAACGCAGGTGCTAGCAGGTATCTGGATTGATCCTGCTAACAATGCGTTTTTTTTAGAACCCTAAATTGCTGGGCACGCTAGTATAGATCTGATCAGATCAGATATTGATCTGTTCGGATACTATACCACTAAGGGAGGTGTATGCTTTGCGCGTGGGTGTTAGCGGTACTGGAACTAACCTAGCACTGCCTGGGGCGACGCAGACCCTTTCTGACCCTAAAACCGAATTGATATCACCCGCCGGGTGATCAGGGGGTTAAACCTTTATTAGGTAATAAATGGCGGGTGCCCTGATGCTATAAAAAGCGAACTACCTAACCAGCGTCACCCGTAACACTTATACAGTGATCACTGGTGAAAGGGTTAACTAAGGGCAATCAGGGGGTTAAAACCTTTATTGGGTATTTATAAGGGGGTACCTGAAGCTTTATAAAAACCTGACGGGGAACCTAAATAACTAACTGGCTAACCAGCGTCACCAGTGACACTTATACAGCGATCGCTGGTGAAAGGGTTAACTCTAGGGGCAATCAAGGGGTTAAAACCTTTATTAGGTTATATATCGGGGTACCTAACGCTATAAAAACCTGGCGTTGAACCTAAAAAAAAAAAACTAGCTTCCTAGCGGGACCAGTGACACTAATGCAGCGATCAGAAAAACTATCGCTTAGTGACACTGGTAAAAGGGGGTGAAAGGGTTAACTGGGAGGGCAATCAAGGGGTTAAACCTTTATTAGGGGGGGTAGGGGGCTATCCTGGACCTAACACTAGCTGCCCTGACACTTTTTACAGTCACAACTGACACTAAATGCAGTGATCAGTAAATAAATGAACACTGCAATTAGTGACACTGTGACTGGGGGGGGGGGGTGAGGGCCGATCGGGGGGGGGGGTGACTGGGGTGAAATGTGTGCCTATGTGTACCTATGTGTCAGTGGACTGTTGGTGCACTTGCTTGTATGTCTTCACTCCACGCTGTCCGGTCAAAAAGACCGCCACGAGGAATGTGACATCACTTCCTCCTTCCTGTGTTTACATTTACACAGGGGAGGAAGCTTCTCATTGGCCAGGAGCGATCGAGAGGGGATGGCCAGAAACCAACGGCCATCCCCTCATCACGGATCGCTCCTGCAGCGAACCGGACCGCCGTATCCAGCGGGAGGGGGTCCGATCGGACCCCCCACCTGCTGGAAGGCAGGCACGTACATGTACGTGCATGTGCCTGCCTGTGCCATTGCGATGACGTACAATGGCAATACGGCGGTCCTTAAGTGGTTAAAGTGCAAAATGTATATAAATAAGACTCTTTTGGAGATGGCTTTAGATTATTATTATTATTTTTTTTTTTACAAAAAGTGAACCTTTATTTGCGGTTGCTAGAAATAATTTATGGCTGTGTAATTATCAATTTTTGTGCATTTGTACAATATTTTATGATAGAGACTGGAACAAAAATAGAAAAGTTCAAATCTTCCCTAAGCCTTTTATTAATGTTTCACTGTGTAACAAGATCATTTTTTTAATAAAGATTTAAAACCTTAAACTTTTCACTGTAAAAGTGACAAGTACGTTGTCTTTGCACTGTGACTTTTAACTATGATAATTACATGAATAAATGATCTGCAGCAGTCTGACATGTAGTCAACTACACTGCTGGGGCAATTTGGCACAATTCAGAAAAAAGACGTAAAAAGACAGGGTATGCTTTAATAATAACGAGAACAGATGTTTAAAGGGACAAAAGTAACAGAGATCATGTGTGTTGGAACAATCAATGAGCCAACTTGAGATCAAAACTAGACATGAAAGAATCTGAAACCTGAAAGCTTTAGCAGTAAGAAAAGGAGGAAAAAAAAAAAAAAAAACACTAGATCAAAACTTTACCCTTACTAATGACCCAACCACATGTATGAGCCGCTGTCCAATTTCTCCATTCACATAGGCGTTCTTTTCTATTGTTGTCAGCTGTTCCGCGAAGCCTTTAGTCCTGGTTAGCAGAGTCGGTGAACAACTGCTTTGGAAAATGCAGGACTTGAGATCATAGTTTGTATAGTAGCCTGTTCAATGCAAGTACTTAAAACCTGTACACCCTCCATTCTGAGCCTAATGTCCTGGCTTTGCTACCATGGTCTTGAGCTCTCTGATCATGAACTGTTTCATAAAGGCAAGAGTTCAAGTCTACTTTAGGAATGTTGTCTCCCTGCCTTTTTTCTCTGCACTTTATCTACAGTGCATCATTTTTCCCTTAACAAATGAGTTCTCTCTAACACTGAAGAACCTGCCTGGTTAATGTGATCATAGCTAAGGGGAGAAAGCTGTGCACACTAATTTGACCACTCTGGCACTCAAACCTCTTTATACATAGATAGTGTTTGATAAATGGCTAAAAAAGAAAGTATTATAGTACTGACAATCTTTAAAGTTCCTACATTTTCAATTCTGTGCAGAAAAACGACATATGGAATCCGATTTTTTTATCATGCCAAACACTTTCTTTTCAGGTAGTTTTATACACGTGGGCAACAACTAATTTAAGTTTCTGTCTTTGGGGAACAAGTGCCTGGAAAGCATGACACGGTTACTAACACACTCTAGGACCTACAAGTCACACTTTTATATGATTATGTCATGCATGAACCTTTCAGAGTTTGCAAAGCCTGGCATAAAAACAGTTTCCTCAGTAACTTGATCTCTGTTTTTACCTTTAGTTTACTCTGGAGCTGCTTTGCTTCCACATCTGTGCTTTTAGATGGTGTTAATTGAGTCAATGTAGGTTGATCCAAGGTCACAGGGCTCACCATTTCTAGTGACCTCTTGGCTTGGGCCAGCTGCTCAGTCATCTGCTCCATGTTTCTCTCCAAATTTTCCTTTTCATGCTGATATTCAGTAAGGTCTGAAGACAATTTCTAATGTTCATAAAAGAGAAAAAAAACAACAACCCGATTATTTAAATTGACATGAAGGCATCACACAATCAAGCAGTAATATGCAAATGTAGTTGGGATTAAAAGTAATGGGATTATATTTCCAAACCCATTGTAAAACTATTATATAAGTAATGCCTTTCAGAATGCTGGATATAAAGTGTTAAGCTGTGAATGAGTAAATAAAAAATAAAAAATAAATCTGCAAATGATAATGACATTTTAAAGTTAATGTATACACAATACTAAAGTAATGTAAAAAGTTGCCTTTTGGCTTTGTAAATGTAGTTCTACAATGTTTTTATCGGTGTGATTAAATGTTTAATATATACCTGTTGATTTGCCATTTTCTGCATTCACTCTCTGAGGACATTTTTTTTTTTAAACAAGGTGACCACTGGTTTCTGATTCTGCAGGACAATTGTCTTCCTGTACTTTCATCTAATCTGCTGCAGTAAAGGCCCCTTTGCTAGTCAGCTGCTCTTATCATTTAACAGGTGAGACAGGGAAATATGTAAATATAACTGCCCCTTTTGCTGGACAGCCTGGCCTGTTACAGTTAGTAGAGAAATAACAGATCTACTGGCAGGCTCCACATATGTCTTTTTTTTAAATGCTGCCTATAGTTCCATTTTAATTTACATGTATGCAGATATCTCTATATAATTCTAAGAGAAGTAAATGGGGTCTTGCCTTTGCTGATTATTCCAAGAATGACAATTTCCTCGCTGTGATAACAATTTGTGCAATGCTCTGAAACTGACTTGAAATATATTGCCAATAAGTACCGTAGTCATAATTATGTTGTGCCTTTTGTGCTACAGGTTAGTTCTAGGTCAGGGAATCAAAGTATTGAATATAGATATTAGCATGACAGCCAGGCAACCAGCAGTTAGAATTACAACCTCCATAATTTACTCAATAAAAGTTTTGTTTAATGTCATGAAATGGGGAGTTTGGGCTGGGCGTCAATGTGAGCGGACGTGTGCTGGATTAGCTGCTGATCGATAGCTTGCTATCAGCTGAGGGCAGGTATACCAGTGCAGGTGGCTGGAAGCTGGGACGTGGCGTGTGATTGCTGTGGGGATAGATGTAGAAAGACAAAGCAGAGAGAGGAAAGAGCGGTGAGGTGCTGTGATGTGCTTAGCTGAGTTGAGCCAAGCCGGAGGGAGATCGAGTTGAGCCGTTGTAAGTCGCTATAAATCCCAGCGTGAACATTCGGCGGGTCTTCCACACCAAAACCCGAATCACATGCTATGTACCCGTGCCCTGAGCTCTATGATTTATGAGCTTGGCGCTTAGTGCTCTTAGTGATCCATGTCCTGAGTCCTGAAGTATCGAGGGTATCAGGAGTATATGAAATGCTTGATATTTGAAGTACCAGAAATACCTGAAAGTGTGAAATATTTGAAAAATTGGAAATATTCAAAAGTTTGAAATATCTGAAATATAGGATAGTTCTGAAAATATCATAGTAATTTGAAATATCTGAATTACTTATAATAACTGTATATTTTAATTATTTGCAGTTTTTGAAATTTTCGAGCCACTAGCTGTTAGGCTAGGGATAATTAATAGAGCTATGCAGAGAAGGAATAGAAGGGATGGAATAATGAAGGCCCAGAATATCAAGAACAGTTATGAGTTTTCCTCCCCAAAAATATTGCCAAAAGATAAAAAAAAAAAAAAAAAAACAGGGGAAAAGCTGAAAAAACCTCTAGGATACATTACTACTGAAGCTTCAGCAATACAGCACACACAGCATTAACCGATACAGATAATGGAAAAGCAAAATCATCAGGAGAAGACCCCGGAATACACACTAATAGAGGTGCAGAGGAAGGAAGCTTATATTATACAGAGGAGGAAAGGGGGAACAAGGAGGAGGAAAAGATATCTGGAAGTAAATCTGTTATCAAAGAGCGCATCTAAAATGCACAGGGAGGAGAACCAACCTCACAATATATATTTGAAGCAGTACAAATATGCAATATTACATTAATCACATTATTAAGCCAATTTCAATATTTACAGGAGGAAGTTACCATTATACACCATGAGAATGCACAACTGCTGTGGAGGATAAAATAAGCAATGTTGACAATACTTTGGCCTTTATGTAACAGGATCTAAAAGCAGTGGGTTTACAGTCCAAACACCATGCTAATTACATAGACACGTTAGAAATCAGCTTACACAGTAATAATGTCAAGATATCTGGCCTCCTGGAACAGATGGAAGAAAGTGTTAACCTTTAAAATCTATTATTCTGATTAATCAGAAGATATGATATGGGTTAAAAGAGAATTCTATTGACAAGGAAAAGAAAGGTTTAACATAACACCATTTATTAAAAGTAGTTGAAAGTCTAGCTAACACACAAATCTCTATCTATGGTCTTACATCAAGGAAGAAAATACTAGGTTGAAATATAATATTTACATGCAGGAATACAAAGTATATTCTCTAAGACAGTGATCTACAAGCATATTTCGTTACAAGCAACACCTTAACCATAATTACCCATCCTTACAAAGTTCCACTCTTGAGGACTGGTTCCCAAAAAGAGACCGTTACCTCCCCTTTGCTCGGAGTATCTTCCCTTCATACTGATGCCCCATAGGCTGCCTTAACTCGAGCATGATTGGAGGGCTTACTACAAAAGTCGGCCCCCTTTCATGCAAATCCTTGTGACTATTCTGGGAAGAAGATTTAATTGGATTTCCCCAGGAACTTAGCAATTGATTATGGTTGCCTCCCTTCATTGCATACCCCAGCATGGGGTCCTTTGATGTGAGTAGGTGTAGAACAATGGAATTTGTTCTCCATGGTTGGAGTCTCGGCCCCGCTTTGACTGCTCTTAACAAGCACCTGGGGGGAGGCATTTTACCTGGCTTTCATAGATGCCAGCCAAATGAGATCTATTTCTAATTACAATATTTTACAGATATTAGTGAAGATTTCACATAAACTCATAAGGCAACAAAAGAAATGCTATAGAATTTATTGGTGATCTTTGACAACCCCCCCCCCCCCCCCCAGGAAAGTGTCCATGCCCATTTATTGTTAAAATGCTGCATTTTGGCAACAGAGATAAAATAATTGCCTTGGCACGAATACAGGGCATTATAGAAGTTGAAGGGTCAAAAATAAAAAAAATAAGGGTAGAATATTCAGAAGTTAAAAAGCGTCTTTGTAAACTCCAAATAATACCCCAGTAGATGGACTTTTGTCCGAAACATGTTGGGTTACTAGCCTATTGTATTTTCGTTACCACGCTTTTTTTATGTGATCACTTCATGATTGGTGACTGTACATTTTTATCTATTTTTTTAAAAAAGTAGGAATGCTTATTAAATTTATTAGACATTGTACATGAGACAGTTATTACACATTGTACATGAGACAGTTATTAACACATCACTCAGCAATACTTGCACTAACAACCATATTTCTCTGTCGTTAAACACAATAGTGAGGTCATCAGCCCAATTGTAATCCTTGCTCTCCGTGCCACCTCCTCCCTCAACCATATTGGGGATCATTGTATATGTTACATCAAAAAAAAAAAAAAAAAAAAGGGTACCAGGACTTATACAACCTACACCCCATTATATTGAGCAGAAGGTAAGCAAGAAGGAGATGGAGGAGAGAGAAGGAAGGGACAAGGGCAAACAGACGAAAGGAGACGGTTAACACATGGGAGGGTAGAGAGAAAAGCAAACAAAAAGAGAAAGAAAAGGGGGACAAAGGGGGGGACCAGGAAGAGAGGGCAGCCCGTGTCCCTTAGGTAGACTCGGCCATCCCGGAGCGTCTTTCGGTTTCAGTACCCCACGACAGTACAAACATGTCACATTAAACAGTAATGATAAAACAAAAATCGCACAGAACTAAATGCCTAGAAATAAGAGTCCAACATTAGGCACTCATTCCACTATGTTGATGGCATAGGAGTGACCAAACCGTCACAGAGAAGGAAAATGGTGTACTGGACGAATGTGTTCATGCGGGTAAACTTGATTGTAAACATCAGTGAAAAGTAGATAAATACTTCTTACCGGAACAGTTGGACTCACACAGTCATATGACGGTTGAGTCTAGAAGGCTTGAGGTCACAATCTGGGACCAAGGAGTGTAAGGAGAGAGGTCAGTTGAGCTGGTGGAGGAGCTCCGGGCGGTTGTAGGCTCAATGGTGGATCCTTTCAGATGGAACGTCAAAGGTCAAAGTAATCAAGCTCAGACGCAGCCCGTTGTACCAATACTCCAACCTCCAATACTCCAGGGGGGTGTTTGTGAAGTTTTAAACCAAAGCAATGGAGAAAAAGAAAAAAAGGCTCCACATGGTGCGGGTCAAACGATATAAAAACGTTGGTTTATTGAAGTCAAAAGGTAATGAATGACTTGGTGATCACATAAAAAAACAAAATGAACTTAAAAGCAATGTGGGGTACCAACAGCTCGCCCGACGCGTTTCGACATATGTGTCTTCAACTGGGGCGTGTCTTCAACTGCCCCAGTTGAAGACACATATGTCGAAACGCGTCGGGAGAGCTGTTGGTACCCCACATTGCTTTTAAGTTCATTTTGTTTTTTTATGTGATCACCAAGTCATTCATTACCTTTTGACTTCAATAAACCAACGTTTTTATATCGTTTGACCCGCACCATGTGGAGCCTTTTTTTCTTTTTCTCCATTGCTTTGGTTTAAAACTTCACAAACACCCCCCTGGAGTATTGGAGGTTGGAGTATTGGTACAACGGGCTGCGTCTGAGCTTGATTACTTTGACCTTTGACGTTCCATCTGAAAGGATCCACCATTGAGCCTACAACCGCCCGGAGCTCCTCCACCAGCTCAACTGACCTCTCTCCTTACACTCCTTGGTCCCAGATTGTGACCTCAAGCCTTCTAGACTCAACCGTCATATGACTGTGCGAGTCCAACTGTTCCGGTAAGAAGTATTTATCTACTTTTCACTGATGTTTACAATCAAGTTTACCCGCATGAACACATTCGTCCAGTACACCATTTTCCTTCTCTGTGACGGTTTGGTCACTCCTATGCCATCAACATAGTGGAATGAGTGCCTAATGTTGGACTCTTATTTCTAGGCATTTAGTTCTGTGCGATTTTTGTTTTATCATTATTATTTTTATAATTTATGTTGATTACATTTATTATTATTGAAGCGCTACACTGTTTTTATTATTTTACCTGTTGAACTTTGTTTGTTTTTGGTGCTGGCTGCTGTTGTGGCCGTTGTGGCCATCTTTTCACAAACTATAGCGCAGTGTTTTCCCTCTTTACATTAAACAGTATGCCAGCGTTGTGAAGCACACAGTCCTTCAACCTTTAGGTTCTCGTACTCCACCATGTCCAGCTATACAGTCACATGCTCAGCCTGCACCCAGGGTGCCCAGACCTTCTCAAATTTCTGGGGACAGTTACATGCCATATATGTGATTTTATACAAGGGTAGAACCGCATTTATGCATACCTTCCACGCTGAAAGTTGAGGGGGGTCCGGTAGCTTCCACTTGGAAAGTATTGTTTTCCTAGCATAATAAGGAGCATAGAAAACAAATAGCGCACCGTACTTGGTAGTATTTAAATTGTCAGTAATGCCTAAGAGAAATATCAAAGGGTCTCTGTCCATTTTTATTTAATTTTTAATAAAACCATAACTTTTTTATTTGGATTCATGCACTGTGGAGGCTCTTTTTTTTCTATATTTCCATGATTTCATAACTCTGACTGGAAGCTATTGGGAGTGCCGCAGATCGTTCCAGCTGGTGATCACCTTTGCATGCAGGCATGTTCACCTGCCAGGATTTCAGGTGCCAGTCATGTTTTGAGATGTGGCCAAGGTATAAGATCACACCATCATTTCCCAGTTAAGATCCACTGGAGTGGATGACTCAAAGGTTCGTTTGACCCACCATTACACGACCTGTGTGTTCACCATCTGTGGAAGCGTATTAAATTTGTTTGTTGTCACACCCACGTGGTTTCATTTATCATCACTTCTGAAGAAGCGCCACCCCTAATTTCCTTGTAAACAGGATCATATAACATCTGCGGGAGGAGCTTCCAGCCACAGTGATTCATTTTTCACAGACTGTCCTTGTTTGATTTCTTTTCACAAATACTTTTTTTTTGGCTATATTGTAGCAGTATTTGTCACATATTGATCTTCATAGATAATTTTTTTGGCTGGTTTGTGTGTAAAGAGGTCTTATTTGGTCACATCACAGCAGTATTTGTTTTATATTGATACACTTTGTTGCAGAATTCTATGTTACTGGTTCACATTAATCAGCAGACACCTGTGCATTCCTTATCCTTGGGGTATTGCTCCAGGAACTTCCTTTAGAAGTATTTGTATATTTGCTGTGCACTTGTATACTGCTGGTAGTCACTCATTTAGCACTCATCCCATGAGGTGACTCCTGGGATTTTCATACATTTATTTTTCTTCTTATAGCACTGCATTTTATATTTTTCAAACTCCAAATAACATGTGGAATGTTATACCCAGCTAAACTGAGGATTATGTTTAAAGACGAGACAATTTTTTTGATAATTACAAAAAGGCCACAATATGGCTGGATAAAAATGAGCAACATTTGTCTTCTGATTGTAGAGACTGACCCAGCTGAGAAAAAGTCACTGGATTTTTTTCTTTTTTTTTTTCCTGCCCTAAACATTATGAGCTAAAAGTAGGGGGGGGGGGGGGGTGATGCAGCTAGGTGCAGATTATTTATTTTTTATTTTTTTCATAACGCCTGTTTTTTTTTTCCTTGGCGAAAATGTTTTAGAATGAGGGTTTGTGAGGTTGAGTGTGTTTTGGATGGGTGTTGGAGGGTCTGCGCGTTTTTTTTTCTTCCTCCTCCCCTCTCTCTTTCTCCGTCTGCCCCCATCGAGCAGCTCTCTCACATATGCACATATGTCAGAGTTGTTATAAGATTAAGATGTGCTATAATTTACTTTTTAAATACCGGGTTATGTTTCCTTCTTTATCTTGGTTACAGGTATAACAAATGGGATGGCTAACGAGTTGGTATTTATATCCTGGAATGTGAGAGGATTGAAGGCTAGGGTTAAAAAAAGGGCTATTTTGGTAGATTCTCTGGGTTTGTTATAAATATTTGGGGATGAAGGTCTCTTCAAATTTAAAGGAATATATTAATTATAACCTAGCTCCCATATTAGATAAGTTTAAGATGAAGAGTAAACTATGGTCCAAACTAACGTTGTCAGTTGTAGGGTGAGCAAATTTAACAAAAATGGTGTGGCCCCACAGTTACTCTATATCTTATACAATTCACTGACCTGGATACCACTTAAAGGATTTAAAAAAAATAGACTGCCTGTTTTAAATGTTGCTATGGAAGGAGCAAAATGCTAGAATTAAACACATTACAACTTCCCAAAGATAAGGGTGGCCTTGCTGTTCCAATTTCTAAAATGTATTTTTTAGCAGCACAACTACAACAGATTGCCGTATGGGAAGTAATAGATTGGGCAGACCCTATTCAATCAATAATTCTGAGTAGCTCTTCACAATACCATTTGATAGCGCAAATAGAAACAGGTAGCCTGGTTGATGGGCAATGCCCAACTCTTGGACTTATACATAAGGTCTGGCAGGAAATGAAATGTATTATGCAATATATTTACATATCAGCATACTCCCCCTTGTGGGGGTAATAAAAATTATAAGGAACTAGACAAATTAAAAGGATTTGGAGTATGGAGAGAAAAGGGTATAAAATATATTGCACAGCTTTATATCGACAATTTATTAAAAACATTTCAAGATTTACAGAAAACACACATACTGCCTTCTAATACCTTTTTCAATATTTACAATTGTGCCATGCCCTACAGAGTCAGTTTATAGATAAAAAAAAAAAGTTAAGATACAAAATATGCCACTTATGGAAACAGGTTAAGAAGGGTTTGATCTTCACTCTCTATGGTCGCCTAACTGAGCAGACAAGAGTAACCAATAGCTTCTTAGTTAGAAAAGGATGGGAAAAAGACCTTGGAAAAATGACAGATGAAACATGGCAGGGTATATTGGAATCCATACAAATTGTATCAATATCTTCACAGCAATGCTTAACTCAATTATACATAATACATAGAGCTTATAGGACAAGAGCTATACTATATCAATGGGGACAGGAAACAAAATGTTCAAGTGTATCTGCTGACTTAGGCCCCTTTCACACTGCCGCGCCCATACCGTCGGTGGTACCATCGGATTTGCAGCGCATTTCGGCCGCTAGCGGGGTGTTTTTACCCCCGCTAGCGGCAGAGAAAGGGTTAAAACTACATGCAATATGGCAGAATAGCGGCATTTTGCTGGCGGTAATGCAGTGCTGCCCCATTGATTTCAATGGGGAGCAGCGGTAAACACACCGCTCCTTCAGCGCTCCAAAGAAGCTGCTGGCAGGACTTTTCCTGACGTCCTGCCAGCACACCGCTCCAGTAGGAAAGCTCTCGGGCTTTCACACTGGAATGAATGGAGCAGCAGCTTGAGGGTGGATTGCAGGCGCTATTTCTAACGCTATAGCGCTTGCAAAATGCCCTCGGTGTGAAAGGGGTCTTAATGCATATGCTTGGGAATTGCCCTTAATTGTTTCGATATTGGGAGACTGTGATAGAAACGATTAACCAGGTGTACCATACCCAGTTAGACATAGATTCAAAAATATGCTCCTTAGGATACTTAGAAAAATAAGTATATACCCCGGCAACCAGATTAATCCTTAATAGGATACTATTTATTGCAAGAAAATTAATAGCAATGAAATGGATATTCTCCAGAAGCCCAACATATGAGGAATGGCAGATACAGGTGGATGATGTATTGTTAAAAGAATGGCAGGTATACAAGAATAGGGGTTTAACAAATACATTTGGTGAAATTTGGGGACCCTGGCTGTTGTTACCAGGATTGCCACCATTTATTTTAGGACTAGATGGAACATAGGGGTAAATATATAATTTACCAGTTATAGAATAATTAAGGTAGGATGACTCAAGAAAGAATGAATTGTGAGGAGAGCTTATGGACGGAAGGAAATTGGGGATGGGAGGGGGAGAGGGACTGGGGATGGAGGGGGATTGGGGATGAAGGGGGAGATTGGGGAGAGAGGAGGGGGTAGGGAAAATTGGGGCTAGGGGAGTTTTTTTTTTTAATGATCTTATACATTAATGTGTTTGGCATGTAACATGTTTGTGTTGTATGAATTCTGGAAATATGTTTTTTTTTTTTTGGTTTTCCATGTTAAACAAGGGATAGGGCAGACAGCGGACATCACCTATGTGTGATAAATTCCTTTAATGCTTAAACATAATATTTAGAATTACATAGAGATAATGGGCAGAAGATATACAATTATAAAACTTTAAGAACACAAACCACAGGTTTCACACAATCAATCCATTTAAACTGTTATGGAAGTCTAGACACAAGAAGGGGGTTCCATTGGCAGGATCAAAGGAAAGATTCACAAAATGTCTTATAGAGGTGTCAACTGGTAATAAGATAATACAGGCACCATACAGACATTGTTTGCTCAGAACCCAAGGGCCTCCAAATGGTGATACCTGGTACATTAATAAAATAAAGACATAAATCACAGCAACTATTCAAAAATTGAACCCAAACATATGTGTAAGGGATCAAGAAGGAGAGTAGGGGTTTGTATTTTCTAGTGATGTCTGCCAAATAATAGCTACAACACACACGCTACCTACCTTTTATAGCTCATTTTTAAAGATCTACCGAGCTGTCTAGTGAGGTTTTTGTTGTGATAAGTCCACTTGTAGAAGGCCCCCTATGAAAATGTCAGTGGATCATAAAAAGGGTGGAGTAGCCATATATTGCAGGTGTATGTTGGCCAACTTGTAATAGGGATCACAGAGTAGCTAGTAGTCCAAACTCAATGAAATGATACTCCAACCATTGACTTCAGAACAGCAATTTTTCAAATGTAAATTGATGTGAATTACTCACGGTAAGTTGATCCGAGAGGAGTTAACTCTATTGCTGGATAAGATTGAAGTGTATTAATTGTGAGGCGTGATTCGCAGCTTAGTCATAGGTTCCCTGTGATCAGCATGGGTAGCCTCACAGAGTTTAGGATATCATTGAAAAATGTCCACTAAATTGGAATTCAGCTCCTGATGATCCTCTTCAGTAAGGATGAGCTCCAATGTGTTCGCACAGCCCACGTGCAGAGCCCTCCAGGAAGTCGGCACTGCGCTAATCACAGGCAGTGAGACATTGTCCCGATGCGCAGCTGCAGAGATCGGGAAATGTCTCACTACCTGTGATTAGTGCAGAGCAGTGCCGGCTTCCTGTCGGGCTCTGCACATGGGCTGTGCGAACATGCTGGAGCTCATCCTTAGTCTTGCATAGGGAGCCATACGGAGTTCGAGGCTACCGTATGAATATCAGTGAAGCTAAAGACAGTGTTCGAGGCTAACATCGAAATGTCCTTGAAATTGTGATCAGCTCCGATCCCCATTAAATCTGAGGGGGGGGGGAGATTTGGGATTTAGCATGAGTACAAGTTGCTTACATAGCAATAGAGCAGTAAATATACAGCTAGTATTGCGTTCAGTCTGAGGGATCCTTCAGGATCTGCACTGCATTCCAAAACTGGCCTTTTGACTTTATCTGACCAACCCCCTTCCTTTTCTAGAGATTGGTGATATAGCTGGGGGTAGTGTTGTGGATGGCTTTGTATGTTGTGGTCTGTATTTTGAATGTTATACGTTGTGCTAGCGGAAGCCAGTGAAGGGACTGGCAGAGAGGGGCAGCAGTCACAGATTGGTTAGTAAGGTTTATAAGTCTAGCAGCAGGATTCATGATAGACTGAAGGGGGGATAGTCTGTGTATAGGTAAGCCAGTGAGGAGGGAGTTGTAGTAGTCAAGGCAGGGGATACCCAGGGACTGAATAGGTTGTCTGTTGTGTCATTAGTTAAGTGGGAGCGAATTTTGGAAATGTTGTGGAGGTTTAAGGTGGCAAGATTTAGCCAGTGCTTGGAAGTGGGGCCCGAAAGAAAGGTCAGAGTCAAGAATTACACCTTGCAATAAGGTGTAGAGGGACCAATAATTGTGCTAATGATCTCAATGGTAAAGTCATGCAGGGGAGGGACGGTTGGGGAGGAGGAAAGGAGAAAATATTACAAACTCCGTTTTAGACAGACTAAGTTTGAGGAAATGGTGCGACATCCATACTGCTATATTTCTCAATAAACTTGTGATATGTGAAGAGACTGAAGGGGTGAACAGGGGAGTAGAAAAATAATTCTGGGTGTTGTCAGCAAACAGGTGGTATTGGAAGTCATGGGAGGTGATCAGCTGGCCCAGGGAAGAGGTGTAGAGAGAATAAAAGGGGCCTGAGGACAGCACCTTGGGATACCCCAACAGAAAGAATAAGAGGAGCAGAGGAGATAAAGTTGTATGTGGCACTGAAGGTGCGCTGAGATAGGCAGGAGGAGAAATAGAGTAACAGAGTCGCAGAGGCCAAGGGAATAAAGTTCATTGAGGAAAAGTGGGTGGTCAACTGTGTCAAAGGCAGAGGAAAGGTTTAACAGTGTGGGTATGGTGGAATGGCAGTTAGTTTTAGCAGTTAGTGGGTCATTCGTGAGTTTTAATAGGACAGTTTCAGTGGAATGTTACCTGCAGAAGCCAGACTGCAGTGGATCAAGAAGGTTATCGGTGAGGTAGGAACTCATACCTCTTGGAGGCAAACGGATGCAAAGAGAAGGGCCTAAAATTGTTCAAATGGGTGGGGTCCAGTGAGGGTGTTTTAAATAAGGGGTAATCAGTGCATGTTTGAGAGGGGAGGGAAAGGTGCAGGTATAGAGTGTGAGATTGAAATGTGGGAGTGTAGGATAGTGCAGCCTAGTGAATTTCTTTTAAATGCAAGTTAGACTATTACAGCGAGTAAAACTGGCTGTTTTAACAGAGTGCAGTTTTGTAAGTAAGAATTGCAGATTGTAAATTATCAAGGTCTCTTTACAAGACATCTAGAAATTAAGCATATTTTAAAGTTATTGTTTACCAATTTTACCTGAAACAGATATTTTTATTTTTATTGATTGCTGTGAAAAATTAACTCCTGTGGCAAGGTAATGCAACCAGAATCATTACATACAAAGCTAAATGATGGTGCGACATTGTTCTGGTGGACTTTCCATAGCATGCAACAAACAAATGGTAATGGATAAACTTTTATCATGTATTTACTAAGTATCTGTATGCACAGATAGAGATTGAAAACAACAGTTACAGATAGAGCAACTCAGAATAGAGTTTTTCTGAAAGAGACTCCTATTCCCTGCCACATATTCTCAGATCCACCTGCGCTCCCACACACACACAAATCTGTTAGTAAATAAGTCCAAAAAAGGTATCCTTGTTTGCTACAAATTTGAAAGAGTAATTTATATTTCACTTAAACTGTGATAGCTAAATCTATAAAAGCAATTTTTCTTGTGGCAAATTATGCATTCAGAACTGCCTGGTAATTTAATGTACCTTTTTGAGTTTTTAAACCTGTGGCCAATAAAAAAATAAAAATAAAAAATCATAAAAACCAGCATATGCATACAAAAGCAAACCCCACTGGGTGAAAGTACATACCTTCAGTTTTACTGTTCCAACATCTAGAGTGCCCATGAACCCCTGAAAAGCTATACTAAGTACCCATTTCCTGAAAAGTCAAAACACATGCATGTCCACGCATAAACTTCACTATGTAAAATGTAAAGTCCTCAAGAACTTTAGTGAGAGGCCTGGTTGTTCCCACATGGGATAGGAACATGACTATGCTCTTACATCCAGAAAGCCAGAATTTGCATAGGTAGGTCAGGAGAAGTCTGACACTGGAGGTGGGGGAAAAGTGCCTGGAAACTTGCTTTTAACAGTAAGCTGGGGACCTCAAAAGGTAAAAGAACCAAGTGGGTCATTCATTTTGCCAATATCTACAAAAATGCAATTGGTTTGGGATGGGTTATGCAGTTAAAAATGCCACAATTCCGTCTTTGTTATAGCTTAGGATGGATGATCTCTTTAGCGAGTTGAAAATATACTTTAGACCATGTAATAGCAGCCAATGGAAATACTTCATCAAATCTAATACAATTAAATATTGTATTAAAATTATTTTGTAGGTCTTCTGGAGGGTAAATAAATTGGAGCAGCTGTTGTGAGTAATATTTTGTTGGATGATCTTAGGTTGTGTTTTGTGTTTCATCTCCTGCGTACACATCATAGCCAGTGAACCTCACTCTACATAACCTTGACTGGGGATTGATGTATGTAAAAGCCAAGCTGGAAAGGGATACAATAACAGATGCTCGTTGTTTATCTCCACTGAGTAGGACTTACCAACTTCAACAGCAGCCAAAGTACTTTTCTTCCATTTGCACAAATGTTGTGTTCAGAGACCACTTTATTAGAAATATAATTAAAATGGCTACAAACTGCTAATTACTGTCAACTGGTGCCCAATCGACATGGAAAGGATATGTCACTACACAGTTATTCAACAAACTAGTTTCAGCATTCAAATGAGAAAAGCATTGTTAATTAAAGCATACATTGTGGGAAAAAAAGTGAAATTGAATTCTAACACTCATATTATCTTAGCAAGCACTTCAAGTTGATGAGAAGCAAATTCAATAAATATGCATAATTTACAAACATATTGGTATGTTTAATATATACAGAGCAGACAAATCTAACAAGATTTTTGAGAGCTGTACTAAAATCAAGGGGAAAAAAAAGATATATATATATATATATATATATATATATATACACACATACACACACACACACACACACACACACACACACACACACACACACACTCACACAGATGCAATGTATTATGTAAGCCTGCCCATAAGTGACAACTACGTTTGCAGAAACGTGGCCATGATCTATCACCTTATATATAGGGTCTGGGGACTCCAGCAGGGAGATATAGCCAGTCATAACTAACACATATGCGGCTGGTCAAATCAAGAAAAAAATAACATTACAGTCATGGCCAAAAGTTTTGAGAATGACACAAATATTAATTTTTAAAATGTCTGCTGCCTCAGTTTCTATGATGGCAATTTGCACATACTGCAGAATGTTATGAAGCGTGATGAGATGAATTCCAATTAATTGCAAAGTCCCTCTTTGCTATGAACATGAACTTAATCCCATAGAAAACATTTCTACTGCATTTGTGAAGAAGGCTTCAGGGCGCCCAAGAAAGTCCAGCAAGTGCCAGATGGCAGCAGGCAGGTGTGAGTGCATCTGCACACACACACAGCGAGGCAAAGAATTTTGGAGGATGGCCTGGTGTCAAGAAGAGCAGCAAAGAAGCCACTTCTCTTCTGGAAAAAAAATCAAAAATCAGGGACAGATACTCTGCAAAAGGTACAGGTATTGGACTGCTGAGGACTAGGATAAAGTAATTTTCTCTTACAAATTTCCCCCTTTCTGATTGTTTGGGGCATCCAGAAAAAACCCTGTCTGGATAAAAAAAGCAGAGTGCTACAATCAGCTCTGTGTCATGCCAACAGTAAAGCATCCTGAGACCATTCATGTGTGGGATTGCTTCTCAGCCAAAGGGAGTGAGCTCACTCACAATTCTGAATAGGAACACAGCCATAAATAAAGAACGATACAAAAACATTCTCCAAGAGCAACTTCTCCCAACCATCCAAGAACAGTTTGTTGAGGAACACTGCTGTTTCCAGCACAATGGAGCACTTGCTATAAGACAAAATGTGATAACCAAGTGACTTGGGGAACACAAAATCTAATGTTGGGTCCATGGCCAGGAAACTCCCCAGACCTTAATCCCATTGAGAACTTGTGGTCAATTCTCAAGAGGTGGGTGAAGAAAACCCCCCCCACAAATTCTCACAAACTCCAAGAATTGATTATGCAAGAAGGAGCTGCCATCAGTCAGGGTGTGGCCCAGAAGTGGATTGACAGCATGCCAGGGCGAATTGCAGAGGTCTTTTTTTTTAAAAAAAAGGATCAAACACTGCATATATTGAATTTGCATAAGCTTAATGTAATTGTCAATAAAGGCCTTTGACAGTTATGAAATGCTTGTAATTATACTTCAGTATACCATACTAACATCTGACAAAAAGATCTAAAAACACTGAAGCAGCAGACTTTGTGAAAATGAACGTGCGTCATTCTCAAACCTTCTGGCCACGGCTGTACATCTTTGCATTGCATGCATAATTTTCCACATTTTATCTCTTTATAAATGCTACAAGTGTAGAAATAAATGCAGTGAACTCCTAACATCCTGTTTGAGCTGACAGCACAGTACCTTTGCTGCATTCATTTATAAATGTGTCAGCCCTCCACTGCTGGACTACAGAACATCTACACTTATGTGATGGGGATGAGGAGAGGGGAGAGGGTTCTATAATCCAGCATGGGAGCCAGCTCACTGCAGTGAGTTTGGAGCTCAAAAGCAGTCTAATCTGCAATACTTGTATGTTTATTTAGCGTTGTAAACTTGTATCTGTAAAGCTGTTTTGAATTTGTGAAGATCCTTTCTCAAGTACAACACAAATGAAACAAAGACACACACAAACACTATATAGTGTATGTGTGTCAAGATACATTAAGATAGTGACCAGAAATAAGCAGTATATAGAAAATACAAAGAACTCTTAGAATGGACATTAGTGAAGCGTTTACATCCCTGTCTAGCTATGCCAACAATACTTTTATAAATCTAACAAATTTATAAGTTTACAGGCCCCTTAACAAGAAATAGCATGGACAAATTGGCAATAGTTAAAATGCAGTCAAGACTATTATTCATTCACTGCTAGGCTTGCCTACAGATTGAAAGACTTTTCCCAATCACTCATGTAAAAGCTGTTCTCTGTCAAACAAACTTATTGCAATCCTGAAGTCTCTTCTGCCAAAATGTTAAGCAATTGACAGTATTATAAAAGAGTTCCAACCAAAGAGATAACTACTTATTAGAGTTGAGTACCCTGTGGAGACCATTGAGAACCTTCTGACTAATTGGACATTGGTAGATTAATTCTCTTTTTACTCTAAAAGCGGTATTTTAACACCCTTTGCACTCTGTCAGCACAGTATATGAATGACACAATAATACTAAGCACGCATAATAAGGAGAAATAAAAAAAGTTAAATTAGAACTTCATGTCATACAAATGTGTCAGGCCAAGAACAATTTTTAACCACAGACATTGAACATTTATCTTAAACAATCTGATGTCGACACCTTATTGATGTGAAGCTTCCTAATTATAGCTAATTGCATATCAAATATATATTTTAATATCTGAACTGCAGACATCTAATAGAGATGAGGGTATCTTTGGAGTTTTTTTTTTTTTTGCTTGAGACCAACATGACAAATGAGTCGGACAGCACTATTATGAGGTCACCTTGAAAATGGGCTGCAATTAGCACAGACACTTACTTACGGAGATGTCCAAAAATCTGACAAACGCTAAACTGCCACGGGGCACTTCTATTTCTTCACAGAAGTACAAAATGATAATAGTTTTCTGCTTCACAGTATAAAGCCTCCAACATACTGTATGATAAAGGATGGGCAAATCTGCCATCTACTGGATGTTTGTTGAACTAAGCATGAAGTGTGCAAACCCCGAACTTGGTGTTAAACCCCAAAAAAGTCTATGGGAGAGGAATCTTGGTACTTAATTCTGGCCTTTTTTAAGAGTAAAAGGCTGACTGGTCAAAAATATGGCATGGGAAGCTGGGCAATGCAAAAAAAATAAAAAATTGAATTGCATGAAGTTGTTACTACTTAGGGCTCCTTCACACGGGCAGGCTCCACCAGCGGATCCACCTGCTCAGCAGTAGATTTATCCGCCAATCCCCGCTGAGCAGGCGGATGACAGGTCCGTGTCTGCTCCGCTTATGCAGAGTGGACATGGCCACAGCCGGCTTTCCTCTACTAGCGGATGGATGTAAAGGGATATAGATTTACATGTAACTGTCATCCAATCTGCCAGACGGATGGGGAATAGACCCCCCATCCCTCTTTTTTTGGCAGACAGAATCAGATTGGATGTCAGTGGATGTCCATTTACATCCACCGCTCCATAGAGGGAAATGGATGGTCCAATCTGGTCCGCCTACAAAACTGACAAGTGGACCAGATTGGTCCACCCATGTGACTGTGTAAATACAGCTGGGTAAAACAAAAATGGTGTCGGTCTTCATTCCAGGCTGCAAAGCAACAAAATGTGATTATTTTAAAGGGGGTGATTCTTTTCTATACCCACTGTATTCTGAATATTACTCATATAATAATTATTAGGTTGTCCACACAATATAGCAGGCTCTCAAGCATAATCTCCATATGTTGAAGGATTCACTCAGAACCAGTATTTATAGACATATCCTTGGACCAGACACTCAAGGTCTGGCAGATGGACATGGCTTAAATTGGCAGGTTGCAAGGCAGGGCCCACAAAGGCAGAATACGGCCTTGGAAAGGGCATCTAGGCATTTATCCACAGGGACTTTACAACTGCAATATTCTCCACAGTTACAATGAGAGTCTTATTAAGAAAGTCTTTAAAGCAGAGCTATTGTAAACTAGAGTTCCTATGAATCCATGGAAATAGTTTATTTGAATGGGCAGGATTAAAAGGTGTAAGGTCGGGGGGTGGGACAGTAGTCTCTTGGCCTGTCCCTCAACAGCACAAAAGCATTGGGTGAGTCAGACCAGGAGTCACTATATGATGTGCAATGACATCCTGCTTGCTCTAACATAGGACTACTGAGGGGAAGTTACATGACTGGTGGCTAAGGGAATAGCAGGGATCTTTGCCACTGGTCTTGTAAACAGGAAATTAGGATGACACAGCAGGGTTGAGCACTGATTCAATGGAGGATATAAAGGAAGCAGAACACTTTTATGAGAAGAGCTAAATAATTTAGAATAAGGTAAGGAAAGGACCTTTTATCTAAGAATAGTTCTGCCTGGAGTTCAGCTTTAAACCCAAAAAGCAAATATATTGCAGCTTACCAATCATTAGGTATGGTGGCTGCATTCATTTTCTTTCTTTATGTTTTCACCTGCAGATCTGACCAGTAACACCTCCTATATTAGAGTGGTGCCACCCTGGATGAATGAGCACAAGGGGCACAGCAGACAGCAGCATTGTTGGTCGGGGGACGGGAGTAAAATGAGTGTTAAATACACTAACAAACTAAAGCCAAACTCCAGCTCACACTTTATAATTTGTTACAGTTGTTTTCTTTTAGCATATTAGCTTTTAGCACAAAGGTTTTACATAAATAAATAAAACCCGATCATTGTATGTCCAAAAGCTACATACTAAATGTTATGTTCAGCGCTGCACATGTTGTCAGCAGACCATGAAATTATAAGCGAAAGCAATTGAACTGTGTATGGTGCTCATCTGGGTGGAAAGTCAATAGAAAACTCTGGTGGTGTTAACCAAGTTACAATATAATTTTCTTATAAAGGACGATGGAACAAAGAATCAATAGTCCTGGAGGAAAAAAAAAAGACTAATAGATAAATGAGTTCAGTCTCTATAAAACACTGCATAGAGGGGGTGAGGCAGACACAGTGGCATGCTGGGAGACCTGGTGGTTGTAAAAGCAAGAAGGGAGGGGGAGAGAGAAGCACCAAAACCCCTTATGATGCAGTAACATTTATTTAGAAAGAACAATGGTTACTTATTTTGGAGCTTCTTCCCCCCCCCCCCCCCCCCTGATCATTGCATGTCCCCCTGCCAATGTTAAAATGGTTTCTCTCATGCTTGTAAACTGATATATTTGGAAGAGAGCTTGTTCTTTTGAAAAACAACAGACTTACTGGCCAGATCACCAGGTGAAAATAGAAAACAAAAACAGCCATCACATCTAACAATTGGTAAGCTGCAATGCGATAAATGTTTGCTTTTGAGTTTAATACTGCTTTAACTGTTCATTTAAAAATAATACAAAAATTTAAATTTTAAATAACTGAAAATTTGTTTTTACTGCTTTGGAATATATTGTTATTACTACTTTTTCTTTGAAAGTCAAATCCTACACTACTGAAAAAGAAAGTAAGTATGAGAGTACAGAATATCAATTTGTTATACTTTTAGGGAACTTAAGTGGTAAAGCGAGCACCCAAAATTGCCCCTCAGTAGCAATACAGTCAGGTTATGGATGTGGTTTGAAAGTTCTGACATAGCATGACAGTCTGAGTGCTTATAATGCTTTTCTCTCAGGATCTAGCAAAATGCATTGACATTCCATTAACAAATAACCTTGTCTTGGCAAGATGATAGGATGCAGGATTAGGGCAGTCACGTCCTTCTCCATGTGGATACAGCACACACAACCTGTTTTGTGCACAGTTTACCCTGTGAACATGATCCGAGTGACATTTCACAAATTCCTGGATAAATGTTGCTACACTCTGCCAGCAGAGACAGGCTGTGTCATGCACAGATCAATAATAGCACTGTTTTTCATCAGCCTCAATACACAAGGAATGTATAGTCTGGCAAAAGCCATGGCCTTAGAGGATCAGACATATATAAATTAAATGACCTATAAAATCTGTCTGCTACACAGCCCAGGTAGGTCAGAAGATAGATGAAAAAAATAAATAAAAAATAATCATAATATACAAAAGTTAAGAGGTATATTGTGTACATATGTGTATAATTTAGAAAGAGACTGGTAGACAGGCAGAGATCACAGAAAGTTTTCATTATGGAGGAATAGAGACAGTGTAACTCACCAAACAATACATTCACACTGACAAACTCTATTTGACTAAAATGTAATATTCATCAAAACCATGGATATGATAGGTTTATGATCATGTTCTGTATATTAACTTGTGTAACCTTCTTTTATGGCTATGTAGTGCTACTCCTGTAGGAGCCGCAGAAATCACTTGTCCAGTTCTTCCCAACTTCAGCCCTGCAGCCAGGCACACAACAGGCTCATTCACTCTTTCTCCAAAGACCAGTCTAGGGGATGTTGTTTTTGTTGTTTTCATCTTCGGAGAACATGGATAGGCATGATGGAAGTGGTGGGATTTTCCAAGAATAAGAACTACGTATAACTGAGGACTTATGGTGGCCATAGACTGTTATGTTGCGTACACACAACCAGACTTTCCGGCAAACTAGGTCCGAAGGAATTAGTCCGTTGGACAATCCAATCGTGTGCAGGCTAGTCCGATCATTTTTCGGAAAAAAAAATCAGACGGACCTAGAAATAGAACTTTTCAAATCTATCCAACGGACTCAATTCCGAGTGACTGAAATCGGGAAAACCGTTTGTCGGTGTGCTAGAGCGACGGACCAAATACGACGCAAGGGAAGCTATTGGCTACTGGCTATTGAACTTCTTTGTTTACTCCCGTCTTACGTCATCACGTTCAAAACGAACGGCTTTTCGAATGGACTTAGTCCGTTTGTGTGTGGCTAAGTCCGTTCGTTCAGAAAGTCCGTCAGAACTCCGCAAAAAGTCCGCCGGGACGACTGTCGGACCTAGTCTGCCGGAAAGTCCAGTCACGTGTACGCGGCATTAGAATCTCGGTTGGTTCATTAGGAACTGGCTGAGATTCAAATCATGTATCGGCAGGCTGAATGGACCAAGTTGATCG
Organism: Lithobates pipiens; assembly: GCF_037356315.1. Lineage (NCBI taxonomy): Eukaryota > Metazoa > Chordata > Amphibia > Anura > Ranidae > Lithobates > Lithobates pipiens. The sequence continues at coordinate 77,480,147 of NW_027507718.1, forward strand.
ATCGACCAACTTGGGTACAATCCGCCTGAAGAATTTTACATGCGACTAACGCAGTTTGGAGGGAGGGATTCCCTTGTCAACAATGTCTGTTTTAATGAGGGAACCGAACAAACCTGTGGTTGCAGGAAAGAAATTGGCTCCATATTTGGCCTGAAGAAATCTTCCTGTAGCCTAAGTAGTAGTTGTAGAGCCAGTAGAGAAAAGTCCCTTTAAGTAGTAAAGTACATGGACAGAGCTCTTCAGAACACCAAGCGATGTCCCCTTTAATAGACCCACAGGTGACTATAACTATAAAGAGTGGTAGCTAGAGCACAAGGTCCCCAAGATCCAGTGATGTCTGTACTCACAAGGACAGATGGATGCTCTTTCAATCTTCCATATGATGCCCTTCAGTGATACTAGGCAGCTCGCCTCAGTCAGCTTCTTCTAAGCACCAAATCTCTGCATTCCTCCTTCAGGCTTCCAACCTGAGGCCTCCATGTGGCAGCCTGTGTCAGAGAGCAGCATGACCTCCTCTGGGTGGGCTCCTCCACTCTGGGACAAAACCCAGAGCTCTGTGTGCTCTAAGAATAAATAGAGTTTCCATGCCCACGTTCAGAGTCTACCTCTCAGTGATAGACTGGGGATGTATCAATATTCATGCTGCTATCTGCATAGCTCCACACCTATCTATCCAGCAGACTAGCAGCAGAAGAGCACACAGATCAGGCCTGATTAAACAATTACAGCTGACTGAGTACATTGAGCCAAACTATGCTTTTACCTCAACCAAATAACAGTCACACTGACTACAGTGTGGCAAAAAAATTTACTTGTCAAAAACAAACACTAACATTTATTTAACTATCCTAGCACCTACCTAGGAAGGTGCAACATCTAATAGGGATGAGCTTGGGTATGTTTGAACCCACTGAATACATGTATATAAAGACTTCACTCTGTTACTGATCAATCTCTATGTGTTGGTCCATGGTCACATTGTCTGACCCAGTGTCCAGAGTTTCAGGTCACCCACAAACATTCTCAGACTTCTTACCTTATTTACCTTTCATAATTAACATGTTTACATTTTTCTCCTCCCTGCTTCTGACCCTCTTATTCATATTTATTATTATCGCACCTATCTCCATACCCAAAATACACACACACACACACACACACACATATATATATATATATATATATATATTACACATATACGCACACACACTCTATATTGGCAAAAGTATTGGGATGCCTACTTTGCACAGGAACTTTAATGGCATCCAAGTCTTAGTCCATAGGGTTCAATATTGAGCTTTGCAGCTATAACAGCTTCAACACTTCTGGGAAGGCTGACCACAAGGTTTAGGAGTTTGTCTATGGCAGGGATATGCAATTAACGGACCTCCAGCTGTTTCAAAACTACAAGTCCCATCATGCCTCTACCTCTTGGTATCATGCTTGTGGCTGTCAGAGTCTTGCTATGCCTCATGGGACTTGTAGTTCTGCAACAGCTGGAGGTCCGCTAATTGCATATCCCTGGTCTATGGGAATGTTTGACCATTCTTCCAGAACTGCATTTGTGAGGTCAGGCACTGATGTTGGACAAGAAGGCCTGGCTCGCAGTCTCAGTTCTAATTCATCCCAAAGGTGTTCAATCTGGTTGAGGTCAGTACTCTGTGCAGGCCAGTCAATTTCCTCCACCCCAAACTCGTTCATCCATGGCTTTTTGGACCTTACATGGTGCACAGTCATGTTGCAACAGGGAGGGGGCATCCTCAAACTGTTACCACAAAATTGGTAGCATGAAATTGTCCAAAATGTCTTGGAATGCTGATGTCATAAAGACACGGATGAGCAAGTTTGGGGTGGAGGAACTTGACTGGCCTGCAGTGAACTTGAGTCCTGACCTCAACCTGATAGAACACCTTTGAGAACAATTAGAGCGAAGACTGCGAGCCAGACCTTCTTGTCCATCATCAGCGTCTGACCTCACAAATGCGCTTCTCAAAGAATGGTCAAACATTCCCATAGACACACTCCTAAACATTGTGGACACCCTTCCCAGAAGAGTTGAAGCTGTTGCAGGTGCAAGGGATGAGCTAACTCAATATGGCAGCCTACAGATTAAGACTGGGATGCCATAAAGTTCATGTGCGTGTAAAGGCAGGTGTGCCAATACTTTTGAAAATATATTGTACATATACAATATTTGACACATTTAAGAGAATTGAACCCTTGATCAGTTATTGTTCCTCCATAGCTATTATTATTGTGCTTAAAATGTGTAAAATCAATGGCCATTTTCAGCTTACCTTGTTTTACCAGCTCATGTAAAACTATTAAGTTTTGCAAAAATAGACAGTACCATTTATTTTTAGCAAACAGATTAACTGGAGAATCCCAAAGGAGGTTAAACAATTTCTTTGTATGGTAAGACCACTTTTGTATATGCATCAGAAGCATCCTAAGGTGCTCTGAGACATACTGTTTAAAGCGTTGAGGTTACTGAAATAAATATAAGTTCCCATCCTATTTAAATTTAGAGTTTTGCATGTTAAATCTTCTGGCTCTTCTGAAAGTCATACGGTTCAAGATTTCTGAGTAGTCCAATTACACCAACCGAAGCCTAGACAAAATATGGCAGGCAGAGAAAAGTAAGAGATTAGCAAGTAAAGAAAGAAAGTGGATAGAGCTGATCAAGTAAAGCCTACTTTGTATTCTTACACTTTACCAAATGCATCATTAGTCTGATTTGCAGAAATTCCTTTTTTTTTTTTTCCCTGAAGTTAGTTAACCATTACAAAAGTTACTAAAAGCCCGTTAAGGCAACCATCATAATTTCTAGCAGCAGAAACAAATTAGCTAATTTTCACTACTATTTTGGGGGCGTGGAAATGCATAGTATGTGGATGGGATAGTTGGACAATTAAATGAATAAGAATGAGTTTGTGTTAGCCGTGTAAAAAGGGAAATGTTTGGACTAAAGCTGGCAATAAGAGCCCAATAAACTGTATGTACAAATTATTTAATGTATTTGTCAGTGGTTTCACTTTGCTTTTAACCACTTCAGCCCCGGAAGGATTTACCCTCTTCCTGAACGGGCCATTTTTTGCAATACGACACTGCGCCGCTTTAACGGACAATTGTGCGGTCATGCGACGCTGTACCCAAACAAAATTGACGTCCTTTTTTTCCCCACAAAGCTTTCTTTTGGATGTATTTGATCACCTCTGCGGTTTTTATTGTTTGCGCTATAAACAAAAGTAAAGAGCATCAATTTTGATATAATAAATATCCCCAAATTAAAAAAAAAAAACTAATTTCTGTCTCAGTTTAGGCTAATATGTATTCTACATATTTTTTGTAAAAAAAAAAAAAAAAAATTGCAATAAGCGTATATTGATTGGTTTGCGCAAAAGTTATAGTGTCTACAAAATAGAGGATAGATTTGTGCCATTTTTATTATTTTTTTTTTACTAGTAATGGCAGCAATATTTATCGGGACTATGACATTACAGCGGACAGATTGGACACTTTTTTGGGACCATTTATACAGCGATCAGAACTATAAATAGCCACTGAATACAGTATAAATGTCACTGACAGGGAAGGGGTTAACACTAGAGGGCGATCAAGGGGTGAAATGTGTACCCTCAGCGCGTTATAACTGTAGGGGGGATGGGCCTGCCTGGGGGAGGAGGCAGATTGTTGTTCCTATATACTAGGAACAAGTGATCTGTCTCCTCTCCCCTGCCAGAATGTGGATTTGTGTTTACACACACAGATCCTCATTCTGGCTCTGTCAGGAGTGATCGTGGGTGACCGACGGACATCACGGTCACTGGGTACGAGCATCGGCTCCTCAGTGATGGACGTCCCCTATACCCCTTAAAGTGTACAGCTATGGCGATTGACGCAGGGAAGCCATTCTGCCGCCGTCATTGGCGTTCGGAAAACTGTTAATACATCTTTTTTTCTTTTCTTCAGTCTCTCAGCTATGCCTAGCAATAATGCCATTTACCCTTGTTCACTTTTTCATTCTGACCAAGCCAAGCCTGGAAATATTTTGGTGCTAGTGTGGTCAATTTGCGTTGCTTTCCCTAACTTGGGAGACATAGGGGGTTATTTACCAAAACAGGAGAATGTAAAATCTGATGCAGCTCTACATACAAACCAATAAGCTTCCAGATTGTATTGCTGAAGTTTAATTGAACAAGCTGAAGTTAGAAACTGATCGATTACATTGCACAGCTGCACCAGCTTCTGAGTGAACCAATTTTAGTAAATCCCCCCCATAGAGTGTCTGTATTTCCAAAGTCAGCTCACAGCCGTTATGCCACCCATTCAGCTCTCCACAGTTTGACTGCTAGCAGCAGAAGCTGTGACATCACAGCATCCCATGTCCAAGGTACCAAAGGTCATGTTTGCTTGCATGTATGATGTTGGCAGAAGCTGCAGTGCATTTTCTACAGGCTCTGTCCCCAGTAATCCAAGCTGTGTGAGAGAAGGTGGATGAGCAGTCATGTGATATATATATCAATTTTTTTTTAATTAAAAAAAGGCTAGATGTTAATTTCTTGGGGGGGGGGGGGGGGGAAGACCCCCCGCTGGGTTGAGTCCAGTATGTAGCCCAGGAAGTTGACCCTCTGGGATGGGACTAGGTTGGATTCTTCCAAATTCAAAAGCCATCCTAGATGCTCCAACACGCTCCTTGCCTCCTGCAAATCCTGGACCAACTGCTTCGGCAACAAAAAGGAACAGATCATCCATCACTGTAGTCGCAGGAAAGCCAGGACCTCCACCATGACTTTGGTGAATATGCGGGGGGAAGAGGATAGCCCAAAGGGGTGAGCATGAAATTATAGATGGACCGTCTCCTCCCCGGACCTTACTGCTAGTCTGAGGAACCTCTGACTGTCCTCTGCAATAGGAATGTGCAGATAGGTGTCCCTTTGCTCTATAGATGCCATGTAGCAATCCGGGTGGAGCAGTGTCTTCACAGAGAAGATAGAGTCCATGCAAAACCTTCTGTAGGTGATTGATTGAGAGGTTTCAGGTTCAAAATGTGCCTGAACTTCCCTGAGGGCTTCCATACCACAAAGACGGGGGAGTAAAACCCTTTGCCTATCTCCCCAGGTGGAACCCACAACACTACTTTCTGCTGTTCCAATTCTTCCAGTGAAGAAAGCAGCATCACCCCCTTCTCCCCACCTTGGCCAGTCTGTAACAAAAAGCCTGTGGGGGGGGGCTTGAAAATTCCAGTCTGTACCCCCTCCTTACAATTACTAAGATGATTTGATTGGAGACCTACTCCCACTGTGGGATGAAATCCCCCAGTCTACATCCCACCGGGGTTGACTTATCATTGGGTCTTTTGGAGCTGTTCAGGAGGGCGAAAAAAATTGCTCCCCTGCACAAACTTTTTTATGAGCCTCTGCCCTCGGAAATTCAAACTTCTTCTGTGAGTGAGGTTTCTTTTTAGACTGTTCCCCCAACTTGCTCTTCAGGAGAAAAGCCTTCTTGTTGTCGGCTGCCTGATCCGGGACAGCCTCCAACCCTGGACCAAACAGTAACCATCAGAATCTGCCAGCGCAACATAGAAACCAAAACCAGGAATGCACACCCCCAGGACTGACCACCACCAGGGTCCCAGAAGTACATCTCCTGCCCTCTGACCACCTAAGAGGGGGGTTCATCCGTGGAGCTAAACGGGAAACAATGGTAAGGGAACACCACCCGAGGGTTCCTCTTACCTTAGAGTGGCTGGTGTTGGCTTCACCCGGTGCAGATCGGGAAACCTCGGTCTCTGACATCCCTCCAGGCTAGATCTGGACGTGGTCCATCAAGCTCATCTTGCTGTCACTACAGCTGTTATGGAGCCCACATCAGTCGTCATGCTGCTCGCTTTACGCCCTGTGGCTGGAATGGGAAGCTGCAGGTCAAATGGAAGTGCCCGTTCCCACCGGAACGGACGTCACCCGCCATCCAGCCCAGCCTCAAGCTCCACACTAGCCGCCCCGGAGCGAGGGGGACTTGGATGCTTCCGCCATCACCTTCCCCAGGCAGCGGAAAGCAAGCGCCCTGGCCTTAACCAAGACAGAACAGGGCGCGGTGCGATACAGCGGGCTCCCCAACCCAGCTGCTGTGCACGAGACACCTCTGTCTCTCCCTTTCCAGGATAACACCAGCCTCAGCCTCCCCAGCTTAAATGGCCCTGGTTCCTAGCAGTGTGTCCCCGCCAGAGGAAACACCCAAACTGACTGGCTGGAGGGGATGTGTGGCTTAAAGCTCTGGTGGAGGCGGTGTTTCCTGAGAAGGGAGGAACCGAGGCCTCTCAAACGTACTGTTCTGACAGACGAAAGGGGAAAAATGTGTTTCAAAAAAATAAAGATGGCCAACATTATTTTCCAGCACTGTGTTAACCCTCTTGGTTATGGAGTTCACCAGAGCTTTACAGGTTTCCACTGGAGTCCTCTTCCACTCCTCCATGACTACATCCCAGAGCTGGTGGATGTTAAAGAACTTGCTCCACAGATGCTCAGTAGGGTTTAGGTCTGGAGACATGCTTGGCCAGTCCATCACCTTTACCCTCAGCTTCTCTAGCAAGGCAGTGGTCGTCTTGGAAGTGTGTTTGGGGTCGTTATTTTGGAATACTGCCCTGCGGCGGGATCATGCTCCGTTTCAGTATGCCACAGTACATGTTGGCATTCATGGTTTCCTCAATGAATCGCAGCTCCCCAGTGCCAGTAGCACTCATGTAGCCCCCGACCATGACATTCCCCACCACCATGTTTGACTGTAGGCAAAACACACTAAGTTTATCTTGGTCTCAGACTACAGGACATGGTTCCAGTAATCCATGTCCTTAGACTGCTTGTCTTCAGCAAACTGTTTGCGGACTTTCTTGCTCATCATCTTTAGAAGAGGCTTCCTTCTGGGACGACCAATTTGATGCAGTGTGAGGCGTATGGTCTGAGAACTGACAGGCTGACCCCAACACCTTAAAAACTCTGCAGCAATGCTGGCAACACTCATACCTCTATTTTCCAAAGACAACCTCTGGATAGGATGCTGAGCATGTGTACTCAACTTTTTTGGTAGACCATGACATGTCCTGTTCTGAGTGGAACCTGTGCTGTTAAACAAAACTGTATGGTCTTGGTCACCATGCTGCAGTTCAGTTTCAGGGTCTTGGAAATCTTCTTATAGCCTATGCTATTTTTATGCAGAGCAATAATTATTTTTTTCAGATCCTCAGAGAGATCTTTGCCATGAGGTGCCATGTTGAACTTCCAGTGAGCAATATGAGAGAGAGAGAGCAATAACACCAAAGTTAACACACCTGCTCCCCATTCACACCTGAGACCTTTTAAAACGAATGAGTCACATGACACCGGGGAGGTAAAATGGCCGATTGGGCACAATTTGGACATTTTCAATTAGAGGTGTACTCACTTTTGTTGCCAGCAGTTTAGACATTCATGGCTGTGTGCGGAGTTATTCTGAGGGGGCAGCAAATTTACACTGTTATACAAGCTGTACACTTACTACTTTACATTGTAGCAAAGTGTAATTTCTTCAGTGTTGTAACATGAAAAGATATAACAAAATATTTACACAAATGTGAGGGGTGTACTCACTTTTGTGAGATACTGTATCTTTATTAACCTACATGATACATAAAATAATATATATATATATATTTTTTTTATTTATATACACACACAGAGACCTATATTATGTAGATTCAGAGAAATGCAGAGTTTTCCTGCATTTTCATTCAGAAGAATTGGACAAAATGAGACCATCAGTTGCTTGTTTACTGTATATCTGTTAGTACCGTTATACTAAATAAGTGCACCTGTAAAAAAAAAAAAAAAAAAAAAAAAAAAAAAAAAGTTATATATAAATAAAGCTGGGGGGGGGGGGGGGGGGTAATGGTGTTAAATTAGCTTCTTGTCATACATTATTGGGCCACATATTGCGTACAGTCATTGGCACCCATTATTCTCACTTGGCTGCTCCATTTTTTATATTTTTGTCTCCAAAAAGTTGGGATAGGGCAACAAAAAGTTGGAAAATAAGTGGTACTAACAAGGAAGAGCTGGAAGAACATTTTGCAACTCAGGTTAATTGGCAACAGGTCAGTAACATGTTTTGGTATAAAAAGAGCATCTTAGAGAGTCAGCATGTCTCAGATGTAAAAATGGGCAAAGGTTCACCAATCTGTGAAAAGCTGTGTTTAGAAATTGTCAAACAATTTCAGAATAATGTTCCTTAATGTAAAAATGCAAAGGACTTTAAATATATTATCTAAATTACATAATATCATTAAAATATTCAGAGAATCTGAATAAATCTCTGTGCGCAAAGGATCCCAAAATGCAATATTGGATGCCCAGTCACTTTGGGCCCTCAAACGGCACTGCATTAAAAACAGACATGATTTTGTGATGGACATCACTGCATGGGCTCAGGAATACTTCCAAAAATCACTGTCTGTGAACACAGTTTGTCTTGCCATACAAAAATGCTGCCATCTTCACTGGGCCAAAGCTCATTTAAAATGGTCTGTTGCAAAGTGGAAAACTGCTCTGTGGTCAAATAAATCGAAATTTGACATTCTTTCTGGCAACCATCGGCGTTGCATCTTCCAGACTAAAGAGAAGAGAGATCTTCTAGCTTGGTATCCGCATTCAGTTCAAAAGCCTGAATCTCTGATGGTATAGGGGTGCATTAGTGTGTATGGAATGAGCAGCTTGCACATCTGGAAAAGTATAATGAAAGCTGAAAGATATATCCAAGTTTTAGAGCAACATAAGGACCCATCTGGACAACGTCTTTTTCAGGGAAGGCCTTGCATATTTCAGCAGTACTAGGCTAAACTGCATACCACATCTATTACAACAGAATGGCTTTGTAGAAGAGTCCGAGTGCTTAATTTAAAAATACAAAAAAGATGACCCAGAACTGTTGAGCTCCTATATCAGGCAAGAATGGGACAACATACCTCTACTAAAACTCCAGCAACTGGTCTCAGTTCCCCGATGTTTACAGAGTGTTGTTAAAAGAAGAGGGGATGCTACACTGTGGTAAACATGGCCCTGTCCCAACTTTTTGAAATGTGTTGCTGCCACCAACTTCAAAATTACCTTATTTGCTTCTTAAAATTGTATATTTTCTCTGTTTAAACATTTGATATGTTTTATATGTTCTACTGTGAATAAAATAAGGGTTTATGAGATTTGCAAATCAGTTGCATTCTATTTTTATGTAGATTTTACACAGCATTTTAATTGATGTTGTATCAGCTTTTTTTTCTCTGTTCACAAGTATATTTTTATATTTAGTTTATTGTACTTTTCATATATTATGAATCTGTCAATTTATTGAGCCTCACTGCTATTATTATCTTACTGCTAATATTATCCAATTTGTTTGATCATTAAGGCTTACTGTAAAGGATGTCAAATATTTAGATAAGAAGGTAGCTCACCTTGGTAAGCTACATGAAATGCATTACTATGCACCAGTTTGTTTCACATGTTTAGCACAGATGACAGCACTAGTCACCTAGTCACATTATTCTTGCACTTTGCACCAGCTAAATGGACAAAGTCAAAACTGAAAAGATCTTGGAAAGTCAATTAACATCAAAACATCAGTGTATACCTACTGTCTAAAGAAAGCCAAACAGCTTAACTGCTTGCCGACCAGCCGCCACAGTTTCACTGAGGCAGAATGGCAAGGCTGGGCGAAACGGCGTTACCTTACGTCGCTTCTCCTTTTGGCCACTAGGGGTGAGCTCGTGTATATGCATGGAGCCGATGCCAGTGCCCGGCGGGCTTGATGACCGCCGGGCACCCACGATCTCTCGTGACAGAGCGAGAATCGGGATCTATGTGTATAAACATGAAAATCCCGGTTCTTTCAGGGGATGAGAGAGAGATCGTGTGTTCATACTAAGTATGGTCCCAAAAATGTGTCAAGTGTCCAATTTGTCTGCTGCAATCCCAATAAAAATCACAGATCGCTGCCATTACTAGCAAAAAAAAAATTCCATAAATCTATCCCTCATTTTGTAGACGCTATAACTTTTGTGAAAGCCAATCAATATACGCTTATTGCAATTTTTATTACCAAAAATATGTAGAAGAATACATATTGGCATAAACTGGAGGAAAAAAAAGCTTTTTTTAAAAATCAAAAGAAAAACCTCAATTTGTGGGAAAAAAAAGGATGTCAAATTTGTTTGGGTATAACGCTGCACGACTGCAAAATTGTCAGTTAAAATGACAGTGTCGTATCGCAAAAAATGGTCCCGTCATTGAGCAGCCAAATCTTCCTGGGCTGAAGTGGTTAAAAAACAGCATTGTATGTAAAAAAAACAAAAAACAATTTGTTAAATAACTATAACACTGTACAGCCAGGAAGGTGACATATTTCCATGGTTCAGATATGTTATTTCACATTTGAAATTGCCATCTTCAGCTTGTGCACTAAACAATAAAACATCATCATCACACCACTGGTTTCTTGTTCAGTAAGCAGATAGAAATCACAGGAAGATGTAAAATTAAACCAGAAAAAAAGATGAATCACATTTCGGACTGTACAGTATGGCAAGAGTGTTTGAGTGACTGGAAAAAAATCTAAGACAAAGCTAAAACCCTTTACATGCAGTATGTATCACCAGGTATTTAGCCATTTGCCTAGAATTCTGCTTCAAGCCTTGCGTTGTTTGATGCTAGCAACCGGTGCTTACATTGGTAAAGCATGACTATCAGTATGGGTAACTAAAAAGGTAAGCAAAGACAAACCATGTCATTTTACAAAACTGCAGCAATTTTTCAGTGACATGCAATTTTCATCTTCCTTATCATATTTTCTACTTAAAGAATTAAGTCTACAGTCTTATCATTGCGAGTTAGTTCAGCTGATTCCAATCTCTTCTTCTCACAAGTATCCAATAAACATGAACTCATTAATGTGTACGCACAGTACACTCTTACATTTATTTTCTAGATTAAAAAAAAAAAAAAAAAAAAAAAAACACAACAACATTTATACAGTAGAGTTCACAAACCGTGTTTTAGACAGACATCTATACTTAAAAAAAAAAAAAAAAAAAGTAATAAAGAAATGCTGGTCAAATGTGGGGTGTTGCACACAAAAACACCTACTCAACAAACATCCACAAAATAGAAGGAAAACGTTACTTCAATATTTGCAATAACTCAGAGTATCAGTTTAAATTATTAAATTTCAATAAACGTTCACACAAACAAGAAATTCAAGCTTTGAATTTATTTCAGGGCCACCTTAACACCCTGGTAAAGAGTTCAAATATCTCCTCCAGAATGACAGTTCACTTATTTGTTGAACAAAGTCCTAAACTCACTTTGAACACTGTAAGTAGCGTCAGTGGCACTTTTAGTGTGCATAGATGGGTCAAAAAGTAGTGATCCTTGCATTTCTTAAGGCCCTTACACATGGTCAGAAAATCTGAAGATAAACTTTGCACGATGAACGACCTGTTGATTTTCTGATCGTTAGTATGCTGATTTTGACAATCGATTACGAATTTTCGGCAGACAAAAACTGGATGTGCAGGCTTGGAAATTTTTGTCTGATGTGACCACAACATCCGATTTTCTTTTCATTAGTACGGTTTTCTGACCAAAAAAAAAAATCTGAAGAGCAAGACTAGGCATGCTCAGAAATGAAAGAACACATACAAAACATTTCAACACATTACGTCACTTCTGACATTGAATTCTGTCATCAGAAACTTTTCTGTTGGTGACTACATTCATCACTTTTGATTTGAGACTAGCATCAAACAAAAAACTGACGAAAATTCATCCAATAAACTGACCGTGTGTACAAGACTTTACAGAGATAAGTTTTGGATATTTTAGCTATTATTTTTTTGTTTATATACTTTTCTATTCTGTATACAAACGCCAACACAGTTTGTGTGAATATCTACTTAAAATTGAAGTGGTGTTCACACTCCACTATTCTCAATAGGATCAATTATTACGCATTTCCAATGCCATACATGCAAATCCATTCCACACTTCCACATGTCAATACACTTTTCAAATATTTGCTAAAATGGTTACCAAACTCCTGTGTCTAACACTCAGTGGAATTAACATTTAATTTCAATTAATCTTAGTCAATGGCAATACTACTGTACTCACTTTTTCCAAGGCCACGTACATGGAACAGTGCTGGGACAATGACATCCAGTGCAAAAATGTCAAACTGCACCCTCTTCCCCAGGTGGAGCAAAAAGGCGCTAAAACATATGTAATGGTTATGAAATGCGCTGAATTTGACAGCTTTCACACTGAAAGCGCCGGCCGCTCACTTTAGCACTGTTTAAGCAATGCTTTTTTGACATTTTACAAAAAAAGATTTAAAAACGCCCATTTTACAACACTTCAAAGTGCTTTGAAAGTGCTGCCTATTCATTCTAATGGGCAGGGCGTTTTGGGAGTGCAAAATACAGCGCTCCCAACCCGCCTCACGGATGCTGCTTGCAGGACTTTTCGATACGTGAAAAGACACACTGGAATGAATGGGAGGCGGTTCTCAGGCACTTTGCAGAGGCTATTTCTAGCATGAAAGTGCCTGAAAACCGCCCCAGTGTGAAAGGGGTCTTAGTGTCAGTGGTTGTGGCACACTGCAGTGAACTGAAGAATTTAATAGCGCTGCACATCTGTCCTACAGCAAAATATGGGGCTAAGAGTTGTGTAGGAAGAAATGCAATGACATCAGTGTGAGTGTGAGAGGTCAGGTCAAGGAGGAACTGGGATAGAGGAGGAGCAAAATCTGTGAGGGGGTTTAGGGGGGTATAATGTGAATGACAGGAGTGTAGACCTTGAATGGTGAGAGAAAAGCACTGCAACAAGTTAGTGTTGAATTACAGGTATTGTCATATGATGACAGAGGACTGTGTACAATGAGAGGTCTCTCTGATCTTCAGTGAGCCAACCAGTAACTGCAAGTAAGGGAAAAATACTGCGTAGGAGTGACTGAAGAAGGGTGGAATGACATTTTACTGTGAAGAGGTGGATAGCAAAAATGGAGAAAGGACTTTGATAAACAGAGGTGCAGAGAGAATAATGAAACTTTAAACATCTGCTAGGAGGAATGGACAGAAAAACAGTCCACCCCCCACAAACCATGCCACTGGTCAAGGAATGGGACAGACCCAACCAAAACAGGAGCTTTTTGGAGGAGACTGCTGGCTAGCTTCTTTCCTACTGACTATGAGCCCTGGCTTTTGTGAGGTTTATGCATGAGGGAACGTTTGGAGTTACATAGTTAGTCAGGTTGAAAAAATAAATACAATCCCATATACACAATCCTTTACCCACAGTTGATCCAGAGGAAGGCGAAAAACCCCAGAAAAGCATGATCCAATTTGCTGTAGCAGGGGGAAAATTCCTTCTTGATCCCCCGAGAGGCAATCAGATTTTCCCTGGATTATGTACATTTAGGAAAGAATACAGGCCTATTTTAAAGCAATCTACTGAGCTTGCCAGAACCACCTCTGGAGGGAGTCCATTCCACATTTTCACAGCTCTTATGCTGCGTACACACGATTGGACAAATGTTCAATGGGAGCTTGCTGTTGAAAATTCTGACCATGTGTAGGCTCCATTGGACATTTTTTGTCGGAATTTACGACAACAAAAATTTGAGACCTGGTTCTCAAATTTACGCCAACAAAATCCGTTGTCGTAAATTCCGAGCATGCGTAGACAATTCCGATGCACAAAATTCCACGCATGCCCTGAATCAAGTACGAGACGGAAGCGATGGGTCTGGTAAAACGAGCGTGTGTAATGGAGATAGCAAATTCTTCACACTGCATATATTTTGTAATCTTTTAATGCAGCACATTCTCTTCCTTCTAATGCTAGAATTATGAAGTTGTTTTGCTGCTGATATTCACGCAGAGTTCTGACAAACTGATTTCTTTATTATTTATTACGATCTCATGAATAGTATTTGATTTTTTTTGTCAGATCTCCAGAATAATGTTTTGAATTTATAAATGTATTATTATTTATAGTGATTTTTTTTCTTCTTTTATGAAGATCTCTTTTTTATAGTGATCTATCTTTCTCCTGTTTTTTTTTTAGATTTTTTTTTTCTACTGATCTCCATAATATTTTTTGCTGTTTTGTATGTCAAGTTAGCACATCGCCATTATTAACTTGCATTTTTTAACCTCAAGGAGGTTGCTTGGTGTTGGTGTACCCTGTAAATTTGACATTGTCTTTTTGAAATGTACCTGCCTATTCACAAACAAACTGTCCTTTTTGAAGTAAAACACATAGGCAAGTATTTGTGAACAAAAAAAGAGCCATTTATTAAGGGTCATAACAAAATAAAGAGGAAGGCAACACTAGATAAACTGGTGAAATTGGGGAAGCCTTTGTATCCCAGGGCGCAACTTTTTTACAGCCAAAATTGGTAGCATGAGGAGTCCATATAATACTGAGCACAATCCGGTCCAGGACTCCAAGAGATCAGGAACAGCAGCAGATGACATATGTCCCCAGGCTGTGGTCTTACAACAGCCTGCATCTTGTCAGACCAGACTGAACCTAGACCATCACTAGTTTTCCTTACACACTTGCTTCCAGGCTGTGGCTCTGGTGTTATGCGCTTACACACGAACAGACTTCCCATCAGAATAAACTCCGACCGAACGGACTTGCCCACACACAATCACACCAAAGTATGTTTGTTTCAAACGCAATGACGTAGGATGGGATTAGAAAAGGAAGTTTAATAGCCAGTAGCCAATAGTTGCCCTGGCGTCGTATTTGGTCTGTTGGACCAGCATAGAGAGAGTGGAGTGGAGAGTGCTGGCCTGGGTTCCCTCTGGTCTGCCAGAAAATGCAGTCTGTCATAGTACCACAGCCTGGGTACATAAATGTCATCTGCTGCAGCTCCTGACCTCTGGGAATCCTGAACCTTATTGTCCTCTTTATTATAAGTGCTCCTCATGCCACCAATTGTGGCCTTCAAATAGGTGATGTCTGCTGTGGGGATCTGCGGCTTCACTAATTCCAGCAATTGATCCAGCACTGCCTGCCTGTTTCTTTTATTGTTATAAAAAGGGGTGGTTTACCCGCTACAGACAGGGCAGCTCCCTGTACATATCAATGAATATGGGTATAAAGTCCTGATCATTCAATATATCCATTTTCTCTGCAAGACACAACACAAGACAAACCCTAATGTCAGGCTAAACTCTTATAATCTTGTCCCAATATAGACCTCAATCTATAAGCAGTATAGGCCCAAGTTAAAATTTTAACTTTGTTATCACGATCGGCACTTCCGCTACTCCTTCCTCCACTCACAGATTGTATGCATGACACACGCGTGTTACGCTTTATATACACTGTGCATGCGTGAAACTTCGCCCGGCCCTTCTATCTAGTATATTCCCCGCCCCTTCTCTTTCAGTGCAGTGGGAGAGCACATGGAAATTACAAGTACATGAAGACAACAGAAGCAACGACAAAAGCCCGTAGCCATGAATGACCCAAACCGGAGGAGATTTAAGGCCTCAAATATGGCCTTTGTAGAGATGGTGGCCATCTTCAAGAGGGCAGACTATGACGGGAAGCATGGACCTTACCCAAACCCAAATGTGAGAAAGGCCAAGACCATGACTAAAGTTGTGAAAAGTCTGCCAAATAATTTTGGGGTATGGCGATCGAAGGATCAACTGAGGAAACGATGGTAAGACCTCAAATTGAGGGAGCAGGATCAGTACAGAAGAATCAAGAAAGTGCTGCAAAAAAGTAAGTATTTTGTCATGTGTTCCTATTATTACTATTACGTTTGTGCTGCTCCATGTGCTTTTCTTTACTGTTGTACAGTTTAAAATGGCAACTTTTGGTTCATGGGCACAGTAATCATTCGTAGTAAACATCGTTCATTCTCCCACTAATACAATGTTTTTTTGCAGATGCAGGTTAACTACATTTGGTCATGCCTATTTGTATTAAAAGAAGTTTAGTACATTGTTGTCTAGATGGGTTTGTAACTAGAATGAAATGCAAACTTTATACATCTGGATGCAGGAGCACTAGTGTGGGACACCAGAACAAACTTTTTAGCGTGTCCCACACAGGTGCTCCAGTGAATTCTAGGGGTGTCTCCATGTGTGATACTTTACCAAAAAAGGTAATTATTCCTGCTTTGGAAAGGGACAAAAAAATC
The DNA here is from genome assembly GCF_037356315.1 of Lithobates pipiens. Classification (NCBI taxonomy): domain Eukaryota; kingdom Metazoa; phylum Chordata; class Amphibia; order Anura; family Ranidae; genus Lithobates; species Lithobates pipiens. The sequence goes on from NW_027507718.1 coordinate 77,496,395, forward strand.
ATGTGTTCAGCTTTGAACTCTGCCAAAACAGACAACTGCACGACACTTCCAAGCAATGTTTCATATTCCTATTTCTTCCCACAGCCAGCTTCAAGCGCCATCAGGGTTTGGACTTGAAATCCGGCCTTAGGCCCAACTGAGGCCACACAGTTCATAGAATTTCTCCTTAAAAAGTTGTGGAGAATGCAGCATGCAAGGATTATATGGTTAAGTTTATATTCCATGTTGATTGGTGTAAGGAATAGGTGGAACATAATGGCTGGCCATTATCCCCAAAAAGCATTCTCCACCACTCTTCTGGCTCTGGCTCACCTCTGGTCTGGGGTGAGGGTCCTCATCGGGAATGGCCGCATCAGGTGATCACCCAGCCCAAACCCGGTGGTCTGCAGTCAAACATAGACTGGAAGTACACGACTTCATCATCGAGAACAATGTAGACTGCCTCTTCATCACCGAAAGCTGGTTAACCTCTGACTGCAACACCATCCTCAACGAATTGGTGCCGGAAAACTACAGGATCCTAACCGAACACCGGATAGGGAAAAAAGGAGGAGGCCTAGCAGTGATCTTTAAAGGTCACCTGGATCTCACTAAACCATCATCTCAGAACCCAGTGCCTTTTATGGAAACCCTGACGCTACATCTTCAACCAACACCCCATGACACCACTCATATTCTACTGTGCTACAGACCACCGGGACCAAAGTCCAATCTTCTTTCACCCCTCACGGAATCCTTTGCAATGCACACCCTAAAATTCAAAAATTTCCTGGCACTCGGAGATTTCAACCTTTGGGCAAACGAGCCTAAAGACCCCATCGCGACTGCCTGCATCAATCAACTAGAAGAACTGGGTCTACAGCAACTGATAAAGACTCCCACGCATGGGTCAGGACACACCTTGGACCTCATTTTCAAACAGAACATCGACGTCAACATACTCAACAACATAACTCTGCCATGGACGGATCACCACGCCATCAAACTTAAAATCGCTACCAACATCACCAACGCAAAACGGAAACCTGTAACAACGCACTGGACCAGATCGCATAAAAAAACTGTACTCCGAAGCCTTCACAACCACTCTGTCCAAAAAGATATCTACAATAACCTTAAACCACTCTACGGAGGAAACACTCAACTCCCTGAACAAGGCATTACTGCAATCAGCAGACTCGGTAGCACCAAAACGCAGGGCACTCAGCAGGAAGAAAAATGCTGGATGGTTTAATAGCTCCCTCTCCGTACTAAAGCAAGAACGCAGAAGAGCGGAAAGAACATGGAGAAGAAATCCCACCGAGGAAAACCTATTTAACTACAAAGGTCTCACAGAGAATTATCGGAAAGCAATCTTCAAAGCCAAAAAGGACGACTTCTCATATACAATCTCAACGGCCGCAAACCAACCACGGGAACTGTTTAAACTGGTTAATCAATCAATGAATCCGGTGTGCCTAGAACCCCCAGAAAGCGAATCCCAGGATTACTGTGACAAACGGTCGGATTTTTTCATCGATAAAGTCAAAACCATCAGGGAAACAATTTGTCAGAAGAAAACATCCAACCTCAGCCAGCAAATACATAAAGAGGATGTCTGCACCAACATACCGCAACTGCCAAAATTTTCACTATCCCCAATTACCGTAGACACCGCAAAAAACATCATTAATAAACTGCGTGACAGTACCTCACCTATTGACATCATCCCCACAAAACTACTGAAAGAATGCTCCGACATTGTGGCTCCAACCATAACCCACCTCATAAATCGATCATTCCACGAAGGGATTGTTCCCAGCATCCTCAAACAAGGCATCGTCAAACCTCTACTCAAGAAACCAAACCTGGACCCTCAGGATCCAAACAACCGTAGGCCAATTACAAGCCTCAACACCATTTCTAAGATCATGGAGAAAGCTGTAGTACATCAGCTACAACTCCACCTGGATACTCACAAACGCCTGGACCCACTGCAATCAGGCTTCCGCCCGGGTCATGGAACAGAAACAGCTCTCCTCAAGATTTGGGATGACGCCCTCGAAGCAGCAGATGACAGAGAGCCGTGTCTCCTCGTACTGCTAGACCTAAGTGCAGCGTTTGATACAGTAGATCACAATACTCTACTCGTCCGCCTCACAGAAGTAGCCGGAGTCCAAGACATAGATCTCCTATGGTTCGCGTCCTTCCTAGGAAATCGGTCACAGACAGTGAAACTAGGAAAATTCCTCTCCGAAACTCGGGCAGTCACCTGCGGAGTCCCTAAAGGCTCTCCGTTGTCACCCGTTCTCTTCAACATTTACATTCGCCCACTCCTTCAAATCATCAGATGCTCAGATCTCTGCTTCCACTCTTATGCTGACGACACGCAACTTTATTTCCGGTTCAATGGGAAAAAAAGATCACCAACAACAACTTGAAAACTGCCTCAAATCAATAGAGGACTGGATGACCACCAACTCCCTCCAGCTGAACGAATCAAAGACAGAGCTTCTTATCTTACACCCAAATCATAAGCCCGCAACCAAAACCTCCTGGTCTCCACCAACCATCTTTGGGCAGACTATCTCCCCAAAGACCAAAGCGAAGAGTCTCGGGGTTATTTTGGACGCACAAATGTCAATGGATGCGCAAATAGGATCTGTAGTCAGCATCTCACCATCTGCTGCGCATGCTTCGCAGACTCATCCCTTTTATCCCAAAGAATGACAAAGCAGTGGTAGTTGGAACAATCATTAATTCACGACTGCACTACGCAAACTCGGTTTACATAGGATTACCACAATATCAACTTGCGCGATTACAACTGATCCAAAACATGGCGGCAAGGCTGATAACAGGAAAAAAAACCTGGGAATCCATCTCTCCTTCACTGAGGAGCTTACATTGGCTAACCGTAAAAAATCAGATCACGTTCAAGACCCTGTGCCTCACCCACAAATGCGTGCATAGAGAAGCTCCGCAATACCTAATGGAGAAAATAAATCATTACACACCAAACCGCAGTCTTCGATCAGCCAAAAAAAACCTCCTCCTCGTGCCCAAAGCCCGGTATAAATCCAAGGGTGATCGGAGATTCGCTGTCCAAGGGCCTCGGCTATGGAATGCTCTACCAATCAACATCCGCCTGGAAGAAAATCACCTGGCTTTTAGGAAAAAACTCAAGACCTTCCTCTTTTAGCAGATGATCAAAGCTCGCCACAGCGCCTAGAGGCGATTCATTTCGCATTGTGCGCTATACAAGTATTTCATTCATTCATTCATTCAAACGCTTTATAAGCAACAAACATGAATGACAGACCAGCCATGTTGTCTTCCGGGAGGTGGCAATCCTAAGCAATCCTAATCCTAAGGTAATCCTAAGCCACCACTCTGGAACTGTCCGTAGAACTCAGTCTGGGCGATGACTCCACCATCCGGCCATTCTTCCCCACGTCCACATAGAGAAAATCAGATGTCGCCGACACCACAGCCAACATCACAATACTATTAAACCCATTATAGTTGTAATAGTATGACCCAGAGTTGGGGGGGTGGGACTATGTGGACGTGTTTCCCATCTATTGTCCCTCTGCAGTTGGGAAAGTCCCACCGCTGGGCAAATTGGGAAGCCACAGTCTGCCATTCCTGTTGCATTGAAGGAAACCTCACCCCCTCTGATGGCCCACTGTAAAAAATTTAGGGGGGGGATATTTTGGATAGGTAACCCTCTCCACTTCATTGAGAGCTGAATGCATAAATAATGTGTGTTACTTTGGCCAGCGCCTCCTTACTTACACTATTGGCAGCCCACTGGACAGGTAAGAAGTGTCATAATACAAAAATATAAATACACACACTCCAAATTGAAGCACATTTTTACATTCTACAATTACCTATCAAGATAATAGGAGAACACAACTTTAACCACTTCCCGACTGGCGCACGATGTACAACGGCAAAATGGCACGGACAGGCATATGGGCGTACAGGTACGTCCCTTTAAGAAAGCCGCCGTGCCATCACACGTGCACCGGTCGGGACCCCCGTGAGTCCAGTCACGGGTCCCGCGGACTTGATCACTGCGGGGATACCCACGATCGCCTTACAGGGAGGCTGAATGGGGAAGGTGTTTACTTCCGCATCTCCCCATTCTGCCTAGCAACAAGTGACACTGATCTCTGCTCCCTGTGATTGGAGGAGAGATCAGTGTTCACTAACACACAGCCACGCACCCCCACAGTTAGTAACACACCCTTAGGAAATACTTAACCCCTACACTGCCACCCCTGGTTAACCCCTTCACTGTCAGTGTCATTTACACATGAATCGGCGCATTTGTATAGCACTGATTGCTGTATATATGACAATGGTCACAAAAATGTCCAATGTGTCCGCCATAATGTCGCAGTCACAATAAAAATCGCTGATCGCCACCACTACTAGTAAAAAAAAAAATATATATTAATAAAAATGCCATAAAACTGTCCCCTATTTTGTAAACGCTATAAATTTTGCACAAACCAATCGCTTATTGTGATCCTTTTTACCAAAAATATGTAGAAGAATACGTATTGGCCTAAACTTTTTTTTAATAATGTGTTTTTTCAAAATTGTCGCTCTTTTTTTGTTTATAGCACAAAAAATAAAAAAACGCAGGGGTGATCAAATACCACCAAAAGAAAGCTCTATTTGTGGGAAAAAAAGGACGTCAATTTTGTTTGGGAGCCATGTTGCATGACCACTAAATTGTCAGTTAAAGCAACGCAGTGCCGAATCTCAAAGAGTGGTCTGGTCTTAAGCCAGCAAAATGGTTGGTCTGAAAGTGGTTAAAACAGTACCATTAGAAAGTATTCAGGCAGGCCCTTTCACTACATGTTTTGGTGAATTCATCCACAAATCTGACCATAAAAGAGATGGGTATAGTATGGGTTTGGTAAAGATAGAGGATTGGTATTGGTTGACTTAGCGGTTGGGGGGAGGGAGGGTTCCAAATGATTTTGTGACCCCAAAAAAAGCCTCTGGCACGCTGCCTGAACTTAAGGACACAAATAACATTTGTACATATTTTAGGGATTTTTAGGGGAAAGCACTACTATGGAGCTGACAAAATGCATTGTTAAGTGACTAGGCTAGGTGTGTATAGGCTCAGGATAGCATGCTGGGGAGGTTAGTGAAGGCAAATATGTATGAGGGACAAAAAAGGAACTTTAAAAACTTCCAGCATTCATGAGGACAAAGGGGACATTCAAAGCATATTACAGTCATGGTAATTAGGGAATGATGAAAGAAATACAATACATTTTCAAACATTAAATACCGTATTTATCGGCGTATAGCGCACACCCCATGTTTAGGAGGGAATTTAAAAGAAAAAAAACTTTTAGGAGGGAAGTTTAAGGAAAAAAAAAACTTACATTTAAATGCCCATCAATGCAGCCTTATCAGTGTCATTTGCAACCTTCCATTGCAGCCTTGTCAGTCATTTGCAGCCTTATCAGTCACTTGCAGCCTTGCATTTAGCCTTGTCAGTTACTTGCAGCCTTCCATTGCAGCCTTGTCAGTCACTTGCAGCCTTGCATTAAAGTGCCTTGCAAAAGTATTCGGCCCCCTTGAACTTTTCAACCTTTTGCCACATTTCAGGCTTCAAACAAAGATATAACATTTTAATTTTTTGTGAAGAATCACCAACAAGTGGGACACAATTGTGAAGTGGAACGAAATCTATTGGATAATTTAAACTTTTTTAGCAAATAAAAAACTGAAAAGTGGTGCGTGCAAAATTATTCGGCCCCTTTACTTTCAGTGCAGCAAACTCACTCCAGAAGTTCAGCGAGGATCTCTGAATGATCCAATGTTGTCCAAAATGACTGATGGTGATAAATAGAATCCACCTGTAATCAAGTCTCTGTATAAATGCACCTGCTCTGTGATAGTCTCAGGGTTCTGTTGAAAGCGCAGAGAGCATCATGAAGACCAAGGAACACACCAGGCAGGTCCGTAATACTATTGTGGAGAAGTTTAAAGCCGGATTTGGATACAAAAAGATTTCCCAAGCTTTAAACATCCCAAGGAGCACTGTGCAAGCGATCATTTTGAAATGGAAGGAGTATCAGACCACTGCAAATCTACCAAGACCTGGCCGTCCCTCTAAACTTTCAGCTCAGACAAGGAGAAGACTGATCAGAGATGCAGCCAAGAGGCCCATGATCACTCTGGATGAACTGCAGAGAACTACAGCTGAGGTGGGAGAGTCTGTCCATAGGACAACAATCAGTCGTACAACGGAACAAATCTCGCCTTTATGGAAGAGTGGCAAGAAGAAAGCCATTTCTCAAAGATATCCATAAAAAGTCTCATCTAAAGTTTGCCACAAGCCACCTGGGAGACACACCAAACATGTGGAAGAAGGTGCTCTGGTCAGATGAAACCAAAATCGAACTTTTTGCCCACAATGCAAAACGATATGTTTGGCATAAAAGCAACACAGCTCATCACCCTCAACACACCATCCCCACTGTCAAACATGGTGGTGGCAGCATCATGGTTTGGGCCTGCTTTTCTTCAGCAGGAACAGGGAAGGTTAAAATTGAGGGGAAGATGGATGCAGCCAAATACAGGACCATTCTGGATGAAAACCTATTGGAGTCTGCAAAAGACCTGAAACTGGGACGGAGATTTATCTTCCAACAAGACAATGATTCCAAACATACAGCAAAATCTACAAAGGAATGGTGTTCACAAATAAACGCATCCAGGTGTTAGAATGGCCAAGTCAAAGTCCAGACCTGAATCCAATCGAGAATCTGTGGAAAGAGCTGAAAACTGCTGTTCACAAACGCTCTCCATCCAACCTCACTGAGCTCGAGCTGTTTTGCAAGGAAGAATGGGCAAGAATTTCAGTCTCTCGATGTGCAAAACTAATAGAGACATACCCCAAGTGACTTGCAGCTGTAATCGCAGCAAAAGGTGGCTCTACAAAGTATTAACGCAAGGGGGCCGAATAATTTTGCATGCCCCACTTTTCATTTTTTTATTAGTTAAAAAAGTTTCAAAAATCCAATCATTTCGTTCCACTTCACAATTGTGTCCCACTTGTTGGTGATTCTTCACAAAAAATAATTTTTTTTTATCTTTATGTTTAAAGCCTGAAATGTGGCAAAAGGTTGAAAAGTTCAAGGGGGCCGAATACTTTCGCAAGGCACTGTAGCCTTGTCAGTCACTTGCAGCCTTGCATTTAGCCTTGTCAGTCATTTGTAGTCTTGTCAGTGTCTTTGCCATTTAAAAATGGCGCCGCCGAGATACAGAGCGGATGTTCTGTGTATCTCAGTGGCGCTCGGTAGTTCTTGGCCACTCTCTGCGGCTTTTGGCTATCTTCGGCCATTCTCGGCTATTTTCGGCCACACACGGCCATTCTGAGTGCGGCCGAAAATAGCCAAGAACAGCCGAAAATAGCAGAGAATTGGCCAAGAGAGCGGCAGAAAGGGTTAAAAATAACACGCACCCCTGATTTCCCCCTGATTTTAGGGGGGGAAAAAGTGCGTGTTATGCGCCGATAAATACGGTACATAGAATGTGATGTTAAAGGAGAAAGCGTACCTTAATTTAGTCCTTCTGCAGGACCTGAATGATGGCAGAATAGGTCTCTGGAATAATTATCCCCAGAGCCTGGGGGGAGATGCTTGTTGAGAACTTGTTGAGGACTTCTCCCTGTTGCCAAGTACTGCAATCATACTGAATATCAATACTGAAATCATCAAGATTATTCTCACGGATTTCCCGCAACAAAGAGAATTGGTCACGCTGGAGCGACCAATTCTTGGTCCATGAACTCTGTCATATGACGGCCGATGGGTGGCAAGCTTTTAAATAAGCTTAGTTCTTAACTATGGTTAAAAAGTGGTGGAACGCCAATTTTCTAGTGGATACTCATAACAGTCTACAACCGCGGCCATATGGTCAGTATGAAGAAGTTTGAAGAAGTCAACTGAGGACTAGTTGGGAGCGTGCTAGGCCTGGGGTGTCTAGCCAAGGTTGCCATATTTTATAAAACTTTTTAGCAGCCTTCTGATGTTGATACATCAGCTTTTCTTTAATTAGAATGGTATTTACCTGCTCAGTCCACTGTTTTGTTGTTGGACTATGCAGTGATAGCCATAAACAAGCGATCTGCTTGTGGGCAATATACAGTAATCTCAATACTGCCACAGTAACTGGAGGGGTAAACAATTCCTCATCAACTGCACCTAGTAAAGAAGTAACTGGATGTAACGGAACAGTGGTTTGATAAACAGATGATATAATATTGGTTATAGCTTTCCAGTATCTGAAGAGTTTGTGGCAGCGCCACAAATGTATGAGGTCCTCGTTAGCCCCCTCACATTTGGGACACAGAGGGGTCACCCTCTCACCCCATCTGGGAGACTGAGATGGCTGGCATAGACTGCAAACATAATTCCCAGTCCTCACCCCCAATCTCGCCCAGGTCTTGTTCCCACCTACATCTACACGGTAGTCTAGCTGCATCCCGTAGTCTCGAGGAGAGAGTACTATATATCTATATCTAGATATCTATAAAAAATTGTGTTTTGGCAGCCCAAACTCCTCCTGTAAGTTCATGAAGGATTTAAAAATGGTCTGATTATAGAGTTTGGAGATGTAGCGAATACCCTTGGCCTCCCAGAACTGTGACCCCTCTAGTTTATGTAGTTCCGTGTAGCGAGGGTTAGGACATAATGGAGTATATGCCATGAAGCTCATCATACCCAGACTGTGTTTGATAAAGGCCCATAGTTTTGTCAGTAAAAGTATGGTGGGCATCGATTTAGGGTATCGGGGCAAAATCGGCCTCAAGATGAGAAACAGTAGGGAGACTCTGGGTGTTAGAGAATAAAACTATAGCTAGGATCCGCCATATCTACCTCCCCCCAGCCACCCAGGTGTTGAAGTTGTGAAGCCAGGAAATAGAATCTGATGTTGGGCACTGCCAGGCCACCCTGGTCCTTACTATACTGCAACGTGGAGAGTTTGATTCCAGCAATCTTCTTTTTCAAACAAGACTTTCAAATGGTGTCAAAGCGTGTGAATCATCTACAGGGAATCCATTGCAGGGAGTTATGGAGTATGTACAGTAGCTGAGGCGCACACACCTTCTTTATAAGGTTGGCTCTACCGGTGACAGAAATAGGCAGCTTGCACCAGGCAGTGCATTTGACTTGTAGTTTACTAAGAATAGGGACTAAGTTGAGAGTTAAATACTGGAGTGATCTGAACCCCCTAATACTTAAAGGAGGAGACAATCTGGAGAGACTGGGCACAGTCCGGTAAGTAAGCTGGCAGCTCATCTAGAGTTAGGAGAGCTGACTTACTCCAGTTTATGGAGAAGTCAGAGAAGGAACCGAATTGTGTCATTAGGGACATCACGTTTTGCAGTGAGGTGGAGGTCTCTCCTAAATAGAGGAGAGTGCCGTCTGCATATAACAAGATTTTACCCTCTACAGGGCCTCTTATAAATCCGGAGATCAATGGCGACACTCAACATCTCTGCCAGGGGTTCCAGGGATAATGCGAATAAAACAGGGGTGACAATTGGCACCCCTGTCTTGTGTCTCTGTGCAGACGGAAAGAGTCAGAGATCACCATTAATGTGTAGCCTAGCGGTGGGATTCGTGTAGAGCAACAGGAGATAAACCTCCCCAGGACCTCCCACACGAGTCGAAAGGCTTTGGCAGTGTCGAGTGATATAACCATCCTATTGCCAGGGTTATCCACCAGGATCTGCAGGTTGAGGAATAAATGCCTTATGTTTAACGCTGTTGACGTAGACTAAATAAACCCTGACTGATCACGGTGAACACGTTTTTGAATGACAGATGCCAGACGGGGTAGCCAATACTCTGACCAGAAGTTTCATGTACCTTGTTAACAATGAGATAGGCCTGTAGGAATCTACAAAGTGAAGGTATTTGCCTGGCTTAACCACTTCAATACAGGGCATTTTCACCCCCTTTCTGACCAGGTAAATTTTCAGCGCAGTTACACTTTGAATGACTCGCTGGATCACAGATCAGAGTAAGGGGTTTATCCCGACCCCTTACCACGTGATCCGCTGTCAGCCAATGACAGGTGATCACGTGATGTCAACACAGCCGGTAATTGGCTATATTTTCTCCTCGCGCAAACAGCCGATCACCAGCGGCAGTGAGCGGGACATCAGTCCTGCTCACTGCGATGTGCCCCTGCTCCTCAGTGCCCACCTGTGCCCTTACAAGTGCCGCCTACCAGTGCCCACCAGCGCCACCTGTTATTGCCCATCAACACCACCTGTCAGTGCCCACAGTGACACCTGTCAGTGCTCACAATCACTGCCTGGACAGTGCTGCTGCACATCAGTGCCATCTATCAGTGCCCATCAGTGTCACCTACCAGTGCCTATTAGTGCCACATATAAGTGCCATCTATCAGAGCCCATCCGTGTCAACCATCCATGCCACCCATCCGTGCCATCCATCACTGCCATCTTATCAGTGGCCATCAGTACCGACTTATCTGTCCCCATCAGTGCCACTTTATCTGTGCCTATCAGTGCCACCTTAACTGTGCCTATCGGTGACCATCAGTGCAGCCGATCAGTGCCCACCAGTGGCGTCTCACCAGCGCATATCAATGAAGCAGAAAAATTATCTGTTTGCAAAATTTTATAACAAACTATTAAACATGATTTTTTTTTTTTTCAAAATTTTCCATCTTTTTTTGTTTGTTTAGAAAAAAAACCCAGCTGTGAATAAATGCCACCAAAAGAAAGCTCTATTTGTGGGAAAAAAATTATAAAAATGTCATTTGGGTAAAGTTTTGTATGACCGCGCAATTGTCATTCAAAGTGTGTCAGCGGCGAAAGCTGAAAATTGGCCTGGGCAGGAGGGGGGTTTTAGTGCCCAGTAAGCAAGTGGTTAATCACCCCTTGCCTTTCTTGTGTTGCACATGACACAGGCAATATTTCAGAATATCACATTGGAGGTCCCTTCCCTCTAACTTGCAGTCTAGTTCTTTAAATTGGTTCTTAATGAACCTCCACCTTCCATATATTGTCATTGGTTCCAACGTGGACCAAGACAGCTGGGCAACCCGCTCTGCAGCGGTATCCATCCTGGAGCTGTTCCTTAATTGGTGTATACATGTGGCATACTGTGCACTGCACACAACCTTCAATCTTGCTAACCCCCATTTTCCCAGTTACAACGATAATGTTACTAACAGGAAATTTTGGATGTTACTTACAGATTTGAAGACTCCTGTTATAACCTCCTGTTTTTAACTCTGGTTTTTACCTCACCACTTAGTCCAGTTCCACTTGGTCAGAGTTCCAACAAGCAAAAAGGTGGTAAGCTCAAGGATAAGCAGGCTCAAAAATTAGTTCTACAGAAAGTTATATAAGACCTCAAGCACCTGTGACCAATTAACCCCTCCCCTTAATTAGTAGTATGAAGGAAGGGGAAAAAAAAGGCCGTTTAAAAAAAGTTGGTAAAAAGTTGCAAGGAAAGACCCCAAAATGAACCTAACAATGCAAACACAGCAATCACCAGCAGTCAAAAGCAAAACTGGTTTTTACTCTCCACTCTTCGGCTTCCAACCAGCAAATCTGGCAAAATCTGGAGTTTTTTACTTCAGATTCAAGATCACGTCTCCCCGAAAAACACAGACTCTGAGAACTGGAGGAACTGGATACAGATTTGGGGCCTGTGTGTTCTGTTTTGTTATAGACAGTCCAAAACAGCATTGACTGCATAAACACGCTCCTAGAATCAGAGACTTAAAGCAGATGTTTATAATCTGCTCAAAACAACCTGATGCTGGGGCCTCCAGACGTTATGTGTAATCTGTTTATTAAGATGATATATGTTTACTGTTAAAGGATAAGTTCACTTTAAAAAATAAATAAAAAATAAACGCACTTTTTTTGCAGGTTAAAAAAAAAAAAAGTGCATTTATTTATTTTTTTTGTAGCAGGAGCCTGTAAACCATTGCACCAGCGATCAGCAGGTGGCTGGTGCCATGCAGGTCTCTAGCAGATCTGTCAATGTATGGACTTGCTAGACCCTTGTAAGAGAAACCCATACATTCCGATAGGGCGACTCAATGAACTACCACAGCTCTTCAAAGCCCCATGGTTGTCCATTGAAAAGTTCAAGCCGACAGCCGCAAAGGTTGTCGGACCTTGTAGTTTTCCACTCGCAGGACACTATGAATGAGTGCCACTTCTGAGTGATGATTTTTGGGGATGCACTGAAATTTTGGCCGCCAAAACATATCGGGCGAAAATGGCCTTTTCACCAATTTACCGGAAGAGAAATTATGCCTATAATGGTGCCGAAAATGGGGTGAGGCCTGCTGGGCGGAGCCCTATTCCTGGTGCCACCCACTGTGGGGGTGTCATTGTGGATCACCTGCCCTTACTCTCTCCTCCTCCCCTCCCTCCTCTCCCATGCTGCAGGGGGCCTGTGTGCCCCCCCTCCCCAGCGGTGGCTGCATACGGAACTGGGCTCCCCGATCCCCAGCCAATGTGTAAATCGGCTGTGCAGGAGCTCGGTCACGCTGTGTTTTAATCTGAAATTGAAAGCAAGACAGAGATGTCTAGCACAGTGTGTGCTGTGCTCTCTGCCTCACCCTACAGTGCAGTACCCAGCATGGAGAGCGAAGGTATAATGCTGCAGCTGCTGATTTTTAAAATGGCAATCTATATATGTTTGTATGGACATGTGTGTTTATATGTGGGTGTCTGCGTGCGTTTTATGTGTTTGTGTGTGTTTTATATATATATATATATATATATATATATATATATATATATATGTGTGTGTGTGTGTGTGTGTTTTTATATGTACTGGTGATGCACAGGCAGGCTGCATACGATGGGCACCAGCGAGGCTGCATTGATCTCCTGTACCATGTCCGCAGTCATAGGAATAAAAGTGAAAAAAAAGAGAAAAAAACTGGTAAACAGTGTAAAAATATATACTAAAAAGTTAAATAAATAACAATAAAAAAATTAAAGCACCCCCATTCCTCCATGCTCGTGTACAGAAGCAAACACATACATAAGTAGCACACGCATATGTAAACAGTATTCGATCCACATGTTAGGTATCGCTGCGAACATTAAAGCGATGTCAATAATTCTATCGCAAGATTTCCACTCTAACTCTAAACAGTTAACCTGTAAAGGTGTTTAAAGCATTACCTATGGAGATTTGTAGTTACCATAGTTTGTTGCCATTCCACGAGCATGCACAATCTTAAACCGTAATGTTAGTTATCTATTTATTCAGTGTAACATCATCTTTCTCATTATACAAACAAATTGGGGTACCTATTGTGTATTTTTTTAATTCATTAAAGTGTATTTTTTTTTTTTAATTGCATTTGCAAAACCACTGCACAATTACCGGGTGGCATAAAAAATTGCAATGTTCGCCATTTTATTCCCTAGGGTTGCTACTAAAAAAAAAAGAAAAAAAATGATAATGTTTGGGGGTTAAAAGTAATTTTCTAGCAAAAAATACGGATTTAAAACTTGTAAAGAAAAAAATGTCAGAAAGCCTGGTCGGCACGTGGTTAATCATAGTCACCAACCAGAATGAGGGAAAGAAAAAAAAAATGCTCAACCCTCATGTTTTATGTTATTTTTCAAACTGTGCTGGTCTATCCTACAGCATGCACAGCCATGGAAAAGTACTATGTAGCATCCTTTATACTCTTTATTCACTCTTGGTAATATGTCAACACTCACTCATTCATAGACCACAGAAACCTAAGCGAGGTCTTACAATACCATCATTACTTACTTCAGTACATGATAATAAAAAAGGTGGTTTTATGCCTCTAAATAAAGTGTTAAAGTTCTTCTTCTTGAAAAATATGAAAGCCTGATTATTTCCCCTATGATACAGTATTAGCACATCATGATTTTTATTTTTTTTACTGTGTAGCAAAATACAAATTAGCTGTTAAACAGAACCTGGTAAAACTTTTGTTTAGGTCAGTATAAGTGGAAATAGTTTGTAAAAGTAGTAATACAAATGCTTCCATTCAATTAAATTAATCAGTGTTTGGGGATCTCCTGAGATCCTATGTTTCAGTACCTTAAAGTGAACAATAACAGAATAAGGAGAAGCTGAACATGACAGACGATCCCTGATAATGGATTTTTTTGCAAATTCTTTAAAAATTAGAGCTATAAATAAGAAAGAAGTCTCTTGTTCCAAAAATGTTACCACTTTCTAATTACCTCTTCAAGGACCCCAATACCAATTAACATGACCAGAGAGAGGTGCCTAACTCACCTTTATCACCCCAGAAAGGTAAGCTGCACATACTTATTCTTATTCCATATTCTCAGAATTTTTTTTCACCTCCTGCTTAGGTGCTCAAATACAGAAAAGCCCAGTGGCCTTTAGCGCTGGACTGGTGGTTCTCTGGGAAGGCAACTTTAGTGTGCCTTGTTTTCCAACCTGCTGTTGACAGTAATATGTAAAACAAACGCAAGTGCAATTCCTATGATGACAAATAAATCTCAACAAAATCAGAAAAGTAGAACTGAAGGATATTAGGTACCAGATGCTGGCCATCAGTCAGGTTGAATAAACTACAAAATCTGCTTCAAAACTTATGCAATATTTATAAAGCTCTCATCTACATGTGATTTTACCCACTGGGACTTTTAGTGGATTAAAAAGTACGGACTGCAAAAACATCTGTCTCTGTCTGTAGTATTCTAGTTTCTGCCAACAAAACTATCTTGTGGGGATCATTGAGAGATTTGGATATGAAGGAAGCGTATGCTGTTACAAATTAACAAGTGTGACATGGACCATGGAAAGGTCTATTCCCTATGGCACAGTAAAATATGTTTAGTAAGTTCCATTCTATACAAGTCTCATTTTATATAATAAACAAAACCATACATGTAAGATAGAACAACTTACATTGGGAAATTAAATGAACACTTCTGAAAGGCCAAGGATTTTTTTTTTTTTTTAGCAAGACACACATTAGACCAGCATTTACTTTTTATTGTATAATACACGTATGCTTCTGCAATCATGACTTGTGGATGATACATGCCCAAAGGTTGTATTTCATCAAACATTTAGGTAGAAAATGGTGGATTAAGTATACCCTGGATCCTGGCCAGTTTCCAATTCTAGGCAACCTACCCCGGGAATGCAGCTTATATGTCTCAGTGAATCCTAAATGCAGCAAATTGGAAGCCTGAACAATCCTCTCCAACATATAGTAGGTGAGTAATTGTCAACAAGTGAAGCCTTAAAGAACTACAAAAAAAGGGAAAAAGTAATCAAATAGCTCAGAGATCATATGGAATACTTTTCATTCATCTGCACCCCTAAAACAGAGCAGTTTAAATCCAACAATTGTAATTTTAGAGGGTACTATGTGTTGAACTTGAAAATTAGTTTCAACTGCCAAAAAAAAAATGGTAAGAAGATTTAGTGATTTCCCATATATGGGACCATTCTTTTGCACCCAAGGCTAGACCTAGGTCTGGGTTCCAGGTCCACATATGTGAACATAGCTGTAGAGAGATCATACCTGATGCATGAGTATCAAAGTCACATTTACACTCAAAAAAGGAAAGCAGTGAATAGTTATTGGGTTTTCAAACACTGGATTGTAAAAAAGTAAAAAAAAAAATATTTTGAAGTAGCGAAAGAACTTGCTGTTGGGGAGTTCAGTTGTTCGTTACAATGACTGGAACAATTTGGCTCTGTCTTTGGTAAGAAAGTGTCTAATTTAACGTAACTTGAGTGAGTTTTGTTAGTTTCCACTCTTCAAAGGACAGAGAAAAGTGGAATCTGGTTAGGAAGGCAGAGTTGTGAGTAAGACACATTAGGGGCATATTGGGAAAATGGAGGTTCAACACATTTTTCAATTAAGAGGTTTTATTAAACACAACAGAAAATACACAATTATATCCACTTCGCATTTCAAATCACAAAAACAGGTTATACAAAAGGTAGATATCCAAATCCAAAGTCAGTTCATGTGTGGACAAGAACTACTCCAAACACCATAACATCATTTTATTGGCCCTCTTTCAAGAGCCTGTGATGAAACTCCTCAGGTTTAGGATAGCACACCTAGTCTGATGTATCCAGAAACATTTTAGTTTGTACACAGAATGGAAAACAGAGACAAAAGGGAATAACAGAGGACAGCAGGGTGTTGGGGTTGGACCATAGCCAGGTCCCAATTGAAGGAAGACTGGAAGGTGGGGCGGGAGGGGGTATGGGAAGGCGGGGATGGGGAGAGGAGAAAAAAGAAAAAAAAGGGGGATTTAAAAGAAAATGAAAAAGGGGGGGAAGACCCCCACTCCCCCCCAGAGGTTAAGGAGTGGGTGGGACACCCCACGGCATTTGATGCAGGAGTGCCAGATTATGGAGGACCTCACTGCCCCATCAGTCCCGCGGCAGGGGGACTCCTGTATTCCTGAGAGAATTTGTGCCAATGAAACCACGTTTCATTGTATTTTTCCTCTTTTCGGTTTAAAGCAGCCGTCAGCTGTTCCATCAGGCCAATTTCACTCATCACAGCTAACCACTGCCCAACTGAAGGAGGATCTTCACTTTTCCATTTTTGTGGTATGCAAATTTTTGCTGCATTAAGAAGATGAATCATGAGGGATTTCTTATATCTACTTCTCGACATCGGGGTAAGGTGTAGTAGGCACTGAGCCGGGTCATCCGCTAGGGCAATGTTTTGTGGTGTGACCACTAGTCTGTACATTACCGACAATAAGTAGCAGGCGGAAGCAGGGTCCAAGCAGAGCCTCTCAAAGGCAGACTTCGAGTGATTGCGGTCAGGTTGAAAGTGCGAAGAGGTCAGGACGTGTCTAATCTGTATAGCCCGTCATCTGTCTAATGGGGATCTAACATGGCTTGGATTTCCTCGATAGAGAACCATCGCCCTTCATGACAAAAGTTTTGCAGGCTGAATCTATGAACTCCCTGAATCTTCTTCCGGACATGCTAGCGGGGAACTCCTGAGAGCCTATAACCGGGGATAGTGGGGAAAGGTCGTGGGGGGGGGATCACCTCAACACAGCCCGTCCGGGCTATGACCAAAAGCGTGTTCCCGATCAATGGGTGTGCTTTCAGAACTGCAGGGGGCTCGATGTCTGCCACAACAGGGTGGGCAGCGGGAAAGGTGACATAGCCTGCTCCACTTCCACCCATTCCTTTTCTGAGGCGTGCTTAACCCAGTCTAGTGCTCTTGATGGTATTTGATGGGGTCCGGGAGGGCTCAACATATTTTTAACACCCCTTGTAAATTTAGTGATAGGGGTTATGTAGCTGAAGGAAATAGCAGCTGTCTCAATTGCTACTCAAAATGTGGTATCGTATTTAGCACGGTTTTTAGAAATTTGAGTGATATGGTCAACATAAAGACATTCTAAAAAGGTGCAGTAAACAAAGACCTCCAGAGTATTTGTTAAGCACAAGGGTGTCTCTCTTAAGTTTCAGGCCTAATGTTATGCCATACAAAGGTAATAATGTGGCATTGGAACATTCTCAGGATATCAGAAGGGATTGAAACAGGTAGGACCAGGAAATAGTAAAAAAAAAAATGGGAAAAAAGGTAATTTTGATGGTTTTCCAAGCCAGGATATAGGATATTGCTTGATAGTTGGACCAAGAGGTATGATCAGTAAAGGGTTTTGGTGTCATGGAGATGGTGTCTGGTCCAAATTTACAGTCTTTCAGAATGCTATTGAAAGCAGTAGTTAAGAGGGGAGAGAGTAGGCCTGTAAACTTCTTATATTAAATGGCAGAGAAGCTATCAGGTCCAAGTTCTTTGTTAGGTTTAAGCTGCTTGATGACATGAAACTTTTTCAGACAAAATGGGGAGGTCTACAGAGGTTCAATCATTAGGGGAAAGGGAGGTGGCAAGATATTGGAGAACAGATAATCAGCTTTTACTGTAGGAAATGTGTCCATAGCTGAGTCAATGTTGGAAAGTGGGGATTGTAATGCAGTTAGAATTTTAAAGGGACTACTTGTGAGGCCATAGTTACTGATCTTCAGGCTAATGGGCTTATATTCTGCATTGGCTTTGTAGGAGTCTGTGGGTTAGTAGAGCATTTTGTTTAATTCCTTTAGTGTAATGGTATGTTTGGTTCTATGGATTTGCATTTTAGTTGTGTCTGTTAGGAGGGTGTTGAGCATGATGATTTGACGCTGTGGGATAAGTTTGAAAGGTCAAGGAGTGTTGTTGAAAGGCTTCTTTTAGTTTGTGATGGAGTTGTTTAGCTTATTTACCCTGAGTAGCACATTGTATGCAATGGATTCTGACTGTGGGCTTATGTGCCTTCCATAGTTTGGCTGGACATACTGGATGCAAGGGGTCTAGTTCAGCCAGATGTATTCTTGGAGGGTTAGATGAATGAAGAAAGCAACTCATGGGTCAGACAGGAGGGATTCATTGAGTGACCATGAATTTTCTGAGGATCTTATCAAGATGGAGGATAATTAACCACTTGCCGAATGGCTCCTGAACATATACGTCAGCGCTTTGAAGATGGATACCTCGGTATTGGCAGCAGCTGCTGTCACAACCAAGGTATCGATCTTTGGAGCCAGCAGTTCTGTTTACGATAATGGTGGTCTCTGCTGCGGATATGCCGCAAAATCACTGTTAATGGCAGCGGGAATGGGGCCACCCCCTTCTGCTACTCTCCGCTGCTTACTGGAGCCGTGGCAGAGATCGGGACCAGTCCGTGGCTGGGTATGGAGACGAGTGAGGCTAAGATGGCCCCCACCCATCTCCATACCATAGCAGGGCAGAAACGTCACTTCCGCCCATACATCTTAAAGGGCCATTTTCTGTTATTTTTTCAAATGACAATTTTTTATTTATTTTTTGCATCTAAGCACCAAATATGACATCTGAGGACTTTTTGACCCCAGATCTCATATTTAAGAGGAGCTGTCATGCTTTTTTCTATTACAAGGGATGTTTACATTCCCTGTAATAGGAATAAAAGTGACAGTCTTTTTTTTTTTAAATAGTGTAAAAATAAAATCAATAAAATCAAATAAAACAAATAAGAATTTTTTTAAAGCGCCCTGTGGAGCTCGCACACAGAACTGAAAGCATATGTGGAGTAGCGCCAGCATATGAAAACGGTGGTCAAACCACACATGTGAGGTATCTCCGCAATCACCAGAGTGAGAGCAATAATTCTAGCCCCAGACTCTGTAGCTCCCTGTAGAACCTGTAGAATTTTTTAAACGTTGCCCATGGAGATTTTAAAGGGTAAAAGTTTGACATCATTCCACGAGCGGACGCAATTTTGAAGCATGACATGTTGGGTATTAATTTACTCAGCGTAATATTATCTTTCACAATATAAAAAAAATTTGGCTAACTTTACTGTTGTCTTATTTTTTTATTCAAAAAAGTTAATTTTTATCCAAAAAAAAGTGCGCTTGTAAGACCGCTTCTAGATTGTAAGCTCTAGCGAGCAGGGCCCTCTGATTCCCCCTGTCTTGAATTGAATTGTATTGTACTGTAATGTCTACCCTAATGTTGTAAAGCGCTACGTAAACTGTCAGCGCTATATAAATCCTGTATAATAATAATAATAAATACGGTGTGACAAAAAGTATTGCAATGACCGCCATTTTAATCTCTAGGGTGTTAAAAAAATTATTATAATGTTTGGGGGTCCTAAGTAATTTTCTAGCAAACAAAACGTGTTTTTAACTTGTAAACACAGAGTCTGAAAAAGAGGTCTGGTCTTTAAATGGGTAAAGTAGGACTGCACTATGATCCGTCCAAGAGATATTGTGCATCTTAGAATGTATGGTACGTGGAACAGAGGCTTGTGAAATAAAAGTGTGGTTGATTGAGGCAGGGGTAAACATGGATAGCAACTGGCCAAGATGCTTGCATGAACCCAGAGATTGAGTGGCAGGCAGGGATCTGAAGTGGCTCACAGCTTTACAGTTCACACTCTCAGCCAGTACACAGCATGATTTATCTCCCAGACCTGTCAGCACCATGAGGAGAATTTGGAAAGAGGAGCATAGACCACACAAACTGATAGCCTTCTTTACATCACAGCACTAGCGGCATAAGCAAAATGGCACCAGCATCACCTTCTCCCCTCCAGGCTCCCACTCACCACTTCCTCCTATCTAGGCACAAAGATCTCCACACAGAAGTGCTGCATCAATCTCAAAGCCTTCCAGTTTTCACACTCCACTCTCAGTAAGTCCAGAAAAAGCTTGTTTCAGGATGGAAGAGCCGTCATGTCAACAATGCTGGTTTAAATCCCAACCATAACACTACCTGCCTGGAGTTTGCATGTTCTCCCTGTGCCTGCATGGGTTTCCTCAGGGTACTCCGCTTTCCTCCCACACTCCAAAGACATGCTGGTAGGTTAATTGGCTTCTGTCCAAAAATTGGCCCTAGTATATGAATGTGAGTAGGGGACCTTGGATTGTGGGCTCCTTGAGGGACCAATGTGAGTGTGCAATTTATGTGTGGAGCGTTGCATAAAATTGATGGAGCAATATGGGTACCTTAAATAAATAATAATATAATAGATGAGTATCTTAATGAGACACAATGTACAGGGATAGGGACAATTGTAGACATGCACCCACACTCATTCTGGTTGAACTGGATGGGCTGGTGTCTTTAATCAACCTTACTATGTAACTGTAATGTGAGGTGAGCGCTATCCATGGTTCACAGGAACATATTGGAGATCTTCTGAACTCCATTAACTCTTTGCCCATATCAAACCAACCTGCATTGGATACAACATTAAAAGATATACTAAACTGCCTGAGATGCACACGGTATGCTGATATGATGACTTGAATGCAGAAATTCAGCTCTAAAATACATGTCATTGGTGATCGATTTGATCATATTGAAAAGAGAATGGGAGCATTTGCTTCTACCATCAATGATTTGGTTGATGCTCATGATGAGCACGAGAATCTCTGGATGAATGAAAAATTAGCAGATCTTGAGGACAAATCAAGGCGCAATAATGTTAAAATTGATGGAATTTCTGAAATAGGTCAACAGCCAGAGCTGCGTAAATTTGCTATGAATTTTCTCATTACTTTACTTCTTGAACTAAATCCCTCTGAATTGATCACTGATGGAATCCGCCACCTGCCTAGACCCTCTCACTTACTGTAACCGGTACAGAGGGATGTATTACTCTGCATACATTTCTTCTATGTAAAGGAGCAGCTTATGCTTAAAATATGAAATGCAGCCTCACTTTCAACACTGCTCTCCAATTTTTTGCAGATGTTCACAATGCAATGTTACAAATGCAAAAGAATATCAATACCCTCTTTACCTATAAGGAAGGTTCTACACATGTAACTGACTCCCTAGATAAGGGCTTACACTTGTTAAAATCATGCAAGATGCAAATACTACCTGAACTTTGTAAATTTTTTGAACATTACCTATACTAGCCAGTAAATCCCATTTGGCTTCCTTATGTTCACCTTTAACCACTTGCCACCCGCCCACCGTCAAACGACGGCTGGGTGGTGCAGCTCTCGTTCTGGGTAGATGTCATATGATGGCCTCCCAGAATGACCACTCTTGTGCGCCCCGGGGGCATGCAGCACAGCAATCGCGGCCGAGCTGTGTTGCTAGGACACGGCGTGACCCCAATCTGTGTAAAGAGCCGCAGCTCTTTAACCATGTGATCAGCTGTGTCCAATCACAGCCGGTCACATGTAAACACAGAGATACCTGTAATCGGTGCTCCTCGTCTCACACTGACAGAGTATGAGGAAAAGAAAGCCGATCAGCATCTCCTCGCAGGGGACAGCTAGGTATGTAATCAGTGCCCTGATTAGAATTAAGTGCTCACCAGTACCAGCAATGATTGCCCACGACTGCCAGCAATTAGTGCCAACCAGTTCCCACAATTGGCATCAAACTGTGCTTACAACTGCCAGCAATCAGTGGCCATTAGTGATGCCAGTCAGTGCTGCCCATCAATGCCGCCTATCTGTGCCCACCAGTGCCGCCCATCAGTGCCCATAAGTGTGGCGTAATCATGCCGCATCAGGGCCACCTAATCAGTGCCCATTAGTGCTGCTTCATCAGCGCCCATGAGCAAAGGAGAAAAATTACTTATTTGCAAAATGTACTGACAGAAACCAAGAAAAACTTTTTTCTCCCAAAAGTTCCGTTTTTTTTTTTAGGAAAAAAAAAAAGAAAGCTCTTTTTGTGTGAAGCAAATGATAATTTCTCATGGTTGCAGTGTAGCATGAACGTGCAATTGTCATTCAATTTGTGACGGCGCTGAAAGCAGAATAGTGGGAGGTCTTCATCATGCTGACTTACAAGACTATCATACAGCTACTACAGGAACACAACTGAAAGACTGGTTTACTTATTGATATCTCTATTGAGCAAAATTGGGTAACACCAGGTACATGGGAAATGCTTATACGCTTACCTGCTAGCTTCTCTGTATACAAACTTAGCATTTACAAATCTTACTTCTTACTCTGAAAGCATAGCACACTTTGTGTACCGCTCCTGTATCAGATTCCCAAGGTATTTCTATGCCCATTCCGATCTCCACTCTCTCCTTTTTAATTCCAGACTTATCAAGTAAAGACTGGAATGCTCACAGTATCCATTTACTAGACGATCTATATCACAATACTATCTTAAAATCTTTCCACACCCAACAAACAAAATATAGCTTGCTAGACACTGCATACTTCAAGTACCTTTAAAAAGTATTGAAATTAAAAATGTGGTCGATCCTAGAAAAGGAATTGTGTGATTGAGAATAGAATGGATATTCACATCTAGTGGGATTGGGCTCTTATAAAGTAGATATGCAAGCCTATATTGATTGAAAAGAAACTGAAATGTAAAAGCTGTGGTACGGTGTTGCTGAAAATCTTCAGTTTTATCTAGGGTTGGATGCAGAGTAAGATCTCTGCAGTTAATGAGTGTTCCCTTCAAATACAGATATATTACTTGTAGTAAGTAAAGAAAGGGATCTGATCTCTGATAGGGGCATAGTAACACACTACAGTGATTTCTGAATCTTGCATGAGGCCCTGTAAAAGCAAGTACCTACCTGCAGGATCTGCAATAGTGTACAGAGCCTAAAAGTTAGCTGCAAAAACCTATTAAAACTCCCTGATGTTTCGTCTTGTCACTCACAAGAAATAGGGGGGGGGGGGGGGGAAGAAAAGTAGAAAGAAAGGTTTACAAAATACAAAATGTGGTATGGAAAATGGGTTGTTAGGGAAAAATACTCACATACAGGTTAATCAACAGTGATCACAATGAAGCAATTTAAAATGGGAAGCAAAAACAAAAGTTTGTACTTTCTTACCACTTATTGCCATCTGCAAACAGGCAATAAAGACAACAAGCGTAACTTAAAGAAGACCAGGTTTATTACAGTATTAACAAGAGTTCTGCATTACCACTTCATGTTGAAAAACCTCAGCAGATGTTAGAACTATAAAAAATGGGGAATGCATAAACCTGCAAAGAATAGAAGAGCTAGTGAACTCTGGTAGGAGGATAAACTAATCTCACCGAGAGAAATATCCACTTGACCAAGATATGTGGTAATGCTAGAAATAGATCAGAAAAAAGAAAAACATAAAATAACATTTACAGTTGAGGATTTCCAGTGCAAAGACAACTGGGCGTTTTGCACTATAAAAGGTAGTATTTTACCTACGTGCAGACAGTTACAATAAATACACTGAGGTGTGTATGGCACCCAGGGTAACTTGAGGCTTGGCTGGCCTGGGAGTTGCTGAAACTTCATTGTGGTGCAGGGGTTTGCCCCATGGTTAAAGAGCATTATAATGTGTTCTAGATCTGGTGATGGTGTCCTTGAGAGTTAACAGTTGTGTCCTGTTGAGAGAGGGTCCAGGTCTGAAGACTACAGTTGAATGGGTTCCAGGTGGTCTTGGATTTCTTCCAGTGTTAAACCACTATTTTGATTCCCTCAGTAAGAAAAAAGGAGAATAAAAAAGGGAAGCCCCATCTGCAGCGGATCTCATGGTTGAAAAAAAATTGTAGATAAGACTTCATAGCTCTACGGCAGGTGATGATCTGGGGTGTGAGATCTTGGTACAGCAAATAATTATATCCATGGAAAGATAGGGTCTGAGAGGCTCTAGCAGTTTGAAGGAAGATTTATTTAAAACAAAAAAATTTCAGGTGAATCATGCCTCCTGGTGGTCTGTGGGTGAGGCGCTGTGGACCCTATGCATTTCTAATCACTCAATTAGGATAGAGGGTGCCGGCTGTTGAAAGAGTGAAAGTTTGTGACATGTTTGGGAAGACCCTGTATTCGCAAGTTGGAGTGGCAGGATCTATTTTCAGCATCCTCCAAGAGAGATGCAAGTAAGTAATTTTCATGTCGCATATCAGCTACTTCTCGGACTCGTTCTTCCAGCACTGAACCAAAGTGCTCCATCTTGTCCTCCAGATTTCTTGTATGTTGTCCAATATCTCTAATATCTTTAGAGAGGCGGTCAATAATCTGGCACCGCAAAGTCTTCCGCAGCATGAAATAGATTTTCTATTGCAGCTGCTGCGGGGACTGAACATGTAAAATGTCACCCACAAAGGAAGGGGGGATAAAGTCCTCAGTGAGTTTGAGGCTGTGAGATGCAGAAGCTGCTGAAGGAGTTGCGACTGACTCCATCTTAGAGGGGAGATAGATTTTGTCTTCTTTATAACCTTGATACTGGTGTTGACCACTGCTGAAGGTGGAGCGAGTGAAGCTAGTACTGAGAGCGGTCAGGATCGCTGGAGCAGGTTGTGTATGTTGTAGTATAGCAGTGTCTTTGTGTGGGTGGTATGGGGAACCTTCAAAGCATGTCGTTGGCATGGGCAATCTTGTGCATGTGCCCCCAAGCAGTGCAAATTCTTAAATATAGTAAGTAATAAAAACCAACTGGAAACCATAATGAACCAGCCTAATTTCAGAAGCCCAGATTATGAAGCACCAGTAAGAGACAAATAGACAATACAAAATATTTATAATGACGGCAACGCAGCTTGCCCAAAACTGTGGACATTTTTAAACACTAATCATGTGTCTTTTTCCATTTCAAACAAAATGGAAAATATTACCTTTAGAAGCCTGAAACACAAAAAAAAAAAAAAACGTTCACCTAATATTGACTTCCTGCTGGCCTACTCTATGCTGATTGTGCATATAATGTGAGCCATGGCACTTAAGTGACTAATTGGTGAGGTCTAAAGTTGCTAATAAAATTGCAGACTCAGCACAGCATTGATAAACAGAACAGCTGCCCACTAGAACATTCTTGCCTTGGGAAGAAATCCATGCAGCAATGAAGAGATGATTGTGACCAGGTGGGAGAAGATTGTCGGAAGAAAACAAATGCTCAAAGTATATCATTTAGAAAAAGAATACAATAGTGCCCATTTCTTTTCACTTATTACAGAATTGACAAAAAATAAATAAAAAATACACATAGATGTGACGCGATGAATGCAGATTAGAAAACATGAAAAAAAAAAAAAAAAAAACAATATTATTGATGTGTTTGGTGTCTTATTTGAGAACTGCAATTATTTCACAGATTTTCCTGCTACATTCAAAGCAAAGAACATTCCTTACCTTTACCATCTGTTTGCTGATTTGAGATCTTTGGTGTGCCAGCTGCAGTTCAGCTGCTAGTTTTATTTTTTCTTCATTCAACTTGCTCACAGAGGCTGTGGCAGCCTGTTTCCCTCTATGTAATACAGATACTTGGTGTTGTAAAGATGCAATTCTTTCCAGTAACGATGCTGAAGTAGTGCAAGGGCATCTTTTTTTTTTATGGTCCTTTCGTGCTAAATATAAGAACATTTGTAAAAATTATAATTTTTATTACAATACTATACAATACTTTATTCCTGTAACAATGTAATTGAAATGAACCTGGTGCTACGGAATGAAGTAAGAGCATCAAGACAAGACATATGGAGGCAGCAGTGCTATGCTGACGGTCCTTCAGTGAGTTCAACACCATCTGCACATGTGTTTAGCTATAGTGTGTATCTGTCTGTAAAAACATGGACGATTACCTGGTTTTCCTGGCTACTACATCCTTGTTGCACATTACCATCCGGATTGCTACTTCCTGTTATAGTTTACAAAATTCTCTTGCATAGGCTTTGGATTTCATGCCTTTCCCATTCACTATGTGCCATTATGAAATGAATGTTATAATCCTGTTCCTTTTCTTTACAATTTAGCTTATTTCACAGCCAAGTCATACCAGCTCCCCTTCTTTGTCCCGCCCCCCTTCTTAACACTGTAATTGTAAACACATTACTTTTCTTTTGCAATTAACGTAAAATGGTATTGTACCTTTATTCTCTACAATGAAAAATGTATTGAAACTAAAAACTTGCTCAATATCAACTGAGCATGGGTACTTTTTTTTTTTTTTTACAATAATCCACTTGGATTTGCTTGCAGCTGATATGTGTGATAAGCAATAGCAAAGCTCTTTTTATTAAAATACATTTTCCTGACGCCTTCATGGCAGCACACACTGGGTTGTGACTCCGCCCCCACAACCTGACTTGGATTGGTTAACTATAAATTTGAAGGGGAGACCTTCTGCTGCATTCTCTTTTTTATCCTCACCTGACAGGTTGGATTGTTCGAGTTTCAAAAATACCTACAGATGAATAAGCCTCTTACCGCATCACTCCAGCAGGTTCAAGCCTCTCCTGTTTGGAAGTCCCTCCTGTACAGTCTCTAAAAGAGCTTTATGGAGGGAATCCCCGTTCTGGTGGTCTCAGGGGACATCTAACAAAGTTTCTATAAGCTTTAAATAAGCTTTTATTTTGCAGTGTACTCTCTTTTCTATTCTATATCTCGTTTTATGGCTGTACCTTTTCTTTCCTAGTCAGGAGTTGCTGAGCCTTGCTGTCCTCCAGTACAGCTGTCATGGCCGCCGCTAGTGTCCCTGTCGTTCTGCGCATGTCTGATTGCAGCTGGATCGTTTTTTTCTTCCCTGAGAGAGGTTTTTCCCTCTTCCAAGATGGCGCCGGTCTCCTCGAGACGTTCTGCGCATGCGCGGAGCGTCATTCGGCCGCCGCTATGGCGCCCTTTTTAAAATTACAGTTGTGTGCTTCTGCATGCTGCTGTTTACCAGATACTGCCCTGTATCTCTGTTTTTCTGCTGGATAAGGTAAGAACGTTTTTCTTTCTACTACATTTGCATTGTCTTTCTGTTTTTAGCTTCTGCAGGTTTTTTGTTAAAGTTCTAGGTCTTAAAGGCGCAGGTAAAAAAAAAAAAAAAAATGTAAAAAAAAAAAAGTTTTATTGATTATTTTTCTGTTTATCGCTATTGCAAGAAAATCTCTTTTTTTCCCTTCAGTCTACTCTGTCTGCTTTTTTCAATGGAGTCCACTGCCCACGCAGACCATCAACAGCTAGAAAGGTAAGAGGCTCTACCGTCGTAGGTGAGTATTGAAGAGGGGAGACAAAAGAGTGCCGACTGCTAAGATGCTGCTTTTTTTGGCAGCCCTACCAGAACAAGAGGAGCAAGTTCCAGGCATGGAAGAGGCTCAAGTCGCACTTCCAGTAGAAGATCGCACAGAAGTCGCTCCAGGTCCTCATCTCGTCAGAGACATGGTCGCTCACACCACAGTCACCCTCGGCATAGCCGGTCGGACCACAGGAGGTCTCCTTCCCCTCATCACAGCCATCACGCCAGGCCCGCAGCCAATGCCTGCTGGATATGTGGCGCACCAGCCCTTCTGGAAAAGCTTGCCTGCCGTTCTTGCTTCAATGAAGCAACTAAAGAGAAGGAAGCGGACGCTAGAATTGCTACTGACCTTATAAGGGAATCAGTACGGGAATCTATTTTGGCAACAGCACCCGCTATGGATGTGGCAGTCCCTAGTACATCCGCTGCGCACCCGTATCACTCCCAGGCTTCAGAATCATCTTCAGATAATGACGGCCAGGAGATGTCTGCAGGATTTGATTTTTCTTTGGTGGAGCTATTTGCAAGATCAGTCAAAGAGGCTATCGGCTGGGAAGACATTATTTCTGAGCCTCAGAAAACCCGCAAATATTTCCCCAATTTAAAGAGATGACCAGAGTCCTTTCCATTCATTGAGGAGCTCGGAGATCTTATTAAGGACGAGTGGGAATCAGACAAACGACCAAGCATTGCTAACAGATTAGCGAAAATGTATCCTCTGCACAAATCAAAGGTTAAACCTTTAGTTAATGCTCCCATAGTGGATTCCTCCCTGATGCGTCTGGCCCGTCATGTCACCTTACCCATCGAGGATGCGGTCTCTTTTAAAGACGTACTAGACCGTAAAATGGACTTGGAATTAAAGAAGGCGTTCCTGCAGGCCGGCTATTACCACGGCAGCGGTGGCAAGAGCCATTTCGGGATGGGCAACTAAGTTAGAAAAGGATCTTCTAGAAGGTACAGAAATGGAGAAATTAGTTTCTTCTTTGCAAGAGATTAGATTGGCAGGTGACTTTGTAGCGGAGGCCTCAGTGGACATCATAAGGTCCTCGGCCAGAACAATGTTGGCATCGATGACAGCAAGAAGGGCCTTATGGCTGAAACCATGGATGGCCGATACAGCTTCCAAAATTAATTGGTGCAAAATCCCTTATGATGGTTCTAATCTCTTTGGTGCCAAACTAGACTCGGCCATTTCCAAAGTCACGGGAGGGAAATCTGGGCTGATTCCCTCCGATAGAAGACCCAAGGCTCAGAAAGGGCCTTCTTTTAGACGCAATCTCCCGGATAAGTATAGGGAGTCCAGATCCTACCATCCCGGCAGAGAGTTCAGGAGGGATTGGAAGAATACTAAGCCTTCCTTCCTAAGAATGCAGAAGACCCAGGCTACACACGCAGGGGAGCACCCAAAGTCTTTTTGAAGGTTTGCCCGCTCACCCAGCCCAGGTGGGCGCCAGGCTAAGAGGTTTTCTTCAGATCTGGGCAAGACATATACAGGACAGTTGGGCACTGTCCACAATCAAGTATGGGCACAAGTGGGAGTTTGTGAACAGGTTTCCAGGAAACCACTTTCAGGCTACCAGGCTACCATCCACACTATTCAGGAGAAATCTCCTGATAGAATATGTAGCAGATTTAAAACAAAAGGGGGCTATTGTGGAGGTTCCATCAACTCAAAGAGGGAGAGGTTTCTACTCTCCTTTATTTTTGGTGAAAAAAAGGACAGGAGATTTTCGTCCAGTACTGGATCTCAAGAGGCTCAACAGGAACATCAGAGTAGAAGCCTTCAAGATGGAGAGCCTCCAATCCATACTCTTAGCAATAAGTCTGGGCGATTGGATGCTGTCAGTAGATTTATCGGACGCCTATCTTCACATCCCAATACATCCGACCTTTCAGAAATTTCTTCGATTCGCCATCAATAATTGCCATTTTCAGTTTCGGTGCCTTCCATTCGGCATTTCGTCAGCTCCCAGGACATTCACCAAAGTTCTCTTACCGTTAGTGGCATTCCTCAGGGGAAAAGGTCTTCGAATTCACCACTACTTAGACGACATCCTACTGTTAGCAAAAAGTCAAGAGTTATTGCTTCAGCTTTGGGAAATTCTTCTTTCGACCCGCCACAACTTCGGATGGATCGTCAATTTGAAAAAAAGCAGTTTACAACCCACTCAGAAGATGGTGTTTCTAGGAGCACATCTGGACACCGAACTGAACAGAGTTCAACTCCCACAGGCAAAGATTCAGCCCCTAATTCAAAAAATGCGGAGACTGCTGTCAGCAAATCATCTGTCAGCCAGGGTCTGTCTAAGCATGCTGGGATCCATGTCGGCTACCATACCCATGGTGCAATGGTCACAATGGCACATGAGGACCCTGCAAAACTCCTTTCTCAAGCAGTGGAATGGAGTGTCCATGCATCAGATCATTGTCATCTCCAGGTCGGTGAAGCGATCAGTATGGTGGTGGACACACCAAAACAATTTAGAAAAATACAAGCCAATAGTCCCTCCAGATCCAGAAATAGTGACTTCGGATGCTTGCCAGAGCGGCTGGGGAGGACACTACCAGGATCTAGCAGTCCAAGGCCAGTGGCAGTTCCAAGCCCTAGGAATGGTTTCCAATATATTGGAACTCAGGGCGGCCATTCGTGCCCTGACGGCATTCACGTCTCTACTTTCGGGAAAGAGTGTGCTTATCAGGATGGACAACAAGGTGGCAGTATCTTATGTACAGAGACAGGGAGGTACAAGAAGTGTTACCCTGATGAAGGAAGTTCGTCCCATTTTAGAATGGGCCCAGGTTCACCTAACGGACTTGAGAGCGGTATATGTCCCAGCAACGCAGAATGTATTGGCCGACTATCTGAGTCGGAGGTCGTTGTCTAACAACGAGTGGTCTTTGAGTCCTCAAATATTTTCTCTCCTGACGGAAACCTGGGGGACGCCAGAAATAGACCTAGCAGCCACACCTATAAACACCAAATGTCACAGGTTCCTGTCAAGGAATCCGTTTCCATCAGCCGAGGGAATAGACTGCCTGGTCCATCCATGGAATTTCAAGTTGGGGTACATATTCCCTCCTACTCCTCTGATTGCGAGGTTCCTGTCCAGACTTCGGAGGTCCTCAGTAAGGATAATCGCAGTGATTCCACTCTGGCCGAGGAGGCCGTGGTTTACAACCCTTCTGCAGCTCAGTCTCCAACCACCAATTCTTCTTCCACTAGAACCAGACCTTCTCTCACAGGGACAGTTCCTTCATCCTGCTCCCGAGAGGTTACATCTGATGGCCTGGAAGTTGAAAGGTCTAGGCTGAAGGCACAAGGCTGTTCTCAGGAGGTAATTTCTACCTTAAAGCGGAGGTCCACCCTAAAGTGGACCTTCCGCTCATCGGAACCCTCCCCCCCTCCGGTGCCACAATCGGCACCTTTCAGGGGGGAGGGGGGTGCAGTTACCTGGATAATCCAGGTAACTGCACCCACTTCCGGGATAGCTCTCTGCGGAAAGGGGCGTAACTTACACCCCTTTCCGCAAGTGCCCCGCTGCCTGCTGGGAAACACACAGATCCCAGAGGCAGCGGGGAGCGTCCTTATTGCGCATGCGCAGTAGGGAACCGGGAAATGAAGCCGAAAGGCTCCATTTCCTGATTCCCATACCCAAGATGGCGGCGGCAGGACCCGACAGACGACCTAGAGATCGGCTTCGGGTGCCGACATCGCGGGCGCGCTGGACAGGTAAGTGTCACTATTTTAAAAGTCAGCAGCTGCAGTATTTGTAGCTGCTGGCTTTAAAAAAAAAAAAAAAAAAACGCGGAGTCCCGGTGGACTCCCGCTTTAAGGCTAGGAAGGTTTCTACTAATTCCATCTACGCAAGGATTTGGGAAAAGTTCTGCCTTATGGCCCGAGAAAGAGATTGGAATCCTCTTTCTCCGGACCGCCTCAAATTCTGGAGTTCCTTCAGTCGGGAATTAACAAAGGCCTCAGTTCAAGCACCCTCAAGGTGCAGGTTTCGGCTCTTTCTGCTAAAACAGGCACAAAATGGGCTTTTCATCCCCTGGTCATCCAATTTCTTAAGGCTAGTCTGAAGATAAAGCCTCCTAGGAAGCCTATGTTCCCATCTTGGGATCTGTCGGTAGTTCTCCATTCCTTTTCTAGTCCACCGTTTATTCCTGTGGAATCTATTTCACTATGGGACTTGACTTTGAAACTTACTTTTCTAATTGCCATAACATCAGCCAAGAGAGTGTCGGAAATTCAAGCTCTGGTTATTTCAGAGCCTTATTTGGTTTTCTTTCCGGATAGGGTAGTTCTTAGACCCTCAGATCGTTTCATACCCAAAGTGGCTTCTTCCTTTCACTATAACCAAGATATTGTCCTTCCATCCTTCACTGATGATCAGGGAGAGCCTCATCCGCTGGACATTAAAACCACCATCACCAACTACTTGTCAGCCACTATCTCCTTTAGGAAAACGGATTCTCTCTTGATTATTCCTCATGGAACCAGACGCGGACAGCCAGCTTCCTCACGCACTATTGCATCCTGGTTGGTGAGAGCCATTAGAAAGGCATATTCCACTCAGCATTTGGCGATTCCAGAAGACATCAGGGCTCATTCTACTAGGGCAGTGGCTACCTCCTGGGCAGCATATTGCAGAGTTTCTCCGGAGACGATTTGTAGAGCAGCAACCTGGTCTTCTGAACATACTTTTATTTCTCACTATAGAGTGAACTCTGCCCATTTGTCCTTGGCAGATTTTGGTAGATCTGTTATAAGAGCCAATTCTTCGGCATTGTAGGAATTAAATATTTTTTGCATTTACCCACCCGTCTGGCGAGTTATTTCCCAGTGTGTGCTGCCATGAAGGCGTCAGGAAAACGGAAAATTGTATACTCACCTTTCCGTAATTTTCCTTTCCTGACGCATCTTCATGGCACCACACAATGCCCCCCCCCCCGTTTTATTTGGTTTATGATGATATTTACAGAGAATGCAGCAGGAGGTCTCCCCTTCAAATTTATAGTTAACCAATCCTGTCAGGTTGTGGGGGCGGAGTCACAACCCAGTGTGTGGTGCCATGAAGATGCGTCGGGAAAGGAAAATTACGGAAAGGTGAGTATACAATTTTCCGTTTTTTAAAGCAGTCAAGTTTGGATAGGCAATCCCATTTGGCAACTACTGCAAAAAATGACCTCATTAGCAAATTACAGTGCAGAATGCCACGGAAACTAATACTCACAGTTTTTAAATGTAAGCCTGTTTAGGGTTATACTCGAAAATAAATAGTAAACCAGATTTTTCCCAATGCCGAATCACTATTTTCTTCTACTGAAGAATAAGATGTTGAAATAAAAAATAAAAAAGCAGCAGTAGCATTCTGACAGAAAATTACATACCTTTTTTTGCAGATGTATCACACTTCACTCTTAATTTACATCTTTTTAAATTCCCTACTTTCTTCGACCGTATGTCCCAAAACTCATTCTGCAGAAAAGTTAAAAGAAACTCTTACTATGGAAAAAAATTGTAAAATCATCCATTAGAGACAATTTTAATCAGTATGAAATCCTGTCAGAATACTGTAGTCTGTCTTACTTCTGACCTCCTTTGAATTAACCTCCCTGGCGGTAATCGCAAGTGTGGCTCAGGGTTAAATTTCAGTACCATTAGCGGTAACCCCGAGCCACAGTCAAAATTGCATCTCAGGATCCTGGTCCAGGTTACATACTTTGTCGCCAGGATCCTGCAAGGTCCCCCGTGATGCCTCTGTGTGCCGGGCTCTATTCCTTGCGAGCATGGTAACGCATGAGGGCGGAGCCCGGCGGAAAATTAAAAAAGTAGACAAAACATAACACATACAGTACACTGTAATATTACA
The DNA here is from genome assembly GCF_037356315.1 of Lithobates pipiens. Taxonomy (NCBI): domain Eukaryota; kingdom Metazoa; phylum Chordata; class Amphibia; order Anura; family Ranidae; genus Lithobates; species Lithobates pipiens. The sequence goes on from NW_027507718.1 coordinate 77,529,819, forward strand.
GATTACATTACTGTATCAAATAATTTCACATCCCTTTTGTCCCTAATGCTTTGTCCAGTGACCTGCATGCAGTTTTATGTTATATGTACTGTCCTTTCTGCCTGTAAACTTGAGATTGTCCAACGACAACCAAAAAGTGTCCCTTTATGTCAAAAGTGGTTTTAGACCAGCTAGAAAACAGCAATAGTAAATTAAAACACTTGCAAAATTGAGCGATAGTGATTCGTGGGGAAATTAATTTTATTATTGTTATATTATTTTTTAGAGTTATTTATATATATTATAATTTATGATTTTGGGTTTCAAACTTTAAAATAAGGGATATTCCTGCGCTCACTAAAACTATAAGACCCCTTTCACACCACACTGCCGATAGCGTGGGCGGTAAAACACCGCTATTTTTAGCGGCGTTTTACTGCCGGATTGGCGGCGCATTTCGGCCGCTAGCGGGGCGCTTTTATCCCCCGCTAGCGGCCGCGAAAGGGTTAAAACCGCTGGCAATACGCCGCAATAGCGGCGTTTTGCCAGCGGTATTACAGCGCTGCCCCATTGATTTCAATGGGGAGCAGCGGTGGAGGAGCGGTAAACACACAGCTCCAAAGAAGCTGCTGGCGGGACTTTTTTTCTGACGTCCTGCCAGCGCACCGCTGTAGTGTGAAAGCCCTCGGGGCTTTCACACTACACACAATGCTGCAGCTTCTTTAGGGCTTTTGCAGGCGCTATTTCTAACGCTATAGCACCTGCAAAACGCCCTGGTGTGAAAGGGGTCTAAAGTAAAGGTATTTGGTTGCAGCAAACCACCGACGGGTTCAAACACAGCCCAAGAGGATCAAAAAAATAAAACCAATACATGGTGCTGCGCTCCAAAATATACTAACGTGCTCTGAAGTGCCATGGGTATACCATGCTACTAAATAACATAAATTACTACACTGTAAAGTACATAAATAAATCGATAAAAACCAATAAAGGTAAAGCTGTGAGATTTCACTGTTCAAATGAACTTATGTAAACCATAAAATGTCCATACACAACCGCGAGAATCGTGATCTATCTTCTAAACAAAAAAATTATGATTCTCATTTTAGCCAGAATCGTGCAGCTCTGCGTTTCATATTGTCATCTCATGATGAGTATTATGGGCCAGTGCAGGAGAAACAAAAAAAACTAATAGTGAAGTTTAGGAATTTAAATTTATTATGACAGCCAGGTAAACCGTGGTACTCACAGAGGCAAATGCGGCAAAATACAAACAGCGACGAGCTTGTGATAAAAAACATCACTTCCGGTGTCCGTACACTCGTAGAAACATACGGACACCAGAAGTGACGTTTTTTATCCCGAGCTTGCTGCTCATTTGTTTGCATTATAGGATACAACATCTAGATAACCCTAGGCTATTTATGATATGCCGTTTTCATTTTTAGAGATCAAAATCACTGATTTTGATTTTACTTAGCATAATTTTGAGATTTGGGTCAGTGACCTGGAGAGCACTGATGCCAGAGATAGCCAGACAAATACTGCATTCATATGAAGATCTGCAATTATTTTGAAAACCATGAAGGTTGTCTCTATCTTAAAAAAACTAACAAAAAAATGCCTCCCTGGAAAGAAAAGAACATTTATCTGTTCCCCTGGGTACACCACTGATCTAGTGCAGTAAATAAAGTTAAAACAAAATAAATAATTAAAAAACCTTACACACATGCACACCCTTGCACAGAGAGCATGTCAAAATGGATAGATGCTGAATTTAACAGCAGAGACATTAACCACTTGAGGACCGCCGTATTGCCAATGTACGTCAGCACAATGGCACAGGCAGGCACAATCACGTACATCTACGTGATTGCCTTCCAGCGGGTGGGGGGTCCGATCGGACCCCCTCCCGCTGGTTACGGCGGTCCGATTCGGTCCAGGAGCGCTCCGTGATGAGGGGATGGCCGTTGGTTTTCGGCCACCCCCTCTGGATCGCTCCTGGCCAATGAGAAGCTTCCTCCCCTGTGTATTGTTTACACAGGAAGGAGGAAGTGATGTCATTCTCCTCGGGGCGGTCTTTTTGACCGGACTACGAGGAGAAAAGTAAAAGTAAGTGTGCACCAACACTACACTGACATGTAGGTACACACAGGCACACAAACCCCCCCCCGATCCCCCCCCGCCCCCCCTCCCCCCCCAGTCACAGTGTCACTGATTGCATTGATCATTTCTTTACTGATCAATGCATTCAGTGTCAGTTGTGACAGTAAAAACTGTCAGGACAGTTAGTGTTAGGTCCAGGGTAGCCCCCTATCACCCCCCAATAAAGATTTAACCCCCTGATTGCCCCTAGAGTTAACCCTTTCACCCCCTTTTGCCAGTGTCACTAAGCGATCATTTTTCTGATCGCTGCATGTGTCGCTAGGTAGCTAGTTATTTTTTTAGGTTCACCGCCAGGTTTTTATATCGCTAGGTACCCCGATATACTACCCAATAATGGTTTTAACCCCTTGATTGCCGCTAGTTAACCCTTTCACCCCCTTTTGCCAGTGTCACTAAGCGATCGTTTTTCTGATCGCTGCATCAGTGTCGCTACAGTCGCTAGGTAGCTAGTTATTTTTTTAGGTTCACCGCCAGGTTTTTATAGCGCTAGGTACCCCGATATACTACCCAATAATGGTTTTAACCCCCTGATTTCTGCTAGTTAACCCTTTCACCCCCTTTTGCCAGTGTCACTAAGCGATCGTTTTTCTGATCGCTGCATTAGTGTCGCTACAGTCGCTAGGTAGCTAGTTATTTTTTTAGGTTCACCGCCAGGTTTTTATAGCGCTAGGTACCCCGATATACTACCCAATAATGGTTTTAACCCCCTGATTTCTGCTAGTTAACCCTTTCACCCCCTTTCACCAGCGATCACAGTATAAGTGTCACTGGTGACGCTGGTTAGCCAGTTAGTTATTTAGGTTCCCCGTCAGGTTTTTATATAGCGCCAGGGACCCCCATATACTACCTAATAAAAATTTGAACCCCCTGATTGCTCCTAGTTAACCCTTTCACCACTGATCACCGTATAAGTGTTACGGGTGACTCTGGTTAGTTTGTTTTTTATAGCATCAGGGCACCCACCATTTATTACCCAATAAAGGTTTAACCCCCTGATCACCCGGCGGGTGATATCAATTAGGTTTTAGGGTCAGGGTCTGCGTCGCCCCAGGCAGCGCTAGGTTAGTGCCAGTACCGCTAACACCCACACACAAAGCATACACCTCCCGTAGTGGTATAGAATCTGAACAGATCAATATCTGATCTGATCAGATCTATACTAGCGTCCCCAGCAGTTTAGGGTTCCAAAAAAACGCATTGTTAGCGGGATCAGCCCAAATACCTGCTGGCACCTGCGTTTTGCCCCTCTGCCCAGCCCACCCAAGTGCAGTATCGATCGATCACTGTCACTTACAAAACACTAAACACATAACTGCAGCGATCGCAGAGTCAGGCCTGATCCCTGCCATCGCTAACAGGTTTTTTGGTAGCATTTTATATTCAAATCCGGAAGGCAGTGCTTGGTTTTCGGGGTCCCGTACGTGGCTAGGCTCCCAAAAAGTCCCCCACATGTGGTATCCCCGTACTCGGGAGAAGCAGCAGAATTTATTTTGGGGTGTAATTTGACTTCTGCCCATAGCATGTGTGAGCAATATATCATTTAGTGACAACTTTGTGCAAAAAAAAAAAAAAGTTTGTAATATTCCCGCAACTTTTGGCAAAATATAAAATATTCCATGGACTCAACATGCCTCTCAGTAAATAGCTTGGGGTGTCTACTTTCCAAAATGGGGTCATTTGGGGGGGTTTTGTGCTATTTTGGCATTTTATGGACTTCGAAACTGTGATAGGTAGTGAGGAGTTAAATCAAAAATTTGCACCCTTAGAAATCCTGAAGGTGGTGATTGGTTTTCGGGGTGCCGTGCGCGACTAGACTCCCAAAAAGTCCCACATATGTGGTATCCCCGTACTCAGGAGAAGCAGCAGAATGTATTTTGGGGTGTCATTTCACATATGCCCATAGCATGTGTGAGCAATATATCATTTAGTGACAACTTGGTGCAAAAAAAAAAAAGTTTGTAGTATTCCCGCAACTTGTGGCAAAATATAAAATATTCCATGGACTCAACATGCCTCTCAGTAAATAGCTTGGGGTGTCTACTTTCCAAAATGGGGTCATTTTGGGGGGTTTTGTGCTATTTTGGCATTTTATGGCCTTCGAAACTGTGATAGGTAGTGAGGAGTTAAATCAAAAATTTGCACCCTTAGAAAGCCTGAAGGTGGTGATTGGTTTTCGGGGTGCCGTGCGCGACTAGACTCCCAAAAAGTCCCACACATGTGGTATCCCCATACTCGGGAGAAGTAGCGGAATATATTTTGGGGTGCAATTCCACATATAACCATGGCATGTGTGAGCAATATATCATTTAGTGACAACTTTTTGTAAAAAAAATTTTTTTTTTTTTTTTTTGTCATTATTCAATCCCTTAGGACAAAAAAAATAAATATTCAATGGGCTCAACATACCCATCAGCAATTTCCTTGGGGTGTCTACTTTCCAAAATGGGGTCATTTGGGGGGGGGGATTTGTACTGCCCTGCCATTTTAGCACCTCAAGAAATGAAATCGGCAGTCATAAATTAAAAGCTGTGTAAATTCCAGAAAATGTACTCTAGTTTGTAGACGCTATAACTTTTGCGCAAACCAAAAAATATTCGCTTATTGACATTTTTTTTACTAAAGACATGTGGCTGAATAAATTTTGCCCTCAATGTATGACTAAAATTTAGTTTATTCGATTTTTCTTATAACAAAAAGAAGAAAATATCTTTTTTTTTCAAAATTTTCGCTCTTTTTCCATTTATATCGCAAAAAAAAAAAATCGCAGAGGCAATCAAATACCATCAAAAGAAAGCTCTATTTGTGGGAAGAAAAGTACGCAAATTTCGTTTGGGTGCAATATTGCATGACCGCGCAATTACCAGTTAAAGCAGCGCAGTGCGAAATTGCAAAAAGACCTCTGGTCCTTAAGGTATTTATTGGTCCGGAGCTGAAGTGGTTAAGGAGGAACACTACATGGGATTGGTTGAAAGGGCTGCACGCCAGAACTGGATCAGATGCCTTCTCCTTCCAGGGCAATTTATCCCTAATAAGTTCAAAAAGCTTTTCTGAAGAGCTGACAGAACTGGGTTGAGATCGCACTATGGAACATACAGGAGGAACAATGTGACAAACACCATATATGAAGGTCTTCACTAAGGAATGACAGGAAAGCGGTCTCTGAAAAAAAACAAAAAAAACATGAATGCTAAAATCTCAATCATGGTTGTACTCAAAGCCAAAATTTGGTCAAGACCAAACTGAAGAAAAAACAGGATTCACCCCACGGAAAACGTCCTGGGATATAATTTTTTTGCCCTGCATTAAGAGAAACAGGCTATCCAAACTCAATGGTAGACTTTGTGAGATGTTAATTTCACCGGCTTTCAAGAGCAATAGGAATAACGTGTTATTAAGAGGTCAATGAAGTCAGCACGCAAGAAGCAGGGTGGTAAATCGGCTCTTGGGGCAAAAGAGCCAGACACCTGAGAGGGCCAACAAAAAGTCAAGAGACAGATAAAGTTAGAGTACCCCGTCCTCCTGGGTCAATTTAGTGCAATAAAAATCAATGGAATGCCATCCCTTGCAATTCTACAGATTAGGCATGGAAGGAGTTTAAGAGGAGGGAGGGTGTAGATGAGATTAACCTGATCCCATGGAGTTTCCAGAGCATCCACTGTGCAGGCAAAAATACCCTTAGATCTGGGGATAGACCTGCTAGCTTTGTTGTGGAACCTGAAATCCAGGAAGTTGACAGTCTTCACAATGGCTTCACAAAAGCACAATGGCTGGCAGAGTCTGAGTTGTCTGCTCCCTCAGAGGGACACCAAGATAGCCCACTATAAAAAAGTCCAGGGAGTGTGGCAGAGCAAACACAGGGGCTAGCACCTTGGTGAATGCCTGAGATGCGGGCCAAAGGCAGAAACAAATAATTAGTAATGATGTGGGTCCAGAACAATATACAGGTAGTGTCGATGCATCAGGAAGATGAGGACATACAAGTAGGCATGTTTGAGGCCTACAAAGGCCAGAAGGTCTCTGGGATGCATGGATGCAATGACTGACCTGGCAAATTCCTTGAAGATTTTTTGTAGCTGCAAGAAGGCATTAAAGTGGATGTAAATCCTCACATATACTCAGTAAAGTGAACAGCCTCAGATGATACACAAATATGAAATAAATCTCCATATATAAGTTTTACAAGTATATCTGCTGTCTTCATCTGTATATATCCTTAGAAAGTGCACATCCTGTTAATGTCTTTTTCTCTTCCTGGTTAGCACTGGGAGTGGATTATTGGCATATAGCCATGAAAGCTAATTGGAGGAAAGACATAAACCCCCCCTCTCCTCATAAGCAAAGGAAGAAAGGAATGTGCATAGCTCTGCTCTTAGACAGCAAGATGACTGCTAATCTATTTATAGCAACCTCCCCCAACACACACTTCTATCTCCTGTCTCGGAGAACGTGTGTGAAGTTATCAAGCTAACAGAGCTACGGAGCAAGAGACAGCCATGGGACACAGTGCTTTGGCGAGAGATAAGAAAACATTGCAGATTCATGTGTCCAGCTCAAATTTCATGAATCGGGTTTACACTTTAAGAACCTTTGGATTCAGTATGGGGTGGATGTCAACCTTTTGCTTTGGGGACGATGAACAGGTTGCAATAGAAACCTTAAAACCTCTCCTTTTCAAAGGCAATGACCTTCTGGAGGAGGAGCTACGCCAGAGTAGCATTAGCAATCTTTGTGGGGATGTTGGCAGGTTTGACAACATGAAACTGGGAGGACACAAAGACCAAAACTACACCTTATACTCTCTGGATACACCATCCTGGATCCAAATTTCTGAAATGCCTTGGGACCAGATGGCTGCAAAGCTCAACATATGCTCCTTACTCTGAAATATGGGGGGGGGGGGTGTCTCCTCATTGTGAAGACAGCTTGCTTGAGGATTTGGAGGACTAGGGGGCTCAAGGACTTACGGCAGACCTGAGTTACAGGCTTTTCCTTGGAGCCCAAGAAAAGAAAGGATTTATTTTTTCGGGGATGGAGATTTTGCCTTCTTTGCGTACTATTTCTAGGGCCACTCTTCCCTTAATGACTTTCTTTGTGAAGCGGACCAGTAATTTGCCAAAGAGGAATTCCTTAACAAGTAGCATATGCAATAGGTGTTCCTTGCACTGATGCTCTGCAGGAACCAACATTTGAGCCATAGGATTCTTGGCATATCCTGGATATTTGGCCTATATCATCAGCTATTCAGTCAACAAGAATATCAGTGGGATCCTGAACGGTGAGCACACTCTTGACCAGACTAGTGGTATACCTGTTATGGTGGATCACAAATGTAATCCTCTGTGAAAACAGACCACCGATTTAAAAATTCCCTTTCAAAAGGCAAATGTTTTGGCCCACTATCTGGTGGGGCCCAGGATCCTGCAGGAAATTCCAGTTCAAATAGAGGAATGACTCAAAAAGTGGGTGCAACGGAAAGGTCCTAGCAGCTGTAGCAAATCCAAGGCCTTTGACAGCAGGCTGATACAGGGTAAAACACTGCATTAATAATATTTGAAACAACCCTTGTAAATCTGAGACAATGGCAGAAGACTGTGGTGCCTTAAACTCTACATCAGACAGGCTGTTGGAAATATAAGCCAGTGACAGAGCCACTGGCTCGGTTTTGTTTAATGTGATACTGAATACAGGAGGGTAAGTGCTTATCTGCCTGAACACAGTGTTCTGCTTATTCTCCAAAAACAATCTATGCATATGAACTACTTAATGGCTCTGTAACCTATTTTTTGTGAAACTGTTACTGTGTTTTCCTTACTCCATGTAATTTCCCTTATGCACTGCTCTATTCACAATACACAACCCACAGTGGTTCATAATCCATTTTGGGAGCATGCAAGAGAGTGTGGCTACATTCCTACAAACAGTGAAATCAGAGAATGAATACAGGCACCCTCTAAACAGGAACCTGGATCACAGCAGCAAAAAAAAAAAAAAATATATAATAATAATAAAAATAATAAATATATATATATATATATATATATATATATATATATATATATATATATATGTATTTGGAGGTGTCAGAGCAACAGAAGGTACTTTTATGAGTTTAAAAAAATAGGATTTTTTTGTACTCACCATAAAATCCTTTTCTCTGTAATTTACCGACCGACACAGCTCCTCTCTTAGCCATTGGGTTGTTATGCCCTAATACTAGGAGATACTAGGCATTAGTTGTAATACAACACTCAGAACTCTTATGCCACGTACACACGACCGGACTTTTTGACAGCAAAGGTCCGACGGAACGAGTCCGTCAGAACAATTTGATCGTGTTTGGGCTCCATCAGACCTTTGCTTGCCAAAATTCAGGCGGACTTTAGAAATAGAACATGTTTTAAATTTTCCCACCGGAACTCCGCCGGACCGAGAAATCAGTTTGTGTGTATGCTAGTCCGACGGACAAAAAATTACGCTAGGGCAGCTATTGGCTACTGGCTATGAACTTCCTTATTCTAATCCGGTCGTACCTCATCATGTTCAAATCCGTCTGACTTTGGTGTGATTGTGTGCAGCCAAGTCCGTTCATTCGGAAAGTCCGTCGGAACTCCAGCGAAAGTCAGTCGGAAAGACCGTCGGACCTAGTCCCTCGAAAAGTCGGGTCGTGTGTATGCGGCATTAGTTCCGCCCAGGGGGCGGTCCCTTGGGCAACAACCCTCCAGCCTGTCATGCAGCCATCAGTATGTCAACAAGCAGTATAACGTAAAGAGAAAAAGGAGGGGCGGGTGCTGTGTCGATCAGTGAATTACACAGAAAAGGATTTTACGGTGAGTACAAAAAATCCTATTTTCTCTTATATTAACCGACCGACACAGCTCCTCTCTAGCCATTGGGACGTTCCCAAGCAGTGACAAACAAGGGGTGGGAAAACAGCATAGAAACTTCATCCACCATGGCAAGTGGGAACTAGTAAATCTTTACCCACAAAAAAAAAAAAAAAAATGCGTGGGGAAATCCACCACAAAATCAGGGTACCCTCAACAGGAGTGACTACCCACAACCGGACAAAAAAAACTGCGGAATGTAATGAAACAGCACATTAACTTAACGGTACTGCGTTTTTATTGAAAAAACAGGAAAAAAGATAATATATTGCATATTCAATTGTAACTATACGGCCGCCTGCAAAACTTTGCGGCCAAAACAGGCATCAGCCGATGCACTGATGTTTACTTTGTAGAACTTGGTAAACGTGTGGACAGACGACCAGGTCGCCGCTTTACACACCTGCGTGACAGACGCTTGGTTTCGGAAGGCCCAAGACGCTCTGATTGCCCTTCTGATTGCCCTGACTGGAAAGGGGGGCACCTGCCCCTTCAAGGCGTAGGCTTGCACTACAATCTGTCTGATCCACCTGGAAAAGGTGGCCGACGAGACTGCCATGCCTTTCTTTGGAACAGCCACGGAAACAAACAATGAGTCTGACTTCCGAAAGGGTGCAATGGCAGACAAATACACCTTAATAGCCCAAACCACGTCCAGAGCGTGAAGGGCCACCTCCTTAGGGTGCTGACACAGATGGTAACACAATGTTCTCATTGATATGAAAAGACGTTCGCGGATGCAACACCACCTTATCCTTGTGGATAACCAGATAAGGCGACTTGTAGAACAAAGCAGCCAGCTCCTAAACCCTCCTGGCCGATGTGATGGCCACTAGAAAGACCACTTTCTGGGAAAGAGTCAACAGGGGAATATCCCTGATATTTTCAAACAGCGTTTTTGAAGCGCAGCTAACACCAGGTTCAAATCCCACGGGGTTAACAGTGGATGCACCGGAGGGACTACATGTCGCACCCCCTGAACAAAGGTACTCGCTAATGAGTGAGACGCCAGGGATCGCTGAAAAAAAAAAAGACAGCCAAGGCTGATATTTGCCCCTTAATGGTGCTTAACGCCAATTTCTGGTCTACTCCTTGCTGGAGAAACAGCAGGATCCTGGATATAGAAAAGGAGCACCGGTGCCATCCCTTTTCCTCACACATGGAGATGTAGGCCTTCCAGGTACGATGATATATCTTCCGAGAAGAAGATTTCCGTGCCCTCAACATAGTTGGGATCACCGAGTCCGACAGACCCCGGTTCCTCAACACCTGGCTCTCAATAGCCATGCCGTTAAAGCCAGCGATGGTAAAGCAGGGTGGAGAATCGGACCTTGAGACAAAAGGTCCTCTCGTAATGGCAGTCCTCCACCAGGCGCACTAGGTCTGCATACCAAGGACACTGAGGGCAATCTGGGGCAATCGGTATTACTGGGATCCCCTCTCGACTTCCACTCTGCGAAGCAGACGTGGTAACTGTTTCAGTGAAGGAAAGGCGTAGATCAGCTGGTACTGATCCCACGGAGCCAGAAGATCCCCGTCTGGTGTGTCCCACCTCAGGCACAGTAGTCTGAATACCTCTGGATGCAACACCCATTCTCCTGGGTCCAGCATCTGGCGACTCAGATAGTCCGCCTGCCAGTTCTCCACTCCCTAAATGGCCAACAGGGCCGGTATGTGTCGCTCTGCCCACCGAAGTATGTGAGCGACCTCCCGTGCGGCAGCTGAGCTACTTGTTCCCCCTTGGTGATTGACGTATGCCACAGCCGTGGCGTTGTCTGGATCCTGATTGGACCCCCCCTGAAGTCTCATCGACCATGTGGAGAGGCACAGTCTGATCGCTCTTAGTTTGAGCAGATTGATCGGCAACTTGGATTCTTCTGCTGAACAGAGGCCCTGAGCGGACTAAACCCCCATCACTCCACCCCAGCCGGATAGGCTAGCGTCCGTAGTGATCACTGTCCACTTCAGAGGTAGGAACGACTTCCCGGACTGAATCACCGGGGACCTCAGCCACCAGATAAGTGCGTCTCTGACTGACTGGCTCACCTGGATCTGTCGATCCAGGGATAACTGAGAATTGTGCCATTTTGTCAAAATCTCCTTCTGCAGGACTCTGGTGTGGAACTGGGCATATGGTACTGCCTTGAAGAAGGCTACCATGAGCCCTAGGACTCGCATGCAGAAGCGTATCGATGACCACTTGCGGTTCATCAGCCGTTGTACCATGGATCTGAGAGTCTGCAGTTTGTCTGAAGGGAGAAACACTCTTGCTTCCCTGGAGTCCAGCAGCAAGCCCAAGTACTCCAGACGCTGGGTCGGTACAATCACTGACTTCTTTAGGTTCAACAGCCACCCAAATTCTTGCAGGGTCTGCACGGTGATTGCCACATCCTCCTCTAATTCTGAGGCGGAAGATGCCCTCAGGAGGAGATCGTCTAGGTATCCCACAATCGCGATCCCACGTTGCTGCAGCAACGCCAAAACTGGAGTCAATACTTTGGTAAAGACTCGTGGGGCTGATGCCAGACCAAAAAGGAGAGCCACAAACTGGTAGTGGGCTTCCCCAACTGCAAATCGCAGAAACTTTTGATGCCGAAGGCATATGGGTATGTGCAAGTACGCATCCTGGATGTCTAAGGATGCCAGGGAGTCCCCTTGGTGGAGTGCAGCGACTACTGAGGGTACTGATTCCATTCTGAACCTCTGTACTTTCACAAAGTGATTGAGGGCTTTTAGGTCCTAGATTGTAGTTTCCAAGAAGAAAGGGGTACTTCCAAATATATTTGAGTAGAATCCCTGGAAACTTTCAGATTCCGGAACCGGTACAACCACCCCGTGACTCAGCAGGTCCCTTACTGCCCCCAAGAGGGCCTCCCGGCTAGCCGGGAATACGGGTATGCTGGAGGGGAAGAATCTGTTTGGCGGCCAAGAGAGAAACTATCTTGTAGCCTGAGGAAATCAGATTGCAGACCCATTGGTCGGATAGTCGAGAAGACCACCGGGCTGTAAACTTCTGAAGGAGACCCCCCACCCGAGACATGGGTGGGGGCAAACCGTCATGTGGTAGCACTCTTGTTCGCAGGCTTGCTAGGCTTGCGGTCCCAGGAATATTTCTGTCCGTTCGTGGTCGTCCTGTCCGGCTGGGGACATTTAGCCGAAGCTCTGGGCAGACGAAAAAGCCGTTTGTGAGCGGAAAAAGAAGGCCTTTGCCTACGGCTTGGCTCCTTAGCCTTCCTGGCCTGTGGGAGTAGGGTACTCTTACCACTAGTGGCATTTTTAATAATGTCATCCAAAGAGACTCCAAAGAGCCTGTCGCCAAGGAAGGGAAGATCCCTCAGGGCTTTCTTGGATGCCTGGTCAGCAGACCAGCATTTTAACCAGATCAGGCGCCTCAGCACCACTGCTGACACTGAAGCCCTAGATAACAGAGGAGGAGTATCCAGGGCCGTGTCACAAACATACTTAAGGCCTTGCACTAGTTGGTATGCTAGTTCCACACAGACAGGAGAAGCCTGTTGCTCTCCCAATTCGCAGTGCAACAGTTTTGCCCACTCAGTGTCTGCGACACAAGTGCGGACGCCAGTACTGGTCACACGACGTACCCCACAACCATAAAAAAGGAGCGAGCCACTGCCTCGGCCTTCCTGTCCGTGGGATCCTTAAATGCAGGAGTCCCCTCTACCGGGATTGTGGTTACTTTATTTAACCTGGGTACTGGGGGGGACCACGACAGGAGGAGCCGAACACTTCTTGACAAGGCTTTCCTCAAAAGGTTAACGCACCGCCATGGATTTGGGGACCGAAAAGGTCCGTTGCGGGCGACCCCATTCCTTGTAAATGAACTTGTCAAAATAAGCCAGATACGGGAACACCTTAGATGAACATGCTGGCTTGTGGGGCCCAAAGGGGACCGCTACATCAGCAGAGGGATCTTCTAGCTCCTGAATCTTCAGGGTATCACACACAGCTGTGATAAGTGCTCCAACAAGCACTTTGTTGCACATGGACCCGGACGGGGACTCACTCTCACTGTCTGAATGATCCTGGTCAGCGTCATCTGATAAGACAGAGCAGGGATTACCAGCCTCAGCAGGACCCAAGTCTGCGTCAGAGCTCTCCCCAGAGGACGGGGGGGGGGGGGGGGGGGCAGGGGTCGCTTCTTTGCACCCTTTTTCCCACTTGCCACCTCCATCTTGGCAACGAACAAATTGCAGTCAGGGTGTCCATAGGCACTGCACAGTCTGCAGGCGACCCGGTTGCAATTGCCTGGATTTCGGGGGAAGAAACACCAGTTTCTGAAGCCATGCTGACCCTACCCTGTCTGCCACCCGAAGGGGGACTTAGGATAGTGACAGTCCCACCCTCCTTACTGCCGCTGGCTGAGGGGCTCTTTCCTGCTAGACTCAGCACCCTGAGGAGTTCTGCGCTATTCAGCAGGTAGTGCCTGTAGTCCCTGTTGGCTCCCAGGTGCAGAGGAAACAGTGCTGTGTCGGTGGAAGCAGCTGCAAATGGCGCTAAAACCGCTCTAAAGTGGGGTCAGGCTTCAAGAAAATGGCCGCCCAGCGTCAAGCACAGGGAAAATGGCTGTGAGGGCACAGGAGCACATGCTGCTGCTAGAGAACACTCAAAAATGTGTTCAGGCTACAAGAAAATGGCCGCTGGTGTTCTGAATAGGAAATCCCCAGGAAAATGGCAGCTGAAGCCTAGGAGAGCATGCTGCCTTGCCCACACCTAAAATGGCAGCTGAAAGCAGCTCCATGAGGTACAGGGAGAAATCAATGGTGGTGAGCACAGCGCAAGGCAGGACATCAGCATGACCTCACAGACACCTTCCAGGGGCATGAGGAACAGGACCCAGGACACAGCTAGCCAGCGCAACCCCCCCAGGTGGGAGCCCCCCCCCCGGAGAGCCCCTGCATAGACACACACACACCGTTCAGCAGCCACATGCAGCATCTCCCACAGGGAGGGGAAGGGAGAGAAGAGAGGGAGGTGAGGGACCCCCGAATCGACCTCCCAGGGAATGCCCAGCTGCTCAACCCCGTCGAGGCAGGGAGAGCTGTACTTACCAGTCCTGAAGAGCTGGGAGACATTCCATCACAGACCCACTCACTGATCAGTACAGGGTGGCTGCTGGCCCGGCATACTGTGACGCAGACATCAGTAGCCCGGTCATATGTATGTCCCGGGAGCAAAAAAGCTCACGACCACCTCTGGAGCTGAGGTTTCCTCATAGCCTGCCTATCGCATAGCTGCGGCCTGCACACGCTCGATGGCCAGACTAGGGAGACTACAAGGATAAGAGTATCCAGCCCGTCACCCAGCCGGCTGTTGATAGTAGATCACAGGATCAATCATCTTGCGCAAAAAGTCACGCTTCTGCAGAAAAAGCATGGACTGATGGGCCCGCAGGGTTCCTCGGTCCTTCTCCTTCACTAGGCAAAATAAAACTGATGGCTGCATGGCAGGCTGGAGGGTTGTTGCCCAAGGGACCGATCCCTGGGCGGAACTAAGAGTTCTGAGTGTTGTATTACAACTAATTCCTAGTATACAGTGGTGTGAAAAAGTGTTTGCCCCCTTCCTCATTTCCTGTTCCTTTGCATGTTTGTCACACTTAAGTGTTTCGGAACATCAAACCAATTTGAACAATAGTCAAGGACAACACAAGTAAACACAAAATGCAATTTGTAAATGAAGGTGTTTATTATTAAAGGTGAAAAAAAATCCAAACCATCATGGCCCTGTGTGAAAAAGTGATTGCCCCCCTTGTTAAAACATACTATAACTGTGGTTGTCCACACCTGAGTTCAATTTCTCTAGCCACACCCAGGCCTGATTATTGCCACACCTGTTCACAATCAAGGCATCACTTAAATAGGAGCTGCTTGACACAGTAAGGTCCACCAGAAGATCCTTAAAAGCTACACATCATGCCGAGACCCAAAGAAATTCAGGAACAATTGAGAAAGAAAGTAATTGAGATCTATCAGTCTGGAAAGGGTTATAAAGCCATTTCCAAAGCTTTGGGAATCCAGCGAACCACAGTGAGAGCCATTATCCACAAATGGCGAAGACATGGAACAGTGGTGAACCTTCCCAGGAGTGGCCGGCCGCCCAAAATTACCCCAAGAGCGCAGCGACGACTCATCCAAGAGGTCACAAAAGACCCCACAACAACGTCCAAGGAACTGCAGGCCTCACTTGCCTCAGTTAAGGTCAGTGTTCATGCCTCCACCAGCAGGAAAAGACTGGGCAAAAATGGCCTGCATGGCAGAGTTCCAAGGAGAAAACCACTGCTGAGCAAAAAGAACATCAAAGCTCGTCTCAATTTCTCCACAACACATCTTGATGATCCCCAAGACTTTTGGGACAACATTCTGTGGACCGATGAGACAAAAGTGGAACTCTTTGGAAGGTGTGTGTCCAAGTATATCTGGCGTAGAAGGAACACTGCATTTCATAAAAAGAACATTATACCAACAGTAAAATATGGTGGTGGTAGTGTGATGGTCTGGGGCTGTTTTGCTGCTTCAGGACCTGGAAGACTTGCCGTGATAAAAGGAACTATGAATTCTGCTGTCTACCAAGAGATCCTGAAGGAGAATGTCCGACCATCTGTTCGTGTACTCAAGCTGAAACGAACTTGGGTTCTGCAGCAGGACAATGATCCTAAACACACCAGCAAGTCCACCACCGAATGGCTGAAGAAAAACAAAATGAAGACTTTGGAGTGGCCTAGCCAAAGTCCTGACCTGAATCCTATTGAGATGTTGTGGTATGACCTTAAAAAGGCCGTTCATGCTCGAAAACCCTCTAATGTAACTGAATTAGGACAATTCTGCAAAGATGAGTGGGCCAAAATTCCTCCAGGACGCTGTAAAAGCCTCATTGCACGTTATCGCAAACGCTTGGTTGCAGTTGTTGCTGCTAAGGGTGGCCCAACCAGTTATTGGGTTTAGGGGGCAATCACTTTTTCACACAGGGCCATGATGGTTTGGATTTTTTTTCACCTTTAATAATAAACACCTTCATTTACAAATTGCATTTTGTGTTTACTTGTGTTGTCCTTGACTATTGTTTAAATTGGTTTGATGTTCCGAAACACTTAAGTGTGACAAACATGCAAAGGAACAGGAAATGAGGAAGGGGGCAAACACTTTTTCACACCACTGTATCCTAGTATTAGGGCATAACAACCCAATGGCTAAGAGAGGAGCTGTGTCGGTCTGTGACTATAAGAGAAATAGGATTTTTAAAACAGCTTACCGTATATACTCGAGTATAAGCCGAGATTTTCAGCCTCTTTTTTGAGGCTGAAAGTGCCCCCCTCGGCTTATACTCGAGTCATCGCTGTCTGCCCGCTCGATCAGCGTGTCGAGCAGACAGACAGCGGCCATTCTATTCAAAAGCCGCGCCTCCGGCTCCGCCTTCGCCTGTGATAGGCGGAACACTGAATTTCCCAGCAGCCTGTGTTCCGCCTATCACGGACGTCGTATCATCCTCGTACTACGGACGAGGATGATACGACGTCTGTGATAGGCGGAACACAGGCTGCTGGGAAATTCAGTGTTCCGCCTATCACAGGCGAAGGCGGCGGCGCAGCTTTTGAACTTTACAATGGCCGCCGACGAAGAGGGCACGGGACGGCACGGCACGGGACGGGACGGGACGGGGGCAAGGCAAGGCACGACACGGGACGGATGCAAGGAGGCAAGGCACGGGACGGAGGCAAGGAGGCAAGGCACGGGACGGAGGCAAGGAGGCAAGGCACGGGACGGAGGCTCGGGACAAAGGTAGGCTGGACACACACACACACACACACACACACACACACACACACACATGGATGGAGACACACACAGGGATGGATGGATGGATGGATGGAGACACACACACACAGGGATGGATGGATGGATGGATGGATGGAGACACACACACACAGGGATGGATGGATGGATGGATGGAGACACACACACACAGGGATGGATGGATGGATGGACACACACACACACAGGGATGGATGGACGGACACACAGGGATGGACGGACACACAGGGATGGACGGACACACAGGGATGGACGGACACACACACAGGGATGGACAGGCATGTCTCACCCTCGGCTTATACACGAGTCAATAAGTTTGCCAGTTTTTTTGGGGGTAAATTGGGGGCCTCGGCTTATATTCGGGTCGGCCTATACTCGAGTATATACGGTACCTGTAAAATCCTTTTCTTTGCAGTACATCAGGGGACACAGAGCCATAGTAGTTAGTATGTGGGTTATAGGCTACCTTTAGGTGATGCACACCCTTAATTAAAAAGTGCACTCCCTATATAACCCCTCCGACTACTGGGAGCACCTCAGTTTTGTAGCAAAGCAATATACGTGTACACCAAGAAGGGAGGGACCTCTGTGTCCCCTGATGTATTTAAAAGAACAGGATTTTACAGGTAAGCCGTTTAAAAAAAAAATCCTATTTTCCTTTCATACATCAGGGGACACAGAGCCATAGTAATTTCCATGGGGGTAGCAATGCCAACGGAATGGAGGGGGACACTATTGTAGGGCACCAAGAGACTAGAGGACTCATACTGCAGCCTGCAGTACACTGTGCCCCAAGGTGATATACTCACATTCTTTTACATCTACTTGACAGAATCTGGTAAATGTATGGATTGAAGGCCAAGTTACGGCCTTGCAGATCTGAGCCATGGCTTGGTAATGCACTGACCCAGAGGCACTAACAGCCCTGGTGGAGTGCGCTTTAATATGAAAAGGAGGAACCTTCCTCTTTAAACCATAAGTTTGAACAATCACTTGCAGCCATGTAACCTATTTAGAAATAGTAGATTCCGATGATACCTGTCCTCTTTTAGGATCGTCTGGAAACGCAAACAAAAACATCTGTTTTATGAATCTGATTGGTCACTTTCAATAGACCTTGAACGCTCTCACCACATCAAGAGAATGTAGTGACCTTTCTTCCACAGAAACGAGGTTCTGGGAAAAAAAAGGTAGAACACTATCCTGGTTTAAATGAAAACCTGATGCTACCGTCGGTAGGAATTCAGGATGAAGCCGCAATACAACCTCATCCTTATGAACAACCAATATGTCTCTTTACAAGAAAGAGCAGCCAACTCCGATACTCTTTTTGCCGAAGAATATGGCAATCAAGAAAAAAAAAATTCCCTGTCAAGAGAACCAAGGAAATATATCTCCATATTGACTCAAAAGGCTGCTTCTGTAAGTCGACAGGACTAAAATTAAGTCCCAATGGTTCAGGGGTGACCAAACTGGAGGATTAATCCGCGTTACCCCTTGAATAAGGTTACGAATCAAAGACTGAGAAGCAAGTAGAAGCTACTGAAGCCTACAGCCCACAGTCTTATTTTAGAATGTGGGTCTCAATAGCCAAACTGTTAAACCTAGCGTTTGTAAGGAAGGATGGAATACCGGACCTTGCAAAAGAAGGTCTGGCTACAGTGGTAGGGACCAAGGGTCCCCTACCACCATCTTTATGATTTTGGCAAACCAAGATCTCTTGGGACAGGCTGGGCCAGAAGAATCACCTCCGTCCCTTCTTGCTTGATCCTGCGAAGAAAGCGCAGAAGCAGAACAGGAGGGAAAGCATAGATCAGTGAAAACGAATCCCATGGCAATACCAAGGCATCTGTTTCGTATGCCATTGGATCGTGTTGTCCTTGACACAAAGTTGTCAATCTTGTTGTTGAACCCGGATGCCAATAAACCCACGTCCGGAACTCCTCATCCTTACCATATTGACAGAATGATGCCGGGGTGAAGAACCATTCCCCACGAAACAACAGTTGGCGACTCAAGTAGTCCGCCTGCCAATTCTCCATTCCTGGAAAGAAAATTGCTTAAAGAGAAGTAATGTTTTTTTCTGCCCAAGATAGAAAAAAATAATTCACCTCTTTTTGGGCCACATGACTTCCCGTGCCCCTTGGTGATTGATATAAGCCACAGCTGTGGCATTGTCGGATTGGATCCTGACAGGACATTTTTTTAGTCTGAGTGTCCAGGCCTCCGGGGCCAGGCATACTGCCCGAATCTTCTAGAATATTGATGGGCAAAGGTCATCTCCGATCTGGATCATGTCCCTTGGACAGATGCTTCTTCCAGGACTGCTCCCCAGCCCAAAGGGCTGGCATCTGTTACCACATTCCAGATAACCGGTAGAAATGATCGACCATCAATTGAGACTCTGACGCACTTTGGCTGATAAACGTAACAGGAAGCTCAGAGTTTGGACCTTCTTGTTCCAAGTTGATATGATCTTGCAGCAGTCTTGAATGGAACTGCGCTTAAGGAACTGCCTCGAAGAAGCCACCATCTTTCCCAATAAACATATGCAAAAATAGAAGGATTATTCTTTGTTTTGACCAACCGAATCAGTTCCCTTAAGCTATGTCTCCACTACTGCTTCCCTAAGTGGCGTGATTTTCCGCCGCGAACTGACGCAATGCCTGCGTATTCTTGAGGTCCATGGACCTCCAGTCGCAACAAAATGGGACCAAAGCAGTGCAGGGACTACTTTGAAGCCGCTGTGACCTGAAGCCAGGTAGACATGAACGGCACTCATTGGAAATCATGGTGCATGACTCGTCATGTGACCCTTCAGTGCCAAATTGCATGAAAAGTCGCTCCAGTGGGAACCTAGCCCTAAGGAACTGACTCCTTCCTGGGGCAAAACTATCCTTTTCTGGACTATGATCAGCCCTAAGTATTGCAATCTCCTAGAATCTTACTAGGTTGAGGATCCGACCTAAGTATTCCAGGTAGCTGACTGCGGTAACCAGACCTTGGTTTCAACGGGTTACTGATAGACCTATCAAGAGTAGATCGTCTATGTAGGCTAGTATCGTTATACTTTGTGCCCTTAACCTGGCAAAGGGAAGAGCCAGATCTTTATACACACTCGAAGTGCAGTAGCTAGCCCGAAAAGGTAGAGCTACAAACTGGAAATTAAGATTTTCTACCTCAAAGCGTAGAAATTTCTGGTGAGCAGGGAAGACCAGCACATGGAGATAAGCATCCTTGATGCTGATAGACGCCAGAAGCTCACCCTCTTGTAGGAAGGAGACTATTGATTGGTTAAATTCCATGCGGAGAGAAAGATTTATTTTTCTCTGGATCCTTAGGAATGTTTGATCTGAGAAAAAAGGAGGAGACAGGAGCTCTTGCACCTTAATGCATTCTATGCATTAAGGTGAAAAAACATCTCACACTGCTGGCGCCCCCAGTTCCCCCGTTTTACTTACCTGACCCCTCGAAAATCCCGCGCTCGCCCCCGCCATTGGCTCGCGCTGCTATAAATCACATCCAATGACGCAGCGTGTCGGGGGGGGGCGGAGCCGTGTGATACGATCATGGGAGCGCGCCCGCAGGTACTTCAATACATGTGTATACCAGAAAGAAGGGAGGGACCTCTGTGTCCCGTGATGTACTTCACAGAAAAGGATTTTACAGGTAAGCCATTATATAAATCCTATTTTCTTATCGCACATCATAGGACACAGAGCTATAGTAGTTAGACCCCTTTCACACTGAGGCACTTTGCAGGTGCTATAGCGTTAAAAATAGCGCCTGCAAAGTGCCCTGAAATAGTGGCTCCATTCACTCCAACTTGAAAGCTTGGGGTTTTTCTCACTGGAGAGGTGCGCTGGCAGGGCGTCAGAAAAAGTCCCGCCAGCAGCTTCTTTGGCACGCATTAGGAGCAGTGAACTCACTGCTCCTAAAGTGCCCTAGCCCACTGAAATCGATGAGCAGAGCAACCAAACCATTGGCAAAGCGACGCTGTAGCAGCGCTTTGCGGGCGGTTTTAACCATTTTTTGGCCACTATCAGGGCTTTAAAGCGCCCCGCTAGCGATGCAAAAAGAGATCAAGAGGACTTATACTGCTGCAAAGGTGATATCCTCATGATCTTTTACATTTACCTGATAGAATCTGGTAAATGTATGGACTGAAGACCAAGTTGCGGCCTTGCAGATTTGAGCAATGGAGGCTTGGTGATGCACTGCCCAGGAAGTACTAACAGCCCTGGTGGAGTGGGCTTTAATATGAAAAGGTGGAACTTTCCTCTTTAAACCATAAGCTGAAACAATCACTTGACAAATACATTTAGACATAGTAGATTTCAATGCTGCCCGTCCTCTTTTAGGAATTTGAGCAGTCGCATTCAAGTAGATTTTGACTGCTCTTACCACATTAAGAGAATGTAGTGACTTTTCTTCCGCAGAACGGGGTTCTGGGAAAAATTAAGGTAGAACAATATCCTGGTTTAAATGAAAACCGGATACTATCTTTGGTAGAAAATAAGGATGAGGACGCAATACAACTTTATCCTTGTGAATAATTAAATATGGCTCTTTACAAGAAAGAGCAGCCAACTCTGATACCCTTCTTGCAGAAGATATGGCTACCAGAAACACTAGTTTCCTTGTCAAAAGTACCAAGGGAATATGTTGTATGGGCTCAAAAGGCTTCTGTAATACCGACAGGACTAAATTCAAGTCCCAAGGGTTCAGGGGTGACCTAACCGGAGGAATAAGCCGCGTTACCCCCTGAATAAAGCTACGAACCAAAGAGTGCAAAGCAAGTGAGCACTGAAATAATACAAATAAAGCCCGAATCTGGCCCTTGATAGTATTCAAGACCAGCTTCATTTCTAATCCCATCTGTAGAAAGTCAAGGAATCTACCTATGACATATTTCCTGGGGTGCCAACCCCTGGATTCACACCAGGAGACATATGCCTTCCAGACTCTATAATACAGGGGTGTCCAAACTTTTTTCAAAGAGGTTCAGATTTGATTAAGTGAACATGTGTGAGGGCCGACCATTTTGTCTGACATTCTTTGAACCATTAAAATTCAGTTGAATTCGGTCGTTCGAGCACTAATACACTGCCCAACAAGAATTCTCTTGCCTTTGTCGTGATCGTTCCCAACACACAGACAAATGCTCTGCTCTTTTGGGGTACGGTTAATTCTTAACCCCATTCATTGGAAAAAAACATGGGGTGCTTTTGGTGAAGTGAAATTTAAAAAAGAAAAAGCTCAGGGACTTCTTTCCCTGCATTTTTGTGGGTAGGGAAGCCCATTGAAATTAATGGGCTGCCCTACACGCAGCCACACAGATGTGAAGCAAGGGCTTGTTGGAGGGGCAGTAAAACCACATGGTTAAGCTGTTTTTAACACCCCCAACTTCTCCCCTGAAAAGCGATCTGTGTACGGGTTGCTTTTCAGAGGAGCAGCAGTCCTGGCTGCTATCACACATAAGCCCTACAAAAGCAGTTCTGATGGTACAAGAATGGGGGGGGGGGGGGGTCTGGATTAAAAGTAAGATGCACACAGACACATGCACACACACATACAGACACATGCACACGCATCCATACAGACATACATACAGACACATGCACGCACACACACATACATACAGACACATGCATACACATACATACAGACACATGCATACACATACATACATGCACACAGATACATACAGACACATGCACACATACAAATGCGTGCATGCACACATACATACAGACACACACACATACACATACATACAGACACACGCACACACACACACACACACACACACACACACACACACACACACACACACACACACACACACACACACACACACACACACGTGAATAAAGCCCTTTTAAAATGAATCTAGTTTGTAGCACAGTACTGACCTTTCCAGCTTCCTTATTCAGCCAGGTACTGCACTGTAGGGGGAAGCAGAGAGCACAGCACACTCCCCTGCACTTTACTTTCACTTTTGAAGCTGACGGAGCTTCTCACAGTGCCAAGATCGGCTCATCTTACAGCCCTGATCCCACGGCACACCAGACGGGCCGTTCAAAACTGGCCGCAATTGGCCCGCGGGCTGGACTTTGGACATGCCTGCTATAATATAGGACCTTGGAGGCCAGCTTCCTTGCATTAACCAGAGTAGACACTAATGAACCTGACAGCCCACACTTCTTCAAAATGTGGGTCTCAATAGCCAAACCTTTAAATGTAGCATTTGTAAGGTAGGATGGAATACCAGACCTTGCGAATGAAGGTCTGGCCATGCCGGTAGGGTCCATGGGTCCCTATTATCTTTAATCCTATCCTATCGATCTCTGCATACGAAGATCTCTTGGGCCACGCCAGGGCAACAAGAATCACCACCTTCCCTTCCTGCTTGATCTTGCAAAGAAGTTGTGGAAGCAAAAGAACAGGAGGGAATGCATAAATCAGTGAAAACTGATTCCATGGGAACACCAAGGCATCTGCTCCGCATGCCAGTGGATCCTTTGGCCGTGAAACAAAATTGTTGATTATTTTTGTTGAACCTGGATACAAACAGATCCATGTCCGTAATTCCCCATTTTTGACACATTGTCAGAAAGATGTCGGGGTGAAGAGACCATTCTCCCGGAAGCAACTGCTGGCGACTCAAGTAGTCCGCCTGCCAATTCCCTATTCCTGAAATGAAGACTGCCAATAGGCAAGAATGTTGTCTTCTGCCCAAGTTAGGATATGATTCACCTCTCTCTGGGCCGCACAACTTCTCTTGCCCCTTTGGTGATGGATATAGGTCACTGCTGTGGCATTGTCGGATTGTATCCTGACAGGACAATTCCGTAATCTGAGCGTCCAGGCCTTCAGAGCCAGTCGCGCTGCCCGAATCTCTAGACTATTGATGGGCAAAATCATTTCTGATTTGGACCCATTTCTCTTGGACAGAAGCTTCTTCCAGGACTGCTCCCCAGCCCAGAAGGCTGGCATCTGTTACCACCTTCAAAGTAACTGGTAGGAAGGATTTTCCTTTCTGCAGATTCTTGGCTATCAACCATCAACTGAGGCGTTGACGCACCTTTGGGGATTAACGCATTGAAATGTCTAGAGCTTGGACCTTCTTGCTCCAAGTCGATAGGACACTGTTTTGCAGTAGCCTCAAATGAAGCCATCATCTTTCCCAAAAATCTCATAGATTAGAAGGATTCTTCTTTGCTTTGACCACCTGAGTCAGTTCGCTTATGGAACTGATCTTTTCCTGGGGCAAGAACACCCTCTTCTGAGCTGCATCTATGATCAGACCCAAGTATTCCAATCTCCTTGATGGTTTTAAGGAAGATTTCTCTAGGTTGAGAATCTAACCTAGGTACTCCAGGTAGCTGATTGTGGTGACCAAACTCTGGTCTAAGTGGGCTACCAACTAGTCTATCAAGAGCAAATTGTCTAAGTAAGCTAGAATCGTTATACCTTGAGCCCTTAATCTGGCTAAAGGGGGAGCCAGGACCTTTGTAAACACAGAGGTGCAGTAGCTAGACCGAAAAGGCAGAGCTACAAACTGAAAATTAAGATTTTCTATCTTGAAGCGTAGATATTTCTGGTGAGCGGGAAAAATAGGTACATGGTTGTAAGCATCCTTGATGTCGATTAACACTAGTTCTCCACCTTGTAGAATGGAGACTACTGATTGGATTGATTCCATGCGAAAAGATCGGATATTCAAAAACTGCTTTAGATCTTTGAGATCTAGAATGGGTCTGACATTCCCGTTTGGTTTGGTACCGTGAAAAGGTTTAAATAAAACCCTAATCCCTGCTCTTCCATGGGGACCACCGAAATCACCATTTGAGACAAAAGATGGTCCAATGCTTGAAAGAGAGACTTCTTTTTCTCTGGATCCCTGGGAACGTTTGTTCTGAGAAAACGAGGAGACGGGACTCTCGGAACTCTAGTTTGTACCCTAGAGTTATTGAGGAAGCCACCCATTTGTCTTGACACTCTTCCTGCCAGACCTTTGAGAACTGCAGCAGTCTTCCCCCCATTCAAGCGAGCGAGGGCGCCCCTTCATAAGGAGGTTTTAGTATTTTGTTTTGTAGCTTTCCTTCACCAGGACCTCTTTTGTCCCTGGAGTTCTGAGGTTTACCTCTTGAACTTGACAGTGGAGGCTGCCGTGACTGCCTGGAGGCTGATGCCCCTGGTACTGGAGAAGAAGCTAGTTTAAAATAAAAACCCTTACTCCTTTTCTTAACTGACAAAGGGGAACTTTTCCCATTAGTAATTTGTTGGACGTATTTATCCAGATCATCCCTAAATAGTCGATCTCCACGAAATGGAAAACTAGCCAGGAGCTTTTTGTATGCTGCTTCGGCTGACCAATTTTTCAACCATAGTATTCTACACATATGCCCAAGCACAAGTCGAGAGGCCTGGAGAATAGAATCTCTCATAGCATCTATCGCAAAACATAACGCCCCTAGTATCCCGGCCAAATCTTGAGCACCTGTTTAAACTGGTCTCTCAAGGATTGACATACACCGATTGCTGCCAGTGCAGGCTGAGTCACTGAACCTGCTAGAGAAAAATATTTTTTTAATAGGAATTCCAACTTCTTATCCATTGGATCCTTCAGCATTTGAGCACTGTCTAACGGACAAGTCAAACGTATTCATAGAGGATATAGCAGCATCAATTGCTAGCATCCCCCATTTTTTATAAAATTCTTCCTCCGTAGGATAAAGTGTTGAAAACTTTTATCTGGGTGATCCCACTCAGAATATATAAGATTTTTCAGCAATGAATGGATATGAAAAGCATGAATAGCTTCGGGAGGCTTTAGCAAACCCAAACAAGAAGTGGGCTCATCAACCGACTCGGCTAATGGTAGCATGAATGTGGAGCGGACCAGTCATTAAGAGATTGTACCATCAATCTTTCAGATTGTGAACCTGATCTTTCCACATTTGACCCTTCAGAAGAGGAGTCATCAGCCTCTTCCTGGTCCCCAGAGAGAAATTCACAGTTTGAGGGTTTGCAATTAAAGCCTCTATTTTCTGCTCCAATCCTAATATGTTTAATATAGACAGGGGCTGCAGTGTTGAAAACAGTTGCAACACCTGACGGCCCTGATGGCTCACTCTGATCAGCCACCTCAGAACTCTCAGGGGAAGATGCCTTTTTTTTTACAGATGGTTCTAGGGTTTTTTTTGTGGCTGAAGTCGTCCTCCTTGAGCCCTTTTTTGGGGTGTTTCTAGCCCCCCTCCCGACCATAGCCCAATGCACAAATGCAGATGTACTACCAGAAGGATTGCATCCACTGCTTGAGCAATAGTCCAGCCACTGCCGCTGCTATTAATACTCAACCTGATGCTAAATAGTAAATGTGTCAATCGGAATGCCTGGGTCACCAAACCTGCTTGTGTCCCTCCAGCATCTTCTGCAAAAGCAAAAATTGAGCTTTTAAAGATACTCCCGTGCTGGATGTTGGAGGATGAAAACACAGTGCTAAGCCCTGTCCCTCTGTCGCATCACGCCTCCCTCCTCTCTCTTTCAAAAAAAGTTTTCCCACACGAGCGTGGGCCTTCGATCCGGCCGGATCGGCATGTGTGTCAGGGAGGGATGGAGAGGAGGAGACCTGAGAGAAGCCGCCGTGCAGGGGTGGTGGAAAAAATGGAGAGGCATCATCGATCATTTAAGCTTCCCCTTTTCAGGGAGAGAGCTTAGTCCAGGTGGGGGGTGTCTGGTGGAAGAAAACCCCCCAAATTTACCGGAGGTCTGAGCTGCTAGCCGGAGGCAAAGCCTGCTCCTTCTGCTGACACAGCGTGAGTCTGAGGAAAGCATGACAAGGTACTTGATCTATACAGCCCCCAGTGGTGACTTTTAGGCATGACAACATTTTCTTTTTTCTTAAAGGAGACATTTCAAAAGAAAATTAAAAAATTCCTTCAAAAAACTCCACTTACCTTTCCCGCCGCAGGGTTTTCTGTGGTAAAACGAACAGACCCAATCTTAACCCCTCACGGTGGGTTCCGTTGCTAAACTTTCAAGAACCAGAGACCCTCGGGGAACCCACACTCCTGGACCCATGAAGCACCCTGCCAATAAAAACTTTATTGCTGAAAATACCAAAGCTCTGGAACCCCGGGTCCAGCTCTCAAAAAAAGAGAAGCATTACGGGCTAAACCTTGTTTCTTCCGCCATGAGGTCCGGGTACCATTCAATTCGGCCTGAAAAGACACTTTGAATGGATCTGGCTGCTTAGTTAGCCCCAGTAAGGATTACTCCAGTGGAGCTCAGCACATCTTTACTTGTGAACAACACCTAAGACACTGGTGAAAAAACGTAGGTACTCCCAGTAGTGGGAGGGGTTATATAGGGAGTGGACTTCCTGTCTTAGGGTGTGCCAGTGTCCAACATCTGAAGGTGGCCTATAACCCACATAGTAACTACTATGGCTCTGTGCCCTGTGATGTACGATAAGAAATACATATTTAAACAGATTGTTTTTTAACCAGCATTTAGTGTCAATAAAGGGTTTGTAAACCTTCTGGGTTTTTCACCTTAATGCATTCTATGCATTAAGGTGAAAAACGTTTTGCGCTGCTGCAGCCCCCCAGAGCCCCCTTTACTTACCTGAACCCATTTTTTCCAGCAACTGGGACGAGCACAGCAGCTCCAGCCACTGTCCCGGGTCTTCATTGGATAGATTGATAGCAGCAGGAGCCATTGGCTCCAAATGCTGTCAATCAAATTCAGTTACACAGCAGCAGGGGGACGGGCCCGAGTCCTGCTGTCTGTGTCAATAGACGCAACAACAGGACTCGGGAGCACGGCCGTACAAGTGCCCCCAGGGACAGAGGCTCTCTATGGGGGCACTCAAGAAGAGGAGAAGCCAGGAGCGCCACGGGGGGGACCCAAGAAGAAGAGGATCATGGCCATTGTGCAAAATCACTTAACAGAGGAGGTAAGTATAGATATGTTTGTTATTTAAAAAAAAAAAAACTAACCTTTACAATCACTTTAAGGACTCGGGAGGGTCAGAGAGAGACTGCAGGTAATGACACCAGAGTGTGCTTAAAGCCATTTGGGTACACAAGCAGTTCACACATGAAACAAGTAGGGTAAGGCTGTATAAACCCAGCACACAGCATGTAACTCAGCCATTTACAGTATATCCTACAAGTAATAAAAAGTGTGCCGAGTATGATGCAAGTGAACTTTTTTTTTTTTTGGTTTTACCAAAGAAACTGGAACCATGGTCTAATTTACATCCAAGACAATATGACTTGTTTGACATTAGCGGAAAATGCAATTGAGGGGCACAGATAAATTCAAATTAAATATACTTCTAGTGACCAATTATATAAATCTGATGTGGTAATTCTGAATAGTAATACAGATCCAGTTAGAAATAAACTAACCATAGCAGATCATGAATAAAGCTATTGAATTTATTATCACAAGGGCATTTAATTTAATTTAGGAGCTCCTGTTCAAATGCCACACAGTTAAGTATTGCTGTTGTGTGCATAAAATAACAATGAGCATTTCAGGAATACTCAGAAATATCTGTTATGATGAAAACACTGGGATTAAAGCAGAGTCTCTAAATGTGCACCAATTATGAAAAATATCTTTCAGGTGAATGCTGAATATAACTATGAAAAAATATATAAGATAATAGGATGTAGTTAGCATTCTAATATGCTGAAAGGAAAAAAATGCTCAATAAATGAAAATTATGAATTTTAAAGTCAACTAAATAGACAAGATGCCTTTTCTGATAAACTAATATGCCTATGCACAAATGCTTTTAATTGCAAATACATATTTGGGCTCTATTACAAATATCAAAGTGTGCAAGTCTTGAAGATATATTATATAGCAGACCATTGTTTTGGGAAAAAGAACACAGCATGGCTCAGATCTGAATAGTTCAGTGGACTGGGGTTTGATTGGTCGGACTGGGTGCGGGCATTAGCAAGTGAAAAACTTGGTAATTGCATGTTTGAACTATTAGGTCTTCATTAACCGCTTCAATACTAAGCACTTTCATCCATATCCTTCCCAGACCGATTTTCAGCGCGCTCACACTTTGAATGAGAATTGTGCGGTCATGCAACACCCATGTGTACCCATGTGAATTTTTTTTTTTACACAAATAGAGCTTTCTTTTGGTGGTAATCACCACTGGGTTTTTTATTTTTTATGCTACAAATAAAAAATAGAAAAAGATCTTTTTTTTTTAAATGCATTTTTCTTAGTTCCTGTTAAAAAACCTTGCAAATAAGTACTCTTCATAATTTTTTTCCAAAAATGATGCTGCTACATTTCTTTGATGAAAATAACCCAAATCAGTGTATATTATTTGGTGTGTGTGAAAGTTATAAAGTTCACAAGCTATGGTAGCAATGACAGATGTTGATCGGCCACCAGCGGTGATGGGGGATGTGATGGGGGACTGACAGATGTTTTTGTGCACTGTGACAGATGTGATGGGACACCCAACTGTGTAACAATTTTCTAGGACTGGTCAAGTCACCCTAGCCTGGTGATTGATTGCTCCTGACTGTCTCTGAAAGAAGCTTCCAGAAGTACAGTTGAAAAGTCATCCACTGGATTATGAATATTTATCTTACCGCAACGAATCACTGGGAAGAAGGCCTAGGTGGTGTGGCTAGTGGGAGGAAAAAGGTTTAGGAGGGATATTCAGAGAGTCTTTTCTCCTGGGGCCTCTGTCCCTGGGAGGCAACCCCTGTTACTGAAGAGCTGTTGCTGTTAGGCCTCAGCATATGCTTGGCTGAGGGCCTGAATGAGCCTGGATTCAAGAGAATTAGTTGGAGGACACTACCTTAGAAGGCTTGGCTGGATAATGACCCTTTTCACTATAGAGTGTCGCTGAGAGGCTGGTTGGTTGGAGACCTTTTTCTGGACACTGAGTAGAACCTTTTGCCTAGACCTACAGGTATGCCTGTGCATTAGGGGGTTGGATTCCATAGGTTGATAGGTCCAGCAATATTTAAAGCATAAGTTCCCTTTTACAGAAAAATCTGTAAGGTGAACTTATACAGGACCCCTTCCTCACCCCCCCGTCCTGCTGAATTGGAGTGCGGAGATATCCTGTTCTGAGCCCTGCTATAGCTGTCTCACCAGATTGGGGCTTAGAAATCCCCTCGGCATACTCTCTACTTCTTTCTCGCTGGCAGGACAGGCTATGTGGGATCTGATTGGTCGGTGTCGCAATGTGATGGCACCGATCAGAATGCTCCGAATTGTCCCTCCTGATGGGGGGACAGTTTGGAGTTAAAGGGTGAATTTACCCTTTAAGGCTGCTACTGAAGGACTTTATCTGGTAGTCTGTCCTCTAATGCCTAAGTGCACGTGGAGTATCTTGCACCCCCATCCCTCTAACTGCCTGTGTTCAAGTACTGCAATAGATCTTCAAAAAGACACTTTAAGACAGAGCCTGATTTTTTTCAGTGTGCCCTGGAACTGACACCTGCGCTGGCCCTTCTGGGTGAGAAATGTGCACCTTTACCTTGTAAAACAACGCGTTCTGTTTAATGAAAGGCAAATTATTTGTGCACACATATAAAAAACATAAGTACTTTTTTTTTTTATAAATGACTACATACTCTCTGTTCTCAGATGCATAATGTGCTTAGAGGGCTAGGGGAGGAGAAACAGCAGCACATTGAACTTCCCAGTGAAAGGTTGGGGGGGGGAGGGGGTGTCAGCACCAGCCTGATCATTGGAGTGCAGGCTGCATTCCCAGCACAGCCAGGAAACTGACCATGCTGTGCTCTCATGCTTAGTCTGGCCAGTTTTTCATAGGAAAGCAGAGGGACTGACGGGGACACCAGGGATTTCACACAAAGGAAGCAATACAAAGAGAACAGGATTGTTTTTTTTTATACAAGTACACATACAGCAGGCACACATCAGGAATATGAAATGCTGGGTTAACATATTCTTTATGTTCTAATCCAAATCACAATACTGTAACAAATTATACTGCTAGTGAAACACACCACCTGATGCGCATGCTTTTCCAAGCTAGTAAATTACTGAAAGTAGTGTAACTCCCAATATCTGCTAAACTACCGATCCAGAATAAGAATGCAGATTAAGTTCAATCAACTCACATTTAATTGAGATAGTCAGTGACAGCAGCTTCAGCATGTTTCCTTTAAAGCGGGAGTCCACCGGGACTCCGCGTTTTTTTTTTTTTTTTTTTAAAAGCCAGCAGCTACAAATACTGCAGCTGCTGACTTTTAAATAGTGACACTTACCTGTCCAGCGCGCCCGCGATGTCGGCACCCGAAGCCGATCGCTCGCTCGTGCCGCCGCCATCTTGGGTATGGGAATCAGGAAATGGAGCCTTTCGGCTTCATTTCCCGGTTCCCTGCTGCGCATGCGCGAGCCGCGCGGCGCAATCCGGACGGTCCCCGCTGCCTCTGGGAGCTGTGTGTTTCCCAGCAGGCAGCGGGGCATTTGCTGAAGGGGGCGGGCGCTTGCGGAAAGGGGCGTAACGTACGCCCCTTTCCGCAGAGAGCTAGCCCGGAAGTGGGTGCAGTTACCTGGATTATCCAGGTAACTGCACCCCCCTCCCCCCTGAAAGGTGCCGATTGTGGCGCCGGAGGGGGGGGGGGATTCCGATGAGCGGAGGTCCATTTTAGGGTGGACCTCCGCTTTAAATATAGGTTTACATTACCTTTGTCAGTCCAAGCAATCCATACAATTATGTAGTTCATTTGGAAACCAAAAAATATAAGAAAAAAAATGTGTCTTTGGCTCTTCCCACTAATCTAAAGAAACATTTTTATTATTATTTTTGCGTTTTATCATGCCATGCAGCAACAGCCATGTCAGCATTCAATTATAATGTAATGCTGCGTTTGCTATCAAAGCCATCATTCTCCAACAGAATAAAGGGGGGTCTAAATTAAGGGAAGAAAATGAGAGGGAAAAAAAAAAAGGAGGGGGGTGGGGGACAAAAGGCATCTAATGAGGGAGTTGGTCCAACCGCACTTCCAGGTTTATAAGTAAGGGGTTGACAATACTGTGTGTGTGTGTGTGTGTGTGTGTGTGTGTGTGTGTGTGTGTGTGTGTGTGTGTGTGTGTGCTGGGCTCTCCAGCATTGGTCTGGTATACCATCCTGTTAAGCTCTCATAGTTTATCTCTTGCGAGTGGGAGGCTAAGATTTATTTAAATGTAAGAAAAAATACTTTATCCCATTCCTCAGAAGCCCATTCGTGGCTTAATTCTCGCTGCACAATTTCCAGTTCGACTTTGAAGCTCAGCCTTTTAAATCACTTCAATTTTAAGTCACACCGATCTGAATAGGTACCATTGCAAACAATAAGCTGCGACTTGTCATGTCCAAAGTCACACGACAAGTCGCACAAGTGTGACTGGGCCCTTTATGTCATTCCCAGTTCGCAGGAAGGATTATAGTGTTAAAAAAAAAAAAAAAGTACTCCAGTTGTGCTGACATTATTTACTTGCATTGTATTAAAATGCATACATTTTGTCTTTAACAGTGGACTGCACACAGAAAACCATTGTTCTTAAAGTACCACTCCACTCCACTTCAGTACCCTGCATTTATACAGTAGAGAAAAGTACATAACATTGGACATAGTGTGAAAAAACCCCAATATGAGCAAAGGTGAGCACAACCTGTATCTGGTTGGCAAATCTGAGCACAAACTTACCCTGTGAATATATTTTTCAGCCCTGCTCAATCTCTTGCATTCATCTTGCAGATCTTTGTCATCATTACATTCTTCCACAACATCAGTTTCATCTGTTGTTTTACCACTAGTGTGTACAATCACATGTCCCAAACTCTCAGATGATTCACTTTCAACATCGCTACGATACAAAACAGATTTTTTCTTTTTTATTACTGTCCAATTTATACCAGATAATAAACATAGAGCAAAACTGCAGATATACTAACATATATTCCAATCGACTATATGTGAAAAAGATTTGTTTTATTAAATTGTGTTAAATTTATTAAAAAAAAAATATTTTATAAAATTTATATATATATATATATATATATTTTTTTTTTTTTGCCATATTTGCTCACTTCATATACAGGATCTACCTCCTTTGGCGTCTTTCTATTCCTCCTATTTTGCCATAGTTTCTTAATGATTAGTAGCAAGAGGGTGAAGGCTTGGAAAGCAGCAGTCTTTTTCTTATTAAAGTGATACTAAACACACACTGCTTCATTTACATTGTCCCTTCTTTTTTCTGTATATGGATAACAGCACTGTAATTATTTTAACAAAACAAAACATCTAAGTACCTCTTATGTAATCGACAGACAGCTGTCACATGACCCATCTCTCTGCCAGCCTGTCTGCAGGGAAATGCAAGCAAGAGGAGCTTCTAATCCTCTGCTGATGGCCACGTGTTCAAAAAATAAAAAACACCCTTTGGAATACACAGTAAAAATAATTAATATCAATAAACTGTTTTAAATTGGCCTACAAAAATATATTTGAAATCAAATCTTATTTTTTTGGCAATAACATGGTTTTGGCGGATTTCTGCCAGTCACAGGCTGTGTCACGCCCCTCCAGCCTGTATCTTAGAATTAGAAGGAGATGAAGCCTCCATCAATCTACATGTAATACCCCACTCATTGTCTGTAGCTGGTTAGAAGGTATGGAAGATGAGGAAGGGAGTGGGCTGTCATTTACCACTGTGTGCATGCCCACACGTGACTCTATAGTCACATGGGCTGCACAGATGTGATAGGGAGGAAAATGCTCAGCATAAGAACACTTTAAAAACTGAGCATGTGCAGAGTTGCCAACACTGCTCTGCAAAATCCCTAGCTGAATTTGGGACGTGGACAGTAGGAGGAGGAAGAGAACAGCAAGATCCACCAGGTTTTTTGCAGAATACAGAAAACAAATCTCTTAGTGACTGACAGAGTATAAACAGCATGTAATACACCATTTATTGTTTCTTTTTTTATGATGCGAGTTTAGCGACACTAATGGCAACCAAAAGTGACTTTTGTTTTAAAAATATGATTTCTAAATATTAACTCCTGTCCTTCTCATCCAAATAAAATGGGAATTTTAAGATTAGTTTAAACTTATTTTTATATTATTTCTGCTTAAATTAAATACAAAAAATGATTAGTAGAGTTATATATAATAATTGTACAGCTAATTATAATTAGCTGTACAATTCTGGCTAAAATGAGAATCACAATTCTTTTTCTTAGAATAAAGATTATAATTCTCTCATAATTCTTGGTGTAACATCATCTTTCACATTATACAAAATTAGGCTAACTTTACTGTTATTTATAAGTATATTTTTTCCCAAAAAATTGTGTTTAAAAGATTGCCGCCCAAATGAAGTATGACATAAAATATTGCAATGACCGCCATTTTATTCTCTAGGGTCTCTGCTAATATATATATATATATATATATATATATATATATATATATATATATATATATATATATATATATATATATATATATATATAAAATGCTTGTGGGTTCTAAGTAATTTTCTAGCAAAAGATACTGATTTTAACTTGTAAACAACAAGTGTCAGAAAAAGGTTTAGTCTTTAGGTGGTTAAACTGACCTAATTTATGGACTGAAGTTGATACCTTTGATCTAAAAGAACCAAATGATACAATGCTTTGTTTATCTTATGTTGTGATAAACTTTGCCAGCTTTTTATTTATTTTTTGGACAGCTCTAAGCAGAGAACAGCTCTGCATTTGTTACATGAATCATGGAAATGCCGGATTAAGATCGTGAGGGGGGGGGGGGGGGGGGGGTTGAATCAAGATCACAATATTTTAATGATTAATCATTCAGCTCTATTGGTTAGTGTCATTTATTTCTCACAGGTTCCATTAATCTAAATTGATCAACTTTAACGTTAGAAACTAAAGTAAGCCCCCAAGAGGAAAATTAATTCTATTAGTCCTGCTTATTGTACTGATAACTGAAAGTGAAAGAAAACACCAAATTTTGGGCTGTTGAACAATAGAGGGACAATTTTCCAATAGGGACACTAGTTTTGGTCATATAGGACAGGAAGTGAAGTGAAATCTCCTAAATTGGACACAGTAACCCTCCTTTATTCTATATAAAATGGAGAAAAACAAGTTTTGCCTTTAGTTCTACTTTAACTTTTGGATAAAGTAGGTAATGTTATGAACTTCTTACAAAAGGTTATTCTTGTCCTTCCCACTGGTGAAATATTCACTCAAAATCTTACCTAATAGCAGTTGTTAGTGCAATGCATTAATCCAAAATATATTAGGTGAGAAGATCAGTGTAACTATCCAAATGGGGTCACCCTATTGGATAACAACTGTGAAATGTAATATGGTCTCTCACTCTGTAAAAATATTGTGTGTTTCTGATTTTATAGCCACTCTTTGATCATTTACCAACTAAACTGCATGACAAATCTATTGAATGCCAATACAAAACCCAAGTATTTGTATAAATCGTTTCATTACTTACAAGCAATACTAGCAAATCATATATTGTCTGTTTAGATCTTGAAGAGAGTAGGAATTCTTTTGATATCGCTAGGTTTAGGTATTGCAGTTGGAACCAACCATTTGTTTTCCACATTAATTTGCATACCAGATACTTATTAACCTTCTATCTCACACATATACTTTATATATCCTCAAAACAAACATAAGGCTCTTCTTCATAGCAAGCTGCAGCAAGTTTACATTAACTATGTAGTTAATCTTTTCTTTGCTAAACTGCCCTAGTCCATCCTTTAAAAAAAAAAAATATATATATATATATATCTGCAAACTAGCAATGATTAGACTTTAACATAAGCAAAACAAAAAATATTAATAACGCAAAGAGACTACAGCTTTTGGAACAAGAAAAAAAATGTTTTATGCAGCGTTCAATTAAATTTTGTACAATGACTATGCATAAAACATACATGAAATAATTAGTGTGGATGGGTCTTAATTTAAAGGATGTTAAACAGCTTGTAGACATCTGGTAGCAAGCTGAAATGGGTCATTTAAAATTTATCTAACTAAATGAAAGAGGTTGGGGGGGAGGCTTTTCCTCCAGGATCGACATGTCACAAGATAACTAAATGGACTTAGTAGACTTGCCTGGGAATCCTTAGCTGTCAGTGGTGAATATGCAAAGGGCCAGCAAATTAAATCAACCTGCCAAACTGTCAATTTCAAGCCTCATGACTGCATGAAAATAGCATCACTGGAAGAAATCAAGCATTGCCTTCTTTTGGGTTTCCTGGCACCTATTCAACTGCTCATACAGTTGTGGCTAATTTTGCATGCAAATTTCAGTCAATAAGCTCAGAACAAGACCTCCCAAGATATTTCAAAGGATCTGACAGCTTTTTTTTCCTGAATACCAAATCAACAGTAGTTGAAATTCAATCTCCATTTGCCTGTGCTTTGCATATGCACAATGTCCCCTCTACAGAGCAGACTTAATGAGAGCCGTACCTGTCTTCGCTCACATCCTCCCAGCCGTCTTTGCTGAAGTTCTCAAACACGCCGCTCATAACCTTGATGGATTGATTAAGAAAAGCTTGGTGACGTCTCAGTGAGATCTTCCTGGCTGCATTCTGTTTAACCTTGGTTGCTGCTTCTTTCCTGCGGCCTTGCTTGTTTGAGTCCTGTGAGGAAAGTGGGACTGTGGTCTTTTCCAGTGTACATTGCAAGATATGAATCTGTCTAAGCAAGTCACGATTTTTATTCTTCAGTTTGTTACTGTCTGCCACAAGTCTTTTTAGAGAGGCAACTTCACTGTTCAGTTCATCCTTCTTCTTCTCTAGGGTCTCTTTGGCCTGGTTTACCTCTAAAATTTCAAAATGCATTTTCTGCATTTTTTTCTCCCTTAAATCTGCATCTTTTTGAAGGAACTTGATGGATGTCTTTAGTGAGTTATTTTGTTTTGTTAACTCATCTTTAGTTTCCTTTAGTCTTTTTGTGTCTACTTCTAATGCAATCAGCCTCTTTTCCAAATAGCTTATCTAGTACAAATACAAAAAAATATAGCATTTGCAGTTATAATTTGGCTAAAATGGAAGCATTTTGAAAAAAAATATGTATATATTTATACAGAATACTGTTCTAGATTTAACCACTTCCTATCTAGCCCATTGTAAAGTGACTGGTGGGTGGAAGCTTTCTAATCCTGGGTGGACATCAAATGATGTCCTCCAGGAGTACCCCTTGGATCTATCACCTGCTGTGTCAGATAGATAGTTGTACTGGGCCAGTACCATGTGATTGTTGTGACCAATCATAGCGATCACAGGTCAATAGTATAATTCATTTTGTACTATTGTAATCTCAGTGATTGGAAACAGCAATCACATGTTACAGGGGCCAATCACAACATACCTGTACCATGTAATAGCTGTAGTCAATCACAGGAATTACAATAGTACACAATCGCACATGAATGAATGCCATTCATAAACATTATTGTTTATAACAGAGATCAGATCATCACTGTAAAAAGCAATCATAGTGAAGAAAAAGCCTGATCACCTCCTCAGAGCAGTACAGTACCACTATGTTGACACTGTATTGCTGTGTTCACGGTAAGTGTAAGAAAAAAAAAAAAGGATGAAGGGAGCTGGAGGTAGGGCCAAATGCTGATGCGCACAGATCAGATCGGGATCAAGCCCCCATAGCAAGCAGCAGTGTTTTTCATTGACCCAGAAATATTTGTAGTTACTCGTAAAGTAAGCAGGGGAACAAAAAAAAAAAAAAAATTTTGTTTAGCTCTTTTTGTTTTAAAACACCAATGATACAAATAAAAAAAAGTAATTAGTGAATCAATGAACAAATGAAAGAATAATCCTTCTGCACAGCTCAAAAACAATTTAAAGTGTTGCTAAGGACCCTGCATTCACTATATCTGGTCTCCCACAGAACATGGAAATGCAATTATTTTAGTAAATATAAACTGCTAAATACCTTTTCCCATCAGCAGTATATAGCAGTCTTGTGATTTCTATCAGTGTCCTGCTGTGCACGGGTTAAAGCTTGTAGGAGTAGTTTTCATTTGTCTCTGACTGTCTTATGAGGCATGACCCCTAACTCTCTGTCTGGACTGTGCTGACTGGCCCTGTGTCGATCACATGCACCCTCCCCAAAGAGAGAAAAAAAAAACTATAATTCTCTAACAATGCACACTAAATTGAGTTATTTGAGTTTGAGATGGAATTGTTTAAAGCTTCTGGTTGGTTAAACAAAAAAGACACCAGTCCATCCAGTTCAACCTACAGTGTTTGAGTGTGCTTGCGTTTATGTTAATAGTACATTGTAAACCCCTGTATGTTGTGATCGTTAAGGTGCGCATATAACAGTTTTTGACACTATTGACGCTCCCTGCTTGTGGAAGAGAATGCCACATCCTTACCGCTCTGACAGTAAAGAACCCTCTACATAGTTTAAGGTAAAACTAGTTCTCTTCCAATTTCAGTGAATAGCCGCGTGTCATTTTAAATTCTCTTTTACAGAAATGTTTTTTGCCTATGCTAGGGTCACCAGTATGGTATTTGTACATTAATATCATATCCCTTTTCAAGCGTCGGTACTCAAGAGAGAATAAGTTCAATGTTTGTTGTCTTTCCCCATAGCGGAGATCCACTAGTCCCTTTATTAGCTTTGTTGCCCTTCTCTGGACTCTCCCCATTTACAGCACATCCCTCCTGAGGACTGATGCCCAGAACTGAACAGCATAATCAAGATGAGGCCGGACCAGGGTCTTGTGGAGTGGGACAATTATTGTTTTATCTCTGGAGTGAATCCCCTTTTTAATGCGTGCCAATATTCTGTCGGCTTTGCTTGCAGCAGCTTGGCATTGCATGTCAATACTGAGCCTGTCATCTACTAGGACCCCCAGGGTCCTTTTCCATCCTAGATTCCCCCAGAGGCTCTCCCCCTAGTGAGTGATTTGTGTTAATTTTTTTAGCACCCAAATGCATTACTTTACATTTTTCAACATTAAACCTCATTTGCCATGTAGTTGCCCACCCCATTATTTTATTAAGGTCTTCTTGTAAGGTTTCCACATCGCTGAGTTTTTTGCCCTGCTTAAAGTGGAAGTAAACCCTTCTATTGTTTTCAGTCAAGGAAGCTGCCATCTTGGCCTCTAATGATTCTTCAACTGCCATAATGCTGCACATGTGATCAGTTATGAAACCAGCCATTGGATGGCTTGAAAGTTTGGTTGAGAGCACAACCAATGTGAAAGTTAGCATTTCCGGCATGCTGGGAATGTAAGTGTTTTTTTTAAACTGGGTTTACTCCCGCTTTAACTTTGTATCATCTGCAAATATTGAGATTGAGCTGTTTATCCCATCCTCTATATATCGTTTATGAATAAATTAAACAGAATTGGACATAGGACACATCCCTGGGGGACCCTACTTTCCACATCAGACCATTCCGAGTATCTGCTATTTATCACCACCCTTTGAACCCGACCCTGTAGCCAGTTTTATTTTTTTGGCCATAGTGTAGTAGTTTATTAGGAATTTTAGAAACATATGATCAACCACATCTAAACAGGGTAAAACTGAGTAAGACAGTATGTAAAACTTACAGTGGGGCAAAAGGGTATTTAGACAGTCACCAATTGTGTAAGTTCTCCCACTTATGATGAGAGGCCTGTAATTGTCATCATAGGTATACCTCAACTATGAGAGACAAAATGTGGAAACAAATCCAGACAATCACATTGCCTGATTTTTGAAAGAATTTATTTGCAAATTATGGTGGCAGATAAGTATTTGGTCAACTACAAACAAGCAAGATTTCTGGTTCTCACAGACCTGTATCTTCTTCTTTGAGAGGTTCCTCTGTCCTCCACTCATTACCTGTATTAATGGCACCTGTTAGAACTTGTGATCAGTATAAAAGACACCTGTCCACAACCTCAGTCACACTCCAAACTCCACTATGGTGAAGACCAAATAGCTGTCGAAGGACACCAGAAACAAAATTGTAGACCTGCACCAGGCTGGGAAGACTGAATCTGCAATAGGCAAACGGCTTGGTGTGAAGAAATCAACTATGGGAGCAATAATTAGAAAATGGAAGACATACAAGACCACTCATAATCTCCCTCCATCTGGGGCTCCATGCAAGATCTCACCCCGTGGGGTCAAAATGATCACAAGAACGGTGAGAAAAAATCCCAGAACCACATGGGGGGACCTAGTGAATGACCTGCAGAGAGCTGGGACAAATGTAACAAAGGCTTCCATCAGTAACACACTACGCCGCCAGGAACTCAGATCCTGCAGTGCCAGACGTGTCTCCCTGCTTAAGCCAGTACATGTGCGGGCCTGTCTTAGGTTTGCTAGAGAGCATTTAGATGATCCAGAAGAGGATTGGGAGAATGTTGTAGAAGATGAAACGTGGCTGGGTCTTTCAGCATGACAATGATCCCAAACACACCGCCCGGACAACAAAGGAGTGGCTTCATAATAAGCATTTCAAGGTCCTGGAGTGGCCTAGCCAGTCTCCAGCTCTCAACCCCATAGAAAACCTTTGGAGGGAGTTGAAAGTCCGTGTTGCCCAGCGACAGCCCCAAAACATCCCTGCTTTAGAGGAATGCATGGAGGAATGGGCCAACATACCAGCAACAGTGTGTGACAACCTTGTAAAGACTTACAGAAAACGTTTGCCCTCTGTCATTAATGCGCAAAACACTCGCGCTGGTGTGGTGAATAAATAATCAAAAATAAAAATAATAAAAGCTGCACCAATTTCAGTGAACCTTCACTTATACAATACAAAAAAATATATAAATTATTAGTGCGCTAATATCAATAATCAATATAATAATCTTGTGCCATAAAAATCAATATATAAGATGAAAAACTGTAAATCAATGTGTAGGTTAAATAGGAATTTAAAGTGAATTTAAAAATTGATCAGTACTCCATAATTAATACAGCGTGTATATAAATAAATTAAAAATAAAAATAATTGATACAATCCATGCATATACAAGTCTGCTTCTGATGGTATGGATCAGGGCTCTGATCCACTACTGCTCTTCTCTCTAACTGCAATCTGAGCACTCTCATGTAGTGATATCCAAGGATTCAGGATAAAAACCACAAAAAGACTTATCATATAGTCTCATATAATTAATAATAATCTCATATATAATTTGTCCACATACACTATGCCCACCAAGCTTTTACTGCTGTTCCGCATATACTGCTTATTTCTTGCTCTTTTATCTTTTGATTTACCATGAAAGACATCAGATTGCACTCCTCCTCACAGCCACTCCGTGCCTCTGAACACTGTGGGCTTGATGTCACTGGCTCCTTCTCCTGATGCGTTGCGTCACAGGTCACGTGACATTCTCAAGGGAAATGACCTCTGTCATTGTCAACAAAGGATATATAACAAAGTATTGAGATGAACTTTTGATATTGACCAAATACTTATTTTCCATCATAATTTGCAAATAAATTCTTTAAAAAAATCAGACAATGTGATTGTCTGGATTTGTTTCCACATTTTGTCTCTCATAGTTGAGGTATACCTATGATGACAATTACAGGCCTCTCTCCTCTTTTTTAAGTAGGAGAACTTGCACAATTGGTGGCTGACTAAATACTTTTTTGCCCCACTGTACATAAAAAGCTGCTACACTCGAAGCAGTACAGGGTTGTTAAGGTCAGCATGTTGACTATAGCCTACAAGTTTCATCCTAGAAAAACATTGCCAGGGACTTCTAGCTCCAACTGTCTGCCATTTGTTTTAAACACTCCTATTTAAGAGGAGGTAGAGAAATTCAGCCATGTTTGCATAGACATTCTACCATATACGGGGACTGGCTCTCCTCCTCCTTTTTTTTTTTGCTTTTAAAGTATTTTATTTTTCCAAAACAAGACAAAACGGAGAAACTCTCACATATGGCAGAGAGAAAAACGGTGAAAATGCAAAAGGGGTAAGTGGGAAACAAGTCACGTGGAACTGGTAGAAAAAAATAGAAATGAGACTTGCCTAAAAGTCTGAGGAAAGAACAATGTTGACCACCTGACTTTGGAGTGCAAAAATATTCTTATGCCTATATATCCCCGGGCTAAGGAAGCCACCCATGGCAAAAGGTTCCAAAGACTTGGTTGAGGTCCCAACATGGGAAGGGCATGAGGAGCAGGGGATCCTAGTGGGAACATACCATGCCAAATGACGGGGCCCCTCCGTCCTGCAGGCCGGGACCACCTACCAAACGCTATTGTGTTCTTAGGGAGCGCCCCAGTGTAATCTCTGTATTAAGTGGAGAGATTCTCATGGTGGGAGAGAGAAAGGGAAGCAAGAGAAAGGAGAGAGAAGGGAGTAGAGGGAGGTGGAGATATTGAGGTAGATTCATTCACCTGAGTGGAAGGTATAATACCCGGGATGAATGAAATTACCATGAAAAAGGCCCATGGTTCCCAAATGATTTCACACTTGCGTGTAGAGTTTGAAATAATATTAGCTAACTTTTCTTGGGCCATAATCCAGGAGACTTTACATTTGTAGCCAGTTTTCAATCCAGATACTCACCCTATGGTCCATGCTGACAAACCTTAGTTTGTAAAGTAAACGTTTGTGGGGAAATGTATCAAATGTCTTTGCAAAATCCAGATACACCACATCCACAGGCCTTCTTTTATCTAGATGGCAGGTCACTTCTTCAAAGAGCGTTAATAGATTGGTCTGGCAAGAACAATTCTTCATGAAACCGTGTGGATTACCACTAATGGTACTGTTTTTATTACTAAAATCTTGAAAGTGAATGAAAAGCTCATCACGAAGAAACAGGGAGAAATCACAGTTACTGTCTCAAGGTAACAGAAACCCTGTAGTGATTAAGGCAATATCTCCCATAGCACAAAGGAACACCAGGAAAGAGCTATCACCATGAACAGTGTTCTGTGTTTGCATCCCTTCTGCAGAATGCATGCTATTAGCCTGTGTCCACATCTGAAACTGCACAATATCAAAGCCGCATGTCAATGTGACTTCAGGTGGGACTTGGAAGACATCCACCTTGGTTGGCAGGTAACATTTCTAGTCTTCATTCTGCCTGTGTTCCCTTTCCTAAACATTCCCTTCACTTTGTTTTTTTTTGGTGTTCCTCTCTTTTTTCTTTCTTTTTGGGGATTCAAGCATCTGCTCTTTCATCGGTCATTCTGGATTCAGCCTCATTTGTTACATTTTCTCTCTTCTGGCACTACCTTCCCTATCTAAATAGTAGATGTCATGCACCCCTGGTTTAACATATACCACACATTTTTGCAGCTACAGCTTATTTTTGGCACCATGTTAACTCAACATTCACTGTCTGATGCTCCTCCGCCCGGGGTGGCGCCTGTGTGGGCTGTCCGTCGCGGAACAGACTATATCAGCACCCGGAGATGTTCCCTGTATGGGGGCACTCATGACCCACGGTACCATACCATCAACATATAGATACTGTGTAAGTATTTTTTATTTTTTTTTCCATAAAATGTTTATTTTCAAAGAAAAAAGTATAACAAGCATGACTTGATGTACTAAATAAGTAGAGTACAAGTCGATATCACAGACAATAACAATGGAAATAATAGTACAGGTGAACAGTCGGAGAGAGCTTAGTCTCGAAGTGGAAATCGGAGGTGAGTCCTTCCCAGCATCTCCTGTTAAAACTTAACACAGTGCTATGTCCCCTACTTCTCAACTCCTTTCTGTTTCCTCTCCAAGATTGCAACCACAATGAGTGTTAAGGGGTATCTGTGCAGTGGCAAATTGCTCGTCTCGGGGATGTTCAGTCGTCCATGGCAATCGGGTTGTTTCCCCGGGGTATAATGGAGGGAAGTGGTGGGTGGGCGGTAAAACTTCAGCCAGAAGAGAGGCGTAGGGGGCCGGGGAGGGGTTCACTCCATCAGTGAGAAGTCGTCAACCGTTCTCGGGGATGGGTGTCTGCGTCAAAGGTCTA
Organism: Lithobates pipiens; assembly: GCF_037356315.1. Taxonomy (NCBI): domain Eukaryota; kingdom Metazoa; phylum Chordata; class Amphibia; order Anura; family Ranidae; genus Lithobates; species Lithobates pipiens. The sequence continues at coordinate 77,573,694 of NW_027507718.1, forward strand.
ACCCCCGTGCAGGGGGATAGCCAAGTCAAAAAGAAAGAAGGAAAGGGTGGGAACAGGAGAACAGCAAAAGAGGGGATGGGGGGTAGGTAGTGGGTGCATAGGTTAGGGAGGGGGTCTTCTCTCCGGGCTCCCCCATTTTTCCATGTGCAGAATGAGGGGTGGGAACGATAAAGCAGACTAGCTTAAATAACCTGGGACCGAGCGATCGGTGTGAGTCGAGGCGGGGGGTTCCCTAGATCAGACGGGTGATTACCCATTAAGTGAAGTACTAGTCGGGTTGGCCCCGGAGTTTAAGGGGTTACTGCTTTGAAAAATTGTCCATCTATCCCAGATCTGTGCGAATTTGTGTGGGGAGTCTTTAGCAATGTAAATGAGTTCCTCCATCTCAGCTATCTTCGCTACCTTTTTTAACCAGTCAGTGATGGAGGGGACAGTGGGAGATCCTCAATGGATAGGAATGCAAAGTTTGGCAGCGTTGAGTAGATGCAAGCCTAGTGAGTGCATATAGGAGCGGTTTGGAATTGAAGTGTGGTGTAGGAGCATGCGAGCTTCTGTAAAATCAATAGGGATGTCAGTAATGGAGCTGGCTATGCTATGCACCTGGGTCCAGAAGTTCTGGATACGGGGACACGACCACCATATGTGTAGTAGGGATCCATCAGTACCAAAGCACCTCCAGCATTTGTTAGGGATCTCTGGGTTAAACTTGTTAATTAGAGCCGGCGTTTGATACCATCTGGAAGTAAGTTTGAAATTGTTCTCTTGGGTATGCACGTTCAGGGAACCTTTATGCGCGATGATAAAGATTTTTTCCCACTCTTCTTCCGAGATCTCCATTTGCAGATCCCTTTCCCAAGCTAAGCATGCTTTCCAAGTTTTTGGTGATTTGGACTGGGAGAGGAGTGAGTGGGCCACCGAAATTAGGTGGCGCTGGGGAGAGGCTTGTGAACAGAGGGTCTCAAAAGGTGTCAGCTGCCTAGAGAATTCAGCTTCTCTATGGACCTTTTTAAGAAAATGACGTATTTGAAAGTAAGACCATTTAGGTACGGGGGGAATATCCCTATCTGTCGGGAGTGCAGAGTAATCCAGGATCTCCCCATTTTTATAAAACTGGTGCGCAAACATTTCTTTATGTGGCCAGGTATTTTTAAGAAAGGTTTCGGACATGCCAGGGGGAAACGCGGGATTAAGCCGAATAGGCACGAGGGGCCCAGCATTGGATGAGACATTGAATTTTTTGCAAGCTTCTTTAAAGTTGGTCAGGGTAGCGTACACAAGGGGGGTGTTCTTTAAGGGCCTTAGGTACAGAGAAAGGGGGGATCCAGGGTGTGTGGTTGATGGGTAGGTTCGAGAAAGCGTTTTCTATAGTGACCCAATCCTTATCCGACCCATGGGCTGACCAATCAAAGATTCTGACCATTTGGCAGGCAAGGGAATACAATTTAAGATCCGTAAGACCTATGCCTCCTGTGGGTTTAGGGCTCATAAGTTGGCTATAGCGTGTAAGTATTATATGGGGTCCCCCCCCCACTTCTTCATTTGACCCTTTGTGAATATGCTGAATCAATTGGAAATGTATCTAAGTCATTGCAGAGACACATTAGACACTGGCTCGTGATAAGTGATGCTAAGTCACGTAACACGCTGAACCAACAGATGACGTGTTTCAATCATGTCTTATCTCAGTGTATTTTCTACTGTACAAATTATTCATAGCCAAAAGACATTGGGTTCCATTATCCATCATGTATTTGCCAATTTCTTATGGATTCTTTATGAATTATGTATTAAATGTATAATAAAGTTTTTATTTAGTATATTTTCTCATCCCACCTGAATGTTAGGGATTAGAGTAATTTAGGTCATGCAGGCATTTAGTCGTGTGTGTGTATATATATTATACACATACATACACACACACATATATATGCGTTTTATATTATATATCACAGATATTTTATTATAACAGTTCAATACTAAACCTTATCCCTTGCGTACGTCATTTAAAGTCTCTCTCTCTTTGTTCTTTGTACATTAACCACTTTCCGGCTGCGAGCTGTCGTTATACTTCGGCTGTTTGAAGTGGAATATCGTTGTTATGGCAGCAGCTAGCTAGTATCCACTGCTTCAGCGAGCGGTCGGCTTTCAGATAAAAGTGGTCTCAGTGGCAGATTTGCCACGAGATAACTTTTATCAGTGGCGGGGAAGGGGCCCCCCTGCTGCCGCGCTCCGGTGTCCTCCGCCTCTTACCGCTGGCAGAGGCGACTGGATGCTTCTTCTTGTGTGGTATGGAGCTGAGTGAGGGGAAGCTGGCCTCACCCGACTCCATACCATTGCAGGGCGGAAGCAACATCAAAATGTCACTTCCGCCCACAGCTCTTTTGCATTTTAGTGTAAACATGAGATCTGAGGTCTTTTTTACCCCAGATCTCATATTTAAGAGGGCCTGCCATGGTTCTTTTTTCTATTACAAGGGATGTTTACATTCCTTGCTTTAGGCATAAAAGTGATTTTTTTTTTTTTTTAAGAAAAGTGTAAGAATAAAGAACAAAACGTAAAATGAATAAGAAAAAATATATATTTTAACATGCCCCGTCCCGCCAAGCTCATGTGCATAAGCGAATGCATAAGTGAGTAGTGCCTGCGTATGTAAACGGTGTCCAAGCCACAAATGTGAGTTATCACCACAATCGTTACAGCGGAAGCAATCATTTTAGCCCCAGACCTCCTCTGTAACTCAAAATATGCAACCTCTAGAATTTTTTAAACATCACCAAAAAAGTGCGCTTGTAAGACCGATGCGCAAATACGGTGTGATAGAAAGTATTGCAATGACCATCATTTTATTCTAGGATGTTGTAAAAATATATATATCATGTTAGTGGGGTTCTAAGTAATTTTCTAGCAAAAATAAAAACCTGTAAACACCAAATCTCAAAACGAGGCTCTGTCCTTAAAGCAGAGTTCCACTCATTTAAAAGTCACCAGCTACAAAAAGTGTAGCTGCTGACTTTTAATAATCAAACATTCACCTGTTGCACGGTCCAGCAATGCAGGTGCACGAATCCCCGGTCCTCTCCGTGGCACCGGTTGTCTCTTCACAGCCGGGTGCGCAATGCTCATGCGTGAGCCACGTGCTGTGATTGTCTAGGCAATCTTCTGGGTCCCAGAAGATTGCAGAGAGAGAGGGGGAGCGGTGATCTTCATTCCAGCGCCAGGTGGAAGTGGGAGCCTATAAAAACAGGGTACCCCCCCCAAAAAAATGACATGCCAAATGTGGCATGTCAGGGGGTCATCAACACTCAAAGCGGAAGTTCCATTTTTGGGTGGAACTCTGCTTTAAATAGTTAATATAGGGATGGAGGCTACTGACTAAGTCATTGCCTCACATAAAGCCCCCCTTTTACAAGCTTACGTTTCTGGGCCACAGAAGGGAAGAGATATCACCGTGAGCAACGTTATGTGTTTGCATTCATTCTGCAGAATGCATGCTATTAGCCCTTGTTCACATCTGAAACCACACAATTTCAAAGCCGCATGTCAATGTGACTTCAGGTGCGACTTGGTAGACATCTGTGCAGCTTCATGCACAGCTATCTATGCAAGTCACACCCAGAATCACCAAAAGTTGTGCAGGAACTGCTTTTATCAAATCGATGTGGCAACGCAAAGTCATTGTCGCAATTTGAACATTGCCATTGCTGATTATAGGATGTGACTTGTCAAATGATGTGACCTGTCAAATCACATTACAAGTGCTCCGGTGTGAATGGGGTGCAAAGGTACTTTTATCCGGATTTCCATGTGCTTGTGATCCGCCATTGAGGGGATCCCTAATGAGGTACTGACTTTTCAGGAGTGTGGAATTGATGAGGTTGTGCATGTACCTTTGTACCTTAAGGAGCCATTATAACTCAAGCACTTAGAGTTCCCTGCTTTCTTGGTGAAAAGAGGAGGGTAGAAATACATCATCTGGGAGGTGTGGGGCAGTCACCTCCTCCTTTCGGAGACCAGGTAGGAGTGAAAAAATAGCAAATTTTAAAATTGCTCGCTAGGAAGCATTAGAGACAAAATGTAAGAAACTGTCACATTAAACTGAATGCCACCCAAATTCTCTACCCACTAAAGCACTTAATGCATTTTACTATGGAATAACTGTTTTAAGCCAGGAACTGGAATCCATAAGGAAACTGCATCTTACCTTAAGCAAGAAGTTGGACCCATTAAGGTGCGGACTTCATCCAGCACTGTGGGCATACCCCAAAGAGCATGTCTATAGAAAGGGATCTTGGTCCTGGACCTGCGTAGTACCCTGCACACCTCACATGTGAAACTTTGTGCCAAGGTGAGTACCCAGCGCACGATCCAGTGACCCAGGCAAACAAAGGCTGGTCTCCTTGCAGTGGGGTCTGGGTACACTGCCCAAAGTACATACCAAGGTTAGCCAATCTGGTCAGATGTTGACAGAAGATTCAGATGAAAAAAAGAAGAAAAAAAATACTTCTCCAGAGAAAAACAGGTTCATCAGTTAAGGACCCTAGGAAAAACCTGGAGCCTCACGGAGAGGGTGTTTTTTTTTCCTAGGTATGCTCTGGGGTTGTCGCTAGAAAAAGTTGCGACAGTGTCTAATGACTTGAAGGTAGCAGTATATAACCAATTTCCTATGAATACTAGTCCTGAACTGTGCGTTTAAGAGAAGTGTTTTTTCCTTAGAGTAAAATTTCAGCTAACTAGTCTTAAAAATTCTATCTAACCAAAGGAAAACAAAGCTGCATATACTTAACGATTTTCAGCCTGCTTCAGTCCGGTCACATGTTCCCCTGTGTCAGCCAGTGGAGGCTGTAAGTTGCCATATTTATCGGCATACAACACACACAGGTGTATAACACACACATACATTTTAATAGGGAAGTTTCAGGAAAAAAATGTAAATTTTAAATAACGAACTTTGAAGCAAAATAAGGGTCAGTGTCCATCTGCAGCCTCACCATTGCCATGAATTCAGCCTGATCAATGCCCATCTCTAGCCTCACCGTTGCCATCAACGCAGAAGCCTCACCGTTTCCATCAACGCAGAAGCCTCACCGTTGCCATCAACGCAGAAGCCTCACCGTTGCCATCAACGCAGAAGCCTCACCGTTGCCATCAACGCAGAAGCCTCACTGTTGCCATCAACGCAGAAGCCTCACCGTTGCCATCAACGCAGAAGCCTCACCGTTGCCATCAAGGCAGAAGCCTCACTGCTGCCTTCACCGCAGAAGCCTCACCGCTGCCTTCAATGCAGTCTAGAGGGGACAAAGAGGGGGGCTGGATGAGTGCCAACAGATTACATAGAGTGAGAATCTCCTATGATTGACAGAATAGGGGTCCAATGGCAGCCCAGGATTTCCTATTACAGAGGCTGCCAAGTAAACAAGAGATTCTCACTGTATGTAATCTAACAGTACTCATCCCGCCCCCCTTCCTGTCCCCTCTGAGGCAGCTAAAATTGAAGTATTGCCACATAACATGCACACACTATTTGTACCCGATTTTCAGGGTGAAAAATGTGTGTTATACCCCAATAAATACAGTAATTGAGAGTGTACCTAACAACTGCTTTGAAAACTGGAAGCGATGATGTCACCCATAAGCTCCATTGGTGCAACCATGGCCGGTGGCTGAAAATAGGGAAGTATATACTGTGTGTGTATGTGTGTGTATGTATATATATATATATATATATATATATATACAGTGGTGTGAAAAAGTGTTTGCCCCCTTCCTCATTTCCTGTTCCTTTGCATGTTTGTCACACTTAAGTGTTTCGGAACATCAAACCAATTTAAACAATAGTCAAGGACAACACAAGTAAACACAAAATGCAATTTGTAAATGAAGGTGTTTATTATTAAAGATGAAAAAAAGTCCAAACCATCATGGCCCTGTGTGAAAAAGTGATTGCCCCCTAAACCTAATAACTGGTTGGGCCACCCTTAGCAGCAACAACTGCAACCAAGCGTTTGCGATAACGTGCAATGAGGCTTTTACAGCGTCCTGGAGGAATTTTGGCCCACTCATCTTTGCAGAATTGTCCTAATTCAGTTACATTAGAGGGTTTTCGAGCATGAACGGCCTTTTTAAGGTCATACCACAACATCTCAATAGGATTCAGGTCAGGACTTTGGCTAGGCCACTCCAAAGTCTTCATTTTGTTTTTCTTCAGCCATTCGGTGGTGGACTTGCTGGTGTGTTTAGGATCATTGTCCTGCTGCAGAACCCAAGTTCGTTTCAGCTTGAGTACACGAACAGATGGTCGGACATTCTCCTTCAGGATCTCTTGGTAGACAGCAGAATTCATAGTTCCTTTTATCACGGCAAGTCTTCCAGGTCCTGAAGCAGCAAAACAGCCCCAGACCATCACACTACCACCACCATATTTTACTGTTGGTATAATGTTCTTTTTATGAAATGCAGTGTTCCTTCTACTCCAGATATACTTGGACACACATCTTCCAAAGAGTTCCACTTTTGTCTCATCGGTCCACAGAATGTTGTCCCAAAAGTCTTGGGGATCATCAAGATGTGTTGTGGAGAAATTGAGACGAGCTTTGATGTTCTTTTTGCTCAGCAGTGGTTTTCTCCTTGGAACTCTGCCATGCAGGCCATTTTTGCCCAGTCTTTTCCTGATGGTGGAGGCATGAACGCTGACCTTAACTGAGGCAAGTGAGGCCTGCAGTTCCTTGGACGTTGTTGTGGGGTCTTTTGTGACCTCTTGGATGAGTCGTCGCTGCGCTCTTGGGGTAATTTTGGGCAGCCGGCCACTCCTGGGAAGGTTCACCACTGTTCCATGTCTTCGCCATTTGTGGATAATGGCTCTCACTGTGGTTCGCTGGATTCCCAAAGCTTTGGAAATGGCTTTATAACCCTTTCCAGACTGATAGATCTCAATTACTTTCTTTCTCAATTGTTCCTGAATTTCTTTGGGTCTCGGCATGATGTGTAGCTTTTAAGGATCTTCTGGTGGACCTTACTGTGTCAAGCAGCTCCTATTTAAGTGATGCCTTGATTGTGAACAGGTGTGGCAATAATCAGGCCTGGGTGTGGCTAGAGAAATTGAACTCAGGTGTGGACAACCACAGTTATAGTATGTTTTAACAAGGGGGGCAATCACTTTTTCACACAGGGCCATGATTGTTTGGATTTTTTTTCACCTTTAATAATAAACACCTTCATTTACAAATTGCATTTTGTGTTTACTTGTGTTGTCCTTGACTATTGTTTAAATTGGTTTGATGTTCCGAAACACTTAAGTGTGACAAACATGCAAAGGAACAGGAAATGAGGAAGGGGGCAAACACTTTTTCACACCACTGTATATATATATATATATATATATATATATATATATATATATATATATTTTTTTTAACACAGGTTAGTTAGCATAGGTGTTAAGAGGGTAGAGAAAGTATTTTTGAGATGTTTTAGGCTTTAGCTGGAATTCTACTTTAACCACTTAGGCTCTGGAATGTTTTACCCCCTTCACGATCCAGATTATTTCTTGCTATTCTGCACTGTCCTACAAAATGTATATATATATTTTTTTCCCACAAATGGAGCTCTCTTTTGGTGGTATGTGATCACCACTGGGATTCTTATTTTCTGCGCTATAAACAAAAAAAATGCATGCATTAAAAAAAAAAAAAACACACATTTTTTTACTTTGTTATTAAACATATCCAATAAAAAGAAAATTTAAAAATCGAATTTCTTCATAAATTTAGGCCAAAGTGTATTCTGCTACATGTCTTTCGTAAACAAATTCCAATTAAGTGTATATTGAGTGGTTTGCATGAAAGTGTCAAACTAAAATATACAGCAAGTAAAAAAGGTATTGAACACGTCAACATTTTTCTAGGTAAATATATTTCTAAAGGTGCTATTGACATGAAGTTTACACCACGTTGGCAAGAACCCATGCAATGCATATATACAAAGAAACCAAAACAAATAAGTTCAGAAATTAAGTTATGTGTAATAAACAGGAATGACACAGGGAAAAAAGTATTGACCACATGAAGAAAGGAAGGTGCAAAGAGGCATGGAAAGCCAAGACACCAGCTGAAATCTATAAGTAATTAGAAAGCAATCCTGCCCCTTGTCTGTGCAATATAACATCAACTGTTTCAGTCTCAACTGATGGCCTATAAAAAGGTGTCTCATTACCAAGGTGTTACACAAGAAACATCTTATGATGGGTAAAAGCAAAGAGCTCTCTCAATACCTTCACAAAGGGTTGCAAAACATACCAATAGCATTGGTTACAGAGGGATTTCTAAACTTCTGAATGTTCCAGTGAGCACTTTTGGAGCCATAATCCAGAAGTGAAAAGATCATAATTTCACCATAAACTGGCCACGACCAGGTGCTCCCCGCAAGATTTCTGACAGAGGAGGGACAAGAATTATCTGAAGAATTGTCCAAGAGCCAATGACTACTTGTGGAGAGCTTCAGAAAGACCTGGAAATAGCAGATACACTTGTTTTAAAGAAAATGCACTATGGCCTGTATGCATACTCACCACACAATTACCCATTGCTGAAAATAAAGCATGTTGAAGCTTGTTTAAAGTTTGCTGCACAACATTTAGACAATCCTGTTAAATATTGGGAGAATATAGTCTGGTAAGATGAGACCAAAATTGAACTCTTTAAATGCCCTAATACACATCATGTTTGGAGGTCAAATGGCACTGCATATCACCCCAAAAACACCATAATAACAGTGAAGTTTCAAGTTGGGAACATCATGTGGGGCTGATTTTCAGCATTGGGTGCAGGCAAACTTCATGTCACTGAAAGAAGGATGAATGGAAAAATGTACCAAGACATTCTTGATATAAATCTGCTGCCATCTGCAAGGATGATGAAGATGAAATGAGGGTGGTCATTTTAGCAAGACCATGATCCCAAACACAAACAAACACAAAGCCAAGAAAACTCTCAATTGGTTTCAAAGAAAAAATAAAGCTGCTAGAATGGCCCAGCCAACCACCTGACTTGAATACAATAGAAAATCTATGGAAAGAACTAAAGATTAGAGTTCATAGAAGAGGCCCACGGAACATTCAAGATTTTAAGACGGTTTGTGTGGAAGCAGCTGCTTGAGGCATTCGTGGACACAGCCATCAATCCTTTGGACTATCCAGTCACCACGGTGCTCCAATGGGTCCCTATGCAGGGTTCCCCACTGCAGGAATTTAACTTATTTGTTCATCTTATGTTTGTAAGTGTATTGATTTTTTACTTCAAATCAATTAACGGCTTGCTGCACGCTGACCGTCATATGACGGCCAGGCAGTGCGGCTCTTGTTCTGGGAGGGCGTCATATGATGTCCGTCCATTTAAACAGGGCGTGCACGCAGCCCTACACTGTTGTATCACAGAGACTTCGCTTGTCACTGAGGAGGGGGGTAAACAGCCATTGGGCATGGTTGTTTACCATGTAATTGGCTGCGATGAAGACACGGCCGAGCTGAAAATTGGTCTGGGCAGGAAGGGGGTGTAAGTGCCCTGTATTGAGGTGGTTAAACAAGCAGAACTGCACCATGAGCCTGTGCGCTCATTTTTCCCTTGTTTTCTACAGCTATCAGATCCCCGCTGATTACGGAGCTGCAAGGTCGTGTGTGCAGATAGACTTTTCATTAACTCTTTCCCTTGAGGACTATTATTCTCAGTCAGTGTGTTACTGCTGTGGACCCATTGGGCTATAGCGCAAGGACTGTTTGTCTATTAAATAAATTTCAGTTAGCATTTTCAATACTTTTTCCCACGTCGTACCATTTTATTACACATAACTTGATTTCTGAACTTATTTGTTTTGATTTCTTTGAATATGTGGATTGTAAGGGTTGTTGCGGACATGTGGTGAAATTTTCATGTCAATAGCAGCTTTAGGCTGGATTCACACATGTGGGGGACCCCTGCATCCAATTCGCAAAGCAGGAGATTGTGACTGGCTTGCTATGGAGTCAGTTCACACATCTCCGGAGCGGCTCCTGTGCGAATTGCACAGGAGTCCTGTGCGTCTTTTGGTCTGTTTCAGGTTGCAGCCAAATATTCAGGCTGAAATCGCACCAGACCCCCTGCTGTGAGCCACTCACCGTGCTATAGTGTGAACCCATCCATGTATGATTTACATATTTTGTATTTTACCCATTGTATACTTGAATGTTTTTTATTTATTTTTTTATAGTAAAAATTTCGGTAATAAGTGACTTATAGCAAGACACCAGGCAATCTGACACTTTGTGGGAATTAACTGCCACTGACATCTCCAGTGACACGAATACAGTAATCAGTGCCAATAATATACACTGACACTATACTAATGACACTGGGTGGGCGAGGAAGAGGTTGAACCGCTCCAGGTAATGAACTGAGAGTGACACCCTGCCCGGTGTGGAAATAACAGGTGCTTGCTCAGCACAAACAATAATGAAGAAAAAGCATCTGGACAGCCACACTCCAATATAAGCCTGTACTGTAACAGATAGTCAAAGTTCATGTAACAGCAAAAACAGGGTAAGACACTGACGCGTTTCACATAATTGCTTAGTCATAGCTATGATTAAGCAACGATGATGTTGTGAAACGCGTCAGCTGTCTTACCCGGCTTCTGCTGTTACATGAACTTTGACTATCTTCTACAATAAAGGCTTATATTGGAGTGTGGCTGTCCAGATTCCTTTTCTTCACTGAGTGGAAGAGGGTTATCATCTGGGGCAATAAAAGGGTTAAATGTTTGTGCAACAATGTTTACTATGGGTAATGTGTGTTGATTTTACTAAGGGATGTGTCGGTTTTTATTGCCTGACACATCACATCGGCTTTGTGTTTGTTTACATACATAAAGCTCTTTCCTGTGACTTGCTCCAACGAGCAGATTCTGGCCATAAATCATTGACCAGGAACTGCTGGTCAGCATATGCTGGAGCCATGGGCAGCACAGCCAAGCAGGTTGGAGTGCGTCCCCTATCCAGAAATGCAGAATCACGTATATATACACGTGATTCTGCCCAGTTGGCTCGCACTTTGCGGTAAAAGTACAGTGCGTAAACTTTAAATTACATCTCTAATCTTACCACTAGCAATACAAATATGGTAGGTATTACCAGCATATCCCAATATCATCATAAAAAAATAGGTATTTTGACATATTTTCCACTCAATACCAATGTGTATTTAAGGAAATTTACTGTCACATGTTATGACAAGGGACAGATTTTTCTAAAATGTGTAAGCATTGCATGTCGCAATTGTCAAATTAAAGTCAGTGTTTATGAGGATGTATGGTTGTGCTGGTAATCTCCGTCTTTATTGAAATTGATATAGTTACAATGCAAGACACAATTTGTGCACTCACTACACCACAGGGATTTCCTATCGATGCAACACATGAGCTGTCTATTTGGATTTCTTTGTTGGCATCCACCTCTGTTAGGTGTGAGGCTAAAAAGCTATAAAAGTCATTTATTGAACGAAAACAATGATTTACTGTTGGTGTGCAAAAGACATCATGATAAGCAAGATCTTTCTAACTACTAAGGTAGGAAAAATTTTGACATTTAGAAAGTTTAATTACAGTGAAAAAATAGCATTCAAAAGTCAGACCAGCAGCTATTAGCTCCACATCCTGGCACTGGTAGTTCTTTGAGTGGGACTGTTGGGCTATTTCTATGTGGATTGTTAGTATTGTTACAATACTTCCTATTAGAAATTGATCTGATACCGGGTGATGGGACCAGGCTTCATTCATAACATATGTACAGAGTTTTATTCAGTCGTTGGCTGGAAGTGAATAGTACAGAGCTAGGCTTTTTTTTTTTTTTTTTTCTTGAAAATAACTAACTACACTAGTATATTACTGTAGCGATAACTACAGAGGAAGGCAAAGGACACAGGAACTAATTTACTTTGTGTTGAAAATATTTGATGTATGTTAAAAACGCACTGAAAAGGTAGTGAGATTTAAAGTGGCTGTAAAGGCAGAAGGTGTTTTACCTTAATGCATTCTATGCATTAAGATAAAAAGCCTTCTGCATGCAGCAGCCACTCTCAGCCCCCCTAACACTTAACAAAGCTCCTTCTCTGTCCAACGATGTCCACGAGTGTCTCAGCCGTCTGAGATTCTCCCTCCTGATTAGCTGAGACAAAGCAGCAATGCAATTGGTTGCCTCTGCTGTAAATCAAAGTCAGCTAGCTATTTAGGGGAGAGAGGGGGCGGGTTGGGGCTCCATGTCTAAATGGACAGAGGGTGCTGTGACTCCGCTCAGGTGCCCCCATAGCAAGCTGCTTGCTGTGGGGCACTCGACAGGAGGGAGGGGCCAGGAGCAGTGAAGAGGGACCCGAGAAGAGGAGGATCGGGGCTGCTCTGTGCAAATCCACTGCAAAAGAGCAGGTAAGCATAACATGTTTGTTAGTTTTATAGGAAAAAAAAAAAAAGACAAGACTTCACAATCACTTTAAACTCAATTATGTCTCAAATTTTTCATTAACCACTTCCCGACCAGCGCACGCCGATGTACGTCGGCAGAATGGCACGGGCAGGCATACTGGCGTACAGGTACGTCCAATTTTAAATGCCGCCCTGCCATCGCGAGCGCCCCGCCGGTCGGGAACCCCATGAGTCTGGCCGCGGGTCCCACGGACTCGATCGCCGTGGGCATACCCGCGATCGTCTCACGGGGCGGCTGAACTGGAAGATGCCATTGTAAACAGCATCTCCCCATTTTACCTAGCAACAAGTGATGCTGATCTCTGATCCATGTGATTGGAGCAGAGATCAGTGTTCACTAAAAGAAATCCCAGCCCCCAACAGTTAGTAACACACCCCTAGGAACACTTAACCCCTACACTGCCACCCACTGGTTAACTCCTTCTTTGCCAGTGTCATTTACACAGGAATCACTGCATTTGTATAGCAGTGATTGCTGTATAAATGACAATGGTCCCAAAAATGTTGCAGTCATAATAAAAATCGCTGATTGCCGCCATTACTAGTAAAAAAAAAATATTAATAAAAATGCCATAAAACTATCCCTTATTTTGTAAACGCTATAACTTTTGCGCAAACCAATCAATAATCGCTTATTGCGATTTTTTTATACCAAAAATATGTAGAAGAATACGTATCGGCCTAAACTGAGGGAAAAAAATGTTTTTTTATATATTTTTTGGGGGATATTATAACAAAAAGTAAAAAAGAATGCGTTTTTTCAAAATTGTCGCTCTATTTTTGTTTATAGCGCAAAAAATAAAAACCGCAGGGGTGATCAAATACCACCAAAAGAAAGTTCTATTTGTGGGGAAAAAAAAGGATGTCAATTTTGTTTGGGAGCCACGTCGCATGACCGCGCAATTGTCAGTTAAAGCGACGCAGTGCCGAATCGAAAAAAGTGGTCTGGTCTTTGGCCAGCAAAATGGTCCAGGGCTGAAGTGGTTAAAGACAAAATAATAATTTTGGGTCAGATACTTACGATATTTCTTTTAAAAATATTAATTTATTACATGAGAAATTATCAGAACACTAACAGGTTTTTCTTTTAAGAGAAAGCACTGCAAATGTTGCCACTGAATGAAAATATGGGTAGTGTAACAGGGATGAGTCAACAAGAAATAAGAAGAAACTTAAAAGGTTATGCAGGGAGGCAAATTAGGCACTCTCAGAAGATGACATGCAAGGAGGAAGACTAAGGAATTGAGGGAAGTTCAGCGGCACACTCAAAGTGAATGAAAAATAATTTATGGAATGGAAAAACACTGTACGCAAGTATTGAAAATACTAGACATTTCTTTGTTTCTTGATTTCTCTTTGCAACTTATTGATTTGTTGACAGAGTCTCTTTACGCAAGCTTTTTACAAGCTTAAAGGGTAAGTTACAAAAAATAAAATAAATGCAGATAGTGGGTATAATGGCAGGCTCCTGCAGACTGCTTTTGTAGCTATCTGCCCGTACCTCCAATAAGGGCAGGAAGCTACTAAATGACAGAAAACATCAATGAACTACCTAGAGCATTCATCAGTGCCCTGGTAGTTCATTAAGAACTACAAGTTGTCAGCCGCAAAGGTAGTTAATTGATTCACAAGGCTCTTTTTGAATAGAGACAGTGAGGAGTTAATCCTGAGCCCACTATTACAAGGTTGGGGGGGGGAGGTGACAGATGTTTAACATGTTATACCCTAAATATGGGGGTAACATGTAGTATGAACATATAGGTATAAGAGTATCCTAAGAGTACATGCTGATTTTAGGTTTACAAACACTGAGAAAAATAAAATAAAAAACACAAACATACAACAAAAAATACTTTTTTACCCCCACTAACTCCTTCAAGATACCTCTACATTCTGTAGAAATGGCAGAAAAATCAAAGACCTTTGAAATGTGTGTAAAATGTATAAAATTGCACCGCAAAAAAGACCTAATACAAATATCTGTTTTTAAGTGAAATGTGTAGAAGAAGAAATATGAGCATAAGATGCCTTGTCTGTTTTGTGTTTTATTTAGGTTAGGAACAAAGACTGAAAAGTTAGATGTTAAAAAAATAAGCATAATGCCCCTGAAATATTATTTTGATATTTCATCTCCCTTGAAATCATGTGACAGCATATTCTTCAAAACTAACAGAATCGTTAGAGCACAGTACTGTCCCCTTAAGCTATTGGTATTTTAAATTTGTATGAATGTTTTCCTTATCTGTGTGCATAATGTTATACACTGCAAGTTAGTCAAGATGATTAAAAGGAAATAGAACATGCCTTCTGGGCTTAGACCCGTTCTTAGCAATGTAGCATTTTACATCTGCAGAGATGAAAATTTATACCTGGCAAATAAAATTAGACTTAGGATATAAAGATGATAACTTAGAACAACCGGGTGACAGTCCAAACTGCAGTACTCAAATAATTCCAATTACTCACTCCACCTTTACATAAATGAAAGTGAGCATTTCCTGTTCAGTATGTTATTATGCTAACATGATGTTTGTCATTCCATAATAACAAGATGACAGCATTCATTACCTGGCCATATGGCATTTGTTTGAGTACAAGCAATCAAATCATTTGCTCTAAATTGCTGTACTTCTTCCACGACATTATCTGTAAATAAACGGAAGACACTACACGGGTCTCTAGATATGTAATTACTGCCTGGGTTTAGTGTGAAACAACTCACTCTTTTCTTTCAAATCTACTCTGAAAAAAAAAAAAGTTCTTAACAACTGAGAAACACTGGAGAAAGATCTACTATTTATAGATAAACCATATGCTAAAATACAAATGGAGTATTGAATGTGCACAGATAGATAGATAGATAGATAGATAGATAGATAGATAGATAGATAGATAGATAGATCAAAGTGCCTTTGGCAGGAGTTCCCAACCTCTGTCTGCATGTACTTCGGACAGGTCATGTTTACAGGATTTTCTTCACCTTACCCAGGTGCTGAGTGAGGTTAATGCCAATAGACTGGTATTAATGGTTGCTAAAATACTAAAAATCATGGCCTGTTGGGGAGTATCTGAGGACTGATCTTGAAAACCATAGATCTATGACATCACTTGTAAAATAAAAATGTACGACACAATATTGTCTGAACATGTTGCTATAAAATGAAAACACCAAGTGGGATATTCTGTCATGGTCAACATGGTTTATTTTACCATAGATGTAATAACATTTTACCCATCCATAAAAAAATCGCCCAAGAATGGAAGCTGACAAATGTGTGTAACTCCACACCTATTTGTCACCATGTCTGTATCTGACAATCTCTGTGTTCATCTAACATGTCTGCATCAATTAGTAGTTTAAAAAGTCAATATATTACAAAGGATAATGCAACCTCCTGTAATAATGTACATCATAGGCATGCACACAGGGTAGGCCTGGGCACAACCTAATCCCCCATGCAGCGTTGGTGTAGCCCCATGCTGGCTGTCTCTCAAGATCTGCCCGCTGGGCTGACAGGTGGCACTGATTAGAAGCACTGACAGAGTAGAGAGGAGTTTCACATTGAGCAGATTGTTCATCAAGCTGCTCAGTGTAATACTTCATATTCCCATTGCACACATTCCTGGATAAGCTCACAAAGTTTGGGTGCTGCAGCAACAACCAGCTGGATACTGGTTCAAGTCACAAAGTAGATATTTGCCAGCACACCATGGATCGACACAAAGTAGCGTCCAAACTGATTATTTATTGCATGATCAAAATAATCCATATGCATCTCACTTAGTTTACTTCGGACATTACATTGATGATGTGGTCATCATCTGGGATGGTCCCAAATCATCCATTCCCATACAACACTGCAATACCAATACTATGGGAATGTCATTTACCTCCATGTCCGATATTAATAATTCTAAGTCCAAAAAGGCAAGCTTATTCCATCAAAACATCATTTGTGCAGAGAACTACATAAAGCCCACCTCCTGCAACTCCTATTTACATTTTAATAGTTGCCATCATCATCCCCGTTGGGTAAACAATATCCCTATAAGTCAGTTTTGTAGACTTAAAGCGGAGGTCCACCCTAAAGTGGACCTTCCGCTCATTGGAATCCTCCCCCCCTACGGCGCCACAATTGGCACCTTTCAGGGGGGAGGGGGGTGCGGGTACCTGTACAGTACAGGTATCTGAACCCACTTCCGGCATAGCTATCTGCGGAAAGGGGCGTAGATTACGCCCCTTTCCGAAAGTCCCCCGCTGCCTGCTGGGAAACACACGGATCCCAGAGGCAGCGGGACCATCCTTATTGCGCAGCGCGACTCGCGCATGCGCAGTAGGGAACGGGGAAATGAAGCTGAAAGGCTTCACTTCCTGATTCCCATACCCAAGATGGCGGCGGCAGCACCCGAGAGACGATCGAGAGATCGGCTTCGGGTGCCGACATCGCGGGCGTGCTGGGCGGGTAAGTGTCCTTATTTTAAAAGTCAGCAGCTGCAGTATTTGTAGCTGATGGCTTTTTTTTAAAGAAAAACGGCGGAACTCCCGGCGGACTCCCGCTTTAAACACAAATGTACTCGTATACAAAATTATAACACCCACGGTAATTTACTTAAGACAACATTTTTAAGAAAAGGGATACCCGAATGAAATTGTTGAAGATGCTTTTCAACACTATCTCCACAAAGACATTAGGAGTGGTAGAGATGCCAAACCGATTGACAGTTCTCAATCTGTCCGATTTGTCACGCAATTCCATAACAAATTTAGGAAGATGGAAAAGATCTTTGTAAGACACTGGCCTATATTGAGGGAGCTTAAATCTATAGTCAGTGACTGACCTCTTGTCACGTACAGACAAGCAAAAAAACATCAAAGCCCAAATAGCCCCCAGCAAAATCAAAACACTACAAGGGGCACCACTAGTGCCCCCTTAACATTTTTCAATATTAAAAGGTATCTACCAGTTTAAAAAAAAAACTATGTCTCACATGCGCTCATCTGACACATAGGCAGAAAGAATTTTTCTGCAAAGGTAAACAGGATACAATACCAGATTTTATTTTACATGTTCTTCTGAATATGTAGTATAAGGTTTGACCTGCCCATGTGGCCTGACTTACATTGGTCGTACCATTCGTAAACTTTGAAAATGGTTTGGGGGACTTCAGAATCTTGTAGAAAAGGCCACTGATAAACATAGTGTTCCGAGACATTTCAAATAATTTCACAAACAGTCATCCTTAGGATTACGTGTTTGGGTTATAGAGGCCATTTCCAAAACATTTCCTACTGCTGAACATTATAAAAGATTATGTGAGAGAGAAAATTATTGGATTTATTTCTTGGATTTCTCATCATCAGGAGGCTTCAATGAAGGTATTGAAATTAATACTGTATTATAGTAACAGAGTAACACTTTAATATTATTATAACAACATCTTCTCTATTAACCATATTATTAATAATGTTTTAAGATTTTTTTTTAAGAAGTTTTTTGAACATCTCCATATGACCCTTGTGCTGCACTTAGTTAATTCTTAGCCTTTGCAATAGGTTTCACTCTAGAGATTACATATGTATACATACATACATATACACATATATCTCTACATCTACACACGTGTTAATTTTTAGTTAATTTTAACCACTTGCCGCCCGCCATATAGAAATATGACATCGGCAAAGTGGTTTCAATATCCTGACTGGTGTCATATGATGTTCAGCAGGATATCACGCTGCAGCACGCCCCCCGGCGGCAATCATTGTTGCGATGTGTCAGTCTGACACACCGCAACACTGATCTCGGTAAAGAGTCTCTGGTGGAGAATTTTTACCACGTGATCAGCCGTGCCCAATCACCAGTGTAAATAGGAAGAGCCGTTGATCGGCTTTTCCTCACTTGCATCTGTCAGACGTGAGTAGAGGAGAGCTGATCGGCTGCTCATCTGACAGGGGGCGTCTGTTCTATCAGAACAGACCCCCCTGAGGATGCCATCACTGGACCACCAGTGATGCCACTAGGATCAGCAGGGACGCCACTAGGACCACCAGGGATGTCACCACTAGGTATGCCACCCTAGACCAACAGGGATGCCAATCAGTGCCCACAATGGATGCCAGTGACCACAATGAGCATCACTGATTGGCAGACATTATTGTTTGGCACTGATTGGCATCCATTCGTACAATCAATAAGTGTACATCAGTGTCTCTATCAGTGCCCATCCGTGTCACCTATCAGTGCCCATCCGTGTCACCTATCAGTGCCCATCCGTGCCGCCTATGTGTACCCATCAGTGCCGCCTATGTGTACCCATCAGTGCCGCCTATGTGTACCCATCAGTGCTGCCTATGTGTATCCATCAGTGCTGCATATCAGTGCCACCTATCAGTGCCCACCAATGCTGCCCATTGGTGCTGCTTTATCAGTGCCCGTCTGTGCAGCCCCCATCAGCAAAGGAGAAAACTTGCTTATTTACAAAGTTTTTTTAACAGAAAGAAAAAAAATCTCAAAATTTTCTGTCTTTTTTTTTTTATTTGTTTAGCAGAAAATAAAAATCCCAGAGGTGATCAAATATCACCAAAAGAAAGATCTATTTGTGGAAACCAAATAATAAAAATGTAGTTTAGGTACAGTGTTGTATGGCCACTTGTCATTGTCATTCAAAGTGCGACAGCGCTGAAAGCTGAAAATTGGTCTGGGCAGGAAGGTTTATAAGTGCCCAGTATTGAAGTGGTTAATTTTTATTGATTTAATGTACAAAGAGGTATTTTTGTATTATATCATAGATTATATTTTTTTTTTATTATTGGTTGCTTGCTAGACTTAATCTTAGTTCCATCATGAATTTTAATCCAAATCCTAATTTTAATCTCAATTTAAATTAATCATAATAGGTTTTGGCATATCATATACAGTAATATATCATATTGTATACATGATTTGTCCCTATGTACAAGTTTTGTACAGATGTACTTACTCCTCTATATGCCTATCTATATGTGGTAAAATATAACCCAAATGATTAGGCCGCATAGCTGGTATTAACACCAATTAATTAATATCTAGTGATTGTTTATTATTGATTTTTTATCATTAATTTATATAAAGTTTTTTACTTAATTGATTTTTTTATAATTTCTAAAAAAAAATGTAAGTATTACCACTATCTTTTCATAGATATACCATTGCCAGATAAATCATAATAAGTGTCATAGTCAAATAGTAGCCATTTATTAGTTAATGCAGTGTCTTAGCCGTGATATCGTAGTACTGCTATTATTATTATTATTATTGTTGTTTTTATGTCGCCATGGTTACTTGTTACTGGAGCCCGTTTAGTATAGCGTGTGTGTTTATATAATACAGTGAAGCCCGAGGAAGGAGCTCGCAAGTCTCTTCACTTGCGGAACCAGTTATAACTAATATATGTCGGTCCGGAGGCACATAGGAGGGGTAATGTAAAAAGCCTTATGGCTAATGAATTTCAAATCACGGTCTAACTATATGATATACAACATATATCTGCCTACTAGGTGGAAATATAGCAGTATACTGCAGTGATATGGAGAGTTTTGTTTGAAGTGGACGGTGACAGGTTGTTGTTACTTTGTGACCGTATAATATGAGGATAACGCCAATGCGTCCAACAATGGTAACGCCAGATTGACTGTTATTAATGGGATACTGATAGTATATGTTCATCCTCAATAGATTTGCAATACTCACTGACGAAAAGTGTCAACAAGTTGGGACTATATTGGACTAAATTAAAGTCAGGAGAATTTTGTTACAAACACTATCTTCTTGGGAGAGTCTAATTGTATAACGAAACTGTGTATAACACCGGAAAAAAGTATGGAATTTCATATTTATGAAGTGCTACAAATATATGAACTTGCTAGAACGCAATCTTAGGATGACCGCTGATCCACAAATGTTAGAGTTGTAGGGTTATGTGACTCGAGTAGTAGAAAATTTGGTTAAGTTAAAAACTCTGCAACCCTAGGGGCTGCGCATGTGCTGTTTTTTAGCCCAAATATTATTAATGAATTCATTTTTGATGACATAGCATGTTTTATGCATGAGAGGCTATCGGCACATACGCAGCTATAAAGGCGCCTCGTTCATTAATTGTTGTACGTATGTCTTTTGTCTGTTGTTGGTGTATATAGGTAGTTGCATAGTATGAATAGAACTGTGGGGAACTAATAGGATGTATAGGTAGAGCATAGTAAGGGCGTTTTTAGTAGGCCATCTGGCCAAGCTAATTTTATGTATAAATTTTAGCAATTTAATAAACTTTTTAGATTTATACAATTTCCAACTTATTAATTGCTCACTAAGGCTAGAGTAGCCACCTTTACCACCTTGGAATGCCCTTTCTCTTAAGTGTGTCCTAAGGTGGAAAAAAATCTTCTTTAATTGACTTTGATATACGTCCCAGGATTGGACATGTGATCTGTCTGTCAAAGTATTGGGGCCAAGAGGCGGGGCTGTATGTGACAGGGAGTGCGTTGAACACACGGCAATTGAAATGTAAGCTGTTACAGCGAGGTCCCTGCGCTCTGATAATGCTCGCCACCACACCCCCACCCCCCCCCCCCCCCCCCCCAGCCCTCATTTTCCACTCGCAAAATGCAAGTAGGTGAGGAAAATTTAAGGGCTGAGGTACAACATTTGAGGGTTGAGAGATAAAATGCTCCAGCAGCCCCACTCCCCCCACGCCCCCGTGACAGTGGGCAGGGGTTCCTCTTCCTGCAGTCTCTTCTCAAAAACAGTGCAGCTTACACAGCAGCATCATTCTTCAATCTGTAAATGAATGAACTACTAATGCTGTTTTCCACCATGGCAGATGGCTTATAGTTCATGGATTCTTCCTGCTCTTTAGTAACTGTCTTCCCATACAGAAGGTATGGGTAGACAGCTGTACTGAGAGTCTGCAGGAGCCTAAGATTGCACCTGCGATCTACTTATCATAGGTGCAATGATATGCAGGCTCCTGCAGAAAAAAAAATGAATGCATTTTGTTTTCTGCACATTTTTTTTTCATTATTTGTTTCCCAAAAGATGAACGTAGCCCTTAACGTTTTCTGCAAAACAAGGAAATCAGTGTATTCCCTTTAAGCTTATGCATCATAAAAGTACCTTCTGCAATGTGTACTGTACAGTATCTCCTGTATTTTTCTTTGGAGTGCTGCTCCTGACATTTTCTTCTTTTCCAAGTCCTAAGAGCAACTCTGTAACAAAAATAAAAGGAAACAAAAATTACATACGTAGAAATATAAAAAGTCACTTCACACAGAAGCCACGATGACAAGTTTGTTATGTCATCACAAAAACAATGAGAACGCTACCTATTCTGAATAAATTGATCTATTTTCTTGTCAAGTTTTTGGACAGTCTCTAAGCACTGACCTTTTTCAAAGTCTAGTGTCATACAATTACAAAGCCTTTGGAACATCATAGTTATTTCCTTTTTTTTGTTATACAGTACGAACTTTACAAAGGTACAATGCATCTACAGGTTAAAGATACTGTACTTTTATTCCTGTTTTCATTCTTTTATAGACTGCACCGTCTTTTGCCTTGAAAGCAAAATTCATTGCCTTTTTATCTATAGTCTCAGACAGTTTTATTCTCCGGGTCTTGTCCCCCTGCTAGGAGGATCAGAGTGATTGGTGAACAAAGCAAATCGTAACAGAATTAGGATGGAGTAAAACTTTAAACCTCTTTTTTCCACACATTCAGCAGACGTTTATTTCACTTTGTAGGATAAAGCACATCGATTAAGAAATGTGTAACGTGAACTGTTTGGGTCAGAGCCTGTCCATCAACCAGCTTTGCCATTTAAGAAGTGAATGAAACTACATGGCATAAATGTATCACAATTACTGGTAAAAACTGTAACTGCAAAGAAAGTCACATTGTAGTAAACACAAAAATGCAAATGCAGACATTTGACAACATTACCATCTTTAAAAATTGCATGGATAACAGGTGTGAAGAAGCTAGTAACCCACAAGAGCCAGATATCACTTACTATAGCCAGATTAATGTAATTCCGGTTAGCTGCTCTGAGTTGCTTCACTTTCTACATTGCTATCTCAATTGCTAATGCTAAACACATGAAAAAAAAAAATTGTAAAAAAGTAAGTACACCCCAAGTAAATTGATGGCCTTTTCAAAATATCTGAACAGGAAAACATTGGATCTTGATGCAAATACTGCTGATGGATAAAGGTGATATTCTTGAACACATTTTCTAAATGAACAATTCTTTCCTTGCAGTATAGCATACATTAAGGGACACAGGATTAAAGTGTATCTGTGTGCTGTGAGTGCACGTGTACTGTGAGTACCCGAGTGCTGAGAGTGCACATGTGCTTTGAGAGCATGTGTGCTGTAGATGCTCGTGTGCTGTGAGTGCACAAGTTCTGTCAGTACATGAATGCTGTGAGTGCACGTGTGCTACAAGTACCTGTGTATTGTATTGTTGAGTAGCTGTGGATTGTTGAGTATTAGTGTCAGGAAGCTAGTTTTTAGGTAATTTGGACAGGTTATAATCCCCCATTCCCCATTAAATTAGTGGGTACGATGCCTGGCGGGTGCATGTATTCGTTCCTTGATCATCCGATCAAGGGTGAATACTGCTGTGCAAAATGTAAGCACGTTGTTTTCCTGGAAGCCCAGGTTCTGAATCTAGGGAAGCAACTGTCAACACTGAGAAGACTCTCCATACTAAAGGAGAGTTGGGATCGTATCTGGCAGGGGCCAGTACAGAGGTAGGTGGAGATAAAGAGGAGCAGGCACCAAAGCAGAGTAGATGGATGACAGTCAAGTAGAGTAGAGGTCAGTGGCGGCTGGTGAAGTTTTTGGATGGGGGGGCGCCAGACCCCGCCCATCATGACCCCGCCCACCATTTTGGTCCCTCCCACTTCTCATAAAACACACCCCTTATGTAATCGGAAAAAAAATTTGACGTGGGTTCCCCCTCCGAGAGCATACCAGGCCCTTAGGTCTGGTATGGATTCCAAGGAGAACCCCCTACGCCGAAAAAACGGCGTGGGGGTCCCCCCAGATCCACACCAGACCCTTATCCGAGCACGCTACCCGGCAGGCCAGGAAAGGGGGTGGGGACGAGCGGGCGCCCCCCCCCCCTCCTGAGCCGTACCAGGCCGCGTGCCCTCAACATGGGGGGGTGCCTTGGGGGAGGGGGGCGTGCGGCCCCCCCACCCCAAAGCACCTTGTCCCCATGTTGATGAGGACAAGGGCCTCTTCCCGACAACCCTGGCCGTTGGTTGTCGGGGTCTGCGGGCGGGGGGCTTATCGGAATCCGGGAGCCCCCTTTAATATGGGGGCCCCGGATACCGGCCCCCCACCCTATGTGAATGAGTATGGGGTACAATGTACCCCTACCCATTCACCTGTGAAAAAAAGTACAAAAAAAAAAACACAGCACAGGGTTAAAATATTTTATTGCACAGCTCCGGGGGTCTTCCGTCTTCGGGGGTCTTCTCGCCGGACTCCTCCGCTATCTTCTTGTAGCTCTTTTACTAGCGGAGGAGCCCAGCATTCTTCTTCGTCGCCGCGGCCTCTTCTTCCGACTTTGGGGGTCTTGTCCCCCTCTTCGGTTCTTCTGCCGGGCCACCGCGCCTTCTCATAGCTCTTTTACAGGCGGTGGCCCAGTCTTCTGTCGCCGCCTCCGCCCGTTCTTCTTCTTCTTCTTCTCCAGGAGATGTTGCCTCGACGATCTCCCTGGCCGGAATGCCAGGGACGCGCTGCGCTGCTACTTATATAGGGACAATGGGGCGGTGTCACATGGGTTGATGTCACATGGGTTGGTCACATGGGTTGATGTCACAGTCGCCATGAGACATCAACCCATGTGACATCAACCCATGTGACACCGCCCCATTGTTCTTCTATAAAAGTGGCAGCGCAGCGCGTCCCTGGCATTCCGGCCAGGGAGATCGTCGAGGCAACATCTCCTGGAGAAGAAGGAGAAGAAGAAGAAGAACGGGCGGCGGCGGCGGCGGCAGCAGAAGACCGGGCCACCGCCTCTAAAAGAGCTATAAGAAGGCGCGGTGGCCCGGCAGAAGAACCGAAGAGGGGGACAAGACCCCCGAAGTCGGGAGAAGAGGCCGGCGGCGAGGAAGAAAGCCAGACTCCTCCGCTAGCAAAAGAGCTACAAGAAGATAGCGGAGGAGTCCGGCGAGAAGACCCCCGAAGACGGAAGACCCCCGGAGCTGTGCAATAAAATATTTTAACCCTGTGTTGTGTTTTTTTTTTGTACTTTTTTTCACAGGTGAATGGGTAGGGGTACATTGTACCCCATACTCATTCACATAGGGTGGGGGGCCGGTATCCGGGCCCCCTTATTAAAGGGGGCTCCCGGATTCCGATAAGCCCCCCGCCCGCAGACCCCGACAACCAACGGCCAGGGTTGTCGGGAAGAGGCCCTTGTCCTCATCAACATGGGGACAAGGTGCTTTGGGGCATTGTCTATACCTGCACTTGAGAAAGGAGCGCGCATGCCCGAACGAGGCTTGCGCAAGCTCAGAAACGCGTTGTGCTTTTGGGTACCCCCCCAGCTGATGTCACACGCTGTCCGCAAGCCAGTCTGATTCTCTGTGCACCACAGAACACAGCAGAGCTTCCCCTAGTGCGCTGTGGAGGAGGATTCATCCAGTAACAGCACCAGCGAAAGGGAACAGTGATTTGACTATCAAACGGAGGACAATAATAATTATGGATGTAAGTGAGACTTTTATTAATTGTATAAAATAAATGCACTTTTTACTGATTTGGCGCTCTTCTATATATTCCTTTATTGGTATCCTATTCATGAGATGACTTCACTCTAAAGAAGCAGCTGCCGCAGGTGATTGTGCACATACATCCCTTATCCTCTAAGGACAGCAAGCAACCTTTCTGGATCTTCAGCAAATTCCAAGTACTGTTTTCTCAGATAACTTTTTTAAAAACATCTTGCTTTTATAAAAACTGTTTTGAATCTATTTTAATGAACAATACAGACTGAACTGAAAAGGACACACCAGTATCTTTTAAAGCGCTAGTATTTTGTGTTTTTTTTTTTTTCATCAAGGTGCTTTGGGGTGGGGGGGCCGCACGCCCCCCTCCCCCAAGGCACCCCCCATGTTGAGGGCACACGGCCTGGTACGGCTCAGGAGGGGGGGGGGGCGCCCGCTCGTCCCCACCCCCTTTCCTGGCCGGCCGGGTAGCGTGCTCGGATAAGGGTCTGGTGTGGATCTGGGGGGGACCCCCACGCCGTTTTTTCGGCGTAGGGGGTTCCCCTTGGAATCCATACCAGACCTAAGGGCCTGGTATGCTCTCGGAGGGGGAACCCACGTCAAATTTTTTTTCAGAAATTTGGCGTGGAGTTCCCCCTTCAGAGCTCATTCTCTGATTGGCCACTGCAAAAGTCGCCTGGCCTGGGGAAACCTTTCTGGCTGTGAAAGCTTTTTGCATTCATTCAGCTAAATGCACGAACATTCTCCACAAAGTAGAGGCTAGAAAGCCTTTATGCGGTGACTCACCTCTCACTGTCTGGCAGCTCCGCTCGGGCTAAGGAACGGAGCTGCCTACGTCACTTCCGGGTTTCGTGAAGCAGCCGAAAGCCGGAAGTGACTGCCTGTCTAAGAATGACAATGCTCCTGCCCGTAGAATCACAGTGATTTTACGGGCGGAAGCTAGTCGGCGTTCTGCAGTGCGCCGCAAGGCGGGTTTTTAACCCGCAAATGAAGCGCCATGGATGCAATCTTGTGATTGCATGGACGTGGCGCTTCTCATAGTGCACTGTGGCCGGCGCCACAGTACACTATGTTAAATTGTTAAATGACATTTTTTTTTTTTTTTAAATGTCTTAAAGGGCCCGTTTATTTATTTTTTTACTTTTTTTTTTTTTTTTTACACCTAGGGAGAGGGGGGGCAGTGCCCGGGCGCCCCCTATGGGCGGGCCGCCACTGGTAGAGGTGAAAGTGCCAGGGAGGCTGGTCCTGGGCTGGAACATCCCAATAAGTATGCCCTGTTGAGTGACATTGGTGAAACCAGTCAGGGACCAGCATTGCTGGAGCTGAGTGACTCCTCTAGCTGCCAGGAGAATAACTCCTCCAGTGAGGGCGGGAGTAAAGCCAAGGGAAAGGAAAGACAGTTTCTGGTGGTAAGGGACTCAATTCTTAGGAGGACAGAGTGGGCAATCTGGCAGGACCTGAAGCGCCAAACTGTATGTTTTCTACCGGGCTCTCGGGTTTGGCACATCACAAATCTGGTGGACAGATTACTGGGAGGGGCTGGGGAAGACCCAGCTGTCATGGTGCACGTTGGCACCAATGACAAAAACAGAGGAAGAGGAAGAAGGAGTGTCCTAAAAAATGATTTTAGGGACTTAGGAGCTAGATTGAGGAAAAGGACCTCCAAGGTAGTATTCTTAGAAATACTACCGGTACCTCGAGCCACACCAGAAAGGCAAAGGGAGATTATGGAAGTAAACAAGTGGCTGAGGAGCTGGTGTAGAAAGGAGGGGTTTGGGTTCATGAAGAACTGGGCCGAATTCTCAGTCAGTTGGCAGCTCTTTAGCAGGGACAGACTGCACCTAAATGGGGAAGGTGCAGATCGGCTGGGAGTGAAGGTGGCTGACAAGTTAGTGGGCTTTTAAACTAAGTGATGGGGGGAGGGTCCAGCGGTAGAGATAGTCAGCGTGGAACAAATTCCAGAGGGTAGTATTGGAGGCATTAGTGGTAGGTTGACTAAAGCACCTAGCCCAGAGGTAAGTACAGTACCAAGTCCTATTTGCAACCTCAGAACACCCAATAAGGAGATTGTATGCGATGGTCTAAACTACGTGGCATGTTCACAAATGCCAGGAGTCTGGCAGAGAAGATGGAAGAATTAGCGCTACTGTGGTAGGAGAAGGATTTAGATTTTGTAGGAATTTCAGAGACTTGGTTCAACAGCTGGAAACCATTCAAGTGTATTCCCTATATTGCAGGGATAGAGAGGGTAAAAAGGGGGAGGGGTATGCCTGTATATCAAAAATGATGTACAATTGAATGTGAGAGACAGCATCACTACGGGAGGCAGGGAGGAGGTGGAATCCATATGGGTAGAGCTTCAAAAGGGAGTAAACTAAAGGGAAATAAAACAGGGAGTATGCTATAGGCCTCCTAACCAGAGGGAGGAGGGGGACATCCTATCACAATATGGATTAGCGGCAAGGATGGGAAGTGTCATTATAATGGGGGAATTTAAATTATCCAGACATAGACTGGGTGGAAGGAACTGAGCATTCATCTAAAGCTTGCTATTTCCTAATGTCTTGAAGGACAATTTCATGGGTCAGATGGTAAATGCACTAACTAGAAACAAAGCGATACTAGACCTACTGATTACCAACAATACAGACCTGATCACGGATGTGGAAATATGGGGCAATTTAGGAAACAGCGATCACAAGTCAATTCGTTTCAGTATAAATCACACAAATAGGAAACATAAGGGGAATACACTGAATTTCAAAAGAGCCAACTTCCCTAAACTATGATCCTTGCTAGAAGACACTAAATGGGATAAAATCTTAGCAACAAAGAACACGGAGGAAAAATGGGTATGCTTTAAGAGCATATTAAAAAAGGGTATTAGCCAATGTATCCCAATGGGAAATTAATTGAAAGAGCTAATAAAAGTCCTGAGTGGCTTAGATCCAATGTAAGAATGCATATAAAAGCAAAGGAGAAGGTCTTCAAAAGATACAAAGGCTGAGGTATCATCAATCAGCATTCCAACAAAGAATGCAACAAGAAATGTAAGGGTGCAATCAGGGAGGCTAAGATACAATACAAAAGGCACATAGCGGAGGAGAGTAAAAAAAATCCCAAGAAATTCTTTAACCACTTAAGCCCTGGACCAATTTGCAGCCAAAGGACCAGGCCCCTTTTTGCGATTCGGCACTGCGTCGCTTTAACTGACAATTGTGCAGTCATGCGATGTGGCTCCCAAACAAAATTGGCGTCCTTTTTTTCCCCGCAAATAGAGCTTTCTTTTGTTGGTATTTGATAACCTCTGCGGTTTTTATTTTTTGCGTTATAAACAAAAATAGAGCCACAATTTTAAAAAAAATGCAATATTTTTTACTTTTTGCTATAATAAATATCTCCAAAAAATATATAAGAAAACATTTTTTTTCCTCAGTTTAGGCCGATATGTATTCTTCTAGATATTTTTGGTAAAAAAAAATAAATAAATCGCACTTAGCGATTATTGATATTGGTTTGCGCAAAAGTTATAGTGTTTACAAAATAAGGGATACTTTTATAGCATTTCTATTCATTTTTACTAGTAATGGCAGCGATCAGTGATTCTTATTGTGACTGTGACATTATGGTGGACATATCAGACATTTTTGACACATTTTTGGGGCCATTGTCATTTATACAGCAATCAGTGCTATTTAAATGCACTGATTCTTGCGTAAATGACACTGGCAGTGAAGGAGTTAACCACTAGGGGACGGGGAAGGGTTAAGTGTGTGTGTGTTTTTTTTTTTATTTAACTGTAGGGGGACGTGGCTTGGCGTCTGACGTCACTGATCGTCTTTTCCTATAACAGGGAACAGACGATCAGTGACAGGTTCAGTAGGAAGCATGGGGAGAGGTTTGTTCTTTATACAGACATCTCCTTGTTCTTCAGCTCTGTGACCCGATCGTGGGACACCAGCGGCGATCGGGTCTGCTGGTCCCGTGGCCACGGAGCTCAGGACCGCCTCCTGCACATATAAGTCGGCAGAATGGCACAGCTGGGCACAAGCACATACCTGTATGTTGCTTTTTAAGTGACCAGCCGTGGGTCGGGAGCACGCCGCTGGTATGTACAGGTATGTGCTTGTGCCCAGCTGTGCCATTCTGCCAACGTATATGTGCAGGAGGAGGTCCTTAAGCGGTTAAGTATACAAATAGTAAGAAAGGGAGGTCAGATCATATTGGTCCCACAAAGAATGATGTAGGGAATCTGGTTACTAAGGATGGAGAAATGGCGAAGGTATTGAATTTATTCTTCTTCTCAGTCTTCACAAGAGAAACGAGGGGTTTCGTTAAACAAAGCTGCAATGTTTCTCCTCAGGACACGTCAAAGGAAGCTCCCTCATGGCTAACAGAGGGTAGAATTAGAAATAGACTTGAAAAACATAACATTAATAAGTCACCAGGACCAGAACACATGCACCTGAGGGTCCTTAAGGAACTCAATCAAGTAATTGCTAGACCATTGTTCTTAATTTTTACGAACAGTCTACTGACTGGAATGGTACCCGCTGATTGGAGAAAAGCCAATGTAGCACCAAT
The DNA here is from genome assembly GCF_037356315.1 of Lithobates pipiens. NCBI lineage: Eukaryota > Metazoa > Chordata > Amphibia > Anura > Ranidae > Lithobates > Lithobates pipiens. The sequence goes on from NW_027507718.1 coordinate 77,603,551, forward strand.
ATTCAAAAAAGGGCCAAGATACATCCCTGGGAATTACAGACCAGTTAGCCCAACATCAACAATAACAGCAAGCTCTTGGAGGGGATGATAAGGGGATGATAAGAGACTAGATTTCTGTAATAACAACTGTATCATTAGCAGTAATAAGCACGGATTCATGAAGAATCGTTCTTTCCAAACCAGTCTATTAACCTTCTATGAGGAGGTGAGCTGCCATCTGGATAAAGGAAGGTCCGTAGATGGGGTGTATCTGGATTTTACTAAGGCATTTGATACAGTTCCCCATAAACATTTACTGTACAAACCAAGGTCTGTCGGCATGGAACATGGGGTGAGTACACGGATTGAAAACTGGCTACAGGGACGAGTTCAGAAGGTAGTGATAAATGGGGAGTACTCAGAATGGTCTGGTGTGGAAAGTGGGGTCCGCAGGGTTCTGTCCTGGGTCCAAACCTATTTAATTTATTCATAAACGACCTGGAGGATGGGATAAACAGCTCAATCTCAGTATTTGCTGACAATGCTAAGTAGGGCAATCATTTCTCTGCAGGATGTGGAAACCTTGTAGGAAGATCTGAACAAATTAATGGGGTGGGCAACTGCATGGCAAATGAGGTTTAATCATGAAAAATGTAAAATAATGCATTTGGGTGGCAAAAACATAAATGCAATCTACTCACAAGGGGGAGAACCTCTGTGAATCTAGGATGGAAAAGGACCTGGGGGTCAGAGTAGATGATAGGCTCAGCAATAGCATGCAATGCCAAGTTGCTGCAAGCAAAGCCAACAGAATATTGGCAAGCATTAAAAAGGGGATTAATGCCAGAGATAAAACGATAATTCTCCCACTCTACAAGACTCCCGTCTGACCGCATCTACAGTATGGCTTCCAATTCTGGGCACCAGTCCTCAGGAAGGATGTTCTTGAACTGCAGAGAGTCAAGAGAAGGGCAACAAAGCTAATAAAAGGGACTGGAAGACCTTAGTTATGAGATAATGTTACGAGCACTGAACCTATTCTCTCTGGAGAAGAGATGCTTGAGAGAGGATATGATTTCAATGTATAAATACTTTACTGGTGACCCCACAATAGGGATAAAACTTTTCCCACAAAAGGGAATTTAAAAAGACACACAGCCATTCACTAAAATTAATTAGAAGAGAAGCGGTTTAACCTTAAACTGCATAGAGGGTTCTTTACTGTTAGAGCAGTAAGGAAGTGAAATGCTCTTCCACAGGCAGTGGTTTCAGCAGGGAGCATCGATAATTTCAATAAACTATTAGATAAGCAACTGAACGACCATACGGGGATATACAATGTAATACTGATATAAAAGCACACACATAGGTTGGACTTGATGGACTTGTGTCTTTTTCAATGTCACCAACTATGTAACTTAGCTGGGCACATATATCTGCAGTGTTTTCCTATCTCTCTTCAAAGCACTGAGTTCCAGTAGCTTTGTCCTGCTCTGTTCCTCTGTTATCAGCCTGATAACTTTTGACAAGCTCTCAGAGACGGGAGATAGAAGTTTTAGTCGGGGAGGTTGCGATTAATAGAGTAGCAAACGGCTAAACTGTACACAGGAAACCTCTGCATGTGTGGAGATTCAACCTCTTTTCCTCCAGACAAAGAGTGCCCCCTTGTCCTCTGTAATGACCTTAAAGTGGATAACGCAACACCAAAATTTCAGTTTCTGATGTCACTTTTCCTGGCAGCTGTGGCCAGGGAAAAAGCTAAAGGACTACAAACTGTGCTCAATGAGCTTCAGTGGAGTGCTGGGGAGATATCAGGGGTCTAATATCCCCTGCTGTCTCATTTAAGAGGACATATAGATATGCTATTACATAGGGGGATATTGGTCCCCTATGTAATAGCAATACAAAGTAAAAACATTAAAATGGTATACGCAAGCAATTAAAACGCCCTCCAAAAATATTTGAACCACCCCCACTTACACACACACACACACACACACACACATATGTAAACGCACATTTTTAACCCTGGGAAATAATACTCTGAACTCACAGGTGAAAGATGTGTTGAGACCTTAAAGTAGTGAAGACTAACAGATGTCTCTCCACTCTGTCCCCATCACGGGGAAAAAGCCTTGGAATCAGACTTGGCTGGCTTGGAGGGTCATATGCTCTTATGAAACATAATGGTCTTAGACTTTGTGTTGAAGACAGAGGAATGATGAGTAACATCAAGGGTGGAAGGCCTACTGGTATGGGCACGGGGCTTTTCCTTCTGAGGAATGATAGTATTCTTACTCCTGTGATCTCCTTAACGCCCTGGTCAAAGAAAGGACTAAACAAGAGTTAGCACTCAAAGAATAGCCTCTAAAATAATTTATTGCAAAACATTTTAGCCATAGAATCCTGTATACATACAGTATGTGAATAGAAAGAAGTCCCATTCTGGAAATTGTGTGGAGAGTATAAGACAAGGCATTCATTCACGCAGCAGCATAAGGTCATGGGTAACAGTTCCAGTTGACTGTGGATATAGGCATCTAGAAGGATGGTAGTGGTGTTACAGGCCATGTATTTAGTTCAGACCATAATGGTCTCATAGAAAGCCCTTGAAGTACCTGCAGGGTGCATGGCAAGACCTGCCAGGAAGATAATGGCTTTAAAAAGAGCCACTAAAATCTTATCTATTAGATCTTTGAGCATGGGAATATCCACCGCAGGAGCTGTTGTGGTCTTATTAAGGCAGGGTTTACCACAGGAAGTGCCCACATACTTAGACTTTCCTCAATAGGATACTGTTGGGTAAAATATTTAGAAGGAGATAATATGTTTTCAGAGCAGGCCCAACAGGCAAATGGACCAGAAAGGTCTTAGCTGGCTTTGAATATTCTAGATATCCCATACTGGACATCATGGAGTGGGCAGACTCAGGCTGCTCCAACTATTTATCAAAGCATACTGTGTCTATGAGAATTTTACTTTAGCTTGGAAGAAATCTCAGTACTAGGACTGCCCCTTCTGATCTGATGGCTCTGAGGGAAAGGGATTGTCTTTAATATCCGCCTTCTCCAGAAGTAGATCAGACTCCAGGGCAATATCAAATATGGAGTTAGAAGGGGAGGATAGAGGAACATGTCTGAGACAGACATTTGGCAGTGGCATGGTAGAGGCATAGATGTATCCCTAGAAAGAAAGAAAAAGGTCGGTGTGGCCAACAGGTGGGCAGAAAGACCTGAGGAAGATGGGAGTCAGAAAGGGGACAGTTATTCGAAGATAGGGTACCTGAGCCCTAAACCAATAAATCAACACACCTCAGGGGAGCCAAAGACAGTTTGAGATATTGAGCCTAAAGGATTGCATGTCCTTGACCCATGTCTGGTATACAAGGTGTCATCCCCAAAGGGTACTACTCATGATCCCCCACAGCAGCCGGTGGGAGGGGTACCTCATTAAAAGTTGCAAACCCAGGAGTTTGGAGCATCAGTACTTATTGTGCTGGATACCATCAAAAGATATGCCATGTTGGCCTAGGATTTGCTTTAACCAATTGTCCTTAAATGCTAACAGACTTTTCCCCAAAGTGGAGGCACACCTTAATGCTCAGGAAGACTTATCTGATGGGCTGGGAAACTTGTAAGCCCGGGGTTTGCATACAGACTGATTGCCAGGCTTGAAACAGGCTTTTAAATGTTGAAGGCTGGAAGAAAAGAAACACCTATTGGCTTCAGACAAAGGATGACCCTTCCCAGGCTGAGCCCTAGGCATTTTTTTTGGGGCAGATGCCCCAGTGGTATCCTTGATCAGGGTGTTCTTGAAGAGACGCTGTCCCCCAAATTGCCAAGGAGATGATTTTTACATGCTGGCTCTGCAGTCCAGTAATTGAGACAAAGAGTTTCATGTTCACTAACATGAGTTGTATACAAGAAATTAGATGGGAGACCTCTAGCAACCCATCTACATAGTAGCAGTAGTACTTTAACAGTCAGTGAACTATGTGAGCCTCAATGAACTATAAAAAACTTACTTTACCTTCACTGACTGAGACAAATCCTCATCATTTCCTCCCCTTACCATCACTGGAGCTCACAACAGGCAGGACTAGTTACGACCAAGTGTTGATTGACAAGTTACAGCAGGGGTGTCCAAACTTTTTTCAAAGAGGGCCAGATTTGATGAAGTGAACATGCTCGAGGGCCGACCATTTTGTCTGACATTCTTTAAACCATTAAAATTCGGTCTAAGTGTGTTCATCCGAGCACTAATACAGGGCCCAACAAGAATTCTCTTGCCTTTGTGCTGTGTGTGCTGAACAGATGAGCTCGGGTGTGTTATTTGGATATACTGTATTTAATCGGCTTATACCACACACCTTAACTTTAAAAAGGAAGTGCCCATCTGCAGCCCCCAGCGTATCGCCATGAATGCAGCCCACACATTGCCATGAATGCAGCCCCCGCATTGCCATGAATGCAGCCCCCGCATTGCCATGAATGCAGCCCACGCATTGCCATGAATGCAGCCCACGCATTGCCATGAATGCAGCCCACGCATTGCCATGAATGCAGCCCACACATTGCCATGACTGCAGCCCACACATTGCCATAAATGCAGCCCACACATTGCCATGAATGCAGCCCCCATATTGCCATGAATGCAGCCCACACATTGCCATGAATGCAGACTCACCATTACCATCAGTGCAGCCTGATTCATGTCCTCTGCAGCCTTGGACGAGACAGGGAGGGGGGCGGGATGAGCGCAGACAGACATACAGGAAAAACTCCTGTTTCTATCGACAGCCTCTTTAATTGAAAGTCCCGCCTCCTGTGATGTCCAATGGCAGCGCAGGACGGGACTTCCTTTTACACAGGACGCTGTGTAAACAGGAAATGCTCTGTCCTGTATCCACGGCACTCGTCCTGCCCCCTCCATGGTAGCCAGCATATCTATCTTTTGTGGCCCCCGGCGATCAGGGATTCCTTGGGGGCCACAAAAGATATATATGTGAACATGATCAGACGGGCCGTCCAAAACCGCGGGCCGGACTTTGGACATGCCTGAGTTACAGCCTTCTGAATCAGCAGTGATATTGCCGATAGCAGTGCCTCCTGCAACATTTTTTCATCCTACTGTACAGAAAGCAGGCACAGCCTTCATGAGAGTGGCAACTCTGCTCCTAATTCAGGAGTTGTGTAGTACACCATTACAGAAAGCTGAATAAGAAAATTTCACTTGCAAGCTCAACAGACATTTGTGGAACTTTGCAGAAATTCTTTGCTCATTGGCAGGCCTTTCAGGAAATGTCAATCGATGGATTGACTTCTCATGAATGGAAATGGTCATACATGGATCGAAATTCAGACCGTTCCTTCAAACCCACAATAAAACATGACTCTATCAAACTTAAAGTATATGTGAACACTGATAAATAAAGAAAAATGTAATGCGCTTGATGTATGTGAACCAATTCAAATAAATGATGATCTGACAGCAGGACTAACATAGTGCACAGCGACATCCAAAAATATAAAGAAAAAGCATTGCGCTGTCTATTAAAATGTTTAACAATTACATGTTGGTTCTTTAATAGACAGTGTAAAACTTTTTCTTTATAGATGTGAACACTTATGTTTAATATGTTTTTTAAAGAGGAAGTAAACTCTCCCACTCTGATGCTTCTTTTCATTTAGTCCATTATAATAAGTCATTATCAGAGTATAGCCACTGTAATCCAGCCCAAATCGCATATTACTTACTGTTTAAAGAAACTTTAAAAAACTTGTTTCCAGGGGTTAGGCAGCACCATCTTAAGTATTGTTTTCTGAGTCCACATTGGAGTGCATTTTCACCCTTACATTGAGCACTTCCTTTACTTTTAGCCAAGCCTCCTTCTCAATCCAACGTTTCTATGGCAACCCTGCTTCCCTGTTCATAGCTTACTTGTTTATTTCATAGTATTTACTTGTGCCAATGTCTAATGTTTCCCTTTGTCAGACTTATCAGCTTCAGCTGATAAGACTGCAGTAATGGCCAAGTTTAGACTGTATGTCATGTCACATGATCACATGGTGTGTAGGAGGAAGCTCTGAGTGATTAGCAGAGTTCAGTGCTGTGCTGTAGGAAGTCCTGATAACAGATCGATAAGACAGAGTGTGCCTTAAATCAGGGGAGATCTGGGCATGCTCAGTGACTTCATTCTACAGAACAAGGATTACAACAATACTAAGCAAGTAAGGAGATATCTATAAGCAGTGTTCATTAGGGTTTTTTATGCTGATTTACATGGGACAAAAGTTGTGGGGGAGGGTTTACAACCACTTTAAAATCAGTTTAACCACCTCAATACAGTGGCACTTGCATCCCCTTCCTGCCCAGACCAATTTTCAGCTTTCAGGGCTCTCACACTTTGAATGACAATTACTCAATCATGCAACACTGTACCCGAATGAAATGATACTGCTACATATCTTTGGTAAAAAATAACCAACATTAGTGTATATTATTTGGTCTTTGTGAAAGTTATAGAGTCCACAAACTATGGTGCCAATCACTGAAAATTGATTACATATATTCAGGCCTTCAGTACATCAGGTGTATCTCATTTCTTGAGACACTAATGCTGCGTACACATGACCTGACTTTCCGGCAGACTAGGTCCAACGGAATCAGTCCGTCAGACAATCCGATTGTGTGTGGGCTAATCCGATGGTTTTTCATAAAATAAATAAATCAGACGGCCCTACAAATAGAACATGTTTCAAATCTGTCCGACGGACTCAATTCCAATCGGGAAAACCATTTGTCTGTATGCTGGTCCGACGGACCAACGACAATGCAAGGGAAGCTATTGGCTACTGGCTATTGAACTTCCTTTGTTAGTCCCGTCTTACGTCATCACATTCAAAACAAATGGACTTTCAAATGGACTTTGTCTGTTTGTGTGTGGCCAAGTCCGTTTGTTCGGAAGTCCGCTGGAACTTCGCCGAAAAAAGTACTCGGGTACTCTGATGGGCTGGAGACAGGTACTTGGGTAACTTGATGAGCTGCAGACAGGTACTCTGATACTCTGATGGGTTGGTGACTGGTACTCGGGTACTCTGATGGCCTGGTGACATGTAATCGGGTACTCGGTACTCATATGGACTGTGACAGGTACTTGGGTACTCTGATGGACTGTGACATTTACTCCTCGGGTACTCTGATGGACTGTGACAAGTACTCATATGGTCTGGTACTCAGGAACTTTGATGGGTGATGACAGGTCCTATTTATTGGGGGGGAGCAATCAGTGTGATTGCTGTACACTAAGTGGTAACGACATGTTACCGCGATCTCATTCTCACACACAATCCCCGGGAACACGCTGCCACCGACGTGCTTGCGCGCATGCGCCGTGCAAAGTGGGGCGGTACCATCTGTGATCACCCGTGACTTCATCGCGGCTGGTCACGTGGTAAACAGCCATGCCCAATGGCTGTTCAACCCCCCTCGGTGGCAAGCGGTGTCTCTCCGTACATGCTGCCACCGAAGGAACAGGGATGCACGCACACGATTGCGTGCATTCCCTGTTTAGATGGACGGAAGTCATATGATGCCCGCCAGAACGAGAGCCATGACGCCTGGTCGTCATAAGGTGGCCAGCGGGCGGCAAACGGTTAAAATGGGAATGTGTGTGTATATACAGTGCCTTGAAAAAATATTCATAGCCCTTAAAATTTTCCACATTTTGTCATGTTACAAGGAAAAACTTAAATGTATTTTATTGATATTTTATGTGATAGACCAACACACAGTGGCACATTATTGTAAAGTGAAAGAAAAATTATAAATGTTTTTCAACATTGTTTACAAATAAATGTGTGTAAAGCGTGGCATGCATTTTGTATTCAGCCCCCTTCTGATACCCCTAACTAAAATCTAGTGGAACCAATTGCCTTAAGAAGTCACCTAATTAGTAAATAGAGTCCACCTGTGTGTAATTTAATCACAGTATAAATACAGCTGTCCTGTGAAGCCCGAGCTGCATAAGGGACAGAGAGAGATGGGTTTGGAGAAACAGGTACACTGATCTTCCCAAAGAATGGCCTTCCTTTGCAGGGTGTGTGTGTCAGCACAAATCTGACCATTGGATGACAGGCAGATTTTGCTCACAGCACAGTCAGAAAATGAACCACACTGAGATGGATGTGCTTGCACGCCTAGCATGGTCAATTTAAAATAAGAAAGCAGGGGAACTGGCAGGATCTTCAGGTATTTCACAAAAAGGAAGCAATAGAAGGGACAGGAGTACTGTACATAGCACAATAGGCACACATCAGGAATATGAAATGCTGTGGTAACATTCTTTAACCACTTCAATACAGGGCACTTGAACACCTTCCTGCCCAGACCAATTTTGAGCTTTCAGCGCTGTCGCACTTTGAATGACAATTGTGCGGTCATGCTACACTGTACCCAAATGAAATTTTTATAATTTTTTTCCCACAAATAGAGCTTTATTTTGGTGGTATTTGATCACCTCTACGGTTTTTATTTTTTGCGCTACAAATAAAAAAATCCCGAAAATCTTGAAAAAAAAAAATGTTTTTTTTTGTTTCAGTTTCAAAACTTTGTAAATAAGTACGTTTTCTCCTTCACTGATGGGCACTGATAAGGCGGCACTGATGGGCACCAATGAAGTGGCACTGATGGGCGACACGGATGGGCGACACGGATGGGCGACACGGATGGGCGACACGGATGGGCGACACGGATGGGCGACACGGATGGGCGACACGGATGGGCGACACGGATGGGCGACACGGACGGACACTGATAGCTGGCACGGATGGTCGGCATGGATGGGCGGCACAGATGGCCATGGATAGGCGGCACAGGTGGGCACTCATAGGCGGCACAGGTGGGCACTCATAGGCGGCACAGGTGGGCACTCATAGGCGGCACAGGTGGGCACTCATAGGCGGCACAGGTGGGCACTCATAGGCGGCACAGGTGGGCACTCATAGGCGGCATTGGTGTTATGCTATAGTAATGGATGCCAATCAGTGCCAAACAATAATGCATGCCAATCAGTGATGCCCATTGTGGGCACTGATTGGCATCCATTATGTGCACTAATTGGCACCCATTGTGCTAACTGGCATCCCTGGTGGTCTAGGGAGGATTACCTTTTCCCTGGTGGTCTGGTGGCGTCCCTGGTGGTCCAGTGTGGGCATCCTCGGGGGGGCTGTGCTGATAATCGATCAGCACAGACCCCCCCCCGTCAGAGGAGCAGCCGATCGGCTCTCCTCTACTCGCGTCTGACAGACGCGAGTGAGGGAAAGCCGATCACCGGCTCTTCCCATTTACACTGTGATCAGCCGTGATTGGACACGACTGATCACGTGGTAAAGAGTCTCCGTCTGAGACTCTTTACCGAGATCGTAGTTGCCGGGTGTCAGACTGACACCCCGCAACAACGATCGCCGCGATGCGCGCCCCCGGGGGCGCGCAGCGGCTCATAATCCTGATCACGTCATATGACGTCCGGTCAGGATTATGAAACCACTTTGCCGCCGTCAATTGCCTATAGGGCGGGCGGCAAGTGGTTAAAGTCAACACTCTAGGAAGTGATGAGTTCAGTAGAAACGGTTCCTCTTTAACGGAACAGTGTTCAAATGAACAAGTGGCAAGAGAGTATATACTTTTGCTTTATAGGCATATAGTTCAATGGGGGCTTTGAGTTAAGGGATACATTCAACTTTCATAACATGTTACACCCATAGTCCGGATTTAACATGTTATGAAAAGACAGCGCCCAACCCTCCGCCGTGACAGCTAGCAGGGGAGCCTTTCTTTTAAAAAATGCAGACCAGCCGAGCTCCGCCCATGCCCGGATGTGTCACTCATTCACAGTCCTCTGTAAATGGAAAACTACAAGTCCTGACAGCGCCAAAGCGAAGTGATAGTTCATCTATTCTTCCTGTCAGCGCGTTTCAGCTTGCTCATATGAAGTACAAGCACCAAGATATACTGAATTATCTGCTTATCGCTGATGCAATGTTTTACAGGCTCCTGCAACAAAAAATAATAAATGCACATTTTTTTACCTGCAAAAAAAATTGCATTTATAATTTTTTTGTCAGAAGGTGAATTTATTGTTTAAGTGCCAAGGTAAATGTTTCTAGACATTACAATATGCTTTAAAGGCAATTGCGTTACAAATATCCAATAAAGCTCTTACGTCACCAAAATGGCCACATACAGTGCCTTGTGAAAGTATTCGGCCCCCTTGAACTTTTCAACCTTTTGCCACATTTCAGGCTTCAAACATAACGATATAACATTTTTATTTTTTGTGAAGAATCACCAACAAGTGGGACACAATTGTGAAGTGGAACGAAATCTATTGGATTTTTGAAACTTTTTTAACGAATAAAAAAATGAAAAGTGGGGCGTGCAAAATTATTCGGCCCCCTTGCGTTAATACTTTGTAGAGCCATCTTTTGCTGCGATTACAGCTGCAAGTCGCTTGGGGTATGTCTCTATCAGTTTTGCACATCGAGAGACTGAAATTCTTGCTCATTCTTCCTTGCAAAACAGCTCGAGCTCAGTGAGGTTGGATGGAGAGAGTTTGTGTACAGCAGTTTTCAGCTCTTTCCACAGATTCTCGATTGGATTCAGGTCTGGACTTTGACTTGGCCATTCTAACACCTGGATACATTTATTTGTGAACCATTCCTTTGTAGATTTTGCTGTATGTTTGGGATCATTGTCTTGTTGGAAGATAAATCTCCGTCCCAGTTTCAGGTCTTTTGCAGACTCCAACAGGTTTTCATCCAGAATGGTCCTGTATTTGGCTGCATCCATCTACCCCTCAATTTTAACCATCTTCCACATGTTTGGTGTGTCTCCCAGGTGGCTTGTGGCAAACTTTAGATAAGACTTTTTTGGGATATCTTTGAGAAATGGCTTTCTTCTTGCCACTCTTCCATAAAGGGCAGATTTGTGCAGTGTAAGACTGATTGTTGTCCTATGGACAGACTCTCCCACCTCAGCTCTAGTTCTCTGCAGTTCATCCAGAGTGATCATGGGCCTCTTGGCTGCATCTCTGATCAGTCTTCTCCTTGTCTGAGCTGAACGTTTAGAGGGGCGGCCAGGTCTTGGTAGATTTGCAGTGGTCTGATACTCCTTCCATTTCAAAATGATCGCTTGCACAGTGCTCCTTGGGATGTTTAAAGCTTGGGAAATCTTTTTGTATTCAAATCCGGCTTTAAACTTCTCCACAATAGTATTACGGACCTGCCTGGTGTGTTCCTTGGTCTTCATGATGCTTTCTGCGCTTTCAACAGAACCCTGAGACTATCACAGAGCAGGTGCATTTATACAGAGACTTGATTACACACAGGTGGATTCTATTTATCACCATCAGTCATTTAGGACAACATTGGATCATTCAGAGATCCTCGCTGAACTTCTGGAGTGAGTTTGCTGCACTGAAAGTAAAGGGGCCAAATAATTTTGCATGCACCACTTTTCAGTTTTTTATTTGCTAAAAAAGTTTAAATTATCCAATAGATTTCGTTCCACTTCACAATTGTGTCCCACTTGTTGGTGATTCTTCACAAAAAAATTAAAATTTTATATCTTTATGTTTGAAGCCTGAAATGTGGCAAAAGGTTGAAAAGTTCAAGGGGGCCAAATACTTTTGCAAGGCACTGTAGGTGCCGTTTTCAGCAACCAGTCGATCACGGGCTACCAGTCGACCGCAGGTAGGCGACAGGTAGACCGGGAACGAGTCTGTCCCGCCATCCCCATCTTCTCTCTCTGCCCTCAGCCTCCATTGCCGTGCCTCAGCCCCCCCCCCACCCTGCGGTCATCAATGAACAATGGGCAGCAATAGCCCGGCTAAGGACAGAGGGAGGAGCTGGCCAAGTTAACCTGCAGGTGATTTGTTGTTAGGTCCTAAGCAACCAATCACTAGCTAGTTAATATAAAAAGTCACTCTGCCAGCTCCCGCCCCACCCCCTGTCCAGAACTGTGCTGCCTCTTGGTCTCCTGTGTGCACAGCTAGGATGCTATGGGAGGGAAGGGGGGAAAAGAGGACACTATTGTGTGTGTGTGTGGGGTGGTGTGAAGGGGCAGTGGACACTGATATGGACAGGGCCACCCACATAGCGGTGTCCTCCACCACCCTTCACATCACCCCCCATCCCCAATCCCTGCATTCTGAGCGCATCGCACTCCTGATCCCTGCATTCTGAGCGCAATGCAGTCCGGATCACTGCATTCTGAGCACAATGCACTCCTGATCCCTGCATTCTGAGCGCTACGCACTCCTGATCCCTGCATTCCGAGCGCAACGCACTCCTGATCCCTGCATTCCGAGCGCAACGCACTCCTGATCCCTGCATTCCGAGCGCAACGCACTCCTGATCCCTGCATTCCGAGCGCAACGCACTCCTGATCCCTGCATTCCGAGCGCAACGCACTCCTGATCCCTGCATTCCGAGCGCAACGCACTCCTGATCCCTGCATTCCGAGCGCAACGCACTCCTGATCCCTGCATTCCGAGCGCAACGCACTCCTGATCCCTGCATTCCGAGCGCAACGCACTCCTGATCCCTGCATTTCGAGCGCAACGCACTCCTGATCCCTGCATTTCGAGCGCAACGACTCCTGATCCCTGCATTTCGAGCGCAACGCACTCCTGATCCCTGCATTTCGAGCGCAACGCACTCCTGATCCTTGCATTCCGAGCGCAACGCACTCCTGATCCCTGCATTCCGAGCGCAACGCACTCCTGATCCCTGCATTCCGAGAGCAACGCACTCCTGATCCCTGCATTCCGAGAGCAACGCACTCCTGATCCCTGCATTCCGAGAGCAACGCACTCCAGATCCCTGCATTCCGAGCGCAACGCACTCCTGACCCCTGCATTCTGAGTGTAATGCTCTCCTGAACACTGCATTCTGAGCGTAAGACAGTCCTGAACCCTGCATTCTGAGCGTAACGCACTCCTGTCTATGGGTATGTTTGACCATTCTTCCAGAAGAGCATTTGTGGGGTTAGGCACTAATGTGGACGAGAAGGCCTGGCTCGCAGTCTCCGCTCTAAGGTTTAGGAGTATGTGTAAAGGCAGGTGCCCCAATTCTTTTGGTAATATAGTGTATATGAGGTTACATGGACTACCCACCATCTAATGCTTTTACCTTGAATTGTATTATATCCACTATTTTATTTGTGGGCTCAGTGCCTACAGGCTCTTTTCCGACTATGTATCGGTCTAAAGTGTCGTCATTACTTTTCAGATATTCTGGATATTCTCTTGCGCTTCTAATTTCTTATTTTTGTATGCAATTTTTATTCATGTTGTTGATGTACTTTGTAATGATATTTTGTACTGCTCATTTCTATTTTTCAATAAACAGTTTGTAAAAACAAGAAAAAAAAAAAAATCACAAAATCACTCAAACTCCTCCTACATAAGCATGACAAATTTCCTAAGCGTCCTTTCGTTTCACATATTGGAGGCTGGGCACTCGATTTGTGAGAAGTTTTCTAAAGAAAATTAATTCTAGCAGATCCTCTATCTTGGTATACCTCATCATCTGTGTGAAATTCCCTACAGGATGCTGCATAAGACACATCCGATTCCAACATGGTCTACAAACATTATGACTGCTTGCACTTTGCTTTGCATTAACAGCAAGTGCTCCATCAGCAAGTGCTCCCTTCTTTCAAATTTTTACTGACTTTTTGCCTACCCTTGAATATTTCAGCTTATGTGGCTAACAAGAAAATATATAATGTATAATTGTATGCGTCCTACAGTAGGCCAAATTTTTTTTTTTCTTTTTACTAGAGTATCCATGTATTATGGAGACAGGCTAATAGTATAAAAGTCATGAAATACTTACCTCAGTGTAGTGCAAAGAAGAGGTTGAGGTTTTTGGTTCCTGTTCATGTACACTGGAGTGGAAATACTAAGTCATGCACTGGGATGCTGATGCCAATACATTAAATAAAAAAAGTCCACCGTGCTCAGTTAAAGCAAGTGTAGTGTAGACCAACAAAAAAGCAAAATGATCAAAACAGTCCATTTGGCCGCTATTTATGAATGGAAACTTTTGAGGAATTAGCTTCAATGTTTAGATCATAATTCAGTTAGGGTGTTTTTATTATATGTATGTATTGTTCATTATTTGGCTTATAAGAATTTGAAAACCTATTCGGCCACCACACACAATTATTAAAATGCTACTTTTGAAAAACGTATTTAGTATTATTCATGTTCCTCTAGTAATCTCAAATAATTTAAAACTTCATATTAGCCATTCATGGCCCCAAGGAGCACAGCGTCTTTATCAGTCTTGAGCTTATATACCATGTGAAAATCAAATTATCTGTTGAAGAACAGAGTAACTAAACTTATTAACCTCAGAAATAACTATCACAAGAATATATTATCTGTCCATCCTGGGTTTGCCCTTGCTAGCACAAGGGTTTTTTTTTATTTTTTTTGTGAATCCCATATCTACTTGAAAAAACAGTAAACCCAAGTGTTCACAAGAACAGTATGCTGTAGGACAGGTTCAAAAGTTCAACCATTAACATCTCCATTGGCCTCAATAGCCTTGTGATCAAGGACCACATGCATACTTTATACATTTGCTTTTAAACACAGTAAATGCTGAGGAAAAATCTAGCAAGAAACATACTGTGCCTGCACATACTATAAGGCTACGTTTACCTACGTGTGTATACGAGTGTATACACCGCTTCTCTACTGTCTGAAAAGATGCGGCTTGCATGACTTTTTCCAACGTCCTGCAAGCGCACCGCCCCAGTGTGAAAGCACTCAGGCTTTCACACTGGGGCTGCAGGGGTGGTGTTTTTCAGGCTCTTTACAGACGCAATTTTTAGCCCTTTAGCGCCCGAGAAACTCATCAGTGTGAAAGTAGTCTAAGTAGAACTACCACTTAAAAATCAAAGCTGACCACTTCCGGAAGCCTCAATGTCTAGCATCTGTGATAGATGCCTACTTCCGGCAGTCTCCATTAGCTACAAGAAGGTACTTATCAAAGAAGGGCTTCCAGTCTTATCAGTGGACTCCTTAAAGGAAGGGACATCCTCCACAGGAACAGTAAGTGTCTTGTTAAGGCAGGAGATGGTTTGGTCCAAAGGGAACACAGACCACTAAGTGACACAATTTTTAATAAAGTGGTTGCAAACCTAAAACACTATTCTTTTGCACAGTTTAGTAGATAATGTTGTTATAACCCAAGTCAAATTGTGTGTACCTCTCAAAACCTCATCCTCATTTGCTTGTAGCCCTCAGAAATTTGCTGATCTGTGGGCGTGGCAAAGCTCTAAAGCTCAGGGCAGAAACCTAACATCACACTATTCCCCTCACACCTAATCACAAAATCTCTATGTATTTCTCTGATGTCTCTCCCTTTCTCTCTGTATCCTCTACTGTCTCTCTCTCTGAAGTTTCTCTCTCTAACGTGTCTCAATCTCTGATGTATCTCTCTCTGTCTCTCTTTCTGTATGCTCCGCTGAATTAGTAAGCCTTGCATCTCTGGAGGAAAGTGAAAGTAAAAGTGGCTTCGATCTATGTCACAGCTTACAGTGAGCTATAGAGCAGCAGGAGACATGCTACCTTCACATAGTCTCATGCTAGTGTCTCATTACACAGGCTGTCAATCAAAGTAAAAGGGGCATGGCATCACCACTTTTTTCATGGTGCCGTTTTTTTTTTTGTACAGCGGGGAGGATTACAGATAACAGGCTGTTCTTCTACCAGCAATACTATGCACAAATAATGTATGGCCTTCTGCTTTATTAGATTTCAGTTTGTATTTGCATTTCCAGGTTTACAACCACTTTCTGTCACAAATATTTTTATGCAAATTATTTGTTTTTTTAAAGAATAACAAAGCAGCATTCAAACTGCCCACACAGCTCGGAGTGGCAGAGAAATGGTTTACAACCACTTTAAGTGGACACAGCGCCATCTGAGGTTTGGGAGGTGCAAAATACAGATAATGGTACTTTTAATCTTCATACAGAAACAACTCAAATAGAGGAGGGTATGTGCAGGGAAGGTTTTGAAGGTGCTGAGGCCCTGCAAACCCAAGACTGAATACAGCACTGGTAGAAGCACAGGCTGATCTTCCCATTTTTATAGGGTGGTGCAAAACATCTTTTAACCTAGGCCTAAGAGCAGAAGACTGCAAACCTTCAGGGGAAAGCTCATCAGTCAGCGACTTGAGCGGTTCAGTATCTAACAGTTTCAACCGTTTAAGGCTTTGGAGCAGCTAAGGCCTCAGGCAGATCCAGCATTCAGTCTATGGGGTAAAGCATGGTAGTTCAGTTTCAGGCTCTCTGCCAGAGACAAAGATTTTAAACAGATGCAATCAGTGACTCAGATGCTTCATAGCATAAAATATTTTTTTTTTGTATAGGCAAAAGAGGTAAAAAAAAAAATCCAGAAAGCCAGCAGCTTACATGTTTCTGCCTTCAGAGGGCCTTATTATACCCCTAATAAAGTGCCTGGTTTCTGTGATGTAAAAAAAGATTAGACAAAGATAAATCATTTCAGATCTTTTTCCACCTTTAATGTGACCTATAAACTGAACAACAAACTGAAATATTTTAGGTGGAGGGAAGTAAAAATAAAAGACTAAATTAATATGGTTGCATAAGTGTGCACACCCTTAACTACTTACGGACTGCCCTCCCTCGTTTTATGTTGCTACTTTGAAGAGGAATATAGTTGTTAAGGCAGCAGCTAGCTGCCATAACCCCGGTATCCTCTTCTTCAGCGGGCAGTCCGCTTTCAGATAAAAGTGGTCTCTGTGGCGGATTGGCCAGGAGTTCACTTTTATTGGTGGCGGGAGAGAGCTCCCATAGTTGAAATCACAGAGTCCGACAGGCCCCGGTTCCTTAGTACCTGGCTCTCAACAGCCATGCCGTTAAAACCAGAGATGGTAAAGCAGGATGGAGAATCAGACCTTGACACAGAAGGTCCTCTCGTAACAGTAGTCGCCAGAGAGCGTCCGCCACCAAGCGCACCGAAGCCAATCTGGGGCAATCAGTATTACTGGAATCCCCTCGGACTTCACTCTGCGGAGGTTTTTTACCACCTTTGCGCCCACACACTGCCTCCACCCTGGCATTGAACGTTTCAAGGACCTCCGACAAAACGTCCAAAGGCACTGCACTGTTTGCAGACGAGCCGGTTGCAACTGCAGGGAGTTCTGGGGAAGAAACACCAGTTTCTGAAGCCATGCTGACCCACCCTGTCTGCCGCCCTTGGGGACTTAGGACAGGTGCACAGTCCCACCCTCCTAGCTGCTGCAGACTGAGGGGCCCCCACCGCCGGACTCACCACCCCAACCGAGAGCTGCGCCGTTCAGTTACAAGTGCCCGTGTCCAGTATCAGCTCCCAGGTGTCCGGAGCGGAAAAAAACACGCTGTTCTGAGCAGCAGGGACCAGCGCTGAGCCTAAAAACCGTGCTGGGCTACAACAAAATGGCCGCCGGCATCCCTGTATAAAGGACATAAATCACAGAGAAAATGGCCCCTAGCCATGCTTTCCACTGAGGCATACCCAAAATGGCCGACAAACAACTGTACACAGTGAAAGGACAGAGAAAATGGCGGCAGAACAGCGCTATGGCGATCAGCACATGCAGACCTCCAGACACCCAGCGGGGAGACCACAGACACCCAGGGACATAGCCACCCATCGCAGCCCCCATCTAAGGTGAGCGTCCCCCAGGGGACACCTGGCTACAGGTACACACACCGCTCAGCAGCCCATCATGCAGCATCCCCCACGGGGGGAGGGAAAATTGGGACAGGGAGAGAAGAGAGGGAGGAGAGGGACCCCCAAATCAACCTCCCAGGGAATGCCCAGCTGCTCAATCCCGCCGAGGCAGGGAGAGCTGTACTTACCATCCCGACGAGCTGGGGACATCCCATCACAGACCCACTCTCCAATCAGTACGGGGTGGCTGCTGGCCCCGGCACACTGTGAAAAAGACATCCCTAGTCTGGTCATATGTGTGCCCCAGAGTGTTGCGCTCACCGGCCACCCCTGGAGCCTGAGGGGCATGTCATGGCCGACCCAGCACGTAGCTAGTGTCTGCACACGCTCAATGGCCAGGCTGGGGAGACTACAATGATCTAGATCATCCAGCCTGTCACCCAGCCGGCTGTTGATAGCAGACCACAGGATCTTAAAATCTTGCACAAAAGGCAAACTTCAGCAAAAAAATCCCTGCAGGGATCCTAGGTCCATCTCCTTCACTAGGCAGAAAAAAACTGAGCTGCAGGAAGCAGGCTGAGGGGTTATTACTGGAGGGACTGCCCCCTGGTCGGAATTGTAAAGTTCTGTTTTTTCCCATGTATACCATGTTCTGCCTAGTCTTCTCCTGAAGGTGGCGTAACATCCCTATGGTCAAGATTAATGGAGCTGTGTCAGTCAGTGAACAAAAGAGAAAAAAAAGTTTTTAACTTGTAAACACCAAATTTCAGAAAGAGGCTCGGTCCTTAAGTGGATATACAAATATTTTGTTGAAGCACGTTTTGATTTTATTACAGCACTCTGTCTTTTTGGGTATGAGTCTACCATCAGGGCATACCTTGACTTAGCAATATTTGCCCACTCTTCTTTGCAAAAAACAAAATCTGTCAGATTGCAAGGGCATCTCCTGTGCACAGCCCTCTTCAGATCACCCCACAGATTTTCAATCTGATTCAGGTTTGGGCTCTGGCTGGGCCATTCCAAAACTTTAATATTTTTCTGACATAGCCATTCCTTTGTGGATTTGGACATATGCCTTGGGTAGTTGCCATGCTGAAAGATGAAGTTCCTCTTCATGTTCTGCTTTCTAGCAGAAGCCTGAAGGGTTTGTACCAATATTGACTGGTATTTGGAACTGTTCATAATTCCTTTTACCTTGACTAAGGCCCCTTTTCCAGCTGAAGAAAAACAGCTCCAAAGCATGATGCTGCCACCACCGTGTTTCACTGTGAGTATGGTTTTCTTTTGGTGATGTGCAGTGTTGTTTTTGCGCCAAACATATCTCTTGGAATTATGGTCAAAAAGTCAAATCTTTGCTTCATCAGAAACGGTAAGAAAAGGCTTCCGTCTTATCACTCTACCCCATAGCTCATACATATGAATATTACAGGAGATTGTTGTCACATGTACCACACAGCCCTTGCCAGATATTCCTGCAGCTCCTTTAATGTTGCTGTAGGCCTCTTGGCAGCCTCCCTGAACAGTTTTCTTCTCATCTTTTCATCAATTTTGGAGGGACGTGCTTTAACAATGGTATCCCTCCGATGCTTTAGAAGCTCTCTATGGACCATGGCTTTTGCTGTAGAATGCAACTAAGAAAATGTCAGGAAAGATCTACTAGAACAGCTGAACTGTATTTGGGGTTAATCAGAGGCACTTTAAATGATGGCAGGTGTGTACTGACTCCTATTTAACATGAGTTTGGATATGATTGCTTAATTCTGAACGCCCCTACATCCCCAGTTATAACAGGGTGTGCACACTTGTCCAAACACATTTTTTATTTTTTTACTTTCCCCTTAAAAGATTTCAGTTTGTTTTTCAATTAGGTTGTACAGTTTATAGGTCACATTAAAAGGTGGAAAAAGTTCTGAAATTTTTTTTTTTTTATATATTAATCTTTATTAAATTTTCACAGTATACAGACCACATCTTAAAATAACATTACCAAAATTTCAATACATATTCCTTCCTTTCAGAGGCCTGAGTTTTAAAGTTCTAGGAAGGGGGGGAGATGAAAAAAAAAACATCCATACATCACATCTACTTAACAAAATTAAAACAATATCTAGTCAATACCATAATCCCCTTTATCCTTCCTCGAGTATTTTTGCAGTTCCTACATTTTTCCTAATGATATACCCCGCCCCCCTCCCTCCCACCCTTTCTATCAATACAAACCCCCCCCCTCCCCTCCAGTATATATCTTTGTGCTTTTATCCTACCATGTGTCGTGAATATGTTATAATGCTTCCCATACCTTTAATGTCCTCTACCCAGCTCCCTCCCACTACCCATCCCCCCACCCTGCTCTCTCCCAGTACCCATCCCCCCTCCCCCTCTCTTCTTCCTTTTCCTATCGTGATTTAAACTGGGGTGTGCATCTCTTCTATCCAATCTCTCCAATTTCTATTGAACTCTTTTAAGTTATTTCGTTTTGCGTATACTGCTCTCTCCTTATATAAATATTCATTTACAGCACTCATCCAATCCTCTACTGTGGGGGCTAGATTTGATTGCCATCTCCTAGCAATCATTCTTCTGGCTTGGAATAGACATCTTAAAATTACCGTTGTTACTCCCTTTCTCTCTACTTCCTCATTTCTATATCCTAAAATACACACTATGGGGTTTAATTCTATCACGGTCCCAAAGGCCCTACTTATTGTCTCTGCCACTCCTTCCCAGTATCTGAATAATTTAGGACATTTCCAGAGCATATGTATTAAATTCCCTGACCCCCCACACCTGGGGCAACGGTCATCCGTTCTCTTACCAAATCTAAATAATTTCTGGGGAGTATAATATGCTCTGTTAATTACCATCAGATGGGAAATCCTATGGGGAGGAGAAACCGAGACCTTTGGGCATGCTGATAGGATATTTTTCCACTGTGCCCGTGTTATATTGCCTAGATCATGCTCCCATTTCCCCTTCTCAACCCTCCCTTTCCTCTCGCTGTTAGTCTGTTCACTCAGCTGGGCATAGAATTTAGATATTAATCCTTTAGTGGGTCCTACTTGTGCTACTGGATATAGCAAGGGCAGTTCTTCCCATGTTAATGATACATTTCCAAACTGGGTCTTTAAGGCATGCCTCACTTGTATATAAGCATAGAATGAATTTTGTGATATCTTAAATTCTTTTTGCAGTTGATCAAAAGATTTGATACCCCTGCCGCCATATAAATGGCTAAGCCTTACAATACCGCATTTTTCCCATTCTAAAATTTTTCCAACCTGCCATATTTCCTGTAGCTTCTTATTGTTCCAAAGAGGTGTATACTTTGTTATTTTACTATATCCCATTATTTTTTTAACTATATCCCATAGCTTTCTAGAGCATCTACTAGAACAGCTGAACTGTATTTGGGGTTAATCAGAGGCACTTTAAATGATGGCAGGTGTGTACTGACTCCTATTTAACATGAGTTTGGATATGATTGCTTAATTCTGAACGCCCCTACATCCCCAGTTATAACAGGGTGTGCACACTTGTCCAAACACATTTTTTATTTTTTTACTTTCCCCTTAAAAGATTTCAGTTTGTTTTTCAATTAGGTTGTACAGTTTATAGGTCACATTAAAAGGTGGAAAAAGTTCTGAAATTATTTAACTTCATTTATTACAACACAGAAATGTGTCCTGACATTCGGCCCGTGTTTACAGGGCTTTGCACACAAAATTAGTCTTTAGAGAAAGGGAAGGGAGCGCTGGAGCAATGCTTGTGCCTCTGCAATGGAAAGCTCCGAAGCTACATTTTTACTACTAAGGAGTCTGTAGTGCCCTAGCTGAAGGCTATTTCTGCAATTGGCAGTCCAGTGGGGTCCAAATGTGGCATTGTAAATGCCAGTCAGGACATCCACAATCGCACAGCTGGGATCGAAGAGGCAAGCACTAGCAATGATGTAGAGAAGAATCTTGAAAAAAATCTCAAAGGAGTAAGAAAAAAAGATTATGTAGTTAGTCAGGCCTAAACAAAAAGACAAAAGTCCGTCTAGTTCAAACAATAGAAAATAGAAAACAACTATGTAAAGAAACTTATACCCACAGTCGATCTAGAGGGAAGGGAAGCAAAAAAAAAAAAAAGGCCCTATAAAGTATGATCCAATTTGCTCCAGCGGGGGAAAAATAGAGGAGCAAATTGGACCATGCTTTCCTGATGTCCCAGAAGGTGCTAGCAAAAATAGTTTACTCTTCCACACAGCAGAGCTGGAGGAGATGACCGTGTTTCCAAGACTCCATCCTGTCTGTGACATTTGCCTAGATAAAATTAAGACTCTTGGGGGCATGGCCTGCTGTGGACCAAGATGGAGGTGCAAGTCCCGAACTCCGCTCCACCACTCGGATCTTCCATAACCCACAGCGACCGTCTGACCCACGATAAAGCTCTATTGTGGGGGGGAAAGGCAAGGAAACACTCGGGCATTTCCAAAAATTGGTTTTAATCAGCCCAAGATGGCGCCGGCACCAGGACCGGAGGCTCACAAGAAGCAGCTCAGTCAGGGCATGCTTCACAGACTGCCCGATCTAATGGGAACACTCTTGCTGCCCTCCTCAAAGAAGCAATGGACATTCTAGCTCCTCCGGAGCCCTCACCCAGTATGCAGGCAGCAGACAGTGGCAAGAGACTGGCATCTTCCCCTGCTCCCTCACCTTGTGCCGGCACCTGTTCCAGCATAAGTAGGATGCAGCATAGGTGACATTGTTATCTTGGTTCACCCCTCAGGTTAAGATGTGCTAAGCACTCTATTGTGTTCTATTTTGTTGATATTATTGTTCAGAAATATTCTGTATTACCTAATCAGACAAGCAATGTTTATTATTATACCATACAAGTGTTACTTTGCACATTGGGCATTGTTTTATATTTTTACACGCTGGTCTACTACCATTATTGCACCTGACTGACAAATATATCAGGTGTATTCTCATTCCTCTCGTTCACACCTACTGGGAAATTTCCATCAGCATGGCCATCTCTCTCACACCAATTAATGCTAAAGGCTTGAATTCCCCATTCAAACAAAATCTGTTATGGAAAGAAGCACTGACTTGAACATGTGTTCAAGAAACACATTTCTCTAAAACGAAACCCCCCTTTTGCTCACACAAACGATATTCACAATGCTTCTTTGCTAACGCACCCAAAAAGAAAAAAAGGCGCTATGATCACAATAAGCGCATCTGTCTCATTTACATTTCATCGTTGTGAGGTAGATGAGGAACACCGTCTCACCATAGTCAATCTTTACATGCCAAATAAAGGCCAAAAAAATAATCAAAAGGAACGAGAGAAGATGGTGGAGATGAGAGGGAGAGGGATTTTTAGAGCGGTATCGCCTTTTTTTTTTTGCGTGTGGGTATGAATGGATGAGAGAGAAAGGGGAAAGTTAATAAGGAAATGTAATAGTTTATAATTGAGATATATATATATAGTCATGTAAAGGAAGTATTTTATTATTTTATGTTTGTTTTCTCGGACATTGAATATTGGATAAATGTTAATATGTTTTGTAAAACGTACTAAAAAGTAATTTGAAACAAATAAAAGGTCAAACACACTTTTATACAAGGCTACTCTCGAAAATAGCACAATACAGATCAAACCCAGTAATAATATGCGGGGACTTCAATGACATAATTGACACGGCGCTCAACATATCTAACTCAATGAAACGCAGACCATCTGCTCTAGCCTCTTTGATTAAAAAGACCTATATGATCCATGGAGGTATTTACATGATGAGGAACGAGATTACACTTTTTATTCTCACTCCCAGAGTTCTTAGGCCGCGTACACACGCGGGGACTGTTCGCCCAACTTTGTCCGCTGAACAGTGTTTCGGCGGACAGTCCGCTCGTGTGTGGGCTTTCAGCGGACAGTTTCAGCGAACAGTCTGCTGAACAAAGTTTTTCGGAAATTCCGAAAAACTGTCCGCTGAAACTTGGTTTCAGCGAACAGTCCCCTCGTGTGTAGGCTTGTTCGTCAAACTAAGTTCCGCGCATGCTCAGAAAGGATTTACACGCCGAAAGTTGTAATGCAGTGTATAGGACATCGTATTTTCCGTCCCGTCGTACGTGCCGTTCACGTCATCGCGCACGGTTTCAGCAAACTGTTCGTTCGTCATGTGTGGGCAAGTCCGTCCATGCTAATTTTGAGCGGACTGTTTGCTGAAACTGTTTGACGGACAAAGTTGAGCGAACAGTCCCCGCGTGTGTACGCGGCCTTACTCTTGATTTGACTTGTTTCTCACCGACAAATACCTGCTGCAATCAGTCACAGAAGCGCAAAGAGGTACAATCATTTGGTCTGACCATGCGCCATTGTCGATCAAACTTTTCATCAGCAAACAATCCCCCAGACACACTGTCTGGTGATTAAACGCCTCTCTGCTTACCAACCCCTTTATTCGAAGGGCAAATTCTATCTGAGATTGAGAATTATTTTCAACACAATTCCCACTCAATTGATGATCATTCCATAATTTGGAATGCGCATAAAGCTTCTTTATGAGGTCCATTTATAAAAATGGGCGCTCAGGCAAAAAAGATTGCCTTCACTCACCACAGAGACCTTACTAAAACGGATAAGTGACCATGAACAGACAAACAATGCCAGAGTTCCACGATCTCCACAGAATTAATAAACCTCAGACACCAACTTAGTGAACATCTACACAAAAAATTTGATTATATCAAGCAAATGAAACTTCAGTTTTACGCTTCTGCCAACAAATCAGGGACCTTCCTAGCCAAACGAAACACCAATTCTCCACAAAAAGATCCAATTTCTCACAGACCCCCTAGGTAAGCACCTTTAGGGCATTTTACGCTAAGTTATACAACCTAAAAGTCTCTGATCCTTCAGCCACACAGACCAGAGAAAATATTAAAGCCTTTCTTTCAACAATACACCTTGCCAAAATAACTCCTGGCTAGTTGGAATGCCTATCAACTCCCTTTACCGCAGAAGAAATAACTAGAGCCATAAAACAACTCCCGCAACATAAAGCCCCTGGCCCAGACGGATTCCCAAATGAATACTCTAAGCACTTCTCTGATTTTCTCGCACGACATCTCTGCAACGCCTACAACCACTTTGCTAACTTAGGCACTATCCCCAAAGAATCACTAAAAGCCCTTGTTGTATCCTCAATAATTCCCCAAATAATCCACCAAGACCAAGTGGGATTTATACCAGGGTGACAAGCGGGCAGTACCTGATGACTCATCAGCCTCATACAGTAGATGGAGCATAGTCGAACCCCTTCCCTGTTCCTTTTCCTGGATGCAAAGAAGGTGTTTGACAGGGTCCATTGGACATATATGGAGGAGGTGCTCCGTAAATTCGGATTTCCAGAATCATTTCTAGCTGCCATGTTAAGCCTTTACTCCTCCCTTGCTGCACGAGTCTGGACACCGGAAATAGTATCAGACCCCTTCATAGCACCAGACAAGGGTGCCCTCTCTCCCCCTTGATTTTTGCTATGATCACGGAACCACTGGCGGAATCCACCCGTTCAGCAACATCAATAAGGCGATTCAGTTCGCATTGTGCGCTATATAAGTATTTCATTCAATAACGGGAGTTAAAATTGGGGAAATAGAACATAAAATCGAGTTATATGCCGATGACGTCATCACATTAACCAATCCCAAACCATCCCTACTGGCTGTCCAAAGTATTCTTGACAATTTTAGCTCGATCTCCCTATATAAAATCAAGCATAGCAAATCCACCATGCTAAGCTTGGGCATCGATTCGCAAACTACACAAAATATAACAGCAACATCCCCTTTTACATGGTCCACCAAATCCTCTCTCCCCTACCTTGGAATCCATCTAACATGCCTGAGCCTTAACCTAATAATAGTAAACTATAACGACCTCGTGGAGAAGATTCTGCTCCTATCCAAGGAACTGAGCAATTTCCCTGTCTCTTTCCCTATCTCATGGGCTGGCAGAATTGCTCAAAGATGTTTCTCCTCCCTTATATACTCTATGTGTTCTGCACTATTCCCCTACCCTTTCTTTCATCTCAATTAAGAAAACTACAAGAACCAATCAATACATTTATATGGCAACACAAACAACCGAGATTGAAAAGGACCATTCTCCTAACTCCTGTTCAACATGGGGGCACGGGAGCTCCCAACATTCAAGGGTATTACAGAGCAATACTCTTGGACCGACAGAGTGGTGGTCAACTAACTCCCAAAAACCTGGAAACAGATTATAACCACAGCTCTCAACACTGACACAAATAGTCTACTTTCTGCCATCCTACATAACCACAAACCAAAACATCAGTTTCTAAGTTCAATAACAGCAGCAATTTGAGTATGGACAGCCATCACACAAATCAGCAAAGGAATACCTCTCTCTACCCTTTCTAGGATACCTATGAAAGCTATAGAACTTTTATCACCAGATCTATACCTCGAACAGTGGATGAGCAAAGGAATTACTAACTTGGGTCTATTATAGTCCACCTTGGGCCTACATCCATTCTCATACCTGCAGCAGACATACGGAGTCGCCCCACAATCCTCCTCCTTCTATTTTGGGATTAAATCAACTACCGTATATACTCGAGTATAAGCCGAGATTTTCAGCCTCTTTTTTGAGGCTGAAAGTGCCCCCCTCGGCTTATACTCGAGTCATCGCTGTCTGCCCGCTCGATCAGCGTGTCGAGCAGACAGACAGCGGCCATTCTATAATTCAAAAGCCGCGCCTCCGGCTCCGCCTTCGCCTGTGATAGGCGGAACACTGAATTTCCCAGCAGCCTGTGTTCCGCCTATCACGGACATCGTATCATCCTCGTACTACGGACGAGGATGATACGATGTACGTGATAGGCGGAACACAGGCTGCTGGGAAATTCAGTGTTCCGCCTATCACAGGCGAAGGCGGCGGCGCAGCTTTTG
Source organism: Lithobates pipiens (assembly GCF_037356315.1). Classification (NCBI taxonomy): domain Eukaryota; kingdom Metazoa; phylum Chordata; class Amphibia; order Anura; family Ranidae; genus Lithobates; species Lithobates pipiens. The sequence continues at coordinate 77,630,254 of NW_027507718.1, forward strand.
AATTTTACAATGGCCGCCGAGGCGCCGACGAAGAGGGCACGGGACGGAGGCAAGGCAAGGCACGGCACGGGACGGGACGGGACGGGACGGGACGGAGGCAAGGCACGGCGGCGAGGCACGGAGGCAAGGAGGCAAGGCACGGGACGGAGGCTCGGGACAAAGGTAGGCTGGACACACACACACACACACACACACACACACACACACAGGGATGGATGGATGGATGGAGACACACACACACAGGGATGGATGGATGGATGGATGGAGACACACACACACAGGGATGGATGGATGGATGGACACACACACACACAGGGATGGATGGACGGACACACAGGGATGGACGGACACACAGGGATGGACGGACACACAGGGATGGACGGACACACACACAGGGATGGACAGGCATGTCTTACCCTCGGCTTATACACGAGTCAATAAGTTTGCCAGTTTTTTTGGGGGTAAATTGGGGGCCTCGGCTTATATTCGGGTCGGCCTATACTCGAGTATATACGGTATCTAAAATTCAATGGACACAGGACTCTCTCCCAAATGCATTAATGAAATACTATGATACACCTAAACTGGCAATCAAAGGAATCTCATTGGCATACAATCTGCTCACCACACCACCAGATGAACACTCATCCTCTTCAACCAACTACTGGTCCTCTCTCGCAGACACCCATTAAACTGTGGCATCAAGCCATACACTCTACCTTGTCACCTGTCCCACTGCATCACCCACTGGGAAGCTGTACAAAAACTATCACAAGTGGTACCTCACCCCAGCCAGGCTGGCTGCCATTTACCCTACATCATCACCGAAGTGCTGGAGAGGTTGCGATGAGATAGGAACTCTATGCCACATCTGGTGGGACTGCCCCAATATCAAAATGCAAGAGGCATCTATCCTCATCTCCTCCACATGCCCTGCATCTCCTCCTCTGACATCACAAGATCTCCTGCTGGGATTATCGATGTGCATGTGGCATAGACAGTCCAAAGTACTGGCGACTCATATTCTGATAGCTGCCCGCTTAGCGCTAGCGAAACAATGGAAATCAGTAAATCCACCTACAATAACAGACACTATCCGCATACTAAATGAACACTTCAAACTGGAGTATGCATTTGCCAAATCTGAACTGACCACTACAGTCTTTTTCAAAAATTGGGCTACATGAATTGCTTTCCGAAGAAGCAAATCCCTTGATTGACACAGCTCTACCAAATAGCCCTCTCCCCCATCATCTCATTTCTTCCCATACCCAGTCATGTCTTCTTACCAACTGTTTGATCCAGTAACAGTTGTTACCCCTCACTAAACTTCTCAAAATCAGTCAGGCTAGCTCACAGCATTAAGACAAGTCTCTATCCAATTAATCCATCTCATGGTTAATGATAATATGCTCACTCCTGTTGACACCCAATGTTATGCTAAATACCTATGTTAATTGCAGTTATGTCCTTCACACTCCTAACATGGTGCCTAGTCCCCACTTACAGTTAGTACCCCCCACTGGGGGTGAGCGGGGAATGGGCATTAAGGAAATTTGACACTACTATGTATTGTTCTAGATTACACTCTATTAACATGTTATGAAAGTACTAAAGTAATGTTTCAACTGTTTGGAGAAAAACTCCCATTGACAATCATATGTATGTTTACATTGAAAATCTATTAAAATGGAAGTTAAAAAAAAAAAAAATTAAGACTCCTGTTACTACTAACTTAGGTTTGAAAAAAAATCAAAATTTTTTTTTTTCAAATCCTATACAAACACACTAGGTGAGTGTGGAAAATAAAATTCTAATCCAGAAAGAAAACAACGTATCACTATGCTCCACAGATTTGCTTTCCTCTGGGCATAAGCAGTGACTTATTTGTTAGACTGAATTAGAGATTTCTTTTGTCTCGGGATCATGTCAAGGCCAATTAAAAAGTATGCATGTAAACTAAATTAAGCATTATTCAAATTATGTTACCATCCAACACAGGTAAAACTTTAAACACACAGCAGGGTAGAAGAGTACTGTTACATTAATATCCTTTGTTTATCTCCAAGGTACTGTATTTTTCAGTCTAGCCCCATAGCTTAGAACTGCTGAATACATTTACATCTCACTTAGCGTAAGACACACAGCTGATGAAAATTCATTTCAGCTGTTAACTTTCCACAGCAGGAGTTTTCTTACAGGCTTATTACATAAATAAATCCTCAGATGAGAGTTAAAAGAGCACTTTACCCCTATACAAAACACACATATGATAAAGAATTAAATTAATAAAAACATATAGCCAATAAATGTCACAACATTCTATGCGTTTAATAAAATGAAACTGTTCTAATCATCACACTTTACATTAACGAAAAAATCCTCCATTGGTAAAAAATCCAACTTAGAAGACCTGAGCCATTCTGTCGTTATTTGAAGATGCTCAGGGGAAATTTCAACCTATTATGTAAGGTTTGGTTCAAACATGTCTGGCTGCAGTTGGCGGCAGGACCTGAACCGGACCTAAAATCGTATGGGACTCATTTCAAAGATGGACCACAGCTGACCGGGACATATGTGAACCGGCTCCATGTAACCGCAGATAACTCGTTCAAGAGGTGAGACTGGCATGTAAGGCAAGTTTGTGGTAAAACTTTTTCCTACACAAGGTTGATATAGGGTTTAGATGTGGAGATTGCACTTGTTCATTCTATAGAAGATAGTGCTCTCCAGTTTCTTCACAAAATAGATTTTGTACAGCTGAGAAGTACGTTTCAGGCGTGTGTTTTTTTTTTTTTTGCTGTATGATGGACTTAGTACCAATCAGATGTTGACCAGCTGCAGCAGCAAGAGGTAAAACAGGCAGCTTTTTGATACATTTTTCAGCATCTTTTAATTTTGAAACACCTCAAACCTAAACTGGGCATTAATGGATTGAAATGTGGCCGGTTCAACAGGGACTGGATGAATTTAGATCCATGTGTGGCTACTGTGGTTGAACAGAAGACAATCTACTGCTCGACTGCTGTTCAACGGTATATTTCCATTCGATCAGCATTGGAGGCAACAGTCTGCAGCTCTGATCTGTGTATTCTGATGGCTGGGGGAGTCAATCTGCTGTCAGAATACAATTACACAGTGGAGAGGATTCCTGCATGCCTATCAAATGTGTTGATGGGGGAATCAGGTTATTTTTTTAAACATTTTTAAATTCAGGCTGCTGGTTGAACAAGAAAAAAAAAAAACTGAGACATGTATGACCAGCTTTAGACTCATATTTCCATGACTCTCTTCTCTTGTTGTCATCCAATATTGATTTTTTGGCCAATATAGCCTTTGTATATTCTCAGGTCATCTCTGTAGCTGCTTTTTTAGCATGTCCTGCTTTCCATAATTCGGGGGGGGGAGATGGACGATAATCAGGTTCCTGTTGATAGCAAAAGTAAAAATGCATCCCTCTACACCATTTAGACACGCATGTTCCACGGAAGTAGACTTTAGCTATGGAGTCTGCCCATCAGTTGCTTGAACACATTCCATCAGACCTTCTTTTGGAACAGTAATCAAGCAACTGATCAGCACCTCCTCACAGCAAAAGTCTGCACCATCCAATGGACAGTGGAGATGAACATGCCTTTTAAAAGAGATGCCAGGGGGATGTGTTCCTTCGCAAATACTTATTGCTCGCTATTAATTACAAATTAATGCAGATGGGATTTCTGTAACAATTCTAAACTACTTATGGTGACCAAATGTAAACAGAATTTTAAAGAAAGAAGATGAATCATTTGAGAATCAAAACTTGAAGTATACATGTCATTTCCTTTTAACTTTAGCTCCACTTTAATACATACTTGCCTGATAGCAACTTATACATTTGTCTTTTTTTTTTCATTCTACCAGAAGGATAAATAAAAAAAATAAAAAAAGGACTCACTCGAATGTGTTGATGAGGGAATTCTCTCCGCTGAGCCTTTGTTTTCTGATAGCAAAAGATCCCATAGGACGGCTGTACAGAAGTCAATTGGTAGATTGATTTCTGTACAACCTCCTTGCCCATATATGAATAGACATTTGGCCAGTCAATCCATGTATGGCCAGCTTTACAAGAAAATTGCCACTGAATAAAGCTGCTTCTCATGGCCACCATTATAAAATAAAATATTAGTTGAAAGAGAACTTTCCCCCACCACATACCTTCTTCTTTCCAGTATTTTATTTAATGGCAAACATGCCAGGATAAAGAAAAACAAATAGGAAAGGAGAATGTTATTCACATATTCATTATTAGTGTTGTGTGAACATTGTCTGTTCGGTGAACACCTGAATTTGCATGGCGCTTGACGGGATGTTTCGCCCGCCAAATGCACTACAATGCACTGTGCGCTGCATTCTAAGCCCTTATTGGACAAAGCTTTACCTAATCAGATCACAGTGAATAGCTGTTGTTAAGGAGCCCCCCCCCCCCCCAAATCCATACCAGACCCTTACCCGAGCATGATGCCTGGTCAACGAGTGCCAGCAATTTAAATGTCATTTTTTTTCTTTAGAAGTATCAGTTTTGCTGCAGCAGGTTCTATACACGGTACAGATGCATGACTTTACAAGCAGGCTAAGGGGATCCCCAGGCACTATATTTAAAGGATTTTTTCATTCTTATTGTTTCACTTTAATCATTATTAAAATGATTGCTCCTGTAAGAACTATCTTTTTTAAAAACATTTTTTGCATTGATTAATGTCTCCCAGGGCAGTACCTGGGCCCCCATACCCTTTTTATGGCCAATAACTTGCATATAAGCCTTCAAAATTTGGACTTTTGATTCAGGTTCGGGTCCGAACTTTTGCAACATTCGAGAGTTCTGGTGCGAACTCTCGAATGTTCGGCCCATCTCTACTCAATATGTTAAAAAAATACCTTCTCTTTCTTGTTGAAGACAAGTATTCAGTTCTTCTATAGTAGCTCTGTCTACTGATGCCTGCACTTTTAACTGATCTATTTCTTCTTCCAAGTTCATTCTGTAAGAAATTCACATAATGGTCATTAAATCACTGCAAAGTGGTAATAAAATTTTAAGCACAGAACTTGTAGAATATGAAACCCTTATGTTCTTTACTTAGTTGAAGATATATTGCAGATTTTTGCACATGAAAAAAAAATGAATATCATTTATTCGGCTTCAAATCTTAAAAAGATAACTCCCATTTTTCTACAGTTCTCTATTACCATTCAAACATTTTAGATAAAGGGTAAACAGATAGATATTGCATTTAAATGTGCAAGATTTATATAGGTATTTCTCTGTACACAGACACATATACATACTGTATTTTTAATGCTTAAATAACTAGCATGAACATTATATTAACAATTTATTTTACTACACCAGCAAATTCAAATCGGGCTATCCAATTTAAATGGACACATTCACAATTTCTGCCCCCTCCTCCAAAATATAATTTTTCTTTCAGTAACAGTTTATCAGTCCTTTTACAACCAATATTTACATTAGTATAAATTGCTACTGTTTACTAGCCATTACAAGCCATAACTTCAAATTAAGTTAATCCCATTGATTTAACAGAATGCAGTGAATGATAACTGTCACAGTTGCTTAGGCTCTCAACCAAACTGTCAACCCATCAAATGGCTTGTGTCATAACTGACCACATGTGCAGCACCATGGCAACTTCAGATCAAACAGAGGCTAAGATGGCAGCTTCCTTGGCTGTAAAGGATGGGAGGGTTTAGTTCAGCTTTAAGATAATGTTATCCAACCACTTTTTTGTTTCTTTGTTTGTGGGCCAAATGTGCACTGTTACATTATATTGGATCAATTTAATTTGTATAATTTTCAGTGTCAGTGGAAACGCAATAATAGAGCATTTAAATGCAAGTCAAACTCCTCTTACTATTACTCTGATGGAGACTGCCGCAATTCACTAATCATGTATGGCAGTTGCCTGGTGTATTGAACAGGGATTTGTGTGGTACAAAGTTGGCTGACAGTCTAAGAATAAATTGAGGGAGAGAGAGAGAGAGAGAGAGAGAGAGAGAGAGAGAGAGAGAGAGAGAGAGAGAGAGAGGGTATCTGTTATAAAGAGTGGAGTCTGCTTGGAAACAAGAAGGTGGCTAAACTGATAGGGAAAGCTTGTTTCTTTCTGCTGCTTGGGGACCAAATAGGAGAAGGTAGGGTAACCAAGACTACCCAGGGGAAGCTGCCTGGGATATATTGTATAGTGTTGTCATGGTGGAGGAGGGACTAAACATGATGATTAACTGATGAAGAAATTCAAACCATTGTTGTTGGCATTGTCATGCAAAATATACCAAAATATAGAACGGAATGGAAATTAAATTGGTAGCTGTATTTGCAGGTAGAAAGTTCTGTTGGTGTTCCTGAATTTCCTTGGCAATACACAGTACTATAAAAAAAGTCTATTTAACCACTTGCTTACTGGACATTGCCTCCTATCCAGACCAATTTTCAGATTTCAGTGGTGGTTTGAATAAAACCGATTAACAAACAGAAATAAATGTGCAGAGGGAATAAAAAAGGACAAAGGGCAGCCATACCTAAAAAGTGAGGTAACGCTAGATGTGACAGATTTTGGAAAGTGATCATAGCTACAAGACAGAAGGTGGTCATTTTCTATCAGCAAGGTCTCAGCAGACATTTCAAAGAAAACAGCATGGAAATTCCCTGTCTGTTTGGGACTGCATTTCTGAAAACTCTTTAATGATGATCAAAATTGTTGACTCCCTCCATTCTTAAAAATACAAGCAGATTCTTCTCTCTTACAGAGGCATTTTCTACTCAATGTCAACTTAATTGTGCAGCATGGCAATGACCTCAAGTACACAGCTAAAAAAAAAAAAAAAAAAAAAATCAAACTAATTTTCCTTCCAAATTGGAAAGGCAAAAAGACTGGTTATGTCAAATATTTCATGTTGTTTCTGTACTTACTGTATTTATCATCGTATAACCTGCAGCCCAATTTAAGAGGGACGTTTCAGGAAAAAAATACTTTTTTTTTTTAAACAAACCACTTTGAAGCAAAATAATGAAGCAATGCAGCCTGATTAGTGCCCATCAGCAGCCTCAGTTCAGCTTGATCTGTGCCCATCTGCAGCTTCAGTGCGGTCTGATCTGTGTCCATCTGCATCTTCAGTGCGGCCTGATCTGTGTCCATCTGCAGCTTCAGTGCGGCCTGATCTGTGCCCATCTGCAGCTTCAGTGCGGCCTGATCTGCGCCCATCTGCAGCTTCAGTGCGGCCTGATCTGCGCCCATCTGCAGCTTCAGTGCGGCCTGATCTGCGCCCATCTGCAGCTTCAGTGCGGCCTGATCTGCGCCCATCTGCAGCTTCAGTGCGGCCTGATCTGCGCCCATCTGCAGCTTCAGTGCGGCCTGATCTGCGCCCATCTGCAGCTTCAGTGCGGCCTGATCTGCCCCCATCTGCAGCTTCAGTGCGGCCTGATCTGCGCCCATCTGCAGCTTCAGTGCGGCCTGATCTGCGCCCATCTGCAGCTTCAGTGCGGCCTGATCTGCGCCCATCTGCAGCCTGATCTGCGTCCATCTGCAGCCTGATCTGCGTCCATCTGCAGCTTCAGTGCGGCCTGATCTGTGTCCATCTGCATCTTCAGTGCGGCCTGATCTGTGCCCATCTGCAGCTTCAGTGCGGTCTGATCTGTGCCCATCTGCAGCTTCAGTGCGGCCTGATCTGTGCCCATCTGCAGCTTCAGTGCGGCCTGATCTGTGCCCATCTGCAGCTTCAGTGCGGCCTGATCTGCCCCCATCTGCAGCTTCAGTGCGGCCTGATCTGCGCCCATCTGCAGCCTGATCTGCGTCCATCTGCAGCCTGATCTGCGTCCATCTGCAGCCTGATCTGCGTCCATCTGCAGCCTGATCTGCGTCCATCTGCAGCCTGATCTGCGTCCATCTCCCCCATCAATGCTGCTGCCTGATTAAACCTCACCATCCTTCAATGCAGGAAATCACTGCGCCATCATTTCCTGTTTACTCAGCTCTCAGTCGACAGTCACATACACAGTCCCGTCTCCATAATTGGCATTGGACCAGCTCCTGTGATAGACAGAACACTGGTCAAATGCCGGAGGTGGGACTGTGTGCGACATGAGAGCCGAGTGGAGAGCAGATGGCGGCTCGTAAATTCCAGTGGCACTCGTCCCCCTCCTTCCCCTCCAAGGTACGATGTCAACAAATAACACATGCCCGTAATTTGCTCCCTATTTTCAGGTGTATTGTTATACGCTGATAAATACTGCACTTTCGAGAAAGGTTATTAACAAAAAAATATTTAAGGACTTTTTATTTTTTTCATTAATTTCAACAAACAGATACAAACACAGTTCACCTTTGGGAAAACGTTCCATGTTCCACCTGATATTAGGGTGGAACGTACAATATGTTCCCAGTGCTGCAGCCACTGCCCAATTGCCTGCAGTGAGTTTTTTGAATTTGTAAATTTTTTTCACGTTTTTTTTGTTTGTTTTTTCAAACTGAGTTTTGTTTCTGCATAGGGGGGCCCGAAATCCAAGGAGTACCTTTGGGCTTTTAATGAGCATAAATTTCACGAAAAGTATGCATCTTATTTCCTGACTACCTACTGTATAACATTGTTGGAGGCCTGGGAGCACCCACAAAATGACCCCATTTTGGAAAGCAAATACTTCAAGGTATTTTCTAAAAGGCATAATGAGTCTTTTGAAAATGTAATTTCTTGCCACAAGTTTTTGGAAAATGCAAGAAAATGAAAATATATGTTTTTTTTTTCTCACAAAGTTGTCACTTAATAAATAGATTTTTCCTACAGCTTACCTGAAAAATCATTTTCTTGGAGTACATCACGGGACACAGAGCACCATAATAATGACTATCTAGGTTATATGCCACCAATAGGTTAATGGACACTGGCAACCAAGATGGGAAGTTCCCCCCATATAACCCCTCCCATACAGGAAGTATCTCCGTTTTTGTAGCAAGCAATGAAGATCCCAGAAAAGAGGGGAGGGACCGCTGTGTCCCGTGATGTACACCAAGAAAGAATTTTACAGGTAAGCTGTAGGAAAAAAACAATTTTCCTTTATCATGCATCACGGGACACAGCACCATAATAATGACTAATCTGGGACGTCCTAAAGCAATGCCCCTGAGGGGAGGGAGACACTATTATAAAAACTGCAACCAAAGATGGACCTACTCCGTTATTTGTAATACGCTGAGGCCAAAGGCAGTATTTTCTAGGCGACTGACATTGACCTGGTAAAAACCCTGTAGATGTATAAACCAAAGACCAAATAGTGGTCTTGTACACCTAGGCCACCAACATCTGATAATGGATGGCCCAAGATACTTGCACACCTGGAAGAGAATCTCTCCCCAAAAAAAAGATTTTTGTACTCATCGTAAAATTATTTTCTCTGTAATTCACCAACCAACACAGCTCCTCTCTGTAACTAAATGGGTTGTATAGCCTGCCATTAGGAGAACTAGGCAAAATTGTTACACAATACACAGAACTTTTAATCCCACCCCAGGGGGGCGGACCCTGTGCTATCAACCCTCCTCACTGCTCTCAGCAGCTTCAGTACATCAACAAGCAGTAGAACGTAGAAAGAGGGGTGGGTGCTGTGTCGGTCGGTGAATTACAGAGAAAAGGTTTTTACGGTGAGTACAAAAATCCTATTTTCGCTTATATTCACCAACCGACACAGCTCCTCTCTAACTAAATGGGACGTCCCCAAGCAGTGCCAAACGAGGGATGGGAAAAACAGCATAAAAAACTTCATCCACCATGGCAAGTGGGAACTAGTGAAACCAAACCCACAAAAAAAAACAGTGTGTGGAAAACCTCAACCATATAACCGGGCATCCTCAACAGGAGTGATCCCCAAAACCGCAACATTGCGGAAGTAATGCAACAGTGCATTTAACAAAAAACAGCACTGCGTTTTTATCGAAAAAACAGGAAAAAACTCAATTGCAACTACACGGCCGCCTGCAAAACTTTGCGGCCAAAACAAGCATCAGCCGATGCACTGATGTCTACCTTGTAGAACTTGGTAAACGTATGGACAGACGACCAGGTCGCCGCCTTACACACCTGAGCGACAGACGCTTGGTGTCGGAAGGCCCAAGACGTTCCGATTGCTCTTGTAGAGTGGACCGTGATTGGAAAGGGGGGCACCTGCGTCTTCCAAGCATAGGCTTGGACTACAATCTGTCTGATCCACCTGGAAATTGTGGCCGACGAGACCACCATGCCTTTCTTAGGACCAGCCACCGAAACAAACAGTGAGTCTGACTTCCGAAAGGGAGCTGTGGCAGACAAGTACACCTGCAGAGCCCTAACCACATGGAGATTGTGAAGGGCCACCTACTTGGGGTGCTTCGGCTTAGGACACAACGATGGTAATACAATGTCCTCATTGATATGAAAAGCCGAGACCACTTTCGGTAGAAAGGACGGTTGCGGACGCAACACCACCTTATTCCTGTGGATGATCAGATAAGGCGACTTGCAGGACAAGGCTGCCAATTCCGAAACCCTCCTGGCTGATGTGATGGCCACTAGAAAGACCACCTTCTGTGAAAGGGTCAACAGGGGAATCTCTCTGATCTTCTCAAACGGCGGCTTCTGAAGCATCGACAATACCAGGTTCAAATCCCATGGGGGTAACGGAGGAGGCACCGGAGGGACTACATGTTGTACCCCCTGAACAAAGGTACTCACTAATGAGTGAGACGCCAGGGGTCGCTGAAAAAAAGACAGCCAGGGCTGAAATTTGCCCCTTAATGGTGCTTAACGCCAATTTCTGGTCCACTCCATTCTGAAGAAACAGCAGGATCCTCGATATAGAAAAGGAGTGCGGTTGCCACCCTTTCTCCTCACACATGGAGACGTAGGCCTTCCAGGTACGATGGTATATCTTCCGTGAAAGAGATTTCCACGCCCTCAGCATAGTTGGAATCACAGAGTCCGACAGACCCCGGTTCCTCAGCACATGGCTCTCAATAGCCATGCCGTTAAAGCCAACAATGGTAAAGCAGGGTGAAAGATTGAACCTTGAGATAGGTCCTCCCGCAGTGGCAGTCGCCAGGGAGCCTCCGCCACCAGACGCACCAGGTCTGCGTACCAGGGCCACTGAGGCCAATCTGGGGCAACCAGGATTACTGGAATCCCCTCGGCTTCCACTCTGCAAAGTAGCCGTGGCAACAGTTTTAGTGGAGGAAAGGCGTATATCAGTTGGTACTGATCCCGCGGAGCCACCAGCGCGTCTGACGCGTCTGCCCACGGAATACCTCGTCCTGGACACGAATCTTGGCACCTTCCGATTGAGATTGGAGGCCAAGAGATCCACCTCTGATGTGCCCCATTTCAGGCACAGCAGCTGGAATATCTCCGGATGCAACGCCCATTCTCCTGGGTCCAACATCTGACAACTCAGGTAGCCCGCCTGACAATTTTCCACCCCGGGATGTAAATGGCTGACAGGGCTGGCACATGTCGCTCTGCCCACCCAAGTATGTGAGCGACCTCCCGAGCAGCGGCTGAGCTTCTTTTTCCCCCTTGGTGATTTATGTACGCCACAGCCGTGGCGTTGTCTGACTGTATTCTGGTCGGACGCCCTTGAAGACACATCGGCCACGTGTGGAGGCACAGCCTGATCACTCTCAATTCGAGCAGATTGATCGGCAACTTGGATTCCTCCGTCGACCAGAGGCCCTGAGCCTACCGAATCCCCATCACTCTACCCCAGCCGGACAGACTGGCCTCTGTAGTGATCACCATCCAGTTCAGAGGAAGAAACGATTTTCCTGACTGAATTACCGGGGACCTCAACCACCATATCAGGGAATCCCTGACTGGTTGGCTCACCTGGATCTGCCGATCCAGGGACAATGTAGATTTATCCCATTTTGTCAATATCTCCTTCTGCAGGACTCTGGTGTGGAACTGGGCATAAGGTACTGGCTCGAATGAGGCCACCATGAGCCCCAGCACTCGCATGCAAAAGCGGAGCGACGACCACTTGCGGTTCATCAGCAGATTGACCGCAGACCTGAGAGTCAGCAATTTGTCCAAGGGGAGAAAAACCCTCGCTTCCCTGGAGTCCAATAGCAACCCCAGGTACTCCAGACGCTGAGTTGGTACAAACACCGACTTCTGTAGGTTCAACAGCCACCCAAATTCTTGCAGGTTCTGCATGGTGATCGCCACATCCTCTTCTTTTTTTTGATAAATTTTTTTTTATTATTTTTCATTTTTACTTCGAATGACAAGCAGTCGATAAGCATAAACAGTAGATATACAAGTATTACAGAAAACAGATACATGGTTCGTAACAAACAACAATATGCCTAAAAGCCATTATTCGTATAACGGTGTGTAAAGGAGCGAGAGCACGGTCCACCAAAGAGAACATGACATAACAAAACGGAGTCAGCACAGAATTTAATCTAAGACTCATCACTTGGTAGTACAAGTCAGGGGGGTTCCTCCCTAGTTGCCCCACTGGGTATTTTTAGTACGCCCAAAGAGTTAGTAATATCTCTCTTGAGATACCATTCTTTGTATCGAAATGGCTGCATAGTCCTGTGTATATCCTCTTTAGTAAAAACATGCTCCATAAATTTGCGCCATCTTGAAAAGAAGCGTGTGGTGGATTTAAAGCTTAGCAGTATAGTATCCAGGCGTTCGAGGTAGAAAAGAGTTTCCAGGGCTTTTTTCACAGCCTGTAGTGAGGGTGGTGAGGTTTTGATCCATTGTGTCAGGATAGTTCTTCGTGCAACCAGAAGACATAAATGTACCCATTGGGGTATAACTGTAGAGCTATCTGTGAGGTGAGGTTCAGCAGATGGGGTACATCCGAACAGACATAAGAGTCGGTCCCTGGGCAGGTCCTGGTTTGTCACATCACGAATAAATCGTAACACTGAGTTCCAAAAAACCGCAACCTGCGGGCACTCCCATAAGCGATGGAGAAGCGTAGGACGTAATGTTGAGCACCATGTACAACTTTCCTGGTTAGGGTCAGTTCGGTTAATACGAAAGGGGTAGTAGGCCCTGTGAAGGATCTTGAATTGGGTTTCCCTCCATGTTTCGGAAATCGTAACATTTCTAATTTTAATATAACCATCTAGTAGTTTCCCTGGGAGATCCATATCCTCAAAGATGTCTGCCCACTTTCGAAATGGTTGTAGACGGTATTTAGCGGATTGATAGTCAATAAGAGAGGTGTAGATGGTAGAAATAGAGTAGTCACCATTTTGCATTATCGTATCTATGAAGGATTTCTGGAACTGATTCGTTACGTGTCTATGTCTGTCACCCAAATAACTAAGGAGCTGGCGGTAGTAGAAGAAATGGGTTAACGGCAAGGAAAACTCCCTCGCCAGCATCGGGAATGGCTTGGGTTTACCTGAATCGTGCGAATAAACATCATATACCTTAGTGAGACCCTTAGCTTCCCAATAAGCAAATGCACTATGCATTGTGGATGGAGGGAACATGGGATTTGATTGGATTGGCAAATAGCGGGAAATATCGGACGGTAGCCCCAACAGTTTGCGCGTCTCCCTCCAAGCTATCACTGTGTCTCTAATCAATAGATTAGATCGGAAATGGATAGGTAACTTGTTTGGTTTCGAATGGAGGATAGCTGAGAGGTCAAACGGCGAAACTGCCGCGGCTTCTAAAGAGTGATTCGAATACCTGGATTTTCCTAATAGCCAGTCGAGACCCTGTCGAAGTAGACATGCTAGATTATAAAATCGAATATTGGGCAGGCTCGCTCCTCCCTCTATCTTCGGAAGGCACAATTTATTCAAAGCAATTCTCGGCTTCTTCCCAGCCCATAAGAATTTCGTCAAAGCAGAATGAATCAACCTGATATCCGAGTGCTTAACTAAGAGAGGAATAGTTTGCATTGGGTATAATAATCTAGCAAATGAGACCATTTTAAAAAGATGACATCTCCCGAAGAGCGAGAGAGGAAGAGCCGCCCAAGCCTCTAGTTCCTGCACAATTTTCGATATCACCGGAGGAAAATTAAGTGAGTAGATAGTCGAGGGCGTCCGGCCAATGCGTATCCCGAGGTAGGTAATATAGTGGTTTGCTATGGTCAAGGGGGAGTTAGAGGTCCAAGCAGTGGCCAAGTTAGGTCGAAGGGATAAAATTTCACTTTTGTCAAAATTAATGCGCAGCCCAGAGTATGACCGAAACATTTGGAATATGTCCGTAAGGCGTCTAAAGTCTCCCGACGGATCCGTAGAAAATAATAAAATATCATCCGCAAAAAAGGCAGAGCGGAGCGTGTGATCCCCCAGCGTGATTCCGCTAATCCCGTTAGTCGAGTTGATCAGTCTAGATAACGGCTCGACGGCCAAGTTGAACAATAAGGGGGACAGAGGACAGCCCTGTCTCGTCCCTTTCGCCAAGGGGATTGTGTCCGATACGAAGTCAGGTGTCACTAACCGTGCCGTCGGAGATTCGTACATATGGCGTAAAAAGTTCAGGATCGGTCCAGAGAATGCTAATTTTTCCAACAGTTGAAAAAGCCAAGATAAACTAATGTTGTCGAAGGCCTTTTCGGCGTCTAACGACATAATAGCTACATCCTTGTCGGGGTGGGATTTGGCATATTCTAAAACAGTCAGAACTTTACGGATGTTTAATGTAGCCGAGCGTCCTTTGACGAACCCCGATTGGGCTGGGTGCAGAAGGGATGGGAGTAGGGACGCAAGACGAGTGGCGACAATTTTCGATAGAATTTTCATGTCTACGTTAATCAACGATATTGGTCGGTATGAGCCTGGAAGAGTAGGATCCCTATCTTTCTTGCTAATAAGCCGTATGTACGCCTGAGTTCCCGTAGGGAGATATGGGCCACCCTCCCACATTGCCCTAAAGACGGTTTGTAAAGTAGCCGGAATAAAGTCCTTGGTCAATTTATAGAATTCGGCAGTGAGGCCGTCTGGGCCCGGAGCTTTAGACGACGCCAAAGACTTTATCGTGGCCTGAATGTCCTCAATCGTAACGGGTGCATTAAGGGCATCCAGAGCCTCAGTGGAGAGTTTGGGTAATTGCAATTGATGCAGGAGGGTCGCCGCTCCCTCCTGATCCACCGAATCCGTAGAATATAGTCGGGTGTAATATCCCGTAAGAATTTTGCTAATTTTATCGGGGGAGGTGTGTAGCATGCCCGTATCATCCTTCATGGACATAATACGCGTAGGTTTTTTAGTTCCGGCGCACATCCTGGCGAGTAGTTTACCTGCCTTGTTACCGAATTTGTGAAAGTAAAGAGTGGAGTATGACGCTTTAGCCGATTCCTGCTGTTCCGCCCAAAGATCAAACTCCCTTTTGGCCGTCGTCCACGATCTAATATTAACCGGCGAACGATTAGACATTAATCGTTCATGCGCTAACCGAAGATTCTCGCTCGCCGTCATATATTGCCGTTTGGCGTTACGTTTAAATTGGGTGGCGTACGATATAATCTTACCACGTAGGAACGCTTTACCAGCCTCCCAGAATAGATTCGGATTAGTAAGGTGTTCCCGATTGTCAGAGATATATTCCGTCCATGCAGATTCCAGAACCGAACGAAAATCTTCGTTGCTCGCTAAGTATGAGGGGAATCGCCACATAGGCGGCAGGGATCCCGCACGTGTATCCAGCAAGTTAAGAGCTATTGGGCTGTGGTCCGAAATCCTAGGGTCGTAAATTTCAGGATCTCGAGTCAATTGGAAAAGCGCTTGGGTGACAAAAAGATAATCTATACGAGAAAACGAGTCATGAGGGGGGGAATAAAAAGTAAAGTCACTACCCGTCGGATGAGCTATCCTCCACGGGTCCATCAGTCGCAGTTGTTCGATCGTTCTAGCCAAAAGCGTTGGTGGGGGAATAGGTCTGTCCCGAGCCGACCCTCCTGCCGCGGATCTGCCCGAACGGTCAAGGGTAGGTGACATCACCGCGTTAAAATCCCCTCCCAAAACGTGCAAAGCCTCCGGTATCATCGTCGTCCAGGTAGTCAAGTCACGAAAAAAGGTAGAGTCAGGCGAATTGGGGGCATAGACATTGGTAATAGCAATATCCGAATGGGCTAATTTGAGGGAGATGGTGATCATGCGACCTTGCTGATCTAATTGTACATTCAGAACAGCATAGGTTAACTTTTTATGTAATAGAATCGCTACCCCTGCCCTACGACCGTCAGAAGGAGACCCAAAAACCTCCCCCACCCACAACCTACGGAGGCGTTGCACATCATCAGCCGAGAGGTGCGTTTCCTGTAACAGAGCCACATTTGCTCGCAGCCTTTTCAAATGTCTAAGGATCATCAGCCGCTTACACGAGGAGCGAAGCCCCTTAACATTCCACGACACGATCTTCAAGTGATTGCCCTCGATCGACGAAGCCATAATATAAATGGTTCAGAAGTCAACGCTAAGAGGCAGCGGGGAAACCTTCCCCATAATCTCGATCCGCCAAAGAGGGGAACTCTCGAAGATCGTGTCGCTCCCAGGCTTAAAGGCATAAAGCACTCATGCAAACAGGTAATAAAGAACAACATGTATCGTAAGGCATAGCATGCAGGAAATAAAGAACAAATTAATACCCAGAAGGTATCTAAACATTCTATCATGAACTTCCCTTTTTCCCACATCCAACCGTATGCGGATACTGATCCTCCCGCCTCCCCCTTACGACTAAACATTGTCCAGGAAGGATCGAGAGCTGAGTCCAGCACCCCGCGTGGGGGACGGCATAGATGCCGGAATGGGAATGGCCCAGGCTGAGGGCGGCAAAGGTTCCCAGTTCCGAGCGTAAAACTGTTGCAAATATGGAGTATGAAGCAGTGTTCGATAGCATCAGAGTAACGGGCTAAGAAAACATGTCCGCCTCGAAGAAATGGTAGTCCAGCACTCAAAAGTAGGTTATAGCCTCAGTAGTATGTAAAGTAGGTACCTTCAAACAGAACTTATGCGACCTCGTTATAGTCGTAGCAACCCAGCAGGAGCCCTGAGCCATAATACTATAGAACTGCTAACCTGATGCAAACTGCAAAAGTGTAGGCAAGTAAAGAGGGAGAAGAGCAAGTATATACTTATCAGGCCAAGTCCGTCGTTCGTGTGAGCATCTGCAGTTCGGTCGCATCGTATCTTAAATGTCCGATTTCAGCGGCCACGATTACCTTCACGATTCGACAGCTGGCTGAGTCGGGTGCGTTTATACGGCGGCTTGCTAGGGCTGGAGAGCGGTCTGCGATCTCCAGAGTTAGGGTGGGACGGAGAGCCGGTCGAAGCATCGGTGTGATCCATTTCTGTGGTAGCTTGGGCCAAGTATCTTGTTGCTTCGTACGGTGACGTAAAAGATAGGCGTTCCCCTGAAGGTGCTTCCATTCGTAGAATAGCAGGGTAGGCCAGGGAAAACTTTACTTGTTGTTGGTGCAGCGTATTACACACCGGAGCGAACGCTTTCCTTCGTTTCATGACCTCTACCGAATAGTCCGCAAATAGTAGAAGTTTCGCTCCATCGACGGCCAAGTTACGATTGCGCCGAAAAGCTTGTAGAATCGCTGCCTTGTCAGCATAATTAAGATACCTTACAATGACATGTCTAGGCTTAGTGTGGGTGTCTTCATACTGGCCAATGCGGTGTGCGCGTTCGACAATACAGGGTATGCGAAGACCCAATTGCTCCGGTATGACTTTAGCACATATGTCAGCGAGGCGATTCGCAGTAACCGCTTCCGGAAGTTCAATGATTCGTAAATTGTTTCTTCTGGAGCGATTCTCGAGGTCATCGATCTTGTCCCACAGATCTCTCGTCTCCGCCGTGAGACGGGCGATCGCCGCCGATTGGGCCGTAGTATCGTCCTCCAAAAAAGAGATCCGATCTTCCGTCTGGGTAATTCGTTGCGCCTGCGCTTGTAGTTCTATATGGAGCTGTTCCAGTCCCTTGTGTACGGCTGCATCCACTGTGGCTGTCAAAGTAGGGCCTAGGAGGGCAACAACTTCTTGGGCTATGCCCACCGGTCGTTGATTTTCCTGCATCGCTGCTGTTATCGACGGTCCGATCTGGTCCGCTGGCATCGCGGTCGCCATCTTGGCCGCGCCGAGGGCCGCGTCTTCTGCAGAGGATGGCGATGTAGAGACAGCCCGGGCATATGACCGCTCCACAAAGCGGTCCATGAGTCCCCCTGTAAGTGAGGTGGAGTTTGGGGAGCAACCCCGGAGTTTTAGCAGGTCTGCAGGCAGCGAAATAGAGGGGGTCGGCGGGAGCTGTGTCCGCTCACAGCCTGCTCATGTGGCGCCGGAACCAGAAGTTTGCCACATCCTCTTCTAATTCTGAAGCGGAAGATGCTCTCAGGAGGAGATCGTCTAGGTAACCCACGACCATGATCCTGCGCTGCCTCAGCAACGCTAATACTGGAGCCAGTACTTTGTTGAAGACTCGGGGGGCTGATGCCAGGCCAAAAGGAAGAGCCACAAACTAGTAGTGGGCTTCCCCTACTGCCAAACGCAGAAATTTTTGATGCCGAAGGCAAATGGGTATGTGCAGGTAAGCATCCTGGATGTCCAAGGACGCCAGGAAGTCCCCTTGATGGAGTGCAGCGACAACTAAGCGAACTGATTCCATTCTGAACCTCTGCACCTTTACAAAGTGATTGAGGGCTTTTAAGTCCAAGATTGGACATAACCCTTCCTTCTTGGGAACCACAAACAGATTTGAGCAGAACCCCTGGAAGCGTTCGGATCCCGGAACCAGTACAAGCACCCCCGATTCAGCAAGTCCCTTACCGTCCCTAACCGGGCCTCCCGGCAAACCGGGGACAAGGGTATGCTGGAGGGGAAGAATCTGTTTGGTGGCCAAGAGAGAAACACTATCTTGTAGCCTGTGGAAATCAGATCGCAGACCCATTGGTCGGATAACCGGGAGGTCCACTGGGCTGCAAACTCCGGAAGACGACCCCCCACCCGATAAGTGGGTGAGGGCAAACCTTCATACGGTAGCACTTTTGGTCGCAGGCTTGCGGTTCCAGGGGCATGGGCGTCCTGTCGGGCAGAGGGCGTTTAGCCGAAGCACCGGGCAGACGAAAAGTGGAAAAAGAGGGCCCTTGCCTGTGGCAAGGCTCCTTGGCCTTCCTGGCCTGTGTGTACTCTTACCACCAGTGGCATTCCTAATAATGTCATCCAACGAGGCTCCAAAAAGCCGCTCGCCAAGGAAGGGAAGATTCATCAGGGCTTTCTTGGATGCCCGGTCAGCGGACCAGCATTTCAGGCAAATTAGGCGCCTCAGCACCACAGCTGACACTGAAGCCTTGGATAACAGAGGGAGAGTATCCAGGGCCGCATCACAAACGCACTTAAGGCCTTGCAGTAGTTGGTCTGCTAGCTCCACGCAGACAGGGGAGGCGTTCTGTTCTCCCAATTCGCGGTGCAAACGTTTTTCCCACTCAGTCAGTGTCTGCGACACCAGTGCGGATGCCAGGACCGGTCGCACGGCTGACCCCACAACCGTGAATAAGGAACAAGCCACCGCCTCTGCCTTCTTATCCGTGGGATCCTTGAATGGCAGGAGTCCCCTCAACCGGGATCGTGGTTACTTTATTTAACCTAGTTACTGGGGGGGGGTCCACGACCAGAGGAGCCGACCACTTTTTGAGAAGGCTGTCCTCAAAGGGGTAACGCACCGCCAAATTTCTGGGGACCGAAAAGGTCCGTTGCGGGCGACCCCATTCCCTGTAGATGAATTTGCCAAAATAAGTCAAATACGGGAACACCTTAGGTGAACGTGCTGGCTTGTGGGACCCAAAATGGACCGGTACATCAGCAGAGGGATCCGCTGGCCCCTCTTCAGGGTATCACGCACAGCTGTGATGAGTGCTCCAACAAGTGCTTTGTCGCGCCTGGACCCGGACGGGGAATCATCCTCACTGTCCTTATGGTCCTGGTCAGCCACCTCTGATAGGCAGGGGTCACCAGCAAGGCCCGAGTCTGCATCAGAGGTCTCCCCAGAGGGTGTCCATGCGCACTGCGCTATCCCCAGATGACCCGGTTGCAATTGCCTGGATTTCGGGGGAAGAAACACCAGTTTCTGAAGCCATGCTGACCTTATCCTGTCTGCCACCTGCAAGGAGACTTAGGACAGTGAAGGTCCTAAAGAAGATGGCTTCTGAAGCTCACCAGGGGAATACAGGCTTTCCCACATTCAAGATGGCCGCTGGACAGCGCCATGCGGTGACAGAACAAAACTAGAAATGTGCTGCCTGCCTACAGCCAGAACAACCTCCACAAACACTTTTTGGGACCCCCCAGACCGGGACCAGGACCAACGCCAGCCGCACAGAGCCACCACAGGTGAGAAACCAGCGAACCCACACACACCGCCCGCTGCGCATGCAGCCACCCACTCAGAGGGGGGAAGGAGGGGTGATAGGGACTTGGGAGAGAAGATAGGGAGGTGAGGCCTGCTCACACTCAATGGCCGGACTGGGGAGACTAAAAGGATATCATTACCCAGCATGTCACCCAGCCGGCAGTTGATAGAAGATTCCAGGATCTTTCATCTTGCGCAAAAAACATCAAACCTGCAGCAAAAACATAGATTGAGAGGGCCCGCAGGGTTCCTAGGTCATTCTCCTTACTATGCAAAAAACAAAAACTGAAGCTGCTGGGAGCAGTGAGGAGGGTTGATAGCACAGGGTCTGCCCCCCCTGGGGCGGGATTAAAAGTTATGTGTATTGTGTAACAATTTTGCCTAGTTCTCCTAATGGCAGGCTATACAACCCATTTAGTTACAGAGAGGAGCTGTGTCGGTCGGTAAATATAAGAGAAATATTTTCATTGATAAACTGGTAGATCCACTGCTAAATATTCAACCTGGATGCCGCCTGCCCTTCCTGAGCTCTTCTGGCAGCACAAACCAAGATTTCTGACTTGTGACAACTCAAGTAGACCCAGGGCGTCTGAACTACATCTAGAGTAGGTAGCGATCTTTCTCCTCCCAAATGTGGATTAGGAGAATACTACAAGGCAAGACACTGTCCCGATTCAAGTGAATAACTAGAAACCGCCTATGCAAGAAAAATGGATGAGGACCTTGTGATGTGAGACCAAGAATGGCTCCTTGCATGAAACAGCCACCAATACTGACACTCCACTTTGTGCAGTGATAGCAATCAAAGAAGCCATCTTCTGAGATAAGAAGAACAGAATCCCCTGATTGGTTCAAAAAGCGGCCTCTGAAAGGACAGTCAAGACCAATTTAAGTCCCAAGGACACAAGAATGGCCTGACAGGTGGAACTGTCCAAGTTACCTGCTGTATGAGGTATGAAAAAGAGGAGTGAGAAACGACCCCTGGAAAAAATGGATAGGAATTAACCCTGACCCCTAACGGTACTTAAGGCCAAACGCCTTTCTTCTACCGATTGGAGAAAAGGAGAAAACCTCCAACCCACATATTTCTGCGAGTGCCATTTCCTGGCTTCACACCAGGCAAAAAAATATTTTCAAGTCCTGTAATTGAAGTTCCCCGAAGCTGGCTTCCAGAGGCTCAGTGCTGAGATACAGGACTCAAGACCATCAGCTCCCACTGGACTGGGAGTGTCCAAAGGAGAAACCTCCGCAAGACCTGCTATGTCTACGTAGCAAGCCCCCCTGAGCTAATTCAGCCAACACTAATATCAGTGTTACAACCTAACAGATTATTCGCAGAATATGTGGCAGAATCCTAAATAGGGAAAAAAAAGTGTCAAATAAGGGATCATCAGACCTTAAGGTATTATCAATGTATGTACCACCATTGGCAGTGGGACTCTTGTCTTGGACACACCTGTACCAACTGTTCTATAACTTGGAATCTAGTAGATTCCCCTGCAGAGTTCCCCTTGCCACTATCCTCTACCTGGAATATGTATTGGCGATGGAGACAGCACTTGCACTGTCCCAGACAGAATGTGGTACACCTCAGTGAGTTGCATGGCCTCTGGTGCCGCCCTGGTGGTTAATATAGATAAAGATACAGTGCCTTGCAATAGTATTCATCCCCCTTGGATTTTTTTGTGTTTTGCTGCCTCACAACCTGGAATTAACATGAGTTGTTTGATTTGCATCAATTTACAGAACATGCCCACAACTTTGAAGATTTTTTTTTTTATTGTGAAGCAGGACAAAACAACAGAAAAAGTGTGTGCATAACTATTCAACCCCCTAAAGTCAATACTTTGTAGAGCCACCTTTTGCCACTAACACAGCTCCAAGTTGCTTTGGATAAGTCTCTATGAGCTTGCCACATCTTACCACTGGTATTTTTGCCCATTCCTCCTTGCAAAACTGTTCCAGCTCCTTCAAGTTGGATGGCTTGCGCTTGTCAACAGCACTCCAAGTCTGACCACAGATTTTCTATTGGATTGAGGTCTGGGCTTTGACTAAGCAATTCCAACACATTTACATGTTTCCCCTTAAACCACTCAAGTGTTGCTTTAGCAGTGTGTTTGAGGTCATCGTCTTGCTGGAAGGTGAACTTCTGTCTTAGCCTCAAATCACACACAGAGTGGTACAGTTTTTTTTCAAGAATATCCCTGTATTTAGCACCATCCATCTTTCCCTCAACTCTGACCAGTTTCCCAGTCCCGACTGCTGGGAAGGCAACATTCATACATTTATTTCCCAAAGACATCCTCTGGATATGCCATGGAGCATGAGCACTCAACTTCTTTTGGTCGACCATGGTGAGGCCTGTTCTGAGTGGAACCTGTCCTGTTAAACCACTGTATGCTCTTGGCCAATGTGCTGCAGCTCAGGTTCAGGTTCTTCACAATCTTCTTATAGCCTAGGACGTCTTTATGTAGCGCAACAATTCTTTTTTTCAGACCCTCAGAGAGTTCTTTCCCATGAGTTGCCATTTTGAACTTCCAGTAACCAGTATGAGAGTGTGAGAGCGATAACACCAAATTTAACACACTTGCTCCCCAGTCACAACTGAGACCTTGTAACACTAACGAGTCATATGACACCGGGGAGGGAAAATGGCTAACTGGGCCCAATTTGGAAATTTTCACTTAGGGGTGTAGTCACTTTTGTTGCCAACGGTTTAGACAATAATGGCTGTGTGTTGAGTTATTTTGAGGGGGCAGCAAATTGACACTGTTATACAAGCTGTAAATCACTACTTTACATTGTAGCAAAGTGTCATTTCTTCAGTGTTGTCACAAGAAAAGATAGAATAATATATTTACAAAAATGTGAGGGGTGTACTCACCCACACAACAGGTTTGAATCCAGAGCAAGGCATACTGGCCAAAGAATTCCAAGCTAATGAACAGTATTTTATCCTGTGGAGATCAAGCCCACTGAACTGTAGCCAGGCTTAAGTCAACTTAGAGAGACTGGCATCAGTGGTTATCTTCCAGATTCCCGAAAAGGAAAAAATAAATAAAAATCAAGCACCAATATTTGCTCTGCAACACCCTGGAAACAAAGCCTTCCGGCAAAGTAATGCCTGGATCAAGTTCCTGACAGGGAATGAACCTCTACTAAGTAGGGCTGTATGTAGAGAACGTGCTTTGACCCAAACTCCGCTTCCTTCTGTAGAAATATATTGAAGGAACCCCTGGAATTCACTGCTTCTTGAGCAAAGATTGAGGTAAAGAGTATTGAGATGTCTTCAGCAAGCCCAGCACTGGGGTGAGATGTTTTGAGAATACTCCTGAGCTATGGCCACCCCAAAAGGGAAGGTTCACAAAAAAATGCCTTTCCGCTGCAATTACAGAAATCTTTGATGAGCCTGGAGACAAACTGTCCCATGAAGATGAGGGTTTATAGATGATTATGTTTATAGAGGACTTCAAAACCTACCTCTTGCAGAAAGGTCATCACTGAACCCTGTAGCAGGCACAACGATATACTTCCTGCTGGGCCGGCATAATAATAGGCTTAGCATTGACAATTCCCTTAGCAAACATGGCGGCTGGGCCGGCATAATAATAGGCTTAGCATTGACTATTCCTTTAGCAAACATGGCGGCTGGGTCCCCAACATGCGCGATTGGTAACTATACCCTATAAAAGTGGAAGGTGTGCGAAGATGGCCGCTCCAGATGACGTCTGAATGACGAAACGCGTAGGGCGTGGCCAGATACGTACACCTTCAGCACAAACGGCGTGTCAGCCGAGTGGATGTTCCGAACGCTTTTAATACAATACGTGTTTTTTCGTACCAAATGTGAGTATTTTTAAGGTTGTTTCAAATAAACTGAGTTTCAAACATACTACACCATGGACAGTCCTCTTTTCTATCACATGTAAACGAGGTACAACATCCCCACGGAAGAACGAGGGATCTCCCCAGCATCACAGCAGAGACAGCCCAAGAAGCGACACAGTGGCTTTTACTGTGGAGGCTGATCCACCCCGGACGGGGTCATATCTCTGGTGAGAGCAAAATTCATAAACGTTCACTGCAAACGTTCACTGCGAACGAATATTGAAGTCACTCCCTCCACTTATCTCTTATATATAGAAGACCTTTTTCACCATCAAATATTCGTTTCATGTTTAAATAATAATTTTTAAACTTTATTTAATTGGACTTTCACATTTGACTTGGCACCACAAGATTTTTTCACTTTCTGGACTTAAGTTTTATTCTTATCTTTATCTATTTTTCTAATTTTTCTATTTTTATATTGTGCAAATTTTGGCATGTTCTGAGATTTGACAGTGTGTTTACACCCACTACTCCACTAGTATTCACGTCTGTATAATTTTGAACAATTTGGTTTGTTGTTCCCCATTATGGCCATTCATTTGGTTGTGCCATAATCACAGTCACAAGCACTTTGAGTAATTTTCATTATTGAATATTGATTGATTCATGGTACTTTTACCAATTATTTAATTATTCATTTTATCTAATTTTGTGGATTGTACAGTTTTATTTCATTTTACTAACCAGCACGCTGGAAAATTTATATTCACTTTGCATTCACTATTTAATAAGGATTGACCCCCAGCACTTTATCATTTATTGATTTTATTATTTAGTTCATCTAAGTCTATCCCTGTTTCTTAAAAATTATTAGCCAGCAAGCTGGAAAATTTGTACAGTTTTATTTTATTTTATGATATATATTTTTTAGTGAGTTTAACAAGGTATAGCGCCATATCTATTCTCTTTCCCTCACCTATTTCACTGTTCCATCCATCTGGGTGGAAACATAATAGAGGCTGCTCTTACCTACATTACACTACATACTCTCTGTATAACAAATTCCATAGCACATCCTATCCCTTTGTTTTTATTACCATCACTGAACCCTCCTACCTATCTGAAAACAGAAGGATGTTTAGCGGGTTGAGATCTTAAGACAGGACCTCATGTTCCTATTTGGCTTTGGAACTGCTACCATTTGTCTCACAATAATGAGCCCATAACTTCTGCTACAAGAGCAAATGTAAGGCAAAGACTGACGACTCTGTGACAGACCCCCACCCAAGAGTTGCCCATAACCTACCAGGTTTCTGCCGGTAAAAGATGGAATAAACCACCTCAGAGACTGCCCTAAGTCTTACTGGCCTGAGATACTCTCAAAATAAACCCAGCAGCCTGTGATGCTTCCCTCTCCCCGGTGGGGAACCGAGATCAGGCATGAACAAGGTGATGTGGCCACAGTCTGACGAAAAATGAATGCGCCAGGATATACTGCAATGCCAAACACCACAGTGGTTCAGATGCATCTGAAACCACTATCCATCAGGAGATGTGGATATCTGCCAGATCACTGAACCTAAGAGAGGTGCTCCTGCTTCCCCTGGCTGCCTCTCTTTTTTGGAACTGGTATAACAGGTATCCTAATAAACATTCCTCCAAGGATGCAGGCCTAAAACAATGTTGGTTTACCTCTATACAAGCCCTTAGGTATGCACGTACCTAGGCATGCAAACATGCAGGTATACAAGTGCTCTTGCCATTCAATTCATGTATGCAGTACAGGGTCAATACACTCATACGGATGTACCCTCAGGCAAACAAGCACCCAGGCAAACAGGCCCATGTGCATGTAGCCCTATGTAAATAAGTACATAGGTAAACAGTCCTGGAGAAAACAAGTATATATGTTTACTACATTAAGCTGTATACATATATATGCAGTACAAATGAAAACATGCCAGCATGTGTTTAAGCAATATGCTTCTATGGAAGCATGTGTCATGCAAATATGCATTTGGGCAAAATATGAAAGTGTGCACTGTATACACATATTCATGTACCCATGGAAAAAGGCATTCTCGCAATAAGCAAGCATGCGTTTATGAAACGCGTTTATGCAACATTACGCAACGCGTATCTATGCAGACATGTACAAACATGTATCTTGATGCAACCATGCATCTTTATGTGATCATGGATCCTTATGCAATCATATCTTTATATGATCCAGCATCTTTTTTCGCGATCCAGTATCTTTATGCAATCCAGCAAGTATATGCAATCCAGCATGCATATGCGATCCAGCATCTTTAAGCGAACAAGTATTTTTATGCAATCAAGCATCTTTATGTGAACATGTATAATCATGTATATTTAAGGAAACATGTATAATAATGTATCTTTATACAATCAAACATTTCTATGCGACCATGTAAAATCATGTACATCTATACAAACATGTCTAAACACGCATCTTTATGCAACCATGCATCTTTATGCGATTTAATAACCATGCATCTCTGTGCCATTATGCATTCTGTGCAACCATAAACATGTATCTTTATGCAAACATGTAAATTCTTGTATACTTATGCAAACATGAACATGCGTCTTTTTGCATCCATGCATGCTTAAGCAACCGTGCATTCTGTGCAACCATGCATCTCTATGCAAACATGTATAACCATGTATATTCATGCAAAACATGACAAAAAATGCATTTTTGTGCACTCATGCATTTTTGTGCAACCGTGCATTTTTAGCAACTGTGCGTTTTAGCAGGTTTGCAAGCAACTGCTTAACTGCAGCTGTGCCCATACTAGACCTGCAGGTTTTTAGTCAAGCACATATGCATTATACTGGAGATACAAACTCCTTAAAAAATGCATCCATGCTCACGTTTTCCCAAATGTGTATATTTAAACATGCATTTAAGCAACAAGATTGCAAGCATGTATAATACGCTGCACCTGCTTATAGAGCATTCAACACTTTAAAACGAACTGCTAACCATCCAGGGGCGTTTTAACTTACAGTTGTACCTCCCAGATAAGCAGTAAATATGCAAAATATAATCATAAATTGTCTTCACATCTCTCAGTCCTCGCATAGTAAGTACTCACACTTTGTTAGTATACTTCGCTGCTATGTCTCCAGAGGCCTACTCAACCTGTTGCCACATGGCATGGCCAATTCCTGCCTGTATAAAAATAGGCCATACTGAGCAAGTCTGCACCCTCTAGTGGCTGGAGGAGAATCCACAGCCACATGAGTAAGTACATTAAACGGCACACTGCTACCAGTGGCCACCGAGAGAACAGTCAGATTTGTATTTTTTTTTTTAAAGAGA
The DNA here is from genome assembly GCF_037356315.1 of Lithobates pipiens. NCBI lineage: Eukaryota > Metazoa > Chordata > Amphibia > Anura > Ranidae > Lithobates > Lithobates pipiens. The sequence goes on from NW_027507718.1 coordinate 77,657,846, forward strand.
AACTGCAAACAACCGCAGACTTACCATTCCTGCTGCAGGACTCTGAACATAATAGGAGTCCAATCTTCACCCATCACGGTGAGCTTTGTCATAAAAGACCTTCAGAGACTGGCCCCTAATATGGGATCCACTCCCCTGGACCTGCATAGCACCCTGCAGGAAAGCACCTTGGTCTGAACAAACACTGCACAGGTTTACATTACGCAAGGTCCAGCGCTGTAAGGCTGCATTACAGGCAAAACCTCAAGGAATCTTCTCTCCTTTCCGTGAGGCTCAGGTATCATCCATTTTAGCCTTTATGCCATACGAATGGATACGATCATAACACCCTTTACTGGGGCATCATTAAGTTTTGAAGAGCTTCAAACGAGCCACGACCATCACCTTCAAGACACTGGCAAAAAAAAAAACTGAGGTACTTCCTGTATGGGAGGGGTTATATGGGGGGAACTTCCTGTCTAATGGTTGCCAGTGTCTATTCACCTATAGGTAGCGTATAACCCAAATAGTCATTATTATGGTGCTCTGTGTCCCATGATGTACGATAAGGAAAAATATATTTCAAACACACTACATTCTATTCCTTTGGAGTATGGTGCTACCAGGTGTGGGACTTTTTCAGTGCCTGGACTGATTATGTCCCAGACATTTTATCTTGTGTAAACACAAAAATCAACCAATTGTATCAAAACCAATGTACTGTAATGGTTACGTCTATACGAGGGATCAGGGAAATTTAGCTTAGTGTAGCCTCACATATAGCAGTCTCTGTTCCTACAAGACAAGCAAGCTCAGCCTACTAGTACGTGGCTGCCCCCAAGAATGCCATGTTTACTGGCCAGAAAGTACAGGAGGCAAAAGAAAGGATGAATGTGATGGTGGATGAATGTGCCTCATAGAACCTCATAGTGCTCTGCCTTCACTACCTTTCACAGAGTCAGTTTGACAGCTCAAGGATAAGGCAGAACAACTCCTCAGGGGAAAGGTTTCTGCTGGATGAATGTGCCTCACAGAACCTCCTAACGCTCTCTCTGGGGAATTTTGCAGCCCAACTGATTGAGCCCTTAAGCTATGAGCAGCAGGTTTCTCCATGCTCTACAACAGGTGATGTTAAGCCTCTGTCTTTTTACATTCTGCTTTGTGGAGTGAACCAGTCAAAGGAGAGGTTTGATCTGGCAGAGAGTTTGAGCCAAAGGTTTAAATGGTGCTGTAGGACCTTTATGATTCAAAGGTTTATTTCAAAAGGTGAGAACCTGTGCCATCCCGGTGGTGGTGGTTGTAATCTTCACACATGCCGATGGAAATTTAACGAATTTCAGTTTGGTATTATGTCATAGACTTAAGTCAAGGATATCTTATTATATGAACTTTTCATTTACAGTTTTCAAATAAATCTTTTTCATCACAAAATTTTTATCACAGATTTCTGCCTGAATTTTCAATTTTTTTATAATTAATTGGACATTCATATTGCATTTTATAGATTTTTTTGATGAATTATACATTAATATAAATACACTTCGTAAATTAGCGCAGCATATTTGGTGAACACGTGGACATTGTTGCACTACATAATAGAAGGATTATAATGTGATGTCTGGAACAGAAATAAAAATTTCACAATTTTCCCACCATGCTAATCTAAAGACACTTGCCACAACAAAGGGGATAGAAACAAAAAATATTTTAAAATGCTTGCATAAAGGAGTTTTCATTTCCAGACAAATGCCTGCAAGTCGATTTATTATTTTTCAAAGTTCATTTTACACTTGGACTGCTCTGTTATGTGGTTGATATAGGATTTAAATATAAGCTTTCTGTATAGTAACGTTTAATGTTGTACTTATTTGCAAAGTATCACATGTAATACATTTTGGAATTCTAAGTTTCTCTAATTATATTGCAGTTTATAGAACTATTGATAGAAGTAAATTCAGTTTTGGAATAAAACACAAAGCTTTTTCTCTCTGTTTTGTTAACTGGCTGTCAGCTTAGTGATAGTATGATAGCATAGTATACTACAGTATGTAGGTGAATTGGAGGTTTGATTTTATTTGAATCAAGTCATGAATGCAGTGAGGAAAGGGGTAGGCTTAAATTTTAAGCAGTTAGGGATTCACAGCAGCAGAACTTCACAGCATAAACTTTTAGTTGACTTGCAACAGCCGTTAAATTTCTTAAGTAATTTGGCTTCCCGAGGAAGAGTCAGTTGCCATGCTCAGACCCCTCCCTCATAGCCCTCTCCTATTCTGGGATTGTCTAATTACTTTCTGTGCTCACCCACCAACCCCATCCCTACTATTGACCTCTCTACATAACCTTTCATGCAGCTGCTGGGGGGGAAGTTACTATAGAGTGTCACTTGAAGGACAGCTCCGAGTTTGCTGGGGCTGCTTACATCACATCTAAGATGGCAGTGCACAGCAACAGTTTCAGGTCTTTTGAATGTCAACACAAGGGCTGCTTTTTACAGGTAAATAACATACATACAAGATGCTAAATTTACATATAACCTTATGTTAAAATTAAAATGAATGGCCTGGCAGTAGCTTCTCTTAAAGTATAGGTCTAGGCAAAATAAATAAATCCGGTACATCTCAACAGTGCATGTACATCCCTATTGTTTTACCCCTTTACAAATGCATCAACGATGCTGGCTGTTGGTGTGCTGCTGCAAGCAAGCAGGGACTGTTGCCTGGATTTACTGACTCATGTACCTATTACCACACTGATTTGTCTTTTTGACATTGGACTTTGGCCCATAACTGTCTACATTTTCAAAATCATTTTTTGTGACCCTCTACTACTGTTTGCTGAATAACGTTATTACCACCCCATGTTTTCATGAAGGTATGCTGTTTTTACTTTCTGGCTGTTATCCCTTGTGTCTGGGAAGCATGGGCTGCTAGTGCTTTCCTTCCATCTTGCGATCTTCCTATGGCCCACCTCCACTCTGGATGATCTCCGGAATCACCAATCAATTTGCAGTGGGTACATTTTATCAGCTATATAATCCTCCATCGTACTATCCAAGTGCAATACCCTGAAGAGCACACTGGCCGAAACACTTTGGGGCCGCTTGGCAAAACACATAATAGAGTATCTATTTGGATTCACTGTATTACCTTTTACATGTTTAATGCTATTTGTATTTTTAATGTTCAGTGATGCCCTCTAGGGCAGAGGTGGGATTTTAGCTTTTTCAATAAATATTTGTTTTATATTTTCATTACTGTGTATATGACTATTTAAAAAATATCTGGGTGTCACAAAGCCCCAATGCTCCTCCCCATTTGCCCTTTCCTTTGTGTACCATGTTGTACACAAATTGGGGCCGACACTCATCACTGATTATTGTTTGCTGTGTATGGGCCTTTGAAATTATAATTATTTTTGAGAACTGGTGCCCAAAACTGAACAACTTATTCCAAAGGAGGTCTTACTAATGATTTTTCACAGGAGCAAAATTATCTCTCTTTAGGTTTTCAGCCCAGTGCTCTACAAACCCAAATCCCTCCTTCTCACACCAGGTATTTAGTCATGCATTCAGTTCTCTAATCTACCCGTCTTCCCTGTGTTGGGCATGGCACAGGCAATAATTCAGAGAATATCACCTTAGAGGTCTTTCCCTTTCAACTTGCAGCCTAGTTCTTTAAATAGATTTTTAAGAAGCCAACTAAGAAATAGAAAAGCGGCCACACATGGGGTGAATATAAAAGTGAAACTGAGTGGAATGTGAGTAGAAAGCATTTAGTCAGCTGAAATGCAGCAGCAGGTGCCCCTCTATAAAGGGCAGCTAGGACGGGAAATTTCACATAGAAGCAGAGCACATAGGGGGTTAAGGCATTTTCATTCAGGCTGATAAATGGTATGGGTGTGTAGTACCACCTTACTCCTGAGCAGTTGAGGTGGACCCTCAGCTCATTGGGCCAGCATTTCAGCTCCCAGAATCATTCACTTTTTAGTGTTTGAAAGTGAATTGGGTGCAGTCACTTCAAAAAGTTTGAAAGTTTTTTTTTTTCTCCTGGAGAGGATTATGACACAGAATACACAACACAGGCAAAAATACAGCTCTCAACCTCTCTTCTGGCAAAGTGTGTAGCTGGCCATTTAAGGACCACCAGGCAAAACCCAGGCTACATGCAATCAATCACAGGTAAAGCAAAAAAAAAAAAAGAGGAGATTGCGCTATGAACTAAACCAAAAAAGGGAAATATGTATGAGCTGCCTCTACTTAATACCGCCTCCCAAATTTGGGGGGAAGATGACCCGGATAGAATGAAGAAAGGAGTAGATAGTGGCGCTATACCTAAATGTTACCCACAATGTGGTGAAACACCCAAAATAACCCAATTAGGGTGAAATACTTTGCGTGTGCAGTACTATGCGAACGGGGTATCCTGAACCCCCAAAATGACCCAATTGGGGTTAATTCCTTTACATGTGCAATACTATGCGAAGAGAATTCTTAAACGTAGCAGCATTCGTGAACTAGTGTTAAAATTATACATAAAGTACCAAGTGCCAACATTAGTAGTGATTAGAGGCTCCAGAAGACGTCACTCTGATGAAACGCGTAGGGCGTGGCCATACGACGTGCACCTTCTATACACAAGAGCAGCGGCTGGCGGCTTTTTTAAACAGCGTTTTTTATTCAGCTGAATGTAAGTAAGTTTTCTTCTTCAATAAAGTAACATACCATTATGTACTACACCATGGATATGTCCTTTCTCTTTAAAAACACATAAACGTGGATACAACAACATTGGGAAGCGAACATACTGTGGCTCATACTGTGGAGGCTTATCCAACCCAACTGGGGTAAGATTTCTGGTGAGGGCAACTACATTATTAAGCAATGAGAAGCGCACCGGGAGAAGTTTTGTTTCACAGTGAAAACCAAGCATTCCTGCACCAGTCACTTTACTTTATCTTTATGTGGGACTTTTCATATATTGTTATTTTTCACGGATTGTCACATTTTGCTTACTATTTTGCCCTTTTTAGTTTCATATAGACATTTAGGTATATATTTCATATAGATTAATTATATTATTTATGCGTTTATCTAGGCAATTGCGCAGTTTATTTAGTTTTTTTTGGTTTCTGCTATTTTAATTGATACATGCCACATTAAGAATTATTTATTACATTTTTTTTTACTTTTTTGAGAAGGCATCTAATCACTACTAATGTTTTAACACTAATTCACGAATGCTACTATGTTTAAGAATTCTCTTCACATAGTATTGCGCATGTAAAGGAATTCACCCCAATTGGGTCATTTTGGGGGTTCAGGATACCCATTTCGCATAGTACTGCATATGCAAAGTATTTCACCCTAATTGGGTTATTTTGGGTGTTTCACCACCATGTGGGTAATCAATCACAGGTACCTTTGTGCATGAACAGTGAGAATATGCAATGTCCACTGGCAGCAGCTTCTACCCAGCTCTCTAGGGCACAGAAGCCACCTCTTAAGATGCTACATACAAGCAGCTATCTTCCTGCCCTGCTACCTCTGGATGTACCCTCCAGCAGGACAACAAAAATCCCCAAACACAAGCCAACCTCTGTTTCCTTAAATCCAGGCCCTTGCATCAGCAATACCCCCTCAGGCAGCAGGCCTTAAAGGCAAAGTCGTCCAGAATTATATTCTCTTCAGCAAAGCCTGGGAGGGAAGGCCCTCCTGGAAGGTTTCCCCAAACATTTATTTAATTCCTTAGCCTGCATCACTAGCAATAAACCTCCTAAGGATTGGCCAGAGAGAAAAGATTCATAACTCTTGTTTTTCTCATTGCCCTATCTACTGCATAACACACCCCAGTAATAGGCAGAAGCCAAACAAGAGTCTGAACTTAGAAGAACCCCAACAAACACAGAAACAATAATAATTAGTGCTCAGATGGACTACAGCCTAGCAGCAATACTAAATTTAGACCAAGGGCACCCCAGGTTCCCTATACTCTCCCCCCATTAGGAAAAAAACGCATCCTCGAAGTATGGAATAAAAAAATACTCATTTCTGAGAATTGTGTATTTTGGTTTTACAATGGGCAGGGGAGCAGTTGATTGAGAGAAAACAAACCGTAAATTACAGATTACATTTAAAATTCTACATGAGACTCAAAAATGTACAAATGTTTATAGTTACACATCACAAAAGACAAAAGTTCAAGCAGTGACAGGTTCTCTTTGGCCCATTTTACATGATAAGCCTGCTCAGATCTGCCTGTCCGTTTTTCAGGCGGATTTGAGCGGGCCTCCCATTGAGTCCTATGGGCAGGCGGATGTCGGCGCATAAGATCTGATGAAAATGGACATGCTGCCGTTTTCGTATGATGTCCCCATAGAAATCAGAGCGGAGATCAACGGAGCAATCTCTCGCTGAGCAGGTGGACTCCGCTGAGCGGATCTGCCTCATGTAAAAGGGGCCTTTGGTGCATAGTAATACCTTATTGCATAGTTAAAGCCACCCTACTTCTATCTATCTAAGTAGTACATTGGCTGATTACATTAGATAATGTAAATGTAATACAGTGTAATCATCCACCAGATGCAAACATGTCATCAGATACTCTACCTACAAGAGAGCAAAAAGGACAGCATTCACTGATGCCCCATTCTTACATGAAGTACACTCCATGACACTCAACTTTAAAACATGCTTTCTTAGATGTATTTTAGGAGTCGAATCCTGATCTTGCACTTAGTCACTATATAGTGGTGAAAAAGTATAACACTTAACACAAAGTCCTTTTGTGTAGCAACTGTATATCTGATGGAAATCTATAATAGTGATGGCGTAGTAGGTGTAATTAGTGGCTTGACCAATCCTAGAAATGGAGCATACCCCGATGCTGTAATCCACACTCCAATGTCCAGACCGAAGCAGAAAGATAGCCCCACATTACCAGACAACTATGGTACTTGTCAACATTAGCAGAGGATAAGTCATTTGATCGATGAGGCTTTGACACTCTGAAATATTTCCAACTTGGCAATGCTCCTTTCAACTTCCAGTACATCAGGGCACTGCAACCATCACTCTTGGGTCATCCTTATGTTCACAAAGCTCTGCAAGCAGACATGTTTTTGCAACTCTCTGAGATTACCAAAGCCTGGCAACACATAAGAAGCAAGCAACTTATTAAACAAACAGCTCCACAGCTTGATTCTGTAGACCTACACAACTGGCAGTCCTGGGAGGGGAGTTGCTGGACACTTTTCTCTTTATCAGCTTTGGCAAGAGGCTGAGATGACTGAGGAACATCCAGGGCAGGATTAAGCTGTGACTCAACAGCTCAGGCTCACACAAATAGACATAGTCAGGTTGAAAAAAGACACAAGTCCATCTAGTTCAACCAAAAAAAATAAACAATTCCATATACACAATCCTATAGCCAAAGTTGATCCAGAGGAAGGTGAAAAACCCCAGCAAAGCATGATCCCATTTGCTACAGCAGGGGGAAAAAGTTCCTTCCGGATCCCCCGAGAGGCCATCGGATTTTCCCTGGATCAACTTTACCTATAAATGTTAGTATCCAGTCATATTATGAATATTTAGGAAAGAATCCAGGCCTTTTTTAAAACAATCTAATGAGCTTGCCAGAAATACCTTTGGAGGAATTCTATTCCACATCTTCACAGCTCTTACTGTGAATAAATCTTTTCGTATTTGGAGATTAAATATTTTTTCCTCTAGATGTAAAGAGTCCCTCCTTGTCCTCTGTAATGCCCTTAAAGTGAATAACTCAACATCAAGTTCACTATATGCACCACTTATGTATTTGTACATGTTGATCATATCCCCCTTAATCTCTTCTTCTCAAGAGGGAATAGATTCAGCTCCTCTAGTCTTTCCTTATAGCAGAGCTCATCCATACCGCTTATCAATTTTGGTTTCCCTTCTCTGCACTTTCTCCAGTTCCCCGATATCCTTTTTGAGAACTGGTCCCCAAAACTAAACTGCATATTCCAGATGAGGTCTTGCTAATGATTAGTACAGGGTCAAATGATCTCTCTCTCTCTCTGGAGTCCATACCTCAATCAGCTTTTCCATCGCCCTAGTCTTCCCTGTTGTCCTCCTCCCTGTCAGCCCCCCATTCTTCCTGGGGACACACTTTCTAGGGTATCTTCCCACATTTAACCATTTGCTTGGCCTAGATGTTTAAACCCTTCCCAGCCAGTGTCATTAGTACAGCGACAGTTCATATTTTTAGCACGGATCACTGTATTAGTGTCAATGGTTCCTGCAAAGTGTCAAAAGTTTCAGTTAGTGTCTAATTGTCTGCTACAAAATCACAGCCCCGCTAAAAGTCGCTGATTGATGCCATTACTAGCATAAACAAAAAATTTAAATTCCATAAATCTATCCTATAGTTTGCAGACACTAATGTCCATGTAAACTAGGGGTGCAACGGATCAAAAAACTCACGGATCGGATTGTTCCTCGGATCAGAGTCACAGATCGGATATATTTTCGGACCAGCAAATAATTGAATTTGCAAAAACCTGTGAAAATGTCACCGCCATATAGTGCCCACTGTAATATCCACAATCACCCCTACTGTAATATTGGCTGAGCATGGCTGGGTACGGCAGAGCATGGCAGAGTATTGGCAGGGTATTGCAGAGTAGGCTGTCAAAGAGCAGCGCTGTGGGCACTACAGATGCAGCCTACAGCGCTGCATCCATCCAATTTCTCCCCCTGTACAGATCAGTACAGAGAGGGGAGAGAGGAACCGGCGTCATGAAATGTCATTTGACGGAACGATCACATTGTAAATGGCCTGGGTGTAGAAAGATGGCCGCCGCTTCGGAGCTAGGCTGAACCCGCAGACTTTCCTAAGGCCGTGACCGCTGAGTGCTCCGCAGAGCGCAGCGTGTGCCGGTCCAAGCGGGGGGTGACCCGTTCGTATCACGGATCGGTGGCGATCCGTTGCACCCCTAACGTAAACCAATCAATATACACTTACTGGGATTTTTTTTACCAAAAATATGTAGCAGAATACATGTTGGCTTAAAAATTTATGAAGAAATTAGCTTTTTTATTGGATATGTTTTGTTTTGTTTTCTACAAAAAGATTTTTATTGGAAGATAAAATAGTTGCATATACATCATATTGAACAAATACATGACAGGAGCATCCATGACGGTATTAAACACTGGCACTGTATGTAAAGAATTGTTATCACACTACCAGTCATGGAGAGAGTAATCACAGGATTAACTGAACATAACTCTTAATGAAAATAAACATTGGATGAATTACCAACAAACAATCGTGTGTCCTTAAGAAGAGACATTCTAGTTGAAACAAGTTTAATCAGACTTAGTGACCATGGGGACCACTATCAACAGGTCTGTCCATAGTCTTGACAGGATCATGAAACTTGTATGTAGAATATAGTAAGCTTTAAATATCTCTGTTGGGGGGATAAAGTGGTTTTGTTGATTAGTGCGCAAGCTTAATGAAGAGTACGTGTGGGGGGTGGAAAGAGAGAGGTAGGAATGGGCGAGAGGGCAGAGGTTAAGGGGGTAAGGAAAATCAGAGGAACTTATGGGGGAACAAAAGAGGGGCAGAAGTGTAAGAAAAGAGAGGGAAGTAGGGGACCACTCCTCTCCCCCGGCCCTACGACACCGTTCAAGTTATGCCAGGGTCTTTTGTGGGCGGCTCGGGGGTGGAAATATCATCGAGGGAGATGGGATTTATATCTTTCTGTGGACTTAAAGTGTGTCCAGCAGGCCCATGTGGAGGAAAATTTCTGCATGCGGTCTAGCATGATATATAACAGCTCCTCCATCTCCTCAAATTTTGCAATCCTCGTCAACCATTCTCTGATGGTTGGGGTCTTGGTCGATCGCCAATGCACAGGAATGCATAGTCTCGCTGCATTAACCATGTACATGGCCAGTGATTTATGATAGGATCGTTTGGACAAGGATATATGATGGAGGAGATACTGAGCAGCATTGTAGTCTAAGGTGTAGGTGGTGACCTGTGCTATTATGGAGTGTACTTCCTTCCAGAATGGTTGGAGCATGGTGCATTCCCACCATATGTGGATCATAGATCCTTCTTTGTTTCATCTCCAACACACGTTTGGGATTAAGGGAGAGAATTTGTGTAAGCAGGATGGGGTCCTGTACCATTTTGTGACTATCTTGTAGCTATTTTCCTTTATTGCTACGTTTAATGATCCCTTGTGTGCATGTGTGCAAATGGTCCCCCAGTCATCGTCAGTGAATGTTATTTGTAAGTCTTTTCCCCATGACAACCTTGAGGAGTCTATCTGTATGGACTGGGCTTCGTCTTGGAGTAAAGAATAAATCAAAGATATTAGATGTCTTTGTGGTGTGTTTCGGGAGTGGAGAGACTCAAATGGGGTGAGTTGTCTTGTCCAAATGTCATTTTGGTTCTTGGAGGTAAAAAAAATGTCTCAATTGTCTGTAGGTCCAGAAGGGAAAGTCTTTTGTGCGTGATATAGATTTGAGGTTTTCATATGATCTCAGCCGTCCTTTATGGAAGAATTGTTGTGCTAGAACATCGTCATGTGGCCATTCCTGCGTCAAGAATGTAGTTGACTCCCATGGAGGGAAGTCTGGGTTCCCCCTCAGGGGGGTCAGTGGGCCTGCGTGTGAGGTTATGTGATGAGAGGCAACTGCTTAGCAATGAGGTGTAAATGAGCGGGTGTGTCTTGCTGGATTGGGACCAATGTTTCGGCGAGTATTGGATATGTTTTATAGCAGAATGTAAAAAAAAAAATATATATATATATATATATATATATATATATATATATATATATATTTTTTTTTTTTTCGAAATTGAGAGTCTTGAGAGTCTTTTTTTTTGTTTATAACGCAAAAAAATAAAAATAAAACAGTGGTGATCAAATACCACCAAAAGAAAGCTCTACATGTGGGGGGGTGACAAATTTTATTTGGGTACAGCGTTGCATAACTGTGCAATGGTCAATTAAAGTACACACAGTGCCGTACCACAAAAAGTGGCCTGCTCATGTGGGGGAATAAATCTTCCGGAAGTCAAGTGGTTAAATTCTTCAACTGCAGAGTTCCAGAACCATTATTTGTTACTGGCTATAAATCAACCCTCTCATCTATGGTGCTACAGTATATCCTTATCTCTAAGAGTAGATGCAGATACATAGCAAAAGGTGTCTTCATAGTTTCATAGTTAGTAAGGTTGAATAAAGACACCAGTCCATCCAGTTCAACCTGAGTGAGTGTCTACAATTGTGTCAAAAGTGTCTTAACTTTGTAAATTATACTTTACTTCTTACGCGTTATTTTACCAGTTTGCTATGCAGTTCAACCCCATCTTTACTAAAACAGGCTTGTACAATATATATCACTACTCCTCAAGAGAGATGGAAAACATACAAAACAGAAAAAAATCATTATCTTGGAGTAGAGCTGCGCGATTAATCGTTAAAAAGCCACAATCTCGATTCACCCCCTTTATGATCTCTTTCGCTGAGAGTAGCCGATTCTTTCAAAAAAACAAGTGGAGAGATTATCTGCTCACTCAGCTGTCAAAAAAAAAGCATCCCGGGCAATCTGCCAAGTGTGGAACTTGAAACATTGTAACTAACACTTCTTAGATCAAAAGGAAAGAACTTCTGGTGTAAACAAATAATCTGGGCAGTCTGCCAAGCTTTCAACCACGTGTAAATGCAGGAAGTTTAACCACTTAAAGTCTAAGTCTTTCTGACACTTTTCTTAAGTTAAAATCAATATTTTTTGCCAGAAAATTACTTGGAACCCCCAATTATATTATATATATATATATATATATATATATATATATATACAGTGGTGTGAAAAAGTGTTTGCCCCCTTCCTCATTTCCTGTTCCTTTGCATGTTTGTCACACTTAACTGTTTCGGAACATCAAACCAATTTAAACAATAGTCAACGACAACACAAGTAAACACAAAATGCAATTTGTAAATGAAGGTGTTTATTATTAAAGGTGAAAAAAAATCCAAACCATCATGGCCCTGTGTGAAAAAGTGATTGCCCCCCTTGTTAAAACATACTATAACTGTGGTTGTCCACACCTGAGTTCAATTTCTCTAGCCACACCCAGGCCTGATTATTGCCACACCTGTTCACAATCAAGACATCACTTAAATAGGAGCTGCTTGACACAGTAAGGTCCACCAGAAGATCCTTAAAAGCTACACATCATGCCGAGACCCAAAGAAATTCAGGAACAATTGAGAAAGAAAGTAATTGAGATCTATCAGTCTGGAAAGGGTTATAAAGCCATTTCCAAAGCTTTGGGAATCCAGCAAACCACAGTGAGAGCCATTATCCACAAATGGCGAAGACATGGAACAGTGGTGAACATTCCCAGGAGTGGCCGGCCGCCCAAAATTACCCCAAGAGCGCAGTGACAACTCATCCAAGAGGTCACAAAAGACCCCACAACAACGTCGAAGGAACTGCAGGCCTCACTTGCCTCAGTTAAGGTCAGCGTTTATGCCTCCACCATCAGGAAAAGACTGGTCAAAAATGGCCTGCATGGCAGAGTTCCAAGGAGAAAACCACTGCTGAGCAAAAAGAACATCAAAGCTCGTCTCAATTTCTCCACAACACATCTTGATGATCCCCAAGACTTTTGGGACAACATTCTGTGGACCGATGAGACAAAAGTGGAACTCTTTGGAAGGTGTGTGTCCAAGTATATCTGGCGTAGAAGGAACACTGCATTTCATAAAAAGAACATTATACCAACAGTAAAATATGGTGGTGGTAGTGTGATGGTCTGGGGCTGTTTTGCTGCTTCAGGACCTGGAAGACTTGCCGTGATAAAAGGAACTATGAATTCTGCTGTCTACCAAGAGATCCTGAAGGAGAATGTCCGACCATCTGTTCGTGTACTCAAGCTGAAACGAACTTGGGTTCTGCAGCAGGACAATGATCCTAAACACACCAGCAAGTCCACCACCGAATGGCTGAAGAAAAACAAAATGAAGACTTTGGAGTGGCCTAGCCAAAGTCCTGACCTGAATCCTATTGAGATGTTGTGGTATGACCTTAAAAAGGCCGTTCATGCTCGAAAACCCTCTAATGTAATTGAATTAGGACAATTCTGCAAAGATGAGTGGGCCAAAATTCCTCCAGGACGCTGTAAAAGCCTCATTGCACGTTATCGCAAACGCTTGGTTGCAGTTGTTGCTGCTAAGGGTGGCCCAACCAGTTATTAGGTTTAGGGGGCAATCACTTTTTCACACAGGGCCATGATGGTTTGGATTTTTTTTCACCTTTAATAATAAACACCTTCATTTACAAATTGCATTTTGTGTTTACTTGTGTTGTCCTTGACTATTGTTTAAATTGGTTTGATGTTCCGAAACACTTAAGTGTGACAAACATGCAAAGGAACAGGAAATGAGGAAGGGGGCAAACACTTTTTCACACCACTGTATATATATATATATATATATATATATATATATATATATATATATATATATATATATAATCAGAGACCCTAGGGAATAGGATGGCAATTGCTGCAATATTTTATGTCACACTGTATTTGCCCAGCAGTCTTTCAAATGCAATTTTTTAGGAAAAAATACACTTCAATAAATAAAAAAAAATGAAACAGTAAAGTTAGCACAATTTTTTTTGTTTTAATGTGAAAGATGATACGCCGCGAGAATCATGAGAGAATTGTGATCTATCTTCTAAGCAAAAAAATTGTGATTCTCATTTTAGCCAGAATCGTGCAGTTCTATCCTGGAGTTCAAAAAGTAATGTGGAGATAAACTATCAAAAAATTTGCAAAAGGACAACAATGATATTAGTTAATGGTGAGGCTATAGTTATGTTTACTGGGAACAAAAATACATGGATATCAACAGTTGCCATGAGCTGTACTGTACCATTCCTTGCTTTATCATAAATTAGCAATCCTGTTTTAAATTTAATCTTTTCATTTTTCACACATTATTGTACAGCTAAACAATAATCCTCTGTTTTTTTTTTTTATAGCAACACAATGTCTCCAGTCTTCATTACTTCTAAGCATATGAAATCTTAAGTAACTGAAGATCTCAGTACGTCTTCAAGAAATATGCAAAGTCAAAATTCACCATGGGCTTTGGCAACTGAGATTTATTACTTGTAATACCTATTAGTGGTCTAGATGAAATGGAAATTAGCATATAAAAATGTATTACACCTCATTAAATTCAAAGTCTGAAATCATGTCTGTAGTGGTCACACACGGCAGGACACAGTTTTTCAAGCTGAGCAAGGTTTTTTTTTTTTTTCTGTTGATAGGGTATTAATGTGCATTTTGATCTCATGCTGTAATAGATCTACTTGCCAAGTTGATTAAAGTAGAATTAGATCTTTGCAGTGTCCCTCTACTCCTTGTAATGTGCTACAGATTACAGGTGGTAAACCAGCAGTGCATGTACCCAAAATGAGGCATTCTGGATGGGCTCAAGGGGTACTTCTGCTTGTGTAAACACATTCATCTGAGCAGTGCATAAATACTTTTGTTTAAAAAGTTGATTGAAAAGTATTTATGTTATGTAAATGGATACCTACTAAATGTACACTTGATATCAGGGCTACTTGTAAAATCTGAAATACACTAGAGCAGTGATGGCGAACCTTGGCACCCCAGATGTTTTGGAACTACATTACCCATGATGCTCTACTACACTGCATAGTGCATGAGCATCATGGGAAATGTAGTTCCAAAACATCTGGGGTGCCAAGGTTCGCCATCACTGCACTAGAGGATCATCCCTAAACATTATTTTTTGTAAAGAGATAGTTACAACATTTGATAAACACTGCCATAGATATTGAGCACTTTGAGATGTTGAGTCCTGGGTAGCAGAGGACCTTGTTATAGCACTGCCTTCCATAATGTAACCAAATAATCAGCTTCCACCAGTAGGCCTCAGTGCAATATATCTAAATAATTAAACTAAACAAATTTAACAGCTTTGCTTTCACTAAAGATTGATATACAGGAAAATTACTACAATACACAAGCATTTAGTGTTTTAACCTTTTGTGAAATTACATTTCTTTTTTAATAAGCAGTCAATTCTGAAACTGAAAGAAAATGCAAAGGACAGGCCAGAAAATGTTTCACAGATATTCCCTCGATTCTCTTACAGCATGTTTAAACTAGTAGTGGATCACTTTTCAAAGGGTGTTTGACAGGTGGTAAGAAGGCATTAGGTCACCTTTTCCTCTCCTACTTTAACCCACACCACTATGCCGAAACCGTGTGCATTGCATGTAGTTGCGGTGTAGCACTATGCAAAGCTTACAAATTATATGGATTGTTAAGGTAGGACCTCTCACTGCATATTTTAGGTAAAATTAAGCAGAGTGTATGCTGTTTGCACAATTAAACTGTAATGTGTGTGTGTGTGTGTGTGTGTGTGTGGGCTTTAGCAAAAGGTCAAACGTCTGGGATAGGTCATAGGTTAGGAACTTAACTGCTTTGTTAACTTACACTTGTTGCATCAGGCTCTTGGTGCCAACAATTAATTTTCCTCCTCAAGTGATTGACTCACAGCTTATCCCAGTAATTGTTCTTTTTATTACAATACCAAGACAGCACTCTCCCAACTAAGCATTTCGGAAGCAGGAAGTTATTAGAACGGGCAGTCTGAATTTCCAACAGAACAGAAACAGCTAAGAATCTAATAAGTTGCTATGCTAACATCTTTGCGCAGTATATAAAATTACCTGGAAACGATTCCTCTTTTTTTCTCTACAAATTTGGAATTTTAAAGAAACTCTTGTCGCTCTGCCTATTCAAAGCAAAATGACAGAGTCTCTTTAAAGTTCACTCCCCGACATTATTATCCTTACATTCGTTCATTACTGAGTGGCCAATCACTAGATCCGAATACTGTCACCTGCGGGTGAGAATGACATCATCAACCCTGTGTAAGCTCTGACACAATCCTACATGGAGCTTACATGGAGTTATAATTGTAAAATATTGTGACAAGGTGAGTAAAAACAGGTCAAGGTTGGGCTTTAAAGATACTTTGTGACTGCCATAAATGGGCAGGGTAACCAAGTTCACCTAAAATGAACTTATGCTTAGTCTTGATACCATCAAACTGTACCAGTTGCTTTGCCCAACATAGACAGATGGCCTTTACTTACTTTGCTGCTCCCAGAGGGCTTATACTCACAGGACGAAAAGAAAATAAGCCCTGTGCAAGCTCTGGGTATTTTTCGAAGAGGCAAGTGTAAGCAGTTGGCACACCCGTCATTAGAGCCAACAAATTACTTTTCCCTGCATTGGCACTTCATAAAATGCACAACTAGCTAGGTATAGGCAAAAGTCTAATCAAGCTTAATTTTTTATTTTTTAAATGTTATACATATTATATATATATATATATATATATATATATATATATATATATATATATATATATATATATATATATATATATATATATATATACACACACACACACACATACATACACACACATACACACCCACACACTGTATATATATCTACACAAACACACACACTGCGGTTGTTGTTTTTTCTCCACAGATTCAGCTATTTCATCATTTTACACATGGCAGCTGCATAAACATATCCACGGGCATGGGTAGTTTGTCAAGCAGGATCCTCACAAATATTGTACAAGGCATACCCTTAATATATTACAAAATACCTTCAAGGCAATGTCTTGTACCTGAAAACAGTCACGTTTCATTGACAAGATAAGACTAACAGGTTAAGTCCCAGACGGACAAGTGCAGAGAGGACATGTGCGGTGCAAAATAAGTGGCAGTAATGATTGCCTTTGGACAAAACAACTATTTGCCTCATGGCAGCTTGGTTGCTGACAAGTCAATGAGAGATACATCCAGTTACATTATTTTTGAACCCTTATTCAGTATAACGAATAAGGACAAATGATCAAATTATGAAATCTGGCCAATAATTTTATATTAAGTGATTAAACATTAGCACTTATATAAGCATTTAATTAAGGAGCAAATCATGAAATTCTAGTACTTTTTTTTTATCCTTTTACATTTTCATCAGGTAAAAAAGATGACTGTTTTTTTCCATCTTGGAGGCACACGCACAATTAAATATTATCATCATGATGCTCTTCTTTAAGGCATTGGTTATCATTGCCACAGGCTCTGTCAATGTAAATGCAGTAGTTGTGTCACTGAAAAGATGTCAAATGCAAATGGCTAACCCTGAAACATTCCACTAATGTACTGAGGCAGAAATCCACTTAGAAATCAAGGGGAGGGAGACAGGAAGAGATATTGTGAGAGAGTGTGTTATACATACACACATATATACAATCTGTTGGAAGTAGATATGTAGCGTGACAACAACACTAGAGAATTACCCACATATTACCCATGTTTTAAAGTCCAGACAAGTACTTGCAGCACATTTCTATTCTTAATTTAGTCTGCAGAGGATACAAAGTAACAGCAACAGTTTTGAGCATATCATGCCGTTTGTCAAGCTAGTTGAATGAATCTAACAATATATGTAAATGGAGCAGGTGTAATGAGATTATATCATTGTCAAAACACCGTGAAATCAGATAACTCCACCTTAAGGGGTAACAATAGTGCAATTATGCATGGATAGACATAGCTTTTTAATACAAAAACAATTGA
This sequence comes from Lithobates pipiens, assembly GCF_037356315.1. NCBI lineage: Eukaryota > Metazoa > Chordata > Amphibia > Anura > Ranidae > Lithobates > Lithobates pipiens. The sequence goes on from NW_027507718.1 coordinate 77,675,544, forward strand.
GTACTGTCTGTGATATTTTTTTTTATTTGCACTAACCTACAATTTATTACAGACCGTACTGAATTTTTTCTGTTGCGAGTTCACTCACCTGCACTTGAATTAAATGTCCAAATCTAAAAAAATAATAATAATGAAACTACTATTTTACATGAAAACACTATAAAAATATAAAGCCAGGGGCGGACTGACAACTCATGGGGCCCCCGGGCAATAGGAGATTATGAGGCTCCCAGGCAATCAGACATTATGGGGCCACACAGTATACACACACAGTATACAATCACACAGTATACACAGACGTGCTGAGAAGGTACGGAAGAGGTGGGGTAGCTATAATCTAAGGATTTTTAGATCAAAAAGATGTTGGTAAGGGACATTTCAGAGACAGATGTAAAAAAAAAAAAAAAAACATAGATTTTTACATACTTTCCCTGGTTTTACTGAGGCTGGCAACCCTGATGGGGCCCCTGAGTGGCTCAATGCTCAGTCCGCCCCTGTATAAAGCATGTAATTCTTTCTATGAACATGTACCCTTGGTAAGTACCCAAAACAAAGAGGAGTTATTTTGGATACATACCCTAGGAACATGCGTACAGAAAGTTCATGAGTATGACTTATTTCTATTCATCTGAATTAGTCTTTTTGCATCACCTGTAGATTTTTTGGCCAATGTAGCCATTGCATCACTTTATTTTTTTACACGTATACAATTTTTTCTATAAGAAGCTACAATAATCCATCTACACATCACTGAAGCTTTTATTTTTAAGATGGAGTTACCTTTTTAATTGTACAGTGCCTTAAGTCTTCCCTAACACATTATCATTTTTTTTATTATGTGGTTTAAAGCTATGGATTTGGGAAAAATGTTGGATAAAGCTTGACTGCTATGGAACCTGTTTATTATTTGTATCTACAATAGTTTTGCTCTTTGGATTTACACATTCTTGTGCTGTTCATATTACATTACTGAAGGTCATATATTTACTATATACGGACTAAAGTGCACTGTTTCTGGCAATGTATAACCGTGCATTGTCAAAAAAAAAAAAAAAAAAAAAAAAAAAAAAAAAAAAGGGGGTTTACAGGTGATTAAAAGATGTAATTGCCTAACAATTTCTGTTGTGTATCTAGATTCAGTTGGAAGTTATAAGGTTGAAAATCTATGTCTCTACTGGTAGGATCAACAGGTAATTTTGGATCTACAGATGACAAAGCATTTTTTTTCCTGCATGGTTCCACTTCAAGAAAAAGAAAGGCTGAACATCAAATTTGCCAATATTAAAAGACTAAAATCAAAGCAAAACAATTCTGAAAAAAAAAAAGAGCTCATCCACTAAAACTTAAAGAGTGTGTAAACGGAAGACCAGGCGGCAGCCATGCAAACCTGAGAAACTGAAGTCTGATGCTGAAAGGCCACAGAAGCACTAACAGATCTAGTAGTGTGCCTTGCCTTGGGAAGTCTGACCCTTGCCCTTCAGGTTATAAGCTTGAATAAAGAATTGCCTAATCCACATAGAACTAATGGAAAGAGAAACTGGCTAACTAACCTACAGAGGCCTTCAGGATTGACTAATAGAAAGTCAGATTTACAAAAAAACGCTGTAGCTGAGAGATGCACTCAAAAAGCACATACCACATCCAAATAATAGGTTAAAGAAAGATACCACATTGGTAAGAAAAAGACACTAAGGTGGTTATTTACAAAAGGCAAATCCACTTGAAAGTGCATTTTGAAGTGCAGTCACACTAAATCTAAGGGATACAACTGATATGAGTGGAAGCTCTGCTGATTATGTGCAAGCTAAAATGCTGTTTATTTTCCTTGCATGTCCCCCTCGGATCTACAGCGACTTTACTTCCAAGTGCACTTTCAAGTTCACTTGCAGTGCAAAGTGGATTTTCCTTTAGTAAATAATCCCCTGAGACTCATAACAACCGTGTCCTTATGTAGCACAAGAAAGGGGTCTTTATAGGTCAAGGGAGCTAACTCAGAATCTCTCCATGCAGAAAGGATTGCAATGAACTTTTTGAGAAAGGGTACACAGAGAAACAGGACCAACAGTACTAGGTTGAGATCCCACACATACATTACTTGCAATGTGAGAAACACCCTGTGTGAAAGCCTCCCCTATTGGTTGAAAGGCAAGAGGTTTCTGAAAAAGAACCGTTGAGAATCAATGCTTGATGGTACTGAAAAAGCTGATCAAGACCAGACTGGAGGAAAGACATGATTCATTCCACAGAGTACCTCCTGGGTTGGAATTTACTTGGCTCACACCAAGCAAAGTATGCTTCATGGGTGCGAGACCTTGTGAAAAGTCGACTTTCTGATAAACATCCATTCCTCAGAATCTGGGCTTTAACAGTCAAACTGACTGAAAAACTGAACAGTAGACCAGTCCACGGGACAGAAGATCCAGATAACTTGGAAAGGCCCATGGAGAGTCTTCCAGGAGATTGACTATGTTTGGGTACCACATCCCCCTAGGCCATTTGATGCAACGGGGATTACCAGAATAATCTCCATCTCAGTCCTGCTAAGTAGGCAAGGAAGGAGATTTAGAGGGTAAAAAGTATAGATTAGGTTTAAGTGCTCCCACCGAGTCACCAGAGCATCCATTGAGAAGGCCCAAGGATCCCTGGTTCTGGCAACAAATCTGTCCAGTATACTGATCAACCTAAATGCAAGGAGGTCCATATTCTGTGTCCCCTAAATTAAACAAAGAGCTCACGACCTTCGGATGAAGAGACCATTCTTTGGAATCCAGACATTAATGATGGAGAAGTCTGCCTGCCAATTTTACACACCTGGGATATGCACGGCGATCAGGGACAAAATGTAAAGTGCGGTCCAAACCAGAATCAGGTCTATTTCTGTTTAGGCTGCACAGCATCTGGCAACTTTTCGATGGTTGATATAAGCCTGTAAGTTCTACTGAATCCTAGTTGGGCGATTTTGCTGCTGAGGGGACCACTAACAGCCAAAATGCCCATAGCCCCAGATCACTGATCAGAAGCAAGCTTCCTCCAAGGACCAATTGCCCTGTATCAATAGGGTGCCCAGCCAAATCCCTAGACTGACAGGCCTGGATATGTTTTAAGCACACTCTACACAAACAGCAGGAAGGGGTTTCCCGATTCCAGCACAAGACCAGCGGTCCATCACACCAGGGAAAGCCTGGACTAGCCGGTCAGGTGTATAAGACAATACAGAGACTATGCATGCTTGCCCCACGTTACCAGTTTGTTGAGTTTCAACAGTGTGGAGTGAAACTAGGTATACAAAAGGAAACCACCCTATTAGACCTAGAACCCTTATACAAAAGCAAATGTTAGACAACCTCCTGGACTGTAATTTGTCTGAGACTGGAGTTTGTCCAGGGGAAGGCTATATCCAAGATTAGACCCAGATACTTCAAACAATTACTGGATTCAGCCCTTATTTATGGAGATTTAGAATCCCCCCAAATCTCTGCAGGGTCTTGCATTGTCCATCGGGCATTGGCTGATAGTCTGAAACAAGAGAAAACAGGTAATTCTTTGAATACGTCATCTACAACCACAGATCAATAGCACCTTCATCCCAAGAAAATAGATGTTTTGGAAAAGTATGGAAAGGGATTTTAATGGTGCCACAACACAAAATTACTTATAAAATAATTTTTATTAGAAAAAATGTTTTGATTAAAAAACATGAAGCCCATAATAGCTCCTAATAGAACATTTTTCATCACCCGATTATTTTACCATTACATGGAGAGATTGTTTTACATATACAAATACACTTGGTAATCACAGTGCTTGTTGCTCGACACTATGATTAACAAGTGTATTTGTACATGTAAAACAATTTCTCTCTAAAACAAGCAGTCTTTGCCCTGCCAAATGTTTTAGTAGATGCTATTATGTGCTTCATGTTTTTTGTAAATCACTTTCCATACTTTTCCAAAGAGAAAATAGGTGTTAGCACCTTGGTGTAGACCTGAGATGCAGTGGACAGGCCAAAGGAAAGAGCAATAAGTTGATAATATTGTGTGCCCATAGCAAAACACAGCTAGTGTTGATGTGCCAGAAAGATGGGATGTGCATATTAGCATCCTTGCTTATACCAGAGGCCAGAAGATCTCCTGGGTGAAGGGAAGCAATGACTTCCATACGGACTGTTTAAACTTAAAGGAATCTGTATAGAATCTTTAGATCCAGTATTGGGCGGATGCCTCCTTTTGCTTTGGGGATGGCAAATAGGTGTGTGGGGAAACACATGAAACGTTCTCTCTCTATAGCAATAGTGATGACTCTTTGAGACAGAAGTTCCTCCAAAGCAGTGTGAGGGTCTGTCTGCCTTTGCAGGAATGTTGGCAAGACTGACAGCATGAAGTGGGGTGAAGACAGAGACAAACCAGGTATAGTCCCTGGTTATGATGTTCTGCGTCCAAGCATCTGACATGTCTAAAGACCAAAAGGCAGACAGATGCTCCCACACTCCCTCATGGACAGAAGGACTTTTTTCAAATTTGGAGCGTTTGGTGGCTTCCTTTTTAGAGATGTCCAAAGATTTGTCATAAAGCCATTCCTATTCAAAAGCCATCTGCACAGGACACTGTCTGTACAAGGATCAATGTACCAAAAGGAGACACACCCTCAACACCTGGCAAAGTGTAGCCAATAACCCATCAACACAAAGCACAGGGCCAAAGGCAAAAGCTAATATGACCAAGGGTTCTGAGTCATGGGCTTGGCCAAGACAGCCAAGGTCTGGCAGATGGACGTGGTCTCAATGGCAGGTTGCAACAAAAAGCAAGGGTCTGGAAAGGGCTTCTAAACTTTTATTCACAAATTCATGGAATACTGGAACATCCTCAGGGATAGGTAAGGGCTTGTTAACACAGAAAATAACTGGTTCTACAACCAGCACAACCCTCTGCTTCAGGAACCTATCTCCAATAGGATTATGGCTAAGCAAAACACTTCAGAGAAAGGATTTCTTTAGGATGAGGCCAGTCACTGTATTAAAAAAATAAATAAATAAATAATAATAAAAAAAGACTGTAAAAGTGAGTTTACAAGGAAGGTTTTTGCAAACTGAGGCATTTTTAGGGAACCCAGGCTGGTAATTTTTAGCAGGGCCAACACAGGCTGTTCTAGGTCAAGGTATGTGTATACTACATCAATAAGGACAGAGCAGTGGTCTTACATTTGGGAGATCTATCAATGAATTGAACCACCTCATGTACTAACTCCTCTGACTTGAATTGGTAATCCTAAGCAATACCAGAAGCAGACGGAGGAAGATCAGAGATGGACTTTGAGGGAGAGCATGAGGGGGCTTCACTTCCCTGTGGCCTCAAATAGGACTAAATGTTTCCCCATAAATTCATACATAGTGGGTAAAAATTCCACTCTCTCCAAGAAAAAGTAGGCACCCCTAAAGATGGTAAGGAGGAGGAGGTTAGAAACGCAATACAGGGACAATGGTCCAGCCTTGTAGAATCAGGACCCTTAAGGGAAATCCTGCAGACCCAATTCTGAACCATTAGCTGAGCATAAGCCAAGCCACACCCTTTGCTCCCATGTTCCACCACAGAATGAGAGTGTCAGGGCTGGGCTCAGCCCTTCCTTCTCTGAGCTGGCCGCTCAGCTGTCAGCTAATTGCCAGCTCCTATCCCTCCACAGTTACTCAGCTGTTGATATTCTGCTTGTCAGCCCTGCCTACTTAAGCCGTCCAGTCCCGAGGAGCTCTGCCTTCGCCTTCGTCACATCACAGAAACTATCTCCTGCAATCCTGTTCAAGACTTGCTTTGCCGACATCCCTTCTGGCTCCAGATCCTGCTTGCTGTTCCACTACATTGATCCCTGACTTCTGGCTTGGCCAGTTACTGAACTTACTGAACTTTGGCTACATTTTGACTACATTTGTTCTTTTTACTTTTATTATTAAACAAGTGTGATTTAACTGTACCTCTGTCTCGGCTGATTTCATGGTTTTATGACAATGAGGAATGTCCTACCGGGGTACCCGTAACCATGCACTGCAGAGCAGGTGGTGTTAAGCCTTCAATGAGCAGTCACTGTAGACAGCAGGAAGCTCTTGAATGTCTCAGAAGAACACTGTGCTGTATGGTGAATGAGAGGTAGGGAGCAGTGAAGCTGGAGCTGCTCTTGTTGAAAGATGGTGAATGCGCAGTAAGTCCCAACAGGAAGGGGGCTGCGTCGACTCAACAGGGTGCCCTGGAACAAAAGCCTAGCAAAAAAAGTCACTAAATGGAAACAAAAACAAAAAAAAAGCAAAAAAACAAACAAAAACAAAACTAAAAAAAAAACAGTATTGTCTACCAGCGCATGCTACAACCAAACAAGCTGCAGTCAAAGCTCCCCAAAATAACATCTAATGGACCTTGTGTCCAGCACATCTAGACTCCCAGATATGGTAGGTCAGAGCCTTTGCCCTATCTTTTGCATCTTCCTGGCATTTTATCAGCAGATAGGTAAGGTGGTAGGAGACAACCCCATCCAGTAGTCTTTGCCCTGCCAGTAGGCTTAATCCCTATGAAGATCTCAAAATCTTCAAAAATTAACTTCAATAACTCAGCAGCAGCTCAAGAAACTTGCTAAAAAACAAATCTAAAGAACCCCCCCCCCCCCCCCTAAAAAATGCAATGTTTTTATAAAGCAAGAGAGATGACAGACATGCTGGTAAGTAATTGGCTCCTGTCTAAATTAGCCCTAGTATGTATGAATGTGAATTAGGGACCTTAGATTGTAAGCTCCTTGAGGGCAGAGGCTGATGTGAGTGTACATGCAAAATGTGCTCCGATTTGGGGTCTCACAATTCTAATTAAGGAAGACTAACTCTTAAAATAAGGGTTGGATGTAATAACAATAGGGATATAAATACATTATAGTTACAGATAAGCAAATAGGGTAAAACAATAGGGAGAGAGATGGACAAGGCAAAGAAAGGGGTTCTGTTTGCTACCACATAAACACCCTCATTGACTCTTCCACACACATCAAGACCTCTTGTTAATTCTTGATCCACCCTCAAAAATGGGTCCAAATGATAATATAGCTTATGTAATGGGGCAGTTTCTTTTTTAAGTTATAGAAGGAGGTCTAAGGTGCAAAAAAAAAAATGTTTTTCCATTAGTAAGGACATAGCTATATATTTTTAAAATAATTTTGTCATCTGTCTGCATTTCCCCAGGTTTATAATAATAAAAACTGAAAAACATGGTTCGACTCACGATTAATTAGGTAACAACATATTTTGATACCTTTATAACTTCACTTTTAACCAAATCCAATGGACTCTGTAAAGCAAGATTTTACCTACATTACCTGTACACTGACAAAGAACTTTTACGCAGATTGCAATATTACTACTAGAACAATGGTAGAAATAATATGGCCTAAGCAAAGGGTCCATGTAATAATGGATAAATATTGATAAAAGCATTAAAGAAAAAAAATATTAGGAAGGTGTTTAACCAACACCTACAGGAAAAATGATTTCCTGTTTACATTCTTTAAACCAAGAAGATATCTCACTTTTCCAAGCTGAGCCTCATACCTTCCTATTTACGGAAGATCAAAGCAGTAGCAACATGTTTTCTCAAATATGAGTTTTCTTCACCAACTTTTCCTCTGACTACAGCTAAGACATCTGTGTGATAGGGATAAGAGCTAAGCCCAGAGGACAGGCAGTACGCAGCAAGAAAGAAAGCAAATTCCCCTGTGCTTTCTACAGGTCACTACCAAGGACCATGTTAGCAGATCCACACCAGGCCCTTAACAGGCAGCTCTGCTGGTAGCAGTAATTAGCTTGGACAGATCTGGCTCGGAGAGTAGCAGTGAGGCAACATTATAATGAGCTCAGCTGGGATTAGCAGGGCAGGGAACCAAGAGAGCTGAGGCATTCTACATTGCGTATGTATCAGGGAGATCAAACGAGCATGGCTGCCTAGGTTATCCCCTCACCACCTCATTCCCGAAATGAAGCAAGGCAGTGTGTAAAATACAGGCTAATGAAGAGCGACACCTCCAACAGATGAGAGCCACATTAATTAACACAATCCCTGAATTTTGTGGTATTATATTGGCTATCGAGTTGCCATATGTGTCGATGGCCAGAAAAAAATAAAAAATCTAAACTTTATTGCATATGTTTCAATTATGAAAAAAGTCTATCTGACAATGGTCATATTCAAAGAATTCATGGAATCCAAATTAATGCATAGCTCATGACACATAGGATGTATTTATGTTATGGCTACAATGTTAAAATCATGAGTGCAATTGGGATAAAAATACTTGCATAATGACACATGATCACAGGGCATTGGTGTTTAAAAAACATTGCGTATACATAGGAATTGCTACCTGTGATGTTTTCTTAAATGGAAAGCATACTGGGAATTTTAAAGAAAGGGCTATTGATCATTGTATAAAAATCAAATGGCAACTTTACAAACATAAAAATAAATGTAAAAAAAAAAATTTGTATTGCTAACTATTTTAAGAAATTAGTGATTAAAGTCCAACAGAACTTTTATTTTAAACCAGCTAAACAAATTCCAGGTGCTTCAAAACAAAAGTAATGTAAAGTCTTATAGTTTGTTTTCTTTAAAAAATAGCCATAGCCCGAGTAGAAAAGCCTGTCCCCTACCAGCAATTGCAGAGTGTGACCCTTGCTCTCCATGTGGAAGCAGCGATCTCTTTGCAGAGGTCCGACACACTCCTGCAGAGTCGCGTTAGGCTGGCAATACATTATACAATTTAATTTAGAATTACCTTCAACTATCAAGTGCAAGGGCCTGCCTGATTGCATACAAATTGAAAGTGTCTAGGTTTTACCTCATATTATATGGTTTTGGTAAATCTAAAGGAAAAGTATACAAAAAAAATTGTATAAATGTATGGCCAGCATTTGAACTCTCCAATCAGCAGGCAGCCTGCACTTGATTAAAAAGCTCTAGGCCTGACACTGTATGGAGTGTGGCAGACCACTGCAATGGGATCTTTGCTTCCCCGCAGAAAGTGTGGGTTCGACGCTTGACCACACAGGCATGGGTTAGGCTTTCCTACTCAGACTGTGGCTACTTCAGAAAGAAAAACTGTACAACATTAAACAACTTTTAATTTTGATGTACCTAGAATGTAGTTTGCAGATTTAAAATTAAGGTTCAGTTTGGCTTTAATTTACCTATTTGGTACTTTGTAAAGATTTACTGAATTTGTACTGCATATAAAACCTAGCATAAGACTTAAGCCTGAGTTGGGTATGGTCCAAATGGTGGTCCTAAACATATGGTAAACTGTTATGCCGCGTACACACGACAGGACTTAAGTCCGGCAGACTTTCGACGGAGTTCTGACATAGTTCTGGCTGACTTTCCGAATGAACGGACTTGGCCACACACAATCACACCAAAGTCCGACGGATTCGAACATGATGACGTATGACTGGACTAGAATAAGGAAGTTCATAGCCAGTAGCCAATAGCTGCCCTAGCGTCGGTTTTAGTCCGTCAGACTAGCACACACACGAGCGGATTTCTGGGTCCGGCAGAGTTCTGTCGGAAAAATTTGAAACATGTTCCATTTCTAAAGTCTGTCAGACTTTTGCAAATCAAAAGTCCGCTGCAGCCCACACACGTTCGAATAGTCTGCCGGAATCATTCCGTCAGACTTTTGATGTTGAAAAGTCTGGTCGTGTGTACGGTGCATTAGTGTTCTAAAAGACAAGAATTTCAAATAATGATTAGGACTAGTACTTCCCACAAATTATCTAGCTAACTGTTGTGACATTAATGAATCACTTGTAAACAAAATTGTACTGACTGCAAATAGTAACAGGACTCTAAAGCAGGCCACAGATTATGCAATTTTCTCTCCTACTGCCACAGGAGGAAGAAAAGAAAATTGCTGGATTCCCTCATCAACACAGTACGTGTTGATGAGGAAACCCATTCCGCAATGCTATTGTCTTCTGCAGGCAGGAAGCCTTCCCTGCTGGCAGAACGCAATGATTAGTGTTGCCAGGGTTTTCCCGAATGATTGGTGCCACTGTCTATAGCCTCTCTTGAAAAGTTTGTGGCTTTCTATGTGTATCCCTCTGCAGAATGCAGTCTTTCTTCTCGCCATTCAACTTCCTTACTACTATTGATATACTAGTGATATAGGAATGGAGGAGAAGCAACCACAGAGCCCAGCAGTGATGCCATCTGATACAGCTAGAAGTATTGTGTAGTAGTAGTAGAACCTGGGGCACTTAAAAATATATACCATATATTTAACACCTCTCCAGCCAGAAAGGTACGCATAAACCATTGTTTACAGGCTAGCTTTGTTTCAAGTTTCTCATGTGACAGGGTCATTTTAAGTTGTTTGGTTAAAAAAAAAGGGTGGCAACACAAACACATGAACATACAATCTCCAGTTCCTTGGGGGTGAAGGAGGCAGACACCTACATTACACTCTAGTTCTAGAATATGCCACAATGATGTTTACATCTAGTGTTAGGAGAAGTAATTGAAGGCAGTTGAACATTACCATTGTGGATTATGTGAGCAAGGCCTGTACCATAATGTTCTGCTGGTGCTGTAAAATAAGCTCACAATTCTTTGTCTTTATATGTCAAAAGAACTGTCATGCAAACCAAATGTCAGGTCTGAAAAAATGTTTCTGAAATCTAGGAGCCAGCAACAATGAGGTTTTGATCTGGCAATGTTCATTCTCACTGCCAGTCATATAAAGCACTGTGCAAAGGTTTTAGGAAGTTGTGAAAAAGTGCTATAAATTAAGAATGCTTTCAGAAATGGAAGTGTTAATAGTTTATTTGTATCAATTAATAAAATGAAAAGTAAATGAAGAGAAATCCAAATCAAATCAATATTTGGTGTGACCACGCTTTACTTTCAAAACAGCAATTCTTGACTGAATGTTTGGGGCCGTTGTCCTGCTGCAGAATATTTGGGGCCTATCACACCCCACCCTGATGGTATGACATGACAGATAGAAAAAAAATCCCACCGCTCCTTCAGTTTCACTTACAACTCTACTTCCTCCTCTCCCCCTATTTTCTCTGTCGGGTTCCCTCAAGGTTCTGGTTCTTGGACCTCTCCTTTTCTCAATCTACACCACCTCCCTGGGTCAGTTGATTGCCTTCCATGGCTTTCAATATCTCTATGCTGGCAACACCCCAATCTATCTCTCCAGCCTTCAGCTCTCCCCATCAGTGTCCTCATGCATCACTAATTTACTAAACAGCCTGGATGTCACAACACCTCCTCAAACTTAACTTATCCAAAACAGAGCTCATGAGATTTCCTCCCCCACGTGCCACTTCCCCCAAATTCTCTGTCAAAATCAATGGCTCAACTATCAATCTGCCCCCCCCCCCCCACACCAAGGCCCTAGATTTAATCCTGGACTCTGAACTATCCTTTCAGCCCCACATCCAATAGTTATCCAAAGCTTGCCGCCTCAACCTCCAACATCTCCAAGATACACCCCTTCCTAACGAATGTCACCACAAAAGCTTCTAATCCACTCCCTGGTCCTCTCTTGCCTCGACTACTGCAACTCATCCACCTTACAAAGTGCTCAGCGTCTGCTACACCCATCTGCCAATCCCTCCATTGGCTGCCACTCAAGATACTAACAATAACTTACAAAGTTATCCACAACCTGGCCCTCAGCTACATCACTAACCTGCTCTCAAAATACCAACCAAATCATTCTCTTCGCTCCTCCCAAAACCACCTGCTCTCTAGCTTCCTTGTCATCTCATCCCATGCTTGCCTCCAGGACTTCTCCAGAGCCTCTCATATCCTCTGGAATCTTCTACCCAAATCTGTCCTGCTTTCTCCTGCTTTGTCCACTTTCAGATGATCCATGAAAACTCATCTCTTCAGAGAAGCCTAGCTAGCCCCCACCTAACAATTGTACATTTATTTTCTCCATCAACACATCCCCCACAGTTATCTCTTGATACGTGATTGTAAGTTCTAACGAGCAGGGCCGTCTGTTCCCTACTGTATTCAAGTGTGTTGTATTTGTACTGTCTACCCTCAAGTTGTAAAGCGCTGTGTAAACTGTTGGCCTTATATAAATCCTGTGTAACAACAAGTATATGCCTGTATTTCTCATCATTGAGGACACCATTGATCCTGACCAAATCTCCAACTCCATTTGCAGAAATGCAGCCCTAATCTTGCAAGGTATCTCCATCATGCCTATTGTTGCCTGCGGACACTTATTTTTTTAACGCTCCCATCCCTTTGTGAGCAAACTGCCTTTTGCTACAGCCAAATATTTCAAATTTTAACTCATCAGCTCAGAGCACCTGCTGCCATTTTTCTGCACCCCAGATCCTATGTTTTCATGCACAGGACATGGAAACAAGGCTAAGTGACTCAACTATGCACGAAAACATAGGAACTGTGGTGTTGAAAAATAACAGCAGGTGCTCTGGACTGACGAGTCAAAATCTTAAATATCTGCCTGTAACAAAAGGCACTTGCAAAGGGCGGCACAATAATGAGTGTTTGCAGGCAACAGTGATTAATGGTGGAAGATCCTTGCAATTTTGGAGCTGCATTTCTGCAAATAGAGTTGGAGATTAGGTCATGATCAATGGTGTCCTCAATGCTGCGAAATATAGGCAGATACTTATCCATCATGCCATACCATCAGAGAGGCGTGTGATTGGCCCTAAATGTATTCTGCAGTAGGATGACCCCAAACATGCAGCCAATGTCAATAAGAACTATCTTTAGTGTAAAGAAGAACAAGGAGTCCTGGAAGCAATCAGGACATCCCCCACAGAGCCCTGATCTCAACATCATAGAGTCTGTCTGAGATTACATGAAGAACAGAAGGATCAGAGGAAGCCTATATCCACAGATCTGTGGTTAGTTCTTCAAGATGTTTGAAAAAACCTACCTGCAGTGTTCCTTTAAAAACTGTGTGCGAGTGTACCTAGAAGAATTGAAGAACTGATGCCGTTTTGAAGGCAAAGGGTAGTCACACCAAATATTGATTTTAGTTTTTCTTCTATTTACTTTCCATATACTATGAAAACTTATATTTCTGAAAGCATTCTTAATTTACAGCATTTTTTCCCACCTGCCTAAGACTTTTGCACAGTACTGTATATAAATCCCCTATTGTCTTATAGCAGAAAACCATTGTGGTAATCATTAATCAAAAAGACAGGACAGTTTTACATAATAGAGCAGTGAAAGCAGAGGCCGACTGCAGTATCCTCCCATCTGACAAGTAGGTGTGCAAGGGGGAAATCTGTGACTGATTACAACTATGCCTAGCAGTTATATTGACAATTAATAACACTACACCACCAAGGAAAAAGGTGTCACTGGCCTGAGACTTGGGTGTTAGAGCCTACAGATGCCTTTGGGTAGGGCAAAATGGTTGCCAGGGGATTATTTTTAGTTACCATGGTGACCTTTTCCCCTATGTAGTGAAAGAAGAGGAGGGGGGCTTCAGGTAGAATGCAGTGAAGCCAAAGCTCTCAAAAGAGCCAGAACAATCCATCTATTTCCATATCTCTCTGAGTTGGGCCAATCATTATATAAGGACCACTTGGCTTGACCCAGAATAGGAGAGGCTAAGAACACCTTTTTTTTGTGCTCAAGAGTGTGTGCATCTCTCTCGCACTGTGTCATCAGGAGAAATGGCGGCGGTAAGTGCTCTTATAAGCACTACTTCACTAGCCAGAGAGACATGTTCGCTAATAAGGTGAAAGAAAAGACCACAAATGTTTTAATGTTAATGTTTTAATAGGTAAATGTTATAATGATGTTATCTATAAGGCTGAGTAAACAAGACAATAACAATCAGGGTAAAAGCACACAAGAGTAGATTACTCCCATAACTTGTGGCAATCAAACCACTTGCGTGCTTAGCACTGTAGTGTGTCTTGCAAGATAAAAGGATATGGTGTAATGGCTACTACCTATTCAGGGAATGATCTAATAAAATATGTGTAGGCAGGAATCAGTAGGTAAAAAGTACAGGAAAACCATACCTTGCTTTGTCTACACTGCTGGTCCTGTCAGAATCTAGGCGTTACCCGTCACGGTGGGCATACCTCCAAAAAAGTGTTTTCAGGATCTGGATACCATAGAAATGGACCAAGGGTATGTATAGCACCCTGTGGCGAACTCACACATTGCTCCATGTACAAAGCAAACATTACAGGCTGGCCTTGCTGTTACAGGGCCTTGGTATAATCCTGTAGGGGTAACTTATCCAGAGATTGCTAGTGAACCACAGGGCGATAAGTAGTCAGATCTTGATAGAAGCATTAGTCAAAAAAAAAAAAAAAAAAAAAAAGGAGGAAAAATTATGAAAAGTAAAAAAAAAAAAAAAAAAAAATCTCCAAAACAGGAAAAGGAGTCCATTACCTAAGGACACAAGCAAAAAATAGGCGTTTTATAGCAGCTTACCTGTAAAATCATTTTCTTGGAGTATGCCATGGGACACAGAGCCTAAGTTAAGAACTTAATGGGTTTATAGGCACCTTCAGGTGATGGACACTGGTATACCCAAATCCAGGAAGTTCACTCCCTATATAACCCTTCCTCCTTCCAGGAGCACATTCGTTTTTGTAGCAAAGCAATATACTTAAACCCTAAAAAGAGGGGAGGGACCTCTGTGTCCCATGATGTACTCAAAAAAAGGATTTTACAGGTAAGCTGTTATAAAAACAGAGTGCGCGTTGAAAAGGGGGAATCTTACCCCTTAAATTATAAGTCTGAATTTTAACTTGCTGAATCCACTTAATGACAGTGGATTTCGACGCTGACTATACTTTCTTATGACCCTCTGGCAGAATAAATAAGACATCAGTCTTTCTAATCTGAGCAGTTGTCTTCAAATAGATTTTCATTGCTCTGATCACATCAAGACAATGTAGTGACTTCTCTTCTCTGGAACATGGTTTTGGAAAAAACAATGACAGGACAATATCTTGGTTCAGGTAGAAACCTGAGACCACTTTTGGCAAAAAGTCTGGACGAGGGTGTAACACCATTCTGTCCTCATGAATAATCAAGTATGGCTCTTTACAAGAAAGAGCAGCCAATTCCAAAACCCTCCTTGTTGAAGCTATAGCAACCAAGAGCACCAGCTTTTTTGTCAGAAGGACTAAGGGAATATGCTGTATCGGTTCAAATGGCTGTTTTTGTAACCCTGACAAAACTAAGTTCAAGTCCCCAGGGTTCAAAGGAGGTGTGACTGGCGGATTAAACTGCCTCATCCCTTGCATAAAACCCCAGACTAAAGAATGTGCAGCAAGCAGTCTTTGAAATAAGACCGATAAAGCTGAGACTTGGCATTTAATAGTACTCCAGGCCAATTTCATCTCTACCCCTAATTGAAGAAAGGCAAGAATTCTGCCTATGATATGCCTCTGAGGGTGCCAACCCTTGGATTCACACCAGGAAACATAAGCCCTCCAGACCCTAGAATATATAGTTATGGAAGCTGGCTTCCTTGCATTAATCAGGGTAGAGATAACTGACCGGAAAGCCCAACTTTCTTCAGAATGTGGGTTTCAATAGCCAAGCCCTTAAATTTAGAGACCGTAAGGTAGGATGGAATATCGGCCCCTGTGAGAGTAGGTCTGGCCGTAGTGGGAGGGACCATGGACCCTCCACTGCCTTCTTTTCGATTTCTGCATACCATGACCTTCTGGGCAATGCTGGTGCTACCAGAATTACCGGCTTTCTTTTCAGCTTGATCCTGCACAAACGTTGTGGCAGCAACTGAATAGGGGGAAATGCATAGATTAGTGAGAACTGATCCCATGGGGTCACTAACGCATCTGTTCCGCATCTCTTATCCTGGACACGAAGTTGACTAACTTCATGTTGAATCCGGATGCTAGAATATCTATGTCCAGAGTCCCCCTCTTTGGCAAACAGCCTAAAAAATGTCAGGGTGAAGAGACCATTCCCCTGGGAATAACTGGTGGCGACTCAAGTAGTCCGCCTGCCAATTCTCTACTACCGGAATAAAGACTGCCGATAGGCACGGAACATTCCTTTCTGCCCAAGTTAGAATATGGTTCAGCTCTCTCTCAGACACACTGCCCGAATCTATAGGATATTGATGGGCAAGGTTCTTTCGGCACTTGACCACTGTCCCTGGACAATTGTCTTTTCTAGTACTGCTCCCCAGCCTGAAAGGCTGGCATCTGTCGTTACCACTTCCCAAATAACCGGTCTGAAGGATTTTCCTTTCAGCAAATGCTGGGTTAGTAACCACCAACTGAGGCTTTGGGACACCCTGAGGGACAGCCGCATTGGCAAGTCTAAAGCTTGAATTGTTTTGTTCCAAGTAGACAGGATACTGTTTTGCAACAGCCCTGAATGGAACTGGGCATAGGAAACTGCTTTGAATAAAGCCACCATGTTTCCTAGCAACCTCATGCAAAGGCGAATGGAGGGATCGCCATTTGACCTGACCATCCCATCAGCTCTCTTATGGGGTTGATTTTTGTCTGAGGCAAGAACACTTTTTTTGGGCTGTGTCTATGATCAGACCCAGGTATTCCAGCCTTTTTATCGGTTTTAAGGAAGATTTCTCTAGGTTGAGAATCCAACCCAAACTTTCCAGGTAACTGGTTGTAATGCGCACGCTTTGCTCTAAACGAGCCACAGACTTGTCCATTAGCAATAGATCATCTAAGCATGCCAAGACTGTTATGCCCTGCGCTCTTAGCCTGGCTAGAGGTGGGGCCAGAACTTTTGTAAACACTCGGGGTGCTGTAGCTAGCCCGAAGGGCAAGGTTACAAACTGCAAATGCTGCTATTCTACCTGGAACTGCAGAAACCTTTGGTGAGCGAGAAATATAGGAACATGCAGATATACATCCCTGATGTCGATAGACACCAATAGTTCTTCTCCTAGTAGGATAGAAACCACTGAACTGATCATCTCCATGCGAAAGGAGCGGATCTTCAAGAATGGATTTAGATTTTTTAGGTCTAGAGAGGGTCTGACATCTCCATTCGGTTTTGGTACTGCGAAGAGGTTTGAATAAAACCCCAAACCTTGCTCTTCTGTGGGGAGCTGTATGATAACCCCCTGAGCCATTAATCGGTCTAGTGCCTGAAACAGAGATTGCCTTTTCTTTGGATACATTTGACCTCGGGTTAAGAAACGGTAGAAAGTCCAGAAATTCCAGCTTGTACCCCAGAGTTACCATGGAGATGGCCCATCTGTCCTGAATTTCCTCTTGCCAGACTTCTGAAAACTGCATAAGTCTTCCTGATGAGGCTCTTCATGAGGAGGCTTTAAGATTCTGCTTTGCAGGTTTCTGGCCCCAGGACTTCTTTTGAGCCTGGGCCTGACCCAGAGGTTTTCCTCTAGAGTCTTATGGCAGAGGCCGTCGCCACTGCCTAGGGGCGGAAGCCTCTGACACAGGAGAAAGATCTTGTTTAAATGAAGGGCGTTTATACTTTCTTTTGACTGGCAAGAGTTGTTTGGATGTATTTGTCCAAATCATTCACAAATAGCCGATCCCCATGAAAAGGGAATCCAGTCAGGAGCTTTTTACATGATGCTTCAGCTGACCAATTTTTTAACCACAGGATTCTACAAATGTGTCCTAGCAGAAGTGTAAGACGGAATGCCTGGTCAATAGAATCTTTAATCTATGGCAAAGCATAATGCTTTTGGTAGTTTGGCCAATTCCCAGGCTTGTTGTGCAGGACCCTTTTGAAGGGCCTGTCTAAATAGGTCCTTTAGGGATTGACAGATGCCTATTCCAGTGACTGCAGGCTGAGTAACGGCACCTGCCAAGGAAAAAGAGGATTTTAACAGGAATTCCAACCTTTTATCTGTTGGATCCTTAAGCATTTGTACATTGTCTACTTGACCAGTTAGACTTTTATTCACACTGGAAATCGCAGTATCAACTGCTGGTACCTTACATTTTTTGGTGAATTTCTCCTCCATGGGATAAAGAATTGAAAATCTCTTTGTAGGGAGAAAATGCTTATCCGGGTGATCCCATTCAGCATAAGCTGTTCTAGTAATGCATGAACAGGAAACGCATGCAAAGGCTGTGAAGGTTTTAAGGAACCCAAGGAAGAAACCGAGCTTTCAGCAGACTCTGTTAGGGGTAGCATGAAAGTAGAATCAAGCATCTCAGTAAGAAATAGTAACAGCAATTTCTCAGATTCTGAGGCTGAAAAAGGTTCATCTACCGTTGTTTCCTCCACAGAGGAATCATCGGTTTGTCTTTCCTCTTGATCGTAACACCTCATCCTGTGCCCACTGTTCCCCTTGCAAAGGGTCTAAAGTAGGGGAGGGGGATCTAGCACGCTTCCTATCCATTTGAACGGAGAATGTGCTTAAAGCTGCTAATCTTCCTTCTAGACCCTGCAGGGTGAAGGAAAAGACTTATTCAGTCACGTATACAGGGGCTGAGATGTGAGAAGCAGTTGCACCATCAATTTGTTCCAATGGCTCACCCTGGCTTGCCATAATTGGTATTTCAGATGAGGATGACAGTGTGCAGATGTGACTGGAGATCCTAGCGCCTGGGGGTGAAACCTTTGGTACCTTTTTGGTCTTTGTGGTGCCTTTTTTGGTACGCATAGTCCTAAGCACAAAAGCAGAGGCACTATTAAATTGCACTTAATTGCTGAACATAGTCATGACAGTAAAGCCGCCTGCTATTAAGTTCAGCCTAGTGCTGGGAAAAACATCCTTCCTGTATCAGGAATGCCACTTGCTACCCTTCTGTGTCCCACTGCTCCTCTGTCCCAGTATAGGCTACTTGCTTCTTCCTCACTGTCGAGAGACTGCTCCAGCTGATCCTTTAAGCCTACGTGCGTCTTAGCACAGCGCCTAGGCCCCTCCCCCTTCATAAACCTGCCCCCTCCTTTTCATTTGAAAAAATATTGCCGAGCTGAGCCGGGTGGCTTTCGGGTCTGCAGACCCAGCACAAGGGGAGGGAGAGGCAGAGCCCATTACACAGAAGGCAGAGGTAACAACTTTTTGATGCAGACAAAAGGGGCATTACAAGGGGGGTACAACCACAGCTGTCTCCCTAACCCTTCTGGACCCTTTAGGGGGGGAAAAAAGCATTCAGCAGATCTCTTTCCTTAAGAGGAATCCTTCTGCACAAGCTGCTGTGGCTACACACAGAGTGGCACTAAGCTGAAGTGAAGACAACAGATTAAGGTATGGGTAAGGTATGTGCATACACTCCCTCTAGTGGAGATTTAAGGCATAACATTTTTTCCCTTAAAGAAGAAAGCATAGGTGGACTTTTTAGTTCCTAAGTTTCATCCCTTACCTTATCTCTGCCGCAGGATTTGCTGAATTAACAGACAGTCCAACATTCACCCATCACGGGGGGCTGCATTTAGCAAACCTTTAAGGACCGGTCCCTTTTTATCAGGGTTCCACTCCCTTGGACCTGTAAAAAGCACCCCAAAAGGAAAGCTTTAAGGTAATGTAGTCCCTGGGTCACGCCCTACAAAGAGGCGTTACAGGCAAAACCTTATGCTTCGTATACGAGGCCCAGGTACCACCCACTTTGGACTCAGTGGCACTTTGGATGGATCTAGTCTATGGAAGCTATTTAAATCCAGCATGGATCCCTCCTGGAGCTCCTCAGAGCACATCTTCACTCGTTACCAACACTTTTTTTTTTTTTTTTTTTAAATATTAATCTTTATTAAATTTTTCACATCTTATACAGACATCCTTTTAGTCATTTTAAAAATAACACAAAGTTACCACTAATCCAATACAAGTTCCTTCCATTCAGGAGTCTGAGATTTAAGGAAGGGGAGAGTCATGTATATGTATCCATACTCCAATAATAAATAAATAACAAAATTAAAACAATATCTAAACAATACCATAACACCCCAACATCCCTCCTCAACTATTTTTCACTTCCTTCATTTTTCCTATTTAATTACCCCCCCCCTCCTTTCCTCCCTTTCTATCCCTTCATCCCCCCCTCCCCTCCCCTCCAGTGTTGTATTTATACTTTTGCCCTTCCGTGTATTTCTCTTCTTTGCTTTTCACCTTTCCCTTTAGAACTAATTTCTTAAAGTGAATCCAATACCCTTATCCCTCTCTTCCCTGCTCCCTCCCACCTCTCCCCCCCCCACCTCATCCTCTTCCTTTGGTTATTATAATTTATACTGGGGTATGCATCTCCTCTATCCAATCTCGCCAGTTTTTATTAAACTCTTTTAAGTTATTTCGTTTTGCGTATACTGCTCTCTCCTTACATAGGTATTCATTTACAGCTCTCACCCAATCTTCTACTGTGGGGGCTAGGTTTGATTGCCATCTCCTAGCGATCATCCTCCTGGCTTGAAATAAACATCTTAGAATTACAATAGTTACTCCCTTTCTCTCTGCTCTCTCATTTCTGTATCCTAAAATACACACCACAGCATTTAATTCCAACACCTTAGACACTGGCGAAAAAACCGATGTGCTCCTGGAAGGAGGAGGGGTTATATAAGGAGTGAACTTCCTGGATTGGGTATACCAGTGTCCATCACCTGAAGGTGTCTATATACCCATTAAGTTATTAACTTAGGCTCTGTGTCCCATGATGTACGATAAAGAAAACAAGGTTTTATGGGTATACTGGGGGGTGGTTTCCAGTAAATCTTTGCCAGTGTCCAACCACCTGAAGGTAATGACATAACTCATGATCTAAGAATCTTGGGTCCTGAACTGTATGATTAAAATAAAAAGTTTTGACTTTTGATACTCTTTAAAAGTGTGTGGTCCATGGTAGACTCAAAGTTTTTAACCACTTGACAACTGGGCACTTAAACACCCCTCGTGACCAGACCAATGTTCAGCTTTCGGTGCTCTCACACTTTGAATGACAATTACTCAGTCATGTAACACTGTCCCCAAATGTCCTTTTTTTCCCCACAAATAGAGCTTTCTTTTGGTGGTATTTGATCACCTCTGGGTTTTTTATTTTTTGCGCTATAAATGAAAAAAGACCAACATTTTTGGAAAAAAATGCATTTTTCTTTGTTTCTGTGATAACATTTTGCAAATTATTTTTTTTTTCATGAATTTTGGCCACAATTTATACTGCTACATATCGTTGGTAAAATAACTCAAATTAGTGGATATTATTTGGTCTTTGTGAAAGTTAGAGAGTCTACAAGCTATGGTGCAAATCATACAAAATTGATCACATCTGATGTACTGGCGGCCTATCTCATTTCTTGTGACCCAAACAAGCCAGGAAAGTACAAATACCCCCCAAATGACCCCTTTTTTGAAAGTAGACATTCCAAGGTATTTAGTAAGATGCATGGTGAGCTTTTTGGTGTTGTCATTTTTTCCCACAATTCTTTGCAAAATGAAGATTTTTTTTATTTTTTTTCCAAAAAATTGTCATTGTAATAGGTTAATACGCATTGTAATGCGTATAGCACAGATGACGCCCCAAAATAAATTCTGCTACTCCTCATGAGTATTACGATACCACATGTGTGGGAATTTTCCACAGCCTAGCCACTTAGAGAGGCCCAACATGCAGGGAGCGCCATCACGTGTTCTAGGAGCATAAATTACACATCTAACTTGTCGACTACCTATTACACTTTTGAAGGCCCTGGAGCACCAGATGGCACTGATACGTGGCACTGATGACACGCGATACTGATGTGGCAATGATGACAGATGCCCCTAATACGTGGCACTGATGACAGGTGCCACTAATACGTGGCACTGATGACACGTGACACTGATGACAGATGGCACTAATATGTGGCACTGACAGATGGCATTAATATGTGGCACTGATGACAGGTGGCACTAATACATGACACTGATGACAGATGGCACTAATACGTGGCACTGACACGTGACACTGATGACAGATGGCACTGATACGTGGCATTGATGACACATGACACTGATAACAGATGGCACGTGACACTGATGACAGATAAGATGGCACTAATGACATGTGACAGTGATATGGCACTGATGACAGATGGCACTATGTGGCCCTGATTACATGTGGCACTATACGTGGCACTGGTGACAGATGGCACTGACAGGTGGCACTGGGGCAAATGGAACTGGGGACAGATGGCACTGACAGGTGGCACTGGGGACAGATGGCACTGACAGGTGGCACTGACAGGTGGCACACTGGGGAGAGATGGCACTGACAGGTGGCACACTAGGGAGAGATGGCACTGACAGGTGGCACACTAGGGAGAGATGGCACACTGGGGACATTACTTACGGCCGCTGCAGCCGCTAATCTCTCCCTCCTCACACGCTGTCTGTGTGAGGAGGGAGAGCCGGCGAAGAGAGATGATCTCATATGTTTACATATGAGATCATCTCTCATTGGGCATGCCGAATGGCGCTGTAAATGGCCTCTGTGATTGGCCGTTTACAGCGATCTGTGACTGGCTGTGTCCGGGGGACACAGCAAGCACAGAACTTCCTCGATGCGCGCTCACGGGAGCGCGCATTGCGGAAGTAAACAGGAGGCCGTCCAGAGACAGCCTCCCGGCAATTGGCGCCCGCTCTGTAGCTGTCTTTCGGCTATAGAGCGGATGCCTAGTGGTTAATGAATCTGCATTATTTTATAGTGTAAAACATAGGGTAATAGTATCATAATACAAATATCTCAGCTGACCCAATTGATGGGGAATGAAAATATTGACTGTACCCGATAATCTAAAAACTTTGCTGTGACCACTATCTGCCAGTGAAAAGGTAAATGTTGTAACAGAATTGTACAGAATAAAACAAACACCTACCTTTCCACCAACAGCTTCTTGTTTTCCCTTTGAAAGTGTGCAAGTTCATTCCATACAGCATCTGAGTCTTCGTGTCTGAGCTCGGAGGGATCTGCTCGAACAAGTTTCTTTCTATGAACCTTCTCTCTGTCAGATAAATACATCCTTAATAAAAGTGATCAAGCAACTGAATATCTCAATTCAACAATGCCTTATTCAGCAGAGGAAGGGAGGTGTGGCTTGACCAAATCTGTGTAGACGTGTTGATCAGAATGGTGTTTTGGTACACTAAGCGTTGATCTTAAAGTAAATATGTAATGAGGGAAAATTAAAGTGATTGTAAAGTCTCTTTTTTTTCCTATTAAAATAACAAACATTTTTTACTTAACGACTTTGTGCAGTTGGTTTCGCACAGAGCAGGCCAGGATCCTTCTCTTCTCAGGTCCCTGGCTCCTGCCTCCTTTTGAGTGCCCCTACAGCAAACAGCTTGCTATGGAGACACCCAAGCCGAGCTGAAGCTTTCTTGACTGGCTAACTGAGTTTGATTGACAGCAGTCGGAGCCAATTGCGGTGCTGCTAAGACTCAGCCAATCAGAAGGGAGAGTCTCGGCCAAGGGACTCGTGGCCATTGCTGGATAGAGTTGGGGCTCAGGTGTTAGGGTGGCTGCTGAACACAAAAAGCATTAAGATAAAAAACCTTCTGCCTTTACAATCAATCACATTAAGGCTGCATCTGATGAATGCTTCTTAGAAAAATTCTGTCTGCCTAGCTACCAAGCTAGCCCTCTGGCTTCATTACTCTAAGTCAATGACCTGTAACCAACATGCAGATTGAAGCACCTGATTTTCTTGGTTTATAGATCATAATGATAATAATAATAAATCTTGTTTTAAAGTTTTGCATCAAAGCCTAACTTCAACCAAAGTTGTTTTTTTGTTTTTCTTTAGGTTTTTGATAACCGTTTGGGAAGAGTTTTGCCAAAACCAGTGCGCTCTGGCTTTGTGTCCCCACTCTAAAGATTTTTTGTTAGATTTTTTTAAGCTGCCTTTGTCCATTCAGAGGAGATTTTTCTTCTCTTACTGTTCGGTCATCAAGCAACAAACAAATCTTGTGTACAAAACTTCCAGAAGTGTCAGATGCTGTGTTGTCCACTGCACACTGTGGTTCCATCTGTTGGCCCTATGTGAAATGGTAGTGATGTAGGAGCTGCTGGGTAGAGCCAAAGTACACAGTGGTGGACATGGCATCCAACACATCTATGAATTTCAAATGGATGAAGCTTTTTTTCCCATCAAGTGGTTTGCTAAAATTTGGGAAGAGTTTTGCCAAAACCAGTTTGCCAAAACTGATAAGCCAAAATTTAATTTTGGCTTATCAGTAAATTCTGCTTTTGGGACTACAGTACAGGGATATTTAGTCTTTAATCACTGGTAATATCCAGCTACTGTTAGGTGACTTGACACTGCCTAACAAAAAAAAAAGCAACAGAGAAATCACAAAGAAGGAAGGGATCCGTGTCCTGTACTATACTCAAACAAATGGATCTCACTGGCAAGTCAAATATCAGATTTTCTTAGTTGTACAGTACAGGACCCAGGGTATCGCTGGGCTTTAACTATTGGGTGTCTAAATGCAGTCTAACTGAGGGGTGGGCAACACAACAAACACACCAACAGGCCCACGTAACAAACAAGATGACAGAGCTCAGGGAACAACTTGTAGCACCTTATGTCCAAAACTGCTATCAGAAGAGACCTGAACATCCACCTGCTAAAACTTAGACGTATGAACAGATGACAAAGTGGCTTCCTTGCAAATCCAAGAACCAGATGCTTGATGCTGAAAAGCCCATAAAGTGCGATTTGATAGAATTTGCCTTAATAGGGAAGGAAGGAACTCATACTTCAGGCCATACACTTGAATGTGAAAACAAAAAATGTAGCGCTGTAAAGTGATTATACTACGGAACCAGGAAATAGTTTCCTAGTAGATAGGAACAACCTGTGTTTGAAAAGACAGACAGACGTTTTAAACTTATAGTAAGATGAGTGTAAACGACATCATAGACAAGGTGCAGTGATTAGTGCAGTGTGACAACGACAGTGCCTGAATAGTAAGGCAACAGTGGAATCACATAACATGAATCCTGTGTGGGCAAACTATTATCAGTTCATCATTATATACAGTCCATCAGTCTAAGCATAAGTCTCCTTATATGGCCAGTCTTCTCGTATCAGCCAGTACAGTATGGACACCAACAACAGCAATCTATTTGTCTGTAGCGATCTCTGCAGCATTCTATGAATGTAAGGTAGGTACTCTTACCAGAGCTGTTGGACCTGCAGGCCCTACGACAGTGGGTCTAAAGAGCTTGTAATCCCGGAAGGGTGTATCCCGGCTTCCAATGGGCTGAATCGTGATGTAAAATCCTCCTATGGGTGTCCTTAGTCCCGGATAGAGATGAGTAAGGCCAAAGTTTGCCGACCAGTATTATACTCACTTTTGAAAGTGATGATATCCCGAAGGGGGCCAATGCGTTCAAATATCAAAAAAGGGCTCATAGAGGTGGCAAGAAAAAGAAAAAAAAGAGTGCTCCGGATGGTGTAGGTAAAAAAAAAAAAACGGTTGGTTTTATTAAAAATATACATATTGTACAAAGATAAAAAGTGATCACAAAAACAAATTATATGAGGAAAAAAAACAATATGGGGTGTTCGCTTGCACAAGCTGCCCTCTCAAACAATGGGAAAATAGATACTATTGCTGTATGTTGGGTCAGTTGGCAGTTAGCTGTTCACTTTGTTTTACAGGAATTCTGGGCAATAGATGGCATCCAGGTAATCAAGGTGGACAATAGATTGACCTGATTAAATATTTGATCTATGGTATGTATGATACAAAAGTGCCATCCAGAGGTTGAATTGGGAAATGGTTCACCAATAAAAAAAAAGTAGTGAAAAAACATACGCCCACGTTGGACTGTCTAACTAAACTTTCCAAATAAAAGGCCAGCAGCATAACTGACAGATGTACTCCATAACAGAACAACAAGGAAGATCTGTGCCAAAAGAAACTTCACCTGAGAATGACACTAGTGCGCGATTAGAGTAGAGCCTGGGTCCTGGTTGCCTACAGAGATGATGAAGCCACTATAACCTGATCTAAGTAACTTTAGCATATTCCTATTGTACACAGACCATTGTTCATGCTCATTCGCTAGAACATTTAGAGTGTGTACATGCGTTTATATAAATCTGTAATTCTTGGATTGTATCCCTTTAATTGTAAATCATTTGTATGTGTAATCAGAAAACTACACTCTCTTGGCCTCTGTGATTCTGCTTTATCCTGGTTCTCTTCCTAACTATCTCAGTGTACTCAGTGTCATTACACAACTCCATCTCTTGCGCTCTCTGTTGGGGTACCCCAAGGCTCTGTCCTTGCGCCCCTCCTATTCTCACTCTATACTTCTTCCCTAGGCCAGCTGATAACCTCCCATGGCTTCCAATACAACCTCTACGTCAATTACACCCAGATCTATATCTCCACTCCTCAACTCAACCTCTCAATCGCCTCATGGATCTCAAACTTACTGAATGACATATCGGTATGGATGTCACGCCACTTTCTCAAACTCAATCTTTCTAAAACCCCCCTCCCCCCATGACTTTACCATTAAGATAAACAGCACAACCATTGGTCCCTCCACACATGTCAGGGTTGCTGGGTGTAATCCTTGACTCTGACCTCTCCTTCAGCCCCCACATCCAATCACTGGCTAAATCCTGCCACCTTAACCTCCCCATCTTGAAAATTTGACTCTTCATGACTAATGACAACACAAAGCAAAGTATACACCTCTTGATTATTACCTCCCTTGACTATTTCAACTCTCTACTTAACGGTTTACCCTTACGCTGGCTACCCCCCCCCCCTCCCCCACTTCAGTCTATTATGAATGCTGCTACTAGACTAAAACACCTACTAATCAATCCGTGACTGCTGACCCTCTCTGCCAATCCCTTCATTGGCTTCCCCTACCCCACCGTATAAAATTCAAATCGCTAACTACAACAAAGCCATCCACAACATCGCCCAAATCGCCCCCTCCGCTCCTCCCAGGAACTCCTGCTCTCTAGCTCCTTTGTTAACGCCTCTCATGCTCGCCTTCAGAACTTCTCCAGAGCCTCTCCCATCCTCTGGAATTCCCTGCCCCAGTATATCCGATATCCGATCAGCCCATAACCTGCCCACCTTTAGGAGATCCCTGAAAACTCACTTATTCAGGGAAGCCTATCCCCCACCCAACTGACAACTGTCCCCGAGCAACCCCCATCAAAATCATTCCCTGTATCTATTACCTTTGTATCACCCCCCCCTCCCTTTAGCATGTAAGCGCTATGAGCAGGGTCCTCCTGTCCTTTCTATATTGAACTGTACTGTAATTGTGCTGTCCCCCCTCTACATTGTAAAGCGCTGCATAAACTGTTGGTGCTCTATCAATTGTGTATAATAATAATAATTTGTATGTACAGCATTTTGTTTCATAAAGCACATCAATACATTACAGAGGATTTATTGCTTCCTTACTCTTACCACAAAAGAAAACGCAAAAGAAAAAGTGTCCCACAAAGTACTTTTTAGGATGACATTTTCTAGTCTTGCACCACACAAAATAATCTTTCCTGGCATGATGGCAGACTCTGTAAGAAGACGACTTACTAGCCTTTGAGAGAGTACAGACGGCCAAACCAACAGTCCTCTGTTCCTTAGGACCTGGGAAAGAAGCAGGATGGAGGACCAGCCCTTGGGAAAGAAAGTCCAGACAATCTGGAAGAGACCATGGAGAGTCTGCCAAGAGACTGATTATGTCCGAGAACCATGTCCTTCTTTGCTAGTTCAGCGTGAAGAGAATCGATGGAGTGGCCACCATCTCAATCCTGCTGAGCAGACCAGGAAAAAGTTGGATACGTCAAATGGCATAGATCAGGTCAAACTAATCCCACAGAGTCACCATACTGTCCACTGCAAAGGTCCTAGGGTCCTGAGCGTGGAGACAAACCTGTCCATATTGTTATTGAATATGGAAGCCAGAAGATCCACATCCAGTGTCCCAAGCCTTCAGCAAAGGGCCTGAAACACCGCTAGATGGGGAGCCCATTCCCCAGTTCCAAACAATGATGGCTGAGAAAGCCTGCCTGCTAAGTTTTTACACCTGGGATGTGAATTGAAGACAAGGTCAAAACATGAAGTTCTGACCAAGAAAGGATCAAGTCTGCCCCCCTTTGAGAGTCTGGTGCCTCCCTGATGGTTGATTTGAGCCAATTCAGGAAGGTAGAATGAGGGTATTCGCTTGTAACCCCTCATATCTATAGTCTCAAAAAGGGAACA
This sequence comes from Lithobates pipiens, assembly GCF_037356315.1. Lineage (NCBI taxonomy): Eukaryota > Metazoa > Chordata > Amphibia > Anura > Ranidae > Lithobates > Lithobates pipiens. The sequence goes on from NW_027507718.1 coordinate 77,703,735, forward strand.
AAATGTTACCTGTGAAATCAGAACCTTTGGCAGAAAATTGCTCCCTGGATAAATTCCTAGTTCCTAGACCAAAGCAGGGAGTCAGGTTGGAGGCAACTGTTCTAACAAAGGGTACTGGAGCCCCGTGGAGATTAGCCCCTCATTGGAGCATTGTGCAGAGTCTGAGCTATCAAGACAATCTGACCACTTGCCCCGCCATCTGCGATAGGCAAAGTCAACCAATCCAGTAGGTGTGAAAGAGCTGCAGTGGCTATGAAGGCAGAAATCTTGACAGAAGAATCTTTTAGAGAAAAAAGGGTAAGAGGCAAGGTTCTCACAGTAGAGAGATGACTCCCATCGCCCAAGGACACTAGCAAAAACCTTAAGCAAGCTGGGAGTGGGAGGGTTATATATAGGAGATGTCCCTGTTGCTTTTTTTGGCAGTGTCCAATCACCTGAAAGTAGCTGCACATAACCCATAGTAAAATACTAAAGACCCTGTGCCCTTTACTGTATAACTAAGAAACATTTTTTTTAACTACTTAGCAATGATAACAAAAGCATTTCTCACTATCTTAACAACTGCAAAGATTAGAGATTCACTGATACCATTTTTTTTTTGTTTATCAGTTTGTTCGAGTACTGATACTGTTGGTCAAGTAGTCGCCAATACCAAGTACAAATACTTTGTGGTGCGATTTGTGTCCATACCTAATGAATGGCTGCAAAATCTCACTGCAAAGTATCACATCCGATTTGAACAGGAATGCGGTGCAATTCCTGCCCGAATCGCAAGTGGTTTATCCAGTGTGCCTGTGTGAACCCAGGCTTGTCATAATGGTTTCAACCTGGGTTCACAAAGGAGAAGTGCAGGAAACCACATGAGATTTGGACAGGAATCGCACCACATTCCTGCTCAAATTGCATGCAATTCTTTGGAGTGCGATTTGCGCCCATTTATTTTGTATGGACGCAAATCAGACCACAAGGTATCAGTTTCAGTATTGGGAGAATTTTCATGAGTACTCATATAAATTCTCGGTATCAGCATCGATACCATGATCTCTCCCTAGCAAAGATAATTACAATGCCCAGTAACAATTGGATATAGCCAGTTTTCCAAATATATCACACAAGTTTATATAAACATACAAGCTATAATCACATAATAAAATACAAATAAAATAAAGAGTATGCATAGCCAAGACCTTTCATTTTTTTGTTGTTTTGGTCATAGAGAGAACGAATTAGAAGGCCAGTTAGGTTTTTATTGTTTTTCACGTTCCCATCTGGGAGGTATCATCCTATTTATCTTGGTGACAATGGGCAAAAAAAGTGATGAGCAATCTCAAACTTTATGCTAAACAGAAGGTGAAAAGAAATCTTGCAATGTTGATATGTGCTCTGGTGATAAATGTATATTAACCTGCCTGAACAAATGACTGGATTAATCTTACAGAAAGGCACTACAAATTTTAAAGGACCATTATAGTAAAAAAAAGGTAACAACTGAAAAAGTATTGGGCTTTCATTTGCTTGTCAGTCACTTCAAGCATATTTAAAACTTTGGGCCCATCTAAAGCATTGCAGACCAAACAGAATTACCATCGGGTTGGTGAGAGGAAGGGTAAAGCAATGGATCCATCGGCAGGAGAAACAAGTGATATAACCACATTACAGAGGGACTCAGAAAATTACAAACTGATGTAATAGTGACAGCCTGCATTATATATGCCATTTTTACTTTGCTCATAGTTCCACGGTAAATAACTTGGCAGCATGAATGAATTTTTTTTCCTGGAACAGCTTGACAAATCAATAAATAACAATGTTGGAACCCACCTGGCACCTCCCTCTTCCTCATTCTCTATTTGCTGTTTGAGTCCTCTATAACTGGCCTGTAATGCCAGCAACCTTTCTTTGCGATTTTCATGTGCTTTCCAAAGCTCTGTATTTTGCTGTATCTAGGGTGACAAGTTAATATGAGTCAATTAATACACGGAAGTTTGGAGTTTAACTAGATAAATAGAAAGGTGTTAAAAGTGTGGCGAGAGACCTATCAGAAGACGTAGATTTTTTTTCAGATTATGTAGTCATTTCTGCTCATAAGTTTATATACCCCTGGCACAATTTAATTATTTTTTTTACTTTTGCTGCTTCAAGGTCTTAAAAAAAGGCATATATTATGATTTTACATATTGATTGAAATAACCTTTACTTTTTTTACTCAGTCTGGATACATGCCATTTTAGCCCTAAAAAGTAACCACTTTTTGAAGGTGGGATCTCCCCCTTCTTCCCCCCCCCCCCTATTTTTACTTAATTCTGCAGTCTGGGTTACATGGGACTACACCTAATGTGTGTTTGGTTACCAGGCTTCACAATCACTCTAATATATTTGTCATTCAGTTTAAAAAAAAAAAAAAAAAGAAAAAGACAGGCCACTTGCAAAATACCAAACAGTACCTCAAAACTTTTAAATAAAATCATTTGAAGTAACCACACCAAAATTGAATATTATGGTCACATCTATAAAGGATGAGTCAATATACACATCAGTCCCTACCCTCAAGGAGCTTACAATCTAGGTCCCTAACTCACATGCATACATACTAGGGACAATTTTAGACAGGATCCAATTAACCTACCAGCATGTCTTTGGAGTGTGGGAGGAAACCTGAGTACCCGGAGGAAACCCACGCAGGCACAGGGAGAACATGCAAACTCCAGGCAGGTAGTGTCGTGGTTGAGATTCGAAACAGCGACCCTTCTTACTGATAGGTGAAAGTGCTATCCACTACACCACTGTGTTGGGCGGCACAGTGGTGTAGTGGATAGCACTAGATTGTAAGCTCCTTGAGGGTAGGGACTGATGTGAATGTATATATGTATATGTAAAGCGCTGCATAAATTGACGGTCCTATATAAGTACCTAAAATAAATAAGCATATTAAGAGAAGCACAACAACCCCATCCTGAAGCATAGAGATGGATATCTGCTGTTTTGGAGGCGTGTGAGAAACAACAGCACCGACAATTGAGTTAAAATCTGTGGCAGGATGAAGGCAGCATATTATAAACCCCTTCTTCTGGAAAATTCCAAAACATCTGCCCTGATTACTTGAGCTATTAGAAACGGATTTGGTAATTAACCTGAAAGAATGAATCAAAATGATCTCTGTCATACAAATCTTCTATTAGTAACCGGTACCAAGAATCTGGGAACAAGTCACCCCCTGGTACCATACTCCAATGATACAAAACATGTAAGACATGTATCCCACCATCCCTGATATCTGCTGGCGCTATGGACAAGGCCCGGGAGCTCTACTGCATATCTTTTGGCATTGTTCTGCCCTAGATTCTTTTTGGTCTCAAGTCTATAGTATTACTCAATCTAGCACAGGTAGGCTAATTAGTTACAAAGACATGCATCACAAAACAGTCCTGCAGCATCTGATAAACACTGCTCTTTCCTGTATTCCAGCCTTCCAGTTGGTGAAGAAGTCCTCATCTTCACCAGCCATCCAAAAGTGGGATTAGATGAGTGGCGGACATAAGGATCATGGAAAGTCTTACCACTTCACTGTAAAATGCACTACATTTACTTCCACCTGGCTCTATTGGCTAGGCATCACTTGTAAGAATGACTTTAAACAATCAATGCCTGTGTGATCTGGAGGCTCAATTGTCATACAGTATATTCTACCAGCTACCCCGGTGGGATCTTCTATACAATAGGAGGGTTCTGGTTCAAGGTTAGCTGTGCCCCAATCTCCCCTTCCCTGTTTTTTTCTTTTACATTCTTCAGTATGCTCTTGACTTCCCTCTTTCTTTCACTGGCTCAACTAGATGGATACTGCTACCTTTTAATCTCAACTTTACCATACAGAGTTGGCCATTTTCTTTTTACGTTTCCTTTATTCAGTCTTCTCTGACTGTCCACCCACCCTGTACAGGTACTTAAATGGAAGGGGAATGTCATGCCGGACTATTGATTGCAATGCTGTCTTCTAGTTACTGTCAAGTTGAATCCATGCTTCCTCTAGTGATTATGTATCCTAATTATCTTCCATATATCTATTCCTTGAATGCTGGCTGTTTTTGACTGAACAATTGATGTTCCTCTATTCTGTATACTATCTGGTGTTTTAAGATACCGTATACTTCTGGTCAATAATTTTACGATTTCTGTAGCTCTTGTTCATGTAAACATGAATAAATACAGAATGCATAAAAAAAGTAACAAAAGATGGCATGACGCAGGAAAATATGTAAGGTCTGCCATCCACCAAAGGACCAACAAAAAACTCAATTGACAAAAACAGTAAACAGGATTAGAGAAAGGTTTCAAAACATCCATTATTGAGTTTCACCCATAAAAGTGTAATCTGAACACTCATTAGCTATCAATTAGCTTTTCGTTTTCTAACCTTAACACTAAAAAGCATAAGGTCTGCCTACTTTTGGCTTGTGTTTAGCTGCACGATGCACAGTTCAGTCACATACTATGGATACATCTAAACTTTAGAGAAAACAATTTAGAACCCATTACAATAGGTTTTTTTTGAGACAGTAACTTACCCATAGGCTGTCATCCATGATATTACACAAGAGACCATTTGATGTTCAGTTTGTGAGAATACGTGTTTGTTACAGCATAGCATGGATGTTAAGAGAAGGTAACTGAATTATGTTGTATCAGGTAAGCAGTTTAGAAAGAAAATCATACAAAATGAATATATTTTGTGTTACATTAAAATATACCCCTGAAGCCAAATCTTTAAGTCTCCAGTTTATCCCCGAAAAATATCTTCAGCTCAATTAGAGGGCTGTTTTTCACCTTTAATACTGTCAGATTTTTCACTGGCAGGACATGGTTTATATAGCTTTATGGCATTCACCTTAATCTGCAGTGTCTTCTCTAAATGTTCAATCCTCTTTTCTGCTATCTTAAGCTTCTTTAACTCTTCGGACTCTCTAGAAAAGCCCTTTGGGGACAGAGACCTTGAACGTTTCACAGGTTGCACCTGGAGAATAAAACAAGGACATGGTTGAAGGAGTTGAACATTGGATTATGAAAGACATGCAAAATTAAAGAACAAGTAATTGAGAATACTAATAATGAATTATAAAAAAAATCCTGCCTGGAATACTGGAGAAATAACAAGCAGAATTACCACAGTGCTACCGCTAAAGGTTTCTCTGTGACTCGTTAATGAGAATATTCATTTACATTTACATTGTTTCTTTCAGAATAATGATGTCCCATTAGGGAAGACTAAAGGGTTATAGACTCAGGAATGTAAGAAACCTCATTACAAAGGAGGGGATAGAGGATGGTCTAATTGCTCTATAAGGGTCCAAGGTTACACTTGATAGGACAACCGGAAACTAGGGGGAAAGGATTTTTTCCCTTTGAAATAGTTTAACACACTGTGAAGTAGAAGGAACAATATGCTTGAGGAATATAAATACAACAGACAGAACATCTTATACTGTAATGACCATATGGTCATTAACTATAATGTTGCTAACTAGAGACATGAATATGTGCTTACATTATATACAGCTTTGTATAACAATCAGGTAAGAGATATAAAAAGTAGGGCTATTAAACTTGGATGGGTTCTCATATATGGCTGCTTCTTTCCTTGCCTCATGCAACATTAAAAAGCACAAAATCACACCCTCCCCTAATGTGGGTAGCCTACATCTGGACATACCCAATATTAACCCTAACCTAATTTATTTGTGTAAAATATTGCACTGCTCTAAGAGGTAAAGGGGTTGTAAAGGTTTTTTGTTTTTTTTTGTTTTTTTAAATAAACAAACATATACTTATCTCCTGTGTGCAAGGGTTTTGCACAGAGTGGCCCCAATCCTCCTCTTCCGGGGTCCCCCTGCGGCGCTCCTGGCTCCTCCTTGCATCGAGTGCCCCCTCGGAGACCCGCATTTCAAGGGGACACCCATGCGGGCAGCTCCCGAGTCCTGCTGCTGCGTCCAATGACACAGACAGCAAGACGCGGGCAGCTCCCGAGTCCTGCTGCTGCGTCCAATGACACAGACAGCAGGACCCAGCCCCGCCCCCGTCTCCTGTGTCACTGGATTTGATTAAGAGCAGTGGGAGAAAATGGCTGAGCTGCTACCAATTTATCCAATGAAGACCTGAGACAGCAGCTAGAGCTGCTGTACTCGTCCCCATCGATAAAATACTCGGGTTCAGGTAAGTAAAAAGGGGGCTCTCGGTGGCTGCTGCACTAGAGGAGGTTTTTCACCTTAACCACTTCAGCCCCGGAAGGATTTACCCAGTTCCTGACCAGGCCATTTTTTTGCGATACGGCACTGAGAATTGCGTGGTCGTGCGACGCTGTACCCAAACAAGATCTCCTTTTTTTCCCCCACAAATGGAGCTGTCTTTTGGTGGTATTTGATCACCTTGGCGGTTTTTACTTTTTGCACTATAAAAAAAAAAAAGAGCGACAATTTTGAAAAACTCAATTTTTTACTTTCTGCTATAAAACATTTCCAAAAAAAGTAAAAAAATAAAACATGTATTCATCAGTTTAGGCCGATATGTATTCTGCTACATATTGTTGGTAAAGTATATTGGTTTGCGCAAAAGTTATGGCGTTTACAAAATAGGGGATACATTTATGGCATTTTTATTATAATTCTTTTTTTTTTTTTACTAGTAATGGCGGTGATCGGGGATTTTTAGTGGGACCATGACGCTGCAGCGAACAGGTCGGACACCTAACATTTTTGACACTTTTTTGGGAGCCAGTGACATTATTACAGTAATAAGCACTAATGACACTGGCAGGGAAGAGGTTAACATCAGAGGCAATCAAGGGTTATACGTGTTCCCTGTTTGTGTTTTCTAACTGTATGGGGGACTGTGTGGATGGAGAAACACACAGATCCATCTTCCTGCTTAGCAGAAAGACATTGTCTGTGAGATATCCCTGTCAGAATGGAGATCTGCCTTGTTTACACGGGCGCCGGACCCGCTGATTGGCTCTCCCACTGGCCAATGCCACAAAATTTAGTTCACAAACCAATATACACCTACAGCTATTGGCAGAAATGAGCCAACTGGCTGCAGTACAATGACGGTGGTTGGTCAGCAAGCGTTTAATGCATAAAACGTATAAAACGCATTAAAGTGAGTCCCGCAAAAAATAATTTTTTTGAAAGTCAGCAGCTACAAATACTGCAGCTGCTGACTTTTAAAATGACACTGACCTGTCCCAGGGTCCATCGTTGTCGGCACCCAAGACCGAACCATCCCTCGGGTGCTGCCGCCACCATCTTCAGTAAGGGATTCAGGAAATGAAGCCTTGCGGCTTCACTTCCCGGTTCCCTACTGCGCATGCACGAGTCGCGCATTGCAATCCGATTGGTCCCTGCTGTCTCTGGGACCCGTGTGTGTCCCAGCAGACAGCGCAGTGGGACCGGAAGAAGCATAGACTGTCGTGGGAGTCTATACCTGGAAGTGGGTGCAAATACTTGTCTTAGACAGGTTTGTAATTATTCTGAATGTCTATCCACTACTTTTTTTTTTTTTTTTTTTTTTTCCATAATAAAGATTTTTATTGAAAATTAAAATTAACACGGTACACAGCCACAGAATGTAACACATGGAAATGTCTGCAAGACTCCAGAACTTAGTTACATAGGACAGGTATTGAACAGAGTCAAATTGCACCAGAAAACATAGTGCATAACACAGAATCAATAGAAAGCGGCAATGTACTCAAAAGGTCCTCTATTTCAGGGAGGTATTCTTCGAAAAAAAGTGCTCCTGATAGAGGGGGGGGTGGAAAGAGAATAAGTAGAGTATAGTGCAAGTGAGAGAAAAGAGAAAGAAAAGAAGAAAAAAGAGAGGGAAGAGAGAGAAAAGAAAAGAAGAAGAAAAAGAAAGAAAGAAAAAAAAAAAAAAAAAAAAAAAAAAAAAGGGGGGGGGGGAGGGGGGGGAAACCAGGAGTGGGTATGGGCAGGGGAAGGACGGGAGGGGGACGGTGCGGGAAAGTCATAGTTCAAATGGTGTTCGAATCAATGGTCTTTGGCACAACCTCAAGCAAGTACTTCAGCATGGAGTCATTCCACAGTTACAGCCATCTTAATGGCGCTTTGCACTCAGGTGGGGTAAGAATGAAAGCGCTGTGTAGATTTAAAGTGAGTCCAACACGCCCACGTTGCGGAAAACTTTGAGATCCTCTCCTGAGAAATGTGGACTAGCTCCTCCATTTCCTCGATTTTTGAGATCCGAAGGAACCATTCGCCGATCGTCGGAGTGTGTGTGGATCGCCAATGGACTGGGATGCACAATCTCGCCGCATTCACCAAATGCATAGCCAGGGATTTAAAATACTCAGATTTGGTTAGCCGGGTATGATGTAAGAGGTACTGTGCTGGAGAAAAATCCAGAGTGTACGTGGTAATGTGGGCAATAAGCTCATGCACTTCTCGCCAGAAGGGTTGAAGGGCGCTACAATCCCACCAAATGTGGAGCATAGTGCCCCTCGCACTCTTACATCTCCAGCAGGTGTCAGGGACAGAGGGGGAGAACTTGTGTATGCGTGATGGTGTTCTATACCAACGCGTTTTTATTTTGTAACAATTCTCCTGGATAGCGACATTCAGGGAACCTTTGTGTATATATTCATTGATAAGAACCCAGTCCTCCTCAGTAAGGGAGATCTGAAGGTCCGACTCCCAGACTGAGTGAACAGAATCCGGGGCTGTGGGGGTTTCGTCCATAAGTAAGCTATATATGTATGAAATTAGGTGCCTTTGTGGGGGATCCTGTGTACACAGTGTTTCAAAAGGGGTCATGCGTCTAGACCAGGTCTCCGCAGTCGCCTGAGTAGAAAAGAAGTGTCGGAGTTGCCTATACGACCAAAATGGAAAAGACTTGGAGGGGGACAAGGTAACTAAGTCCTCATAAGTGCGGGGGGATCCGCGAATGAAAAATTGGTGCGCTAAAACATTATCGTGAGGCCATACTCGGTTCAGGAAGGCATCAGACAACCCTGGGGTGAAGCCGGGGTTTCCTCGAAGCGGGGTTAGAGGCCCGAGAGCCGAGGAAAACGAGCCTGATTTAGTCACTCTTGTAAAGGCTTTAAGGGATGAGCTGAGAAGAGGATGACCCGTGGCCTCCGATGGCCAATGCTGCGGTAAAACCCAGGGTAGAAATCTAAGGGGGAGGTGCAGGAAGGATTGTTCTAGGGTCACCCAGACCTTACCAGCGGCGTGGATGTTCCAGTCGACCACGCGGGTGAGATGACCTGCCAGGGAGTATTTATGAAGATCCGGCAGCCCGATGCCACCCCTAAGTTTCGAGCTTGTGAGGCGCGTATATTTGATCCGTGGTGGGGAGTTCCTCCATAGAAATAACGAGGTAGCCCTCTTGTACGTCGCGAAGAAGGAGGTAGGTAGGTCAATGGGGATACATTGCATGAGGTACAGAAGTCGCGGCATGATTATCATTTTCAAGAGCGCCGCTCTGCCAAACCATGAAACGTTTAAATTACCCCAGTCTTTCAGGTCTTGTTGTGCCCCCTTCAGGGCAACCAAAAAGTTCTCATTATAGAGATCAGACAGAACCGTCGTAATTTTTATACCCAAATAGGTGATGGCCCTCTGGCTCCACTGAAAAGGGAAAGAGGCCTGACAACTCTCTACCTCCCCCTTCGTGAGGGAAACATTCAGACCATATGATTTCGTATAATTGACCTTTAGGTGGGATAAGGCCCCGAAGTGTTCCAGATCCTTCATAAGATTGGGAATGGACGTACAAGGAGAAGTGAGCGAGAGGAGGATATCGTCCGCAAAGGCGGCAACTTTATACTCAGTTCCCCGAACCAGTAGTCCCCTGATATCAGAATTAGCTCTAAGTCTATTAAGGAAGGGTTCCAACAATAGGACAAAGATCAGGGGAGACAGCGGGCACCCCTGCCGTGTGCCATTGCTGATTGTGAAGGCGTCCGACAGGTGACCATTAGCGCGTACCCGCGCACTAGGGGACGAGTATAAGGCCAAAATATGAGCCAGCATGCGAGGGTGAAAGCCAACCGCCTGCAAAGTTTGGCGCATGTAGTCCCAGGCCACCCTGTCGAACGCCTTCTCAGCATCTAAAGACAGAAAGAAGCCCCGAGTATTAGAGGTAGTAAGCCAATGGTGTAAGTTCAATGCCCTTATGGTATTATCCCTGGCTTCCCTTCCCGGGACAAAGCCCACCTGATCCAAGGAAATAAGGCTGGGCAAGAGTGGGGATAGCCTATTTGCTAAAACTTTTGCGTAAAGTTTAATGTCCACGTTGAGGAGGGATATTGGCCTGTAGTTTTGCACTTGCGTGGCGTCCTTCCCTTCTTTGGGTATAACTGCAATATGGGCTTCCAGCATACGGCCGAGTGACATCTCAGGATCTACCATAGCGTTAAAAGTGGTGATCAAGTTCGGGGACAGTACTGTAGAAAAAGATTTATAATACTGTAAAGTGAACCCATCCGGGCCCGGGCTCTTCCCTGTCTTCATTTGTTTTAGTGCTAGTTGCAGTTCCCCCAGGGATAGGGGTCGTTCCATATCCTCAGCCTGTGATTGCGAGATTGGAGTGGGACAATAGTGAGCCAGAAAGTCTTTAATGTCTGCTAATCTCCGCTCTGTTTGGATCGGGGTTTGGGTGGAGGGCTGGAGGTTATAAAGTTCTTTGTAGTAGCGCGCAAAACACCGCGCAATGTCCTCATTTTTAGAGAGGGGCTCACCACGCGGGCCGCGAATCTGATGGATCATAGTAGAGGGTTTGGAGGACCTCACTGCTCGCGCTAACATTCTCCCGCATTTGTTGCCTTGCTCATAAAAAACCCTCTGGTGGAGGACATATTGACGCCTCGTGCGTTTCCCCAGCTCGGTCAACAACATAGCTCGCGTAAGAGACAACTCCTGCAAGGAAACTTGTGAGAGCGAGAGTTTGTGAGAGGTCTCTAGTCTTTTAACCTTAGCAATGAGGTTCTCTATGGTTTCCTGATGTTGTCGTTTAACCTTTGCCTGTTGCATCAGCAGTTCCCCCCTTATAACGCATTTATGGGCTTCCCATACGGTGACAGGGGACATACCGGGGGTATTGTTGTCTAAGAAAAAATCCCGAATACGTGATTCCAAACGTGCGGAAAATTCTGCGTCTTTGAGTAAAGCCGAATTCAAACGCCAGGTTTTATTCCTGGAAACCGAGTCCGGGAAGGTGAGGGTGACCGAGATAGGGTGGTGGTCAGATAGGTACATTGGATCTATCGTAGCATGGGTGAGACAAGGGAGATCGGGTTGGGAGAGAAAAAAGTAATCTATACGCGTATATCTGTCAAAAGGAGTGGAGTAGAACGTGTAGTCTTTAACCGAGGGGTACAGCGTACGCCAAGTATCATGTAGGCCTAGTCCCTGAAGCTGCAATTTAATTTGCCTGAGTGCCCTATACGAAAGCGTGGAAGTACCTGAGGAGGTATCAATGGCTGGGTTCAACGAAACATTGAAGTCTCCTCCAAGCAATACCACGCCCTCCTTGAATGACAGTAAAAGGTCGCTCACTTTCCTAAAAAAGGAAACCTGATGGTCATTCGGGGCATAGATGTTAGCGACTGTGAGCGGCCTAGATGCGTACTGGCCCTTGAGAAAGATAAATCTCCCCTCCGGGTCCACCAGGGAGTCGGACAGTTGAAAGGGAGCATGTTTTGAGACCAGAATGGAAGTCCCTTTGGTTTTGGCTATGGGATTTGTGGAGTGAAAAGCCTTAGTGTAGAGGTGGTTTGTAAGTTTGGGAATAGAGTTGGAGCGAAAATGGGTTTCCTGAAGAAAAACAAATTGGGCCTTCTGTTTGGTGAGGGCAGAGAGGACCTGCGAGCGCTTTTCGGGCAAATTTAGTCCCTTTATGTTGAGCGACACACACTTCAGCGACAGAGAACCAGTCGGTCCGGATTGCGACCTCATGTTGTCAGGAAAAGAGCAGCTATGTGGTAGAAAGGAGTACAGGTGGTTGCTTGAGATTGATTCGAGTTTAGTAACGTGGAGGCAGCTGCTATAAGAGTTAGGATGTGCAGCTAGGAAGTGGTCAGGGAGGAGATGGGGAGCTTAGAATGAAGTGGGAAGGAAACGGGGGGAGGGAGAGAGCGAAGGGGAAAGAAAAAAAAAAAAAAAAAAAAAAAAGAGGGGGGGGGGACAAAAGACAAAAAAGAAAAAAGAGAAAGGCAAAAGGGGGGACAAGAGACGAAAAAGAAAAAAGAGAAAGGCAAAAGGGGTTTGTGAGAGTCACAAGGAGAATGGAAAGAGAATACCAGAGGTGGAAATGGGAGCACCAGTCCACCTGGGAGATAGAAAGCCGGATGGTCAGCAGACTAGGTGGTAGTGCTGCTGTAGGGGGACAGTAAGAAGGACTGGGATCATAGAAGGCCACAAGCCAGAGGATTTGGAAAACAACAGTTTAGTGGGGAACCAAGAACATTAAGGTTAGATATCACAATAGGGCTAATACAAGTAACATAACCCGTAAGAGCTAACATGAATATCACATTGTGAGTGCCACACAGAAATAAACAAGACCAAATAAACAAAATAAACAAAGCAAAACCCTTGATGTTGCAGCCTTAGGGAGAGGGCGAGGAGGGTGGACCCTAAACTCTAGATCATAGTGGGGATAGTGGAATCGTTAGACTCAGAACTAGGGGATAACTAAGCGGAATGTTGCCAGGGGACCCCCACATGGCCGAGCATCCTGCAGGGGGAGTCAGGGGACAACAGGAGAAATATTACAGGCTGGAAGGGGAGACCCCGCCGGGTTCCAGTCATGAGCAAAAAATGAAAAACCCTAGTTAATATCTGGCAGATAGACAGTAGGAGATCCCCTCCTCTCCGGAGTGCACATGTAAAGAGCATCCGGTCAGGGCCCACCCGCTTCCCGACTAGAGTGTCTCATAGGCGCTAAAATCCCCGGGGGCCGAGCGTGCAAAGTCCTGGTAATGCCAAAGACAATTAAGTTAGTCAGGAAGCGCACCTAGAAATGTTTCGGCACTCATAATCAACCATGCTGCATAAATAGTGACTAGCTCCTCCCGGAGAGATGCCCTAGTAAAAATCCAGGAGGCAGAGCACGCCCAGCAAGGGGCAGACATTGGCAGCCCGGTCCACGGGCCAGGGCCTCCAGGAGGTATAGGCAGGCCTAAGAACCATAGCAGCTAGGGATATCTGCGGGATGGAACATATGAGTACAAATAAAGCTGTTATTGACAATGTTATCCACTACTTTTTATTACTAGCATTACAACTCATATCTGACAACACATTTTCATATGTTTACACAAGTTGTGAATGAGGGATAGCATCCAGCAGCCATGACTTTTTAAGGCTTCTTTCCATCCACACGGCTATTGAAATTAATGGTACCACGGCATTCACTGGGCAACAGCTGGGGGCTGCTTACAGTGCTTTGTTTGAGCATCTGTATGAACTTAGAATATTTCTAAAAATATATATATTTAGCTATCACATTTGTGCCTTTACCAGCTTTAAAATATGAACTATTCTTTTGTTTTGCTTTTTAATTTAAATCAAGGAACACCTAAAAAGGAAACATTTTAACCCTGTTGTTATGTAGTCATTACAGCTAACTATTAAATGTTGAAGCATTGTAACCTGAATTGTCTGGATATCAGCCACCAGTAGTCCCCTGCACTGCAGCAAAGAACCAATTTATTGCACAAACGTGCTACCAGTCCATAAGGGGCGTCGCCCGCTAAGCCATGTGCCCGGCCCCTAATCTACATGCAGGGCGCCAGATGCATGTATTTCAATAGGGTCATTTTTATTTTCTTTAAATACATGTTTAGACCATGAGGCTCTAATTGGCTTACAAAAAAGGGTGGGCTCGGATGCAGTGAACCCACCCACTTGTGGGACATTAGCGAATTAATATTCGCTAATGTCTTCCTGTTTCTCCTCCTGGCCAATCAGGAAGCTGAGACCCAACTGGCTGGGAGTCCTAAGACCCCATTGGCCATGATGAGAAGCAGCGAACACCGGGACACAGAGGAGATGGAAATTGGGGGGGGGTTGGTGTGGGGTTGGGGGCTGGAGTGACCGGGGGGTAGATGTCTTAGGTTTGTTTGCCGCCCCCCCGATGGAGCACTAAGCGCCACTGAGTGCCACTATAACAGGGAACAAGTTTTCATTAAGGAGTAGCACAGGAACAGTAAAACTGTTGTTTTGTTGCTATTTAATTTGCCAAACACAGGTCCTAGACCACGTTCTATTGCCTAACTGAACAAAAGTATACTGCAGTGGGGATCTAGGACCAGGCTGTACTGTCTGGCAAAAGGCATCTGGGTCACAGTGCTGGTTAAAATGAAACACTTGGGCGAGTAAAACAGTTCATGTACAGTATATGTATCTGTGTTTCAGGAGTTAAGTGTTAATTATTACTTTCATTATTTTTTGATAACCTCCTGAAATAAATCAGCTAATCTTAGATATGTTTACCAAAATTGGTTTAGGATTGAAAAACCCTGTTATAATTCGCTCTATAGTCTATTTTAACACACACTTCTTCAGGCCCCAAAACATTAAATCGAGGCAAACCAGACAGCAGACTAATAAGCAGATATCAGCCTTTTATGAAACGTTAATGGTAATATCAAAATTTACATCTATAACTACTCTCCTGGTCACTGAAAGACATGTTATTGTCACAGCAAAGGATGTGCTTTTTCTCCCTGGCCTAACAGCATTTTTCTGCAATTGTACACTGAGCCACACATGGGTCAGCAAGGTTTTGTGCAAGGGTAAAGCATCTCTTGAGCGCATACTTAGGAGCTGCGTCATTCTAGCCCAGCCATTGAAGACAAAGGGAATGTGCAGACTAGTGTGCTCTACCTCTGTGCCTGGATTTAGTGGATTAAAACAAAAAGTAGACGTGCCAGCGATAGTTAGGTTAAGTGTTACGGTGAGAGAGTGTGTTAAGTGCTAACCATTGGGTAAAAGGGTTATGAATTAGAGTTGGGTTATCCATTTAGAATGAATGATATGTCAAGAACATTTTGGCTTATGCTGCACATTTTATTTGTCTTTGGCACAGGAAGCCCTGAACCAAGAACTACTGCACCATAGCTAAAATAAATTTGCATATTATGGTACACTCAGCATTAATATATTAATTACTATGTGTTATAATTGGATGTCACTTGTCTTTTGTATGAAAAAAGGCACCTGCTCCTCTTGTCTGTCTTAATTTATTTTAGAATATAACCCCTGGGGTATGCCTACCTTTTGTTTGATTGCTAATTACATTATTTTAATCACTGCATGGTTATTTCTTTTTTTCTTTCCCCAAACAGTAGAAGTGCAGGGGACTATATCAGCACAATAGCAATGAAAATGTAAAGAATGGATATTGGGTAACCCAGCGTAATAGAAAAAACAAACCCATAAACAAGTTATATCTGACAAACTGTACAACGTGAGCTCACATAAAACAAGCACAACTGGTTATATCTTTTACAGTAGTGTTTTTTTTATTTTTTTTTATTCATGCTCAGTAGGCAGCCAGCCTAATATATTGGTCGCCCTGTCTGTGGCACATATACCTAGGGCTGGTGACCAATTCGTTGTCACCACTCGTGTGACACTAACTGGGCTGCTGAGTCATCATATGCATATACTTTTTTTCCCGTTTTCTTTCTTATTCTTTTCTTTCTTACTTTTTCCTTTATATATTCTCTTTTATTATACGTACTTATCTTTCAGTTTACCAACATTTATTCAATATTAAGATTTTCCATTTTCGTATATCAATACAAAATTAAACTTGTAACGCCCCCCCCCCCCTCCCTCTCATCTCCCTTTCCCCCCTTTTTTTTTTAAATCTTCCACCATTATTAGATGTTCCGCTGTCTTTTTAAACTCCAACCACCCTCCCCGTATACTGTAGAAAACTTCCACCAGATCTTCACTTCTGTATATAGTTTATTCTATTGATCTTAACCAATCAATCCTTCCTATCCAATCTTTAATTAATGGTGGGTTAGGGTTTTCCAGACTTTCTGTATTAAACTCTTGGCTGCGTTTAACAGGTGAGGAACCAGGGTTTTTTTTTATTGAGCTGATGTTTTATCCGTGTCATGGAACAAGCACGTCCATGGTTCCTTCCTTACTTGTTCTCCTGTTATCTGGTATATATTATCTATAAACTTTAACCAATATGGCTGGATCTTTACGCAATCCCACCATATATGTGCAAAAGTTCCCGGAGCATTACAGCCCCTCCAACACATTGCTGAGGTCCCTGCTCTAATCTTCTGTGCTCTTTGTGGGACAATAAACCATCTCACCAGCAGTTTATAGGACATTTCCACTGTCCTGATATCCCTAGAAGTAGTGCATACTGTTCTCAAGATCCCGCTTCTATGTTCCTCATCCCGAAGGGCTCCCAACTCTTCCTCCCATTTCTTCAAGTAGGGCGGGTCCCTTGGTTCCTTTTCTTCTCCTAGAATTTTATATATTTTTGACCTACTCTGTCTCAGACACTTCGAGGAGGAGAGAAATCTCTCCATAGGTGTCAAATCCCCCTCTCCTCGAAGTGGCCGGGGAAGTGTCTGTGTGAAGTGCTGTATTTGTGCATATCTCCATCTATCTAATGGCCTATTTCCCCATTTTTGTCTTAATTCAGTCAAAGTGCAAATTCTCCAACCATCACATCTTTCAACATTATGTCATTTTTCTTTGCCCACCTAATAAAATACATATATTCCTCCTTCCCAGGTTTAAAGTAGTTTGTGTCTAATAAAGAAATTAAAAGTGAATTAAATTGCCAATGATACATTTTCCCCAATTCATCCCAAATTTTAAAGACATTTATTGTTAATGGGTTTGTGCTACTTGCTAATTCCCGGTGCTCCCGTGGAACCCATATCCTTTTTCCTAAATCTACTTTACTTTGCACTTTCTCAATGTCCACCCACCCTTTATTACCCTTACCGTGTACCCAACCTGTTATTCGTGAAAGAATAATTGCCTTATACTATCTCTTACAATTTGGTGCTGCTAATCCCCCTCCTTGCTTCCCCATTTCCAGTGTTGCATATGAAATTATAGGATTCTTACGCCCCCAAATTAATTTTATTACCAGGGATCTTAATTTCGGAAAGAACTCTTGTGGGACTTTTATAGGGCTCATTTGAAATACATATGTTAGCTTAGGGAGTATAAACATTTTTTAACGCATATCAACGAGGGGTTTATATCTCATATGTCTTAGAAAATCTTTAACCTTATTCAATATAGGGGCATAATTAGCCGCATACACAGATGATAATGATGCTGTGAGTTTTATGCCAAGGTACCCCAGCTCTCCCATGCACCAAACAAAAGGAAATTAGGCTTGGAGTATCTGTTGTTCTTTTTTAGACACTGTTATGTTCAAGATTTCTGTTTTTGATACATTGATCCTAAAGTTTGTCAACTTTCCATATCTACACATTTCCTTTATTAGGTTAGGCATGGTTATCCTGGGATCTGACACATAAAATAACATGTCATCTGTGTATGCAGCCACCTTATACTCCTCTTTACCTATTTTCACCCCTCTTATATCCCCATTTTTCCTGATTGCAGCTAATAAGGGCTCTAAAGCCAGTACAAATAACATTGGTGATAGTGGACAACCATGTCTTGTACCGTTGTATAAATCCAATAGAGGGGACAAACTTCCATTGATTTTTATTTTTGCTGTTGGATGATAGTAGAATGCCATTATCCATCTCATCATTCTCTCTTTTATTCCCAGGTGTCTCAAAGTTCCCATCATGAAGCCCCAGTCGACCCTGTCAAAGGCCTTCTCGGCATCTACTGACAGCAGGACGACCGGGGCTTCCCTCCTTTCAGCCTCATGTATCAATAGTAAGGTTTTAAGACAATTATCCTTTCCCTCCCTCCCTGTAACAAACCCCGCTTGGTCATTATGTACCCAGTAAGGCAATAATGATTTTAGCCTTCCCGCTATTATTTTGGAGAAGATCTTAATATCAGTAGTCAGTAAAGAAATTGGTCTTTAACTCTCTGGTGCCTTTGGGTCTTTACCTTCCTTTAATATCAGGGTTATATGTGCCATCAACGCCTCTTCCCTTAATTTTTCCCCTACTGCCAAAGCATTCATATAATCGCATAGTTTAGGTACCAAGATTTTTTTTAAACCTCTTATAATACCTGATAGAGTACCCGTCAGGGCCCGGGCTCTTCCCAATTGCCATCTCCCTCACTGCTCTTGAAACTTCTTCCTGCGTTATTGGAGCCTCTAAGAGCTCCAGTTCTTCTTTAGGGGCCCCAGGCAGGTCGAGCTCCCTCAAGTACTCCAAGATATCATCCTTATTTCTTCTATTTTCCTCATCTTGTCCTACGCTATACAGCTGACTGTAAAAACTATGGAAGACTGCTGCATAATTTCCCCTTTCTGATTTTAGCTATGAATGATGAGGTTTTTTTTTCCCTTACAGCCCTCGCTAACCATTTCCCAGGCTTGTTCCCCTCCTGATGTCTCTTTTTATCCACTATATGGAAGGCTCGTTTCCTCTCCTGGTCTATTAGTTCTCCCAATTCTTTTTTGTTTTTCAACTCCACCCTCTCTGGTATCCCCCTTGGTCCTGTCAGTTGTTCTAATTCATGTATTTCCCTGCGTAGATCTTGCATCTTTTTCCCCCTTTTCTTTTTTTTTCCCTGCCCCAATGCTTATTAGGATTCCTCTTATGTATACTTTGTGGGTTTCCCATATAATACCTCTAGAGATATCCAGAGTCCACCCACGGGTCAATACACATGTTAAAGTCTCCCGCCACCATTAGTTATATCGAGGGCTTTCCTCAGAAATCTATCAGGATCCCTATTTGATGAGTAGATGTTTGCTATAGTATATTCTACATTAAATAATGTCCCTCTTATAAAAAGAAATCTTCCCCTCTGGGTCAGCTAATTGTTTCTCCATTTCAAACCTTGTACTTCTATCAAATCCTATTGCTACTCCTCTTGCATAGCTTGATGTAGAATCCCCATAAAACCACTTGGGAAATTGCCAAGAGGATAATCTCCCTCCCACTGCATGTAACATATGTTTCCTGGAGACATAACACATTCGCCCAATAATACTGTAATTCCTTATTCACCATTAATCTTTTCTTAGGGGTATTTATGCCCCTTATATTATATGATACTAAACTTAGCGTAGTCATACCCAAAACCACCCACCTCCTTTCCCCTTCTCCTCTCTCCCTGCGGGAGCCCCAATATGGTCTCCCCCTGGTAGAGGGCACATACATAGAAAGGGAAAGGGGGGAGAGAGAGAGAGAGAGAGAGAGAGAGAGAGAGATACCCCAAGAAAACAAAAAAAAAGGAGGGGGAGGGAAAAAAAGGAGGGGGAGTAAAGAGGGGAGCGCTATGGCGGTCTGTCGATCCACCAGACGGTTCTTCTAAGAGCCCCGCTGGTGTATGCGGCACGTGCAGCGTATGTGACGCTGCATCTCATCCCACAGGGGGCTTCCGCTCAGCATGTGCAGGTGATCATGTGATGGGAAAGAGCTTTGGCGCGGTGTGCACCCGCTAAGTGCTAGGGGCTCATCCCATTCCCCCTTTTACAGTAGTGTTTAACGTTGGCTAAACATCATATATTACTGCATGACATATTTTTGTCATTTGACTTTGTGTCAGCCCCACAGTCTGCACATCAGGGCTCAGAGAGGGGAAGGGGAAAAGCAATGCAAGGAGTCAACCAGTTATGTTACAGTGCAAAAAGCATGATAGTAGAAGTAGAGAGCAACGAGGTGAGCTCATCAGTGTGCTGTGGACCATTCAACTGTCCAGTAACAGGTTAAGAGGTGGGGAGGACACCTGTAAGCGAAAATGAAACTGCAACAGAAAACTCTCTCTCCTTTGCCAGACAGGGCTGTGACATTGGGCTGAGCTGTGTAAACCTCAGGACTTGATCAAAATACAAATCCTTTGACAAGTAAAAATAGCTCTCATAAGTGCATTCCATAATTTTTATTAGGCAAATACCTGGAGTTCAGTTTTAGGGGGTTGTTTAGCTCATCCACGTTAGACTTTATTGGCACAAGGACAAGGCAAACAGCCTCATGACCTATGGGTTCAGTTCACACTGATGTGAAGCATTGCCATGCACTAAAAAAAGCAAATTTTGCACAGCACATTAAGTCAGGGCTCGACAAATCTCAATTGCATCCTGGCACCTGGGCTTTTGTCAGCCCATTCGCTGTTGCAGGGATGCAGATTTGTATTGCCAAGACAGTTCTGGGCTGTTTTTTTTTCCTCTCCATTTAGCCCTTTGTATGTGTGTACGTTTTCCTCCCCCATCTTGATCCTGAACTGGAACCGGACGTGACATGTATGAGGTCACTTCTGGGTCCCCGTTAAACGTTTGCCTGGCTGGAAAGGTCTGCGGTCTGCACTGCATTACATTCACTGGAGCACAGGGGACCCTGCATGTCTCATTAAAGATAAACTGTCACTAGAAAATAATCACATAGGGCACTTTTCCCTCTCTATGTGATGAAAAAAAAAGCCCTAAATAAAAAAAAAGTTTTTTTTTTAAATTGTAAATTGCATGTACAAGCTTAAACGCACACGGTAGGGCACCTACACATGAAAATGTTGATTGCGACACTCAGATGTGAATGGGGCCTTATAGATGGTATCTATTAAGAGATATTGCAACTAAGAATTCTTGAAGTGTTAAAAAAATTATGCATTCTAGAATGTAAAACATTGGTGATCATATGCGTCATGCTTTATTAATCTCTTCACATCCGCACTAAAGCCAAAAGATGGCTACAGCACAGGCTCACATTGTCAGGAGGGCGTCTATGGATATCTTCCCGTGATCGCGCTGATCGCAAGCCCCCTGTGGCATGCATCAGCAGTCATCTTTGATTGCTGTGTCCTGCACAGATGATCACAAATCAGGGTAAAAAGCCAATGACAGTGGCTCCTTGTCATGTGACCAGCTGTGTCCAATCACAGTAAACAGTATTTGCTGGTTATCAGCAGTCCTCTCCTCTTGTGTGTGAGGAGAGCCGATAGATGTCAAATCCACACAGGGAACATCTACACTGATAATCAGGGCACTGATCATCCTGATTATCAGTGTAGCCCCAACAGTACCCACAAGTGCTGCCAATCTGTGCCTCTCACTGCTACCTATCAGTGCGGCTTACTAGTGCCCATCAGTGTCATCCAATGGTGCTGCCTCATTAGTGCCCATCAGTGCAGTCTCATTAGCGCACATCAGTAAAGGAGAAAAATTACTTATTTTAAAAAAATGTATAACAGAAAATGATGGTCTTTTTTAATTTGTTTAGCAAAAAATAAAAACCAGTGGTGATTATTTATTACCATTAGCATAATTTGATGTGACTAATCTTTTGCATATACTTTCTGAATGGAATCAGACTACTTCCTCACGCGACTGGCCCTAGGCATCCTCCAATCCTTTAAACGTAAAGATTAGTTTAAGATGGATAACATGCTGGACCAGCAGAATGGTTCTCGATAGATATTAGGCGGTTCCTCACGTGAATGATGGTGTTGATCTCTCTTTGGAAATATGGGCTGCCTTACTGGTGCAACAGAGGTGTTGCTTTAGCTGAAAAGATACTTGAGTAGGTTTCCAATAAACGATTATATTCTTCATTGAGAGTTTCCTTATTCTGGACACCGGGCGTCCTCTGTCCCTACTCAAGTATATTTTAGGCTTAAAGGAAACATTCTCTGATAGAGACACTGAGACTATCATTTGCACAGCTCAGTCTGCAATTTTGACAGCTGTAACTTTTACCCACTTTCTTCAATGCTTTGTGTTCCTTATCTGAAACAAGTTATGCAGATACAGATGTAAGACTTTAATAATATGCATTTTTGTTGATGGTCAGTGACTCAGACTCTACTGAACTCAGATGGCCAATTTAGCTGGCCAACTAGCATCTTTAGAAGGTAAATGGCAATAGAAGCTCTTACAGAATATCTGCACATTTCCAGATCACAAGTGGCCTCACACCCACAGTGTGGAGGAATAGGGAGTATGTAAGGCCTGGTGTGTTCGATCACAGATATACTGAGCAGCGTAATTAAATTCCGATGCATATCGGACAGCATAGTCATGTTCTGATATACTGCAGCATCCACAGGCAATAAACTCCCACTCTGACTGGAGACATTTGTCACCCAGTGACAGTTAAGATTTTTATACAAGTATTTTATGAATCAGAATGAAAATTTGTACTTGAAATTACAACCTAAAGAAGCCAAAAGGATTCTTCATTTATAACCTGATCCTTCCAACATTAGGGTGATTAAATTATCGCAGTCTCACCAGTTGCAAACTTGTATCACCTAACAATTGACAGTCATCGCAACATCTGTTATCCAAAGAAAGCATAACATCTGTTATCTGAACAGTTTATAATCCATACTAAAATTACCATAAAGGACCATAATGAAGTAACATGGATCTTGAAATTCTATGAACCATCTCTGTTGCACGTTTAACATTTCTGTTTGCATCATAGTTTGCATCTGTGTGGCATTGTGATAAGTCACTGAATTGTTTGTACTTCATTTGTTCGATGAAAATAAAGTAATAAAATATAACAAAATCATATACAGCATGCAAAATGCTGCACATAATTGACACTGGTTATAATGGGCAGGAACAGCCAAAAGGAAAACTTGTGCTTACAGCATAGGTGGAAAGCCTTGGAACCTCAATGTCACAAACAGATTGGGATTTACAAATGCAAATTGCCCTCATTACAGCTAAGCTCATTATACGGAAAAGTGCACTGATGAACTGCAGAAAACCTGGCCTGCCACTGGCATGTGAAGCCAAAAGATAGTCACCTCTGGCCTATTCATTTCAGAGCTAGGCACCAATTAGGTGTCTGACTAGAAATATTTGGCCTTCGTACAGGTTAACAACTGGGTGCAAGATAAACAGTTGCTTTCAATCTGGCATTTGTTTGTTTAGAAACAAATAAGAACCCAGACAAATAAAATGTAAATACATATTTCAATGTGTCAAAATATAGGACATATTTATATAAATCTCCAACATTTTATCTAGAGTTAACAAAAAACTATCCAATTTATGATTTTTACATTCTTGGACTGAAATGTCAAATTCCTTCATTATCTTTTTGAACAATTTAGCAAACATTACTGAAGAAAACTAAAAGGCTCCACCCTAACACATATCTTGTTATATTTCAATGTCAGTTTAACTGAAATGCAGAGTAGAACGCTGTAGGATTATATAAAAAAGTGAAAACAACCCAAAAAACCCATCTAAACATATTCACACTGATGTTCCACTAAACAGATAATAAATGCAATAAAAGCAATGTATATCAACCACCTATAGCAAAAAATCAGATATCAGATTTTACTTAGACAACAAAAACAGCAAAAAGGTATTTCTGAGGGCTGTTGTAAAGCTGGTCATACACTTACATTTCGGCTAGTTCATGATAAACTACCTGCAATTCACTTAGTGGGGTGGGGTTATGTAGATCTGTACCCAGCCCACATCAATCAACTGAAAGATTTAACCACTTCCCAAAAGGCTGTATACAAAATATATTCATGACCTTGGATTAAAGTGGTTGTAGCTACAAACATGATCCTGGTACTGTTGTTTTTTTTGTTTGTTTGTTTTTTGCTCGAGATCCCCCTACAGTGCAAGACAACCACCCACTCAAATCACTTTTACAGCCATTATAGGGCCACTCTATGGTGTCACATGTATAGCGTGCTTAACATGTGACAGCGTGACTGATATAATAAAATATTCAAGAAACATATGTTGCACTTATCTGTGCCCAAACTTATCAACATCAAACATAAGAAAAAGGAAAAAATATGAAAAAAGTCCTTTAAGTGCAAGAAAAAGTCACAAGTGTTAAGTCAAATCCTTGACGATGAATAGACCACTAGATCCAAGGATTCAAGCCATTATAGGGCCACTCTATGGTGTCACATGTATAGCGTGCTTAACAAGTGACAGCGTGACTGATATAATAAAATATTCACATTATCTGTGCCCAAGCTTATCAACCTCAAACATAAGAAAAAAGTCCTTTAAGTGCAAGAAAAAGTTCCAAGTGTTAAGTCAAATGCTCGACAATGAATAGACCACCAGATCCAAGGATGCAACGTGCAACCAACAGTATGACAGCACCACCACCTATACAGATGTAGGCTTACCAGATAGTTCAGAAACAAAAGAACATACGTTCTGTGAGTCACACACGCTTTATAATATCAGCAGGCAACTGGGCTATGACTTCCGGCGTTGCGTCCCCAAACTTTTGGAAGGTCTCTCTCAATGCAGGAGTAAATGATGTCAAGTTCCAATCAGTAAATAAAGTAAAATGGAGAAATAGAACCATATAGCGCAATTCCATATAACCAGTACGATTTATTAAAAAGTGGTATCACACTTAAATTTTAAAAGTGTTTTCAAGCGTTTTATAAATCAAAGATGGCGGCAGTGGAGTCCTCCCGACGCATTTAGTCTCAATAGACTTCGTCTGGGGTGTACCTCCACTGCAGCCTTACTCACATTTATAGAACGTTTGACCCCAATGACGAGAATCCAGCTCTCTGTGTCCCCGTGGCTAATTTCCGGTTTGCGTCAAAATGGCCGACAGGCGCGCATTCCACACCTCTATTTCACATCGCCAAATGTGTTCCAATTGTAGACTTCTGCTTCCTCCAAGATGGAGGACAGGTCCAGATTCCAAGCCTCAATGTGAAGGGCGTTCCACGCCTCTATTTCACATCGCGGAATGCGTTCCAACGATGAACTTCCGGTTCCTCCAAAACGGAGGACCGATCTGTGTTCCAAGCCTCAAATGTAAAATCAAGGCTTGGGGCGTGGCCTAACCTCGGGACGGAATGGACGCTTGAGAGCTGAGCTCCTGCCGCGATCCGGTCCTACAGCCGTTAAGGAAGCTTCTTAACACCCTACAATACCTCGAAGATTATGGGAACCGCCTCAAGAACATCATCTGCCTCCCGTTCGCGATCCCCGAGGCGACAGCGCGGCGGCATTAGTCAAACTCTCCCGGAGCTGTTCCGTTCACAGAGAGACAACATGGCGTCTTCCCGCCACACTTCATCGCAGGCCCCAGCCTCCACACAGTCTCCCGCGCCTCTCAGCGAAGCTGTTCAGGGTCAGGAGGTTTCACTACACGCTCTTCAACAACAACCGAGTCTCATGGATTTAAGATCGGTAGCAACGGACATCAAAGAGACTCTCACGGCAGCCATAGCGGATCTCCGACTGGATTTGCGCGCCATTGCTGACAGAGTAGTGGAAGTGGAGCACCGCACGACACACCATGAAACGGTCCTTCGTAAAGTTACCCACAAATTGGATGCTCACACGCTGCAATTGAGAGACCTCCAACGTCACCAGGAAGATCTGGACAATAGGGGGAGAAGGCATAATATTCGGGTGAGAGGCCTCCCCGAATCGGTAGACGCGGATCAACTGGAGACGACAGTTATGGATCTATTCAACGATCTCTTGGACCGACCGGCGCGTACCCCGGTGGCCTTCGAGAGAATTCACAGAGCTCTACGACCCAGAGGCCGGGATACAGATCCCCCACGTGATGTGGTCTGTTGCCTGGTGGATTATAGGCTGAAGGAAGACATTTTACGAAAGGCCAGAAATAGGATCCAAATATCTCTAGGGAGTGCTACGATCCACATCTATCAGGACTTATCGGGCATTACCCTACAAAATCGCAGGGACCTGCGACCACTTCTTGATGTACTGCGGGCGAAAGGCATTTCATACAAATGGAAGTTCCCGTTCGGCCTAGCGGCCACCTATCGGGGCCGAACGGCCCTGCTACGAGTCCCGGAGGAACTTCCTTCTTTTTGCGACGCCTTGGAGATTCCCTTGGTTGAAGTTCCCAATTGGTACGCAGCTTTTCGCACTTACAGCCACCCCAGCAGGGAACGGGACCACGCCGAACCGATGGATACTCAGCGCAGCAGGCACCGACGGCGTCGATCGGAATCTAGAAGTCGATCCTATCGTTCTAGAAGAGATTCCCGCCCTGACCGCAGTCCGACGGATTCCCCGCGATCTGGCCGAGCCAGGCGAGACGCTGCTCAGCATCGGGATCGTTCCCCAGGAGTGAGTCTCTTCAGCTAAGTTCGTTCATTTCTTTCTTTTGGGTGAAATACCCCTTCTTCGGAGAACTATACCTTCGGGTTTATACCTCTACGGGACGCTTAGTTAGCATGTTCCAGTCCGGAGCTGGCCTGTTTCTTTCCTAAGTTAGCCAACATCGGTTCTGGAATTGGACCCCGTAGCCTACAGGTTTGAAGTTTTATATAGGCAAGTTTTTTCGTTAGCCACGTATTCACGGTAAAGTAATTTTAGGTAGTATATTTTTACCGATAGGTAGAAACGTGCTGTAGCTAGACTTATTACCTCCTTCCTGGAGAAATACCTTCGGATGCACTGAACTGCTGAACACTACCTTATATTCGTGAAATGTTGTATTTTTGTTGTTTGCAAGGTTCCTATTGCCTGTTATACGGTGGGAGGGTTATAGCTCACATTACCACGTTCCTTTTAGTTATCTTATTACTGAATAGACGCCCGTACGTTTAGCTGATATTGACATCACTTTTAGGGGTCATTGAGGGTTTTGGTTTGCAGACGTGGATGGCCTAATTCTGCTCGTCCCCCCATGCAAATCAACCCCATCGAGTAGCTCGTTCGGAGAGAAGAGACAGGCCTACGTAGCAATGTGCCCGTTCCTATCGTACATCCTGTGGAACTCATTCCTCCACTTCTTGCACAGTCCCGACTCTCCTTTACTAAGATCCGTAGCAGCGATCTTTGTATTAGTGATTTATTAGTTAATTACTGTTAACAGGGCGCTTCTACGAAGGATGTATATGAATATTGAAGGATCCTCCTGATCACCTTCTGTCCACCTCTATGCCTGTGCATACTCTTTATGTAGTGAAAATGGCCCATGTATACTTGATCTGTTCTACTTGCACTGTTCGTAAGTGATACATCCTCTCAGCTAGGTGGGCGACTTGGTTTATATAAAATTGCAAGCCTTAGATTGAACGCAGAAGAGGTTGCGCCAGTCCGCTTCCTTTGATAGAATCTATGTATGTTTTCTTATTATTGGACCGGATCGCGGTCGCATCTGGAATCTAGAGTATCCACCCTTACCGAGAGACTTGGTTCAACCCCACTGCGGTTGATCGTACGGTGGTGTCCTGTATTATTCCGGACGCTGTCCGCGCGCTCACCGCACACTTCCCGGACGTCTTCGCTTTGAGGGTGAGGCTGGTCCTATATCCTCACAGTGAACGCCTAAGGGTTTATCCCTGTTTCCCGTTATCCTTATTCACGTTCCCCGCTCTTCCCCTCCCCTCTCCCTCCCCTAGCCCTCACATCTTCTAGGACACTTTCAATTTGAACGACCTGTTATACGATCACTTGCACTAAGTAAAGAGGGTGATTTTACATCATGCACAAACGACAATCTCTTATCCCTGACTCTCAGGTTAAATTGTACTCGCTTAACGTGAAAGGCCTTAACAAGCCGGAAAAAAGATCGCAATTATTACGACTTTTACGAAAAACTAAGGCGGATATAGTGTTTCTCCAGGAAACTCATTTTAGATCTGACAAAATACCTAACTTACGGTCTTCACTTTATCCAACAGTATTTCATGCTACTAACCCATCAGCAAAATCAAAGGGAGTGTCAATTCTTATATCTAAGAATTGCCCCTTTCAGGTGAAAGACTCGTTGTTGGATACGGAAGCATGCTTTGTTTTTCTGAAAGGCGAACTATATTGCAAAACTTTCACATTAGCCAACATTTACGCCCCCAACCAGCAACATGTCCAGTTCTTCAACTCCACGTTGTTGAAACTCACCGCCTTCTATCAGGGCACTCTGGTGGTCGGTGGTGACTTCAATGCAGCCTTAACTCCCGCATTAGATTCTTCAAACGGTACCTCCTCTTTGAAATACAGCGCGCTGAGGGCTATAAAATCCCAACTGACCGTACTGACATTACATGACACATGGCGAACGTTATATCCGACCGCCAGAGACTTCACCTACTATTCACCCCCTCATAACAAATACTCGAGGATCGACTACTTCTTTCTCTCTCAGGCGGACTTGGACTGTTTACTTGTAGCCTCCATCGAACCTATGGTGATCTCTGACCATAATCCAGTCTCGATCACCCTGTCCTTCCCGATCGGAACAGTTAAACCCTATATTTGGCGGTTGGACGGTTCTTTACTCAGCGATTCGGAAGTAGTGCGTTCTATCTCTAATAGTCTAACGAACTACTTTACGGATAATGCTTCCACAGAAATCCATCCCATAACAAGATGGGCAGCTCATAAATGCGTGATTCGGGGGGAGCTGATCTCCCTTGCAGCTAAGAGACGGAAGGATAGGGAGGCCAGACTTGATAAACTGTCAAAGACCATCCACTCGTTAGAATTGACACACAAAAGAACGCTAGCAGAAAACACACTTCAAGCATTACAACAGGCCAGACTAGATCTCCTGGAGGAACTTAACATTCCAATTAGGAAGAAGTATACCCTTATGCACCGCAATTTTTACGAATTTGGCAACAAATCAGGGAAGTTTCTAGCAAGGGCAATCCAAATGCGAAAAGCAATGTCCACGATTCATCATATACTAGATCCGCAAGGTCTAAAGATTTCCTCACCATCTGGCATAGTGGAACAATTTAAAAAATTTTACTCGAATCTTTACAATCTCCCTAAACATTCTTCGACTACCACACAACACGACAGAACGCAACAGATAACAGACTTTCTTGCCGAGAACTGCCCCGGGACTATTTCCGACGATCTTGCCACAGACTTGGAGAAACCAATTTCGACCGAAGAAATACTGACAGCCCTTAAACAGCTTAAACCGGGTAAATGCCCCGGCCCCGACGGCTTCCCCACTGTATATTATAAAACCTTTTCTGACTTGCTTATACCGCACGTTACTGAACTATTTAATAATCTTCCTGACGCACCAGCACTTCACGCAGATCTCCATGAGGCACACATTACTATGATCCCGAAACCAGGGAAAGACGAAGCCTTGGTCCCTAACTATAGACCGATTTCGTTGATAAATGTAGACATGAAGCTGTACGCGAAAGTCATTGCGAATCGTATTCTCCCCTTTCTGCCTTCCCTGATTTCCCTGGACCAAGTAGGCTTCGTTCCGGGTCGTGAAGCGCGCGATAACACGCTGAAAGCAATCAATGTCCACAAATGGCTTTCGGCCTCTCACAGTCCGGGCTTCTTTTTATCGTTGGACGCGGAGAAGGCGTTCGACCGAGTGGCTTGGGATTACATGCTGGCTACCCTGAGGAAAATGGGTTTTAAAGAACGTACCTTACAATATATCACGGCACTGTACTCTTCACCCACAGCCAGAATTAAAGTTAATGGACATTTGTCGGACGCCTTCTCCCTGTCCAACGGTACGAGACAGGGTTGCCCACTATCCCCGATTTTGTTCATTTTAACGATTGAACCCTTCCTCCACAAACTCCGAACGAACATCAATGTCAAGGGAATACGAATACGGGGCGAGACTTTTAAAATAGCTGCATACGCGGACGATATCCTTTTATTTCTTACTGACCCACTTGTTACTTTACCCAATTTACTCAAGGACTTTGCTCAATTTAGGACAATAGCAAACCTGCAAATTAACTTCCACAAATCGAAGGCCCTTAACATCACTTTACCCGACGACGTTTTGACACACTGCCAGACGAACTTCCCCTTTGGTTGGGAAAAGCACGCTATCACTTATTTGGGGATTCAATTACCGACTAAACTAAAAGACCTATATCCTCGCAACTATTTACCACTACTTAATTCTGTCCGTTCTGATTTGTTGAAATGGAAAATACCCACTATTTCGTGGTTTGGGAGAGCAGCGATTCTTAAAATGAACGTCCTCCCACGGTTCTTATATCTTCTACAAACGATCCCAATCACACTTCCCCCCACCTTTTTTGCAACGTTTTAAACTCTATGCTCCCAATTCGTATGGGCGAACAAAAAAGCTTGCATCAAATGGGAGACCCTGACTCTCCCCAAATTGCGGGGGGGTCTGGGTATCCCGGACTTACGCAAATATCAATGGGCTTGTCACTTGACCAGAATCGTGGACTGGCACCTACATAGACAACACAAAGCTTGGGTGGCGATCGAAGAGGCGTTCGTACAAACACCGATACATTTGCTTCCTTGGATAGGCACAGCCCCAATTCTTCCGAATATCTCAGATCACCCTCTGATTAACACCACGCTTACTATATGGAAAACAGTCTGCCGGAACACTAAAATATCCTCCACGCATGGCCCGCTCACCTCCTTAGAACACAATCCGGACTTCGCCCCTGGTTTTCAAGCTCCACTCCCCACTGATGATATACACAAAGACTACGTTCGTGCAAGATCCTTCTTTGACAAAGGTAGAATGATTACATTTCAAACTCTACTGGCTAGATTCCCGGACAGAAAGATACCTTTCTTTAATTTCTTACAAATCCGACACTTTTTACTACAGGAATCTCCAGCCACTACGTGGTGCAGAGATCTGACCCCGTTTGAACAACTTTGCACTGAAACGACTCCACAAAGACATCTGGTTTCAGAACTCTACTCTGCTTTCTTTCCTACTACGAACGATTCAGTGACATCATTGCGCTCTAAATGGGTAAGAGACACGGGTATAGACATAACACCAGACGATTGGGAACGGATACTAATAAATGTTCACAAAGGTTCTAGGAATGTATCAGTGCAGGAAAATGGTTTTAAGCTCTATTCCCGATGGTATAGAACCCCTGATATTCTGCATTCCTTCTACCCTTCGGTTTCTCCAGCTTGCTGGAGATGTGGCGAGACTCCGGGAACCCTCCTGCATATCTGGTGGGAATGCCCAGCACTTCGTTTGTATTGGCAGACGATCCACCAAGCTATTTCTAATATAACGACTTTCACACTAGATTTTACACCGTCCCAATACTTACTTCATCATACGTCCTTATCTCAGCGCCATTACAGGAAGTCAGTTGTAATACACTTAGTTAATGCAGCCAGGATGTGCATCCCAGTTCATTGGAAGTCAACTACGACCCCCTGTGTCAAGGATTGGCTACGTAGAGTAAACAGAATAATGGACATGGAAGAACTCACGCATCGAATCCTTGACACATCTCCTAAGTTCACTAACACCTGGGCATGTTGGAAACACTTCCAAACAACCGATGATTACAAACGGTATATGGTAGATTAACGAAATACTCAGCAAGTCGTTGCTACTTGATGCCTCTATGGTCTTTATAGGATGTGATCGGATTAGGCATTATTCCTTACACACTAAAGTACACCTGTCCTCCCCTTTCCTTTTCGACCCCCCCCCCCCCCTCCTTCCCCTTATGTTATGATGCTGGTCATCATATATTAGATGTAACATTTCAGACACTTACGATAGAGCAATTCAGGGGTACGGCAACCAATTATTAAACAGTTCGGTTATTCTTCCAATGTTTTCATTTAACTTTATCTGACACATTCCGGTTATCACCTTTCCAGACCTGGTTATGGATCACACGGATCGTGATGTGGAAGCCTTCGTATCCCCAATGAGAAGAACTATGTTAAATTTTCTTAACAATTATTACTGATGGTTTATTAGACATTGTACTGCACTTGTAATGGCTTGTTTGTAACACGTTATATGTACCCGCTGTTTCTGATGTATGTCATGACTTCTTCAATAAAAAGATTTAACAAAAAAAAAAAAAAAAAATCAAGGCTTGCGTTGCAACAAAACATTCCACGCGCAGCCAGCGGAAAGTGGGCGTGACACTTCTAAAATTAAACAAACAGGGAGACATGGAATGCCAGAAAGGCAATCAGTATCTAAACTATTATCTAAAGCTTATAAAAGCCCTTGGCCGTCAAAGACCAATAGGTATGTGGCCAAAAATAGAAATAGGATAACAAGAACGGCATCTTGAATTAAAAAGAAAACAAAAAGGGGCCACAATAGACCATTACATTAATCAAAATGCATATCCTTATCAAGATCAGTACAATTACATTAAATATAAAGGCACTAAGTCCTGAATTATAGGACTCTGTGCTGTGAATTAATAGGCATGCATTCAAGATGGATTCTCTTAAAGGGGCTATACATTGTAAATATCTCTTAAAGGGGCCTTACACTAAAAATATAAAAACATGAAAATATTACACATACATAATATATATATATATATATATATATATATATATATATATATATATATATATAAGGGGATACCTATTGAAATTACCAAAGATATACTAGTCAAAATCTAAGACTAATATGCTTGGGCTTGCATTTCAATAGCTTCAGAATTAAGACATACAAGCATACTGGCGTACGTGACAAACTATATACAAGATAGTGTGACTAGATGACAGATATCTGTATGTCTCGCCAGAGGGTCTATGCAAGATGTTGACATCTCAGGAAACATCTGCCTGTGGTTTCGTCTCTATACATTGCTGAGAGGCACAAAGATAGATAGGACTGGTTACGCAAGAATGTGGTCAGTCAGCAGATGCTGAAAGGGCAAAATAACTGTCAGGAGATTGTACTAACCTTTGATCTACATTTCAGGAATGAACTAATATCATGAGTTAAGAAATTGTCAATGTATGTATATGTGGCCCCTCACGGGGCAGGGCTTTGTGGAGTACCACATAAAAGACGGTCCACTCCCCCATTAAACTTTGTAATCATTTACCACGTACTCTCGAGTGTATGTGTATTGATTATCCGCCGGCGATCGGGACCTCCATTGAGCCACTCCAGCCTAGGCTATCCAGGGGAATCTAGAAGACGAACACCTTACAGTTTTGGTACCAGAAGTGGGGTTTGCACAGGTAAGTCATTTACACCTTTACCTCTTTTTATGGTAATTGGCGTTTATGCTTGACCTGTCCAGACAACCATTATAAGAAATTTAATTATATATATATATATATATATATATAAACTGTGCCTTCGCAACGGACTAGGCTGGTCCCTTGGGGGGTGAAAAGGGTTCGCAGGTACTGAGGAGTCTGACTAGGTTGGTCCGACTATAAACTAAGAGATATTCATGATTATATTCTAACACGGGAGGTATCATATACGCCCGTGACATAAGGATTGGCTAAATGGACGCCTGCTAAACAGAGACTTATGTAAAAGGTGCACCATATATGTTTAAAGCAATATTTTGAGGCTAATATCTGACCAACACTGTATGAGTATATATGTGTATGCATTAATTTTCTTTCAGGTAACCACGTGAGTATATAGTTTAAAAAATATATATGATCTTTTGCATACTGTTTAAATGAATATTGTACCATCGGAACCAGATTGTAGTGAAATAGCTCCCGCTTGTCCCCGCTGCACACTAGGTCTCTTATTTCTTAGCATAGATGGGAAATGGGTCCTTTTAACCACTAGACCCACGGGTTTCTCTTATAGACTAGCTGCCAGAGGGGTATATCCCGCCACAAGGAGAGGTACCCTTCATCGCGTACTAAGAATAAATCTACACAGCTATATAAGTCCATCTGCCCTAGAAGATCAGGGATCCTACTCCCAGACCAGAGACCGGATTATTGAACAAACCAGGTGTTATCACCTGTGTCCTGCCACTAGACACACACTGCCCAGACTACTAGATGGGGAATTCTGCAGCAACCCAAGCCATGGCCACCCCATCACCCTATGAATTTGTCAGTAATATGATCCCTGGCCCCCAGGTAGAACCATTTTGGACACAAGTCTGAGAAAGGTGTCAGCAATTGGGGATACATGACCCAGGGCCATATGGTCCTTGTACTGAGGAAGACTGGCAGGAAGTAAGTAAAATATGCCAAATCCACAAAAATTCGTACCCTCCAGGGAAGTGGGAAAATATTCAATATATGAAAGATTGTTACCATGCATGGGATAAATGTCTACGCAAATATAAAAAGAAGCATATTAATAAAACTACAAAGCTTACTCCAAATATAGGACCCAGTACTATGGCTGAAGCCCCTGCACCCCCTTCACCTCCCCCTCCCCCGCCTCAATGTCCACCCCCACCTTATGTTATGATAAAAAACGAGGATGGGACGCCAGGTCCATACCTTCAACTATATCCTTCACTGGATCCTGTAGTCCTAGCCGCCATAGCACACACCACAGCAACACCACAACAAGTGGCCCAATGGGAACAAGTAAGTAGGGGCAGAGAGGAAGAGGGGAGACAGGAGGAAGTTACAGGACAAGAAGAAGTGGGTAGTCCCGAAAAGCAGGAATTAGAGGCAAAGATAAAAGAGTTTGAAGAGAAGAAAAAGGAGGAAGAAGAGAGAATAGGGAAAAGGAGAACTGAGTTAGAAACACTTATGGAAGAACTAAAACAAAAAGAAATAGCCCTCAATGAGGCAGAAAAGGTAGAAGTGGATAGGAAAATAGAGTTAGAAATGTATCAGAAAGACTTGGAAGAAAGGGAGAAGGAACTCCAGGAGGGAAGAGAGAGAGAGGAACAAAGGATGGAGGACTTAAAAAAGGAACTAGAAAAGTTAAGAAGGCAATTAGGGAAGAAGGAGGAAGTGTTAAAAGAAGCGCAGGATAGGATTATAGCGCTGCCCCCCACCACTACAAGAAGCCATACAAAAGAGACACCTATTCCCAAAACTGAGGAGTCAGGTCCAATTAGTAAAACAGGGACATTATCCATAGAAGAGGAAACTGAGAAAGAAGTAGTAGGGGCTTCATTCAAAGCACCTTTGATGACCATAGGGAACACCGAGGTGCATATACCATTACCTTTGGGTACACTCTCCAAAATAAAAGAACTATGTCCCAATCCCAAGAAGTATCCACGAGATGCAGGTACCTTTCTGGCAAAATATAGTGCAGGCACAGGGCTTGACAAAGATGACATAAAAGGTATTCTTAGCATTGTAGACCCAGACAGCCCAGAAGAAGCCCCTGTAGACGACCTATGGGCAACCCATATCCAGACCAATAAGGATTGGATATCCTTTTGGAAAGGCATGGGAGGTCATTGGTCCAAATTATACAAAGGATCATCTGCACTCCAAGAACTGATCCTAGCCAAGCAGGGACCTAAAGAGAAATTCTATGATTACTGTACCAGAGTATACTCCCTATGGAAAGCTGTAGATGGGGCCACACCACAATTATTTACTACTACCATCATGTCGGGAGGCGATCCCAAAGTGACGCAATTGCTCAAATTCACAAACCCCAAATGGGCGGAGCAAGAACCAGATGAATTCATGAAGGACGCTAGGTCCAGAGAGACTTCAGGAGTCTTTGAACAAAAAGGGGGAATTTCCCCCTCCTTGACACAAACACAAACCCTAGTCACACCTGAAACCTCATCCTCACCACCGCACCTCATGACCATGCAGCCCTACCCACCTGACCAAGGATGTTTCAATTGTGGGGAACAGGGACATTGGAAATCACAGTGCCCATATAGACAGAGGGCGAGCTATCCGAGGGGCAGGGGAAGGGGGTACAACGCTGCTAATCGCCCCCCTCACACTACAAGGTACCCCCAATATCCGCCACCTCCCCAAACACCATCTCAAAACCATGCGCTTGCACAGCCACCCTACACCCCAACCTCTAACAGACCTCCCCCTCGAATCCCCATGCAGTGGCCGTCTACCCGACAAACACACCCCCAATAGGGATGCCTAGAGTATGTCCCTTCCCTCAGTCTGGTGTGCCACAACCTATCATGGAAGAGTCTACCACAAGTTATATTACGCGTAGACAACCACATAGTGTGTTTCCTGCTTGATTCAGGTGCCACTTTTAGCTCATTAAATGATGAGAGGTATGACACACCACTGTGTACTGAGGGACACTCTATTGGAATAAATGGGACATCGGTTACTCATTCCGTCACCCCGCCTTTACCAGTCTCTACCCCGGATGGACTAGAGCTATGTATGCAGAGTTTCGCTGTCCTGACTTCCTGTCCAGTGTCCCTAATGGGCAGAGATTTACTATCCCAGTTGAACATTACCATTAAGTTTGACAAAGACGGCTCCCTCACTGCGAGTTCCCCTCTTTGTGACTTACACAGCCCAAAAAGACATGCACACAGGAGTTTCTTTCTAATGATACCTTCCTCCCTTGACCATCACACAATTTGGGCAGAAAACAAAGGTAGTGTGGGCTTTATTAATTGCACACCATATGCACCCCAAATGCGATCAGATGCGGGGATACAATATCAAAAACAGTATCCCCTACCCCCAGAGAAAGTCAAAGGCATCTCCCCTCAAATTAATGATTACATATCAAAAGGTATCCTGAAACCAATCATCAGTCCCTGGAACACGCCCATTTACCCCGTAAAAAAGGCCAGTGGGGAGTGGAGACTTGTACAAGACCTAAGGGCAGTTAACAAACAAGTGATTCCACTTCCACCCCTAGTCTCAGACATCACTTTTATCTTCTCATGTATACCGGCACATTCTCTATGCTACACAGTGATTGATTTAGCAAACGCCTTCTTTAGCATTCCCATTGCGGAAGAGGCCCAGCCTATGTTTGCCTTCTCCTGGACGGAGGGCCAGTTGACGGGTCAGTTAACCTGGACACGCCTGCCTCAGGGGTATGTTGATAGTCCTGCTGCCTTTTCTATGGTACTCAATGAGTCTGTCAAATCTTGGACGCCTGAGCGAGGGTCGGTACTAATACAGTATGTGGACGACTTGCTCTTGTGCAGTCGCACTGCTGAAGATTGTGCGGTCGATTCCACATCTCTGTTGAACCATCTAGCCCACATCGGGCATTTAGCATCCAGAAAGAAGATACAGTGGTGTATGCCACAAGTGGAATACTTGGGGTGCATACTGAAAGGGGGGACAAGGATGGTCTCCCCCAAACGCGCCGCAGCCCTACAAGCTCTGAGCCCCCCAAAAGACAAGGCAGCCCTGCTCTCATTCTTGGGCGCTGTGGTATATTGCCGCCAGTGGATCCCCGACTGTTCTCATTATGATGGCATACTAAGAGAGGCCACCGCCTCAACAGCCCCTAGGCAGGTCGATTGGACAGAGGAACGGCTTAAGGCCTTCCAGGCCCTATTGAACAGTTTGTCATGTGCACCCGCCCTGGGGTTGGTAGACTATGGTAAAGCTTTTCAACTATACTGTGTAGTCTCGGGGACCTCTTTTGCCGCGGTTTTGACACAACAGCATGGAACAGGCTACCGCCCTGTCTCCTACCTATCTAAAAAACTCCCCCTTCAGGTTCAAAGCATGCCATCATGCCTTCAGAATTTAGCCGCCTGTGCTATGGCCGTACAAGATGCCAACAAGATGGTCTTGGGACACCCGATGACGCTTTACACCACACATTCTGTCACCCACCTCATACAGAACATGAACACCCAACACATGACCTCACAAAGACTCAGTGGATATGAGATTTCCCTCATGAACACAGACAATCTGTCTCTCAAATATGTTCCCGCCAACAACCCTGCCGTCCGTCTCTTGCACTCCATGTTACGCCTACCACGAGACCCAGACCAGTTTCATGACTGTATAACACGAGTGGAGTCTATCACATCACCAAGACCAGACCTCACCGACGTACCGATTACCAATGCAGACGATGTTTTTGTGGACGGTAGTTGCTCCCGTCCCTCCGATTCCACCTTCCAAACAGGATATGCAATAGTCCAGTTGCCAAACAAGGTATTAGAAGCCAAACCACTGCCCCCCTCTTCGGCTCAGGTGGCTGAACTAGAAGCCCTCACCAGGGCCTGCATTTTGTTTACAGATAAGAAGGTGAACATTTACAAAGACAGTAGATATGCATTTGGGGTGGTGCATGACTTCGGAGTAATATGGGCTAAAAGAGGTTTTAAAACAGCAGATAATAAACCTATTTCCAATGCTACCCAGATTCAGGCACTTCTTCGGGCTATTTTGCTCCCAAAAGAGGTGGCAATAATTAAAGTAAAAGCACATTCTTCAGATAATAGCAGACTTTCCAAGGGAAATGCCTTAGCTGACCGAGAAGCGAAAAAGGCAGCCCAGTCCTCCACCCAGGAGTCCACCCCCACGTCCATGTACTTTAAGGATCATTTCACCTGTCCTAACTTTAAATCTGTAGTGGCACAAATGCAATCATTAGCCACTAAGGAAGATGTCTTGTATTGGGTGAAGGCTGGCTTGACCAAAGACCCAGAGGGTCTGTGGTCAAAAGAGGGGAAGATATTGGGAATACCTGAGGCAAGCAGTATTCTAATTCTCTCCTACCTTCATGGTCCAGGACACATAGGTGCCGTCCCTTTAGCCACTATGTACACCAAATCTTTCTGCACAAACGCCTTGAACAAACAAGTCAAACTCCTGACCACAAGTTGCCTTACCTGTGCTCAAAACAATGTGCAGGGCAAACGGCATGGCCTACATGGTCATCTACCCCCACCAATAGGTCCCCTTACAGATTTACAAGTAGATTTCACACACATGCCAAAACAAAAGGGGAACCTAAAATACCTGTGCGTTGTCGTCGATAAATTTTCAGGCTGGGTCGAAGCCACTCCCTGTGCAGGTGAGACAGCCAATATAGCAGCAAAATGCTTGCTGAATAACTGGATTTGTAGGTTTGGCATACCAACATCTATTTGGTCAGATAGGGGATCTGCATTCAGCTCCTCCGTTACCCAGGCTGTGGCTAAATTGTTAGGGCTGCAATGGAAACTACACATCCCCTATCACCCTCAAAGCGCAGGGGTAGTGGAAAGAATGAATAGAAATATAAAGGATAAATTGAAAAAAGCCACAGGGGGCACAATGAAGGGATGGCTTGATCACCTCCCTTCTGTGCTATTCCAGATTAGGACGGCACCCCACGCCAGAACGAAACTTTCACCTTTTGAAATTTTGATGGGAGTCCCCGCAAACATAGAACTACCCCCATTAGACCAAGACACTGATATTGACATTTATTCCCAACAGGAAATGTACGTGAAAAACCTGGTAAGTATGCTTCATGAAACGAATGAACAAGTTTCTGTCACCTTCTCTCCTCTCTCCACAGAGCCAACACACCCCTTCATCCCAGGAGATCAAGTGCTAGTCAAACAACTGGCCCACAAAAAGAGGATCGGACCAATCTACTCTGGACCTTGGAAGGTTGAAAAGGTGTCCAGAACTGCGGTCCTGACTGACCTAGGAAACACCTGGATCCACGCCAGCAGGCTGAAAAAGTGCCCACCGCTTCCCACAACCCCCGACCCCCCACCTATTGAAGGAGAACCCGACCCACCCGAACAGCTACCGGAGCTGCAAGAGATTCAGGAAGGCATTGGACAATTAACCCTTGAAACCCTACACGATAGCGAGGAAGAAGGACAAGCATAAGAACTTGTAGAAATGTTTTTACCTCCAGTGTCAGGGAAGGCTGTATGCCTCTGGGGTAGTCTGGTACTACTTGTATTCCTGCCCACATGGTTTATAGCCAACTGTATATATCATCCAAAAGACTTAGGTCTATTAAAAGGGATATGTGGACCACCTAAGATGAATAATACCCCCGGCCAAAGACATAGCAGAAGTATTATACCCGTTAATGAGTCACCTAAGGGACTGACTGACAAGATGTTACTACTAAAATTCAAATATAGCTATGCTCAAAAATCCGGTTTTGAGAAATGCTGGATCTGCAGCAAGCTACATCCCAGTACAGCTAGAATCCCTCTCATGGCAGTCCCCTTGAATTTTACCCCCCTCCTTAATGGAACACCCCCTATCGTCCTAACGAATGTTACTAGGACCCTTTCAAATAAAACCCTCACTTTCCAAATTATAGGTAGAGGCCACTTCCCAGACTGGTGTTTCCAACTGGGAAACACCACAGATGGAGCCGAGGTTTGCAAACAAGCAAAACTTAACATTTCAATGACATCGCTTAACAGTCCTTCTTTCTTCCATACTTCAGATCCCACCCTAAATGCCACCTTTTTAGACTTCCTTAGCTCCAGTACCAAGTCTACAATACACCAATTAATGTCAATTCTGATGCTCTCTGGCCTTTTTGATACTCTTAGGAACGTGTTCCATAAACGGCCCCTAGCTCTAGGAAATACCACATATATATGATGCGGCAAGCTCTGTCACCCCTGGATCCCAACCAAACCCCAGGGCTGGTGTTACCTTGCAGCCCTGGTTCCTATCATGGGGGTATTAGGGGATAACAAGGGAAGTCACCTCCTGGAAGCTAGCATGCATCCTAGATATCCCCTTAGACACCGTAATAAACGAGAATTGTTTTTAGAAAAAGATATGGCCTGGGCATGGTTCCCTTCCTGGACAGGGTGGGGAATTGACCTAATGAAAAGATTAAATAATTACACTGGCATAATTGATGAGATTCTGGAGAAGAATTCTGATGACATAACCAAACTAAATTTAGAAACACGGGCAATTAGGAAGCAACTAGAACTACATGAGTTGGCTATAGAAAGTATGAGTGCAGCCCTTACTGGCCTCTGTGAGATTACTGAGGATTATGAGTGCTGTACCTGGATTCATAATACCAGCATCGAAGTCCCAGACTATTATGACGTTATTGCCCAACACAGGGAAGAGGTAAATAAACTACAGGAAGAGGCAAGAAACATAGGAAAAAACTGGGATCCATTCTCGAGCAGCTTTAGTTTTGGGGGATTAATATCTTGGCTCCGAAATACTGCCATGACAATTGCCACTGTGATTCTCTTCATTCTATTTTTATATGCCTGTTATAAGATAATCAAATGTTTATGTAAAAAGGGAAACATGGCCACTCCGGAGGATCTGAAACTCACTTCCATTGTTAAAGATCCAACGGTATGGTATGAAAACCAAGAGCACGAGGGTTCGGAGTATGAAGCCTGTGCTATTAAATTAGAAAAGGAATGATCATTATGTAAATCACAGAATGATCAAAGGGAGGATTATAAGGGGATACCTATTGAAATTACCAAAGATATACTAGTCAAAATCTAAGACTAATATGCTTGGGCTTGCATTTCAATAGCTTCAGAATTAAGACATACAAGCATACTGGCGTACGTGACAAACTATATACAAGATAGTGTGACTAGATGACAGATATCTGTATGTCTCGCCAGAGGGTCTATGCAAGATGTTGACATCTCAGGAAACATCTGCCTGTGGTTTCGTCTCTATACATTGCTGAGAGGCACAAAGATAGATAGGACTGGTTACGCAAGAATGTGGTCAGTCAGCAGATGCTGAAAGGGCAAAATAACTGTCAGGAGATTGTACTAACCTTTGATCTACATTTCAGGAATGAACTAATATCATGAGTTAAGAAATTGTCGATGTATGTATATGTGGCCCCTCACAGGGCAGGGCTTTGTGGAGTACCACATAAAAGACGGTCCACTCCCCCATTAAACTTTGTAATCATTTACCACGTACTCTCGAGTGTATGTGTATTGATTATCCGCCGGCGATCGGGACCTCCATTGAGCCACTCCAGCCTAGGCTATCCAGGGGAATCTAGAAGACGAACACCTTACAATATATATATATATATATATATATATATATATATATATATATATATATATCTCTACAGTGTTAATTGCATTCTATATTCCACTCCATATAACTTAAGACTCGTTAATGAAAGCATTAATGTCCCACTCCACGTTCATACCGAATAGGGAGTGGGACTGGAGCTCATAGATCCAGAAAGTCTCTAAACGACACACCCCCCTCTCTGGGGGGGGGGGGGGGGAGACATACTTGTCAATGGCAATAAATTGCGTTCCTTTTGGGTTACTGTTATGGAATTCCTTGTAGTGTCTAGGAACACTATGCTTGGAATCCCTGCTTTTGGTTAGAGCAATATGTGTTTTATTTAGATTTTTTTCAACAACATGAGGACAAGGTGCTTTGGGGTGGGGGGGCCGCACCCCCCCATGTTGAGGGCACATGGCCTGGGACGGCTTGGGGGGGGGGGGGGGGCGCTCGCTCATCCCCACCCCCTTTCCTGACCGGCCGGAATAGCGTGCTCGGATAAGGGTCTGATATGGACCTGGGGGGGGACCCCCACGCAGTTTTTTCGGCGTAGGGCTTCCCCTTTAAGTCCATACCAGGTGACGGGCCAGAGACATGTCAATCTCACCGCCAAAGGCAGCGACATTGATTTCC
Source organism: Lithobates pipiens (assembly GCF_037356315.1). Classification (NCBI taxonomy): domain Eukaryota; kingdom Metazoa; phylum Chordata; class Amphibia; order Anura; family Ranidae; genus Lithobates; species Lithobates pipiens. The sequence continues at coordinate 77,746,137 of NW_027507718.1, forward strand.
CTCGCTAGTCCCGGCTACTTGGAGCCGAGTCCAAAATGAACGAACTTTCCTCCGTGGGCCATAGTCCGTCGAAAAAGTCCGGTCGTGTGTGGGCAGGTCCGCTCGTTCGGAAAGTCCGGCGGACTTTCCGGCAGTTTGTCCGCCAGACTAAGTCCGCCGGATAGTCTGATCGTGTGTACGTGGCATCACAGAGAACATCTTTATTGTGCGGCCAACATATTGTTTGCCGCAAGGGCAAGTGATCAAGTATAAAACATATTTAGTGCTACATGTGCAAAACTATTTGATAGTATGCTTCTTTTTAGTTACAGATGATATAAATTCAACCGTCTTACGTTTCCCCAACGCATTATGTTGGCACACAAAGCATTTCTTACACAGAAAGAAACCTGTTAAGTTGTGAAAAAAAGGAATGTTGAACCGGCAAATTTATGATATTTGGTGGTATACAGTTTTGCAAAGATGGTGCTCCCCTAAACAGGACCTTAGCTAGCTCTGGCAGTGAGGTACCAAGAATGGTGTCATTTTTAAGGAAATTCCAGTGTCTATTTATGATTTTTCCAATTTGCTTATGTTGTGTTGAAAATGAGGTTAGCATAGCCCATTTAAAATGTTCATCTGGTTCTCGTTTAGGTTTAACCACAAGAAGAGACTCTCTGTCTATATAAATCACTCTCTGAAGTTCCAGGTCTATAGTTTTAATATCATATCCCATATCCAGAAATCCGTATCAGTACAATTTCTCAGAAGTCTAAGAAACTGACTTTGCGGAATGGAGTTCAACCACAATTTGTGATTGCAGCTATCTATAGGAATAAAACTGTTACGATCCGTGATCTTAAAATGGGTTTTAAATTTAAATCTTTTGTCAACTATCTCGCTCTCCAAGTGCAGAAAATTAATCTTACTTGTACTTGTGCTTCATGAGACAGTGCAATGCCCCTATCATTAGAATTGAGATGGTCAAAGAATTTTTTTAAAGACTTTGCAGTGCCACTCCATAGGAGGAGGATGTCAATATATCTAGCCCACAAAACTAAAGATGAATTCTGTTGGGCATAGACGACATCCTCCTCCCACTTGGCCATAAAAATATTTGCAAGACTAGGGGCAAATTTAGCCCCCATTGCTACGCCTCATTGTTGAAGGTAGTAGCGTTCATTAAACCAAAAGTAGCTATGTTCGGTAGTGAATTCCAAAAGTTCTATGAGGCATTCGCACTGGAAAGGTGCCAGAGAGTGCTCGCGATCCAAAAAGTGGCGAACAGCCTCTATGCCCCTTCCATGCGGTATGCACGTATATAAAGATGCCATATCGGCGGTTGCTATAATATAATGGTCTTGTACCGCAATAGTCTCTAGCCGTCTCTAGCATTCTAATAGTAGTGTCCTTAAAGGGGTTGTAAAGGTTCGTTTTTTTATTTTCTACATAGGTTCCTCTAAGCTAGTGCATTGTTGGTTCACTTACCTTTTCCTTCGATTTCCCTTCTAAATGTTTTTTTTCTTTGTCTGAATGTCTCACTTCCTGTTTCTCCTCAGTAAACTTCTCACCATCATCCGAGCGGGTGGTTAGTCAGCCAGAACAGCTTACTGAACAGCTTACTGAGGAGGAACAGGAAGTGAGAAATTCAGACAAAGAAAACAAAGAAAAAAAAACATTTATAAGGGAAATCGAAGGAAAAGGTAAGTGAACCAACAATGCACTAGCTTATAGGAACCTATTTAGAAAATAAAAAACGAACCTTTACAACCCCTTTAAGATACAATAAGTTCTTTTTCTGACTAGAGGCTGTAGGTAAAAGTCTATATATCGACCTATCCGTGACGTAACAGAATTGACGCCACTCACTATAGGTCGTCCGGGAGGTTTAACTGAATTCTTGTGAATTTTGGGTAGATAATATATAGTGGGTATTTGTGGGGCTGTGGGTGTTAAAAAAGCTCTCTCTTTATTATTTAAAATATTTAACTCATGGCCTTTACTAATAAGGTCTTTAAGTTGTTTCTTATACATACTGGTAGGATTACTAAGAAGTTCTTTGCATGTACCTGGTTCGTTGAGAATGCGATACATTTCCATTTCATACTGGTCTTTATCCAAAATAACAATGCCACCACCCTTATCCACTGGACGAATAACCACATCCTTTCAATCACAAGGATTTTACACCAGCGTCTGAAAAGAGCTGGTGGCGAATACGTTTCTCAGGAAGTTTAGCGAGATCATTGTGAACTAAATCTCTAAAGAGCTTAACAGCTGGAGCTGTTGGAAACCAAGGGAGTAAAAAGGGATGGATTGGATAGTCCAGAATGAACAGTCCCTGATGTGGCAGCTTGACAATTGGTCCTAAAGGGGTTTGATATTAAATAACGTTGAATGTTAATTTTACGTATATATTTATGCACATCAATAAAGGTGTTAAATTTATCCAATCTCTTAGGTGATGCATATTTAAGGCCTTTATCTAGGACAGATGTTTCTTCCTGAGTAAATGTTTTAGTACTCAAGTTGAAAATGCCCTGCCCTGCTAGACTCTTCTTCTCTTTCCTCCTTTGTAGTCTCCTTCCCCCTCTCTTGGGTCTTGACCTTGCTTTTTTGTGTATGGGTCCTCGTGAAAACCCTGATTCGCATAGGTATTAGGGTTATGTTGATTATATGTATACGGAGATGGGCCATAAATTGTTCCTCATGGGTTCTGGATCACGTATATCTCCGTGTGGAGAAAACCTATTATATGTAGCCTTGCAAATCTGTTTATGGCCAAGTGGGAGGAGGATGTCGTCTATGCCCAACAGAATTCATCTTTAGTTTTGTGGGCTAGGTACATTGACGAGATCCTCCTCCTATGAAGTGGCACTGCAGAGGGACTCTTTAAAAAAATTATTTGACCATCTCAATTCTAATGATAGGGGCATTGTCATGGATCTGCCACCTAGAGGTTAAAATAGTGCAGACGAATTTCAGTGATTGGTAACAGGCTGCCTTATTTAAACACCTCAGCAGCACTGTGTCTTTGCTGTATGGTCTGCAGCTCATACCTGTTCCAGTGACTGCCTGTTCCTGTGATCCGATCTGTTTCCTGTGTTTGACCTTGCTTGTTTGACTACGATTTGATCTCTGCTATCCCGACCTTGGCCTGCTTTGTAACCATGCTCTGCTCTACACTGCTTGATATCCTGTTGCCGAACTTTGCCTGTATCCTGACCATTCTCTGCCTGTCGTCTATATCTACATCTGATCATCTGTTACCAAACCTGGCTTGTCTGACTACGTATTCAGTGTCTCCCCAGCTTACCAGCCTGCTTCCTGTTTCCTGCTGCACCAGCTGAACTGACAAGACCAAAAGACGAACCAGGCACCCATACACCGCCAGGCTCTTGTGACCACTGTTGCAACATCGGTGGCCCTTGAGCCGGGGTTGTATGAGACAGCCTTCCCACTGCACGTCAGGCTCATCCGGCAGGTACGTAACACGCATATTCCTAGGTTTTTGCCATCACAATTCATGGTTGAACTCTGTTCCGCAAAGTCAGTTTCTTAGACTTCGGAGAAACTGTACTGATACGGATACGGATACGGATACATTTATGATACCGGCGGAAACCTTGAAGCAGAGATTTCTGGATAAGGGATATGATATTAAAACTATAGACCTGGAACTTCAGAGAGCGACTGATATAGACAGTCTCTTTTTGTGGTTAAACCTAAACAAGAACCAGATGAACATTTTAAATGTGCTATGCTAAAATCATTTTCAACACAACATAAGTAAATTAGAACAATCATAAATAGACACTAGAATGTCCTTAAAAATGACACCATTCTTGGTACCTCACTGCCAGAGCAAGCCAAGGTCCTGTTTAGGGGAACACCATCTTTGCAAAACCGTATAGCACCAAATATCATAAATCCGCCCATTCGTCCCTACTTTTTTCACAACTTAACAGGTTTCTTTCCGTGTAAGAAATGTGTTGTGTGCCAACATAATGCGTTGGGGGAAACGTAAGATGGTTGAATTTATATCAACTCTAACTAAAAAGAAGTATACTATCAAATCATTTTGCACATGTAGCACTAAATATGTTGTATACTTGATCACTTGCCCTTGCAGCAAACAGTATGTTAGCCACACAATAAGGATGTTTTCTGTTAGAGTGGGTGAACATATTGCTCTAATCAAAAGCAGGGATTCCAAGCATAGTGTTCCTAGACACTACAAGGAATTCCATAACAGTAACCCAAAAAGGAACGCAATTTATTGCCATTGACACGTATATCCACCCCTGGAGAGGGGGTGCCATGACTAGAGGGGTGTCTCATTTAGAGACTTTCTGGATCTATGAGCTCCAGTCCGATTCCCCGTTCGGTATGAACGTGGAGTGGGACATTAATGCTTTCATTAACGAGTCTTAAGGTATATGGCGTGGAATATAGAATGCAAATAAGACTGTGGATATTATATATATATATATATATATATATATATATATATATATATATATATATATTAGTTGGGTAATATTTTCATGTTTTTATATTTTTAGTGTAAGGCCCCTTTAAGAGATATTTACAATGTAAGGTCCCTTTAAGAGAATCCATCTCGAAAGCATGCCTATTAATTCACAGCACAGAGTCCTATAATTCAGGACTTTGTGCCTTTATATTTAATGTAATTGTACTGATCTTGATAAGGATATGCGTTTTGATTAATGTAATGGTCTATCGCGGCCCCTTTTTTGTTAATTTTTCTTTTTAATTCAAGATGCCGTTCTATTTATCCCATTTCTATTTTTGGCCACATTCCTATTGGTCTTTATTGAGGGCCAAGGGCTTTTATAAGCTTTAGATAATAGTTTAGATACTGATTGCCTTTCTGGCATTCTGTCTCCCTGTTTATGTTTAATTTTATAAGTGTCATGCCCCCTTTCCGCTGGCTGTGAGCAGAACGTTTTGTTGCGAAGCAAGCCTTGATTTTACATCGAGGCTTGGAACACAGACCGGTCCTCCATTTTGGGGGAACCGGAAGTTCATCGTTGGAATGCATTCCGTGATGTGAAATAGAGGCATGGAACGCCCTTCACATTGAGGCTTGGTACGCTGAACCGGAAGTCTACAATTGGAACGCATTCCGCAATGTGAAATAGAGGCGTGGAACACACGTCTGTCGGACAATTTGACACAATCTGAAAATTAGCCACGGGGACACAGAGAGCTGGATTCTCGTCATTGGGGTCAAACTTTCTATAAATGTGAATACGGCTGCAGTGGAGGCACACCCCAGACAAAGTCTATTGAGACTAAAGGGGTCGGGAGGACTCCACTGCCGCCATCTTTGATTTATAAAGCGCTTGAAAACAGTTTGAAAATCTAAGTGTAATACCACTTTTTAATAAATCGTAATGGTTATACGGAATTACACTATATGGTTCTATTTCTCCATTTTACTTTATTTACTGATGGGAACTCGACATCATTTACTCCTGCATGGAGAGAGACCTTCCAAATTTTGGGGATGCAATGCTAGAAGTCATAGCCCAGTTTCCTGCTGATATTATAAAGCGTGTGCGACTCACAGAACATATGTTCTTTTTGGTGTGAACTAAGCCTACATCTGTATAGGTGGTGGTGCTGTCACACTGGTGGTTGCACGTTGCATCCTTGGATCTAGTGGTCTATTCATCGTCAAGCATTTGACTTAACACTTGGGACTTTCTCTTGCACTTAAAGGACTTTTTTCATATATTTTTTCCTTTTTCTTATGTTTGATGTTGATAAGTTTGGGCACAGATAAGTGCAACATATGTGTCTTAAATATTTTATTATATCAGTCACGATGTCACTTGTTAAGCACGCTATACATTTGACACCATAGATCAATTATTATATATTCATTTATTTATTTTTTATATCACGTTTTTTTGGCACTAATTTAGCTAGGCCATTAACTTGATTGTTATAGCACCACATGTAATCACTCAAACTTTATTATTTTAAATTATTTATTTGTTGTGTTAGCTGCTACTGGATAGTTTGGCAGCGCAGTGTTTTTATTTTATCTTTGTACACGGATGTTGGATGAAAAGGTAAAAAGAGGGGTAGGACAAACCCGCAGATAGGGACGTCCCAAAGAGAAAAGCGGCTACTAAGGCAGCAAAAAGGCAATACTGTAGTCTGTGATAAGCATACATAAATGTTTTTGTTAATATTAAATAGCCAGATGAGAATACATGAAATTAACTGCTAATTATTAATATACACACTGGTTTACGATTTGTTAAGTTCCACACTCCAAAATAGAGGTGTGGAACAAACACAATGGACAAACGAACAAGTGGGGAAAACAAACAGAACACATAACAAGGTCCGGACACCGATTAACCATACACTCAGAGACCGCCAGTGGAAATTACCAAATAAGGGATAGAGCAAGGATTGCAACCAACAAAAAAATACTGTTAAGGCGGACTACATGTGTATGGCCCCCAGGGGCTAAGAAAGAGCAAAACATGTATTTATCATAGGCCTGCTAACTCCAAGACGAAGCTACGCCACCTGTTGTTGTGAAAAGTGTTGATGTCATCACGGTCATGTGAAGCCGATCACATGATCCCCCATACACCAGGCACACGAAGAGCATAAGCATGCTTACCAGCCGAAGATACCCAGGGATCCACCGGTAATCTACTGGGAACAATAGCGGACCCTGCATTACCAAGGTATCTGTGCTAAAGCATGAAGCAGTACTGTCTCCTAAAGGGGCCAGGAACAGCCTGAGACAAACAGCAAGGAACCTATGTGCGGTGGCTGTGGAAAACATAGCTTACTCATCTTAACTGGCGTTGTGAATGCGGTAATGTAGGACTCTGTTCATGTGTCTCAATATAACTGTGGAACTAATCTTCTGAAATAACTGAATTGCTTATGCCATTTACCTGACATGTCACTTTTTGCTTTACCTTAATTTCATTTTACTGGGACTGGACTCAGGGAATACATGTCATGGAATATACGTATGGCATTCTTTATTATTGCAGTGATCACATAAAAACTTTCCTTGGATGAACTATGCATGTGTAGGCACCCACTTGAAAGTGATTACAGCATATCTTTTATGAACTAACAGCCTAAGGCACATGAAGGGATGTTTACCATACCCTTATATGATTCCGGATCATATCAACAGCTCTCTGGGTCTAATGTATTTGGACATCAATGGGTGCTGCAGCGATTACCAGCTGGATAACGGAAATGCAAAGTCAATGTACATATTTGTCAGCACACCAGGAATCTTCAGCTATCATGCAAAGGTTTTTATTGCAAATAGATCATCACAAAGAAAATTGCAACGTTTTCATAGCCGCGCGGGACCCCTTCGCCAGGCATGTCACTGACCTCACAAATGTAAGAATGATCAAACATTCCCATAGAAACACTCCTAACCCTTGTGGACAGCCTTCCCAGAAGATTTGAAGCCGTTATAGCTGCAAAAGGTGGGCCAACTCAATATTGAACCCTACTAAGCCTGGGATGCCATTAAAGTTAATTTGCGTGTAAAGGCAGGTGTCCCAAAACATTTGACAATATAGTGTATGTAAATGGCCATCACGTCACACATGTGAGGTATTGCTGTAAACGTCAGAGCAAGAGCAGCAATTCTAGTGCCAGACCTTCTGTGTAACTCTCAACTGGTAACCACTAAGGATTTTTAAAGCATTGCCTATGGACAATTTAATGTACCATAGTTTGTTGCTATTCCGTGGGTGTGCACAATTTTAAAGCATGGCATGTTTGGTATCTATTTACTCAGTGGAACATCATCTTTTAAATGTTTGTTTTGTTTTGTTTTTTTCAAAACATTTTCATGTGACAAATTGAAACACCCATCATTTTATTCTCTAGGGTCTCTGCTTAAAAATATATAATGTTTGGGGGTTCTAAGTCATTTTCGAGCAAAAAAAAAAAAAGAGCAAATTTTAACACTTAAGAGAGAAATGTCAGAATTAGACTGGGGTCAAGTGGTTAAGGAGCTGGATAAAAAAAAATTGTCAGCCAACAGTGGCTGCATATAATTCAGTATTCTGACAGACACTGCCTGCAGCTGTCAGAATACAATAGCCCAGCAGGGGAATTCATCCAACCATGCTGCATAGCATGGATGGAGGAATCTGTTTTATTGCAAACTGTACAAAAGAAAAAATTGATAGTGCATGGCCAGCTTAATCACTTTAGCCCTGCTACATACTGGTATATCTTGGGGTTGAAGTGGTTAAACCGGGATGATGTCAGTCCTGCACTCATACATAAACAGCGATCGCAACACACGTTAGGTATCACTGCAAACGTCAAAACATTAGATTGAGAGCAATAATTCTAGCACCAGACCTTCTGTGTAAATCTAAAGTGGTAACCTGTAAAGGCTTTTAAAATGCTGCCTATGGATAATTTAATGTACTGTAGCTTGTTGCCATTCAATGGTTGGGTATTATTTTGTGTCTGTGGGCACTAAAATAAATGTTATTCTTTGTATTTTTGCCATAACATCTGCTTTCAAGTAAGTTATTTTCTAGCAAAGTGTCAGAAAGTGTCAGGCCTGGTTTTAAAGTTTTTAAAGTGATTGTAAAGTCTTATTTAAAAGAATAAAACTATTACAAAACACGTTAGGCTCCTTTCACACTTGTGCGATTTCCTGCGACTTGGGACTGCAAAGTTGCATAACAAGTCATACCCCGCGATTTCCAATGAGTACCATACATATCTGAGCAGCTTCAAGTCCCACTGACTTTAAAATAGTCCCTGTACTACTTTGATGCGAGTTGAGGTCCATAGGCTTTAAGTTTACACAGGCATTCCCTGAAATTGCGTCAAAATCGTGGCCCCAAAATCGCACGACGTTGAAGTGTCAAAGGGGCCTTATACTTACCTGCTCTGTGCAGTGGTTTTGCACAGGACAGCCCGGATCCTCCTCTTCTCGGGTGCCTTTTCGCTGCTCCTGGCCCCTCCCTCCTGTTGAGTTCCCCTACAGCAAGCAGCTTGCTATGGGGGCACCCGAGCCGAGCTGCAGCTCGGCGTGTCCATTCAGACACGAAGCTGCGGTTTGGGCCTGCCCCTTCTCTCTCCTGACTGTCTGGCTGAGTTTGATTGACAGGAGGGAGAGTGCCGGAGACAGTCGAGGGACTTGTGGACATCGCTGGCCAGAGATGGAGCTCAGGTAAGTATTAGGGGGGCTGCTGCACACAGGCTTTTTATCTTGATGCATAGAATGCATTAAGATAAAAAAATATGTCTGCCTTTACAACCCCTTTAAGTTACAGCACACCACAGTAACCAAGGGTATTATCCAACTTTCACAAATACCACACCCCATAATTAAATTTGAAGCTCTGTTTATAATATTTTTCAAACCTTCACCAAGCTTTGGCACTACCATAAGGCCCAGGGAAGCAAAAGATCAAACAGAGGGTTAAAGGGCAGCAATGTTTATAGGAACAAATTAGCAGCTAAACAGTAGGGCTGAGAAGGTTATGATCATGGTGTGTACCAAAGATAACAAGCCTTTGGCAAATGGTTTAATCATGCTTCCAAGCAGTTGCAAAAATTATGAGCAAAGCAGACTTATTAAAAAAAGTTAGTTCCTGCAGACCTTGTGGGAAAAGCATTTTGATTCGAAAAACCTCGATTTGACACAAATGCACCAGACAATAAAAGGCTTTCTTACCTCACGCATTCTCCCAGCCCTGAGGATGCTGTTCTCAAGCGCAGTGCTTCTACAATTATTTACTTGAGTTAACTGGAGATCAGCTGCTTTAAGTCTGTCCTGTAGAAATTTTATTTCTGATTTCTGTGAAGCTATTATGAGTTCCAGCTCTACCAGGGATGGATGTTCCAGCTCCTACAGTAATTAAAATCAAAATTAAATAGGAAATTATATTACAGAATTAATAGATCACACACATTTCTGGAAAGAGTCATTATTCCCAATGTACTTCACAACCTGCAAGCAAGAATGATGTTTTCAGCAAGTGGCTTTGCTTGGCTTTAAATAACCATGAACTATATTTGAAGAGGATTTGATTATTACTTAAAACTATTTTGCGGCTGTTTCCAAGAATATGCTCACATATTTCAACATTCTAAAAAATAAATTATAACAGAACAATGAAGAACACACTGTAGTTCTTTTGAAAATTCGCTGTACGCATAGCAAAGTAGCACGCGTTGATTAATCAATAATTAAACACAAATGGCCTTATTCAGAAGTGGCTTATAATTGCAATAACTCAAAATCAGAATTTACGGTCAGACTAGTATAGGATGCATTCTGATTGGCTGCTATGGGTTACTACAAATAAAAATTACCACTTTACCACCATGCTTCTGAAATTGAAGGATTGTTTTATTTCCCCTACTAAAAGCCCTATAAAGTACATGGGAAACTATCCCTTGAGCCAGCTGCTTAACATGACTCAGTTCCTGCATGTTCTAAAGAGGAAATAGACTTTGCAATGCTATGATCAATGTAAAGTGAAAGAAATTTTTTTACCAAAAGTTGAAGTATTTGCATGACCATACAGTAAATATGTTAAAATAATATTGTGATGCACCTGCTGTGACCTAACCAAGTCCTGTATACTTAAATTAGCTCATCACATAAATTTAACAGTCTCCAGGATTAGTTGATAAAATAGTACTCCCTGCAAGCCTGTGTGAGACCAACCAATGAGATTATGTAAACTCTGAAACCTCAACATGTCTATTACAGGGTCTTCTACCTGGGTGATACGTGCTGATCATATTCTATATGCACAGCACCATTAAATGGTTGAAGTAAAGAATGCAAGGTTTCATATATGTTTGTATGACTCAGGCTTGCCTTCAAAAACATGCAGTGGAGAAAAACAAGAATTGTAGATTTTAAACCCCTTAATGACCACAATAACACATAAGTCCGAATGTAAAATTAACTAGGTATGCACACTTGTGTATGTTCCTAACTCAAATCCACTGGCAACGTGGGAAAAAAATTGTTACGGCCAATACATACAAGTGAACATTACTAAACTTTGTCAGGGTGTCTAAATTCAAAAATTCAGGTCATGAAAGGGTTGATCATTCTATTTTGTAATGCCAAAGCCATATGGGCCCTAAAAACAGTAGGTTTTCAACACAGAGCAAGTCCTTTTGGTAAAGGAAGAGTATAGTATAGTACAGTACTACTTCTTAGGCTGGGTTCATACTATTGCGAATTGGATGCGGGTTCCCTACATCCAATTTAAATCACAGGAGATTGTGAACCGGTTCTCTATGGAGCCGGTTCACATATCTGCGGAGCGGATTGTAAAGAAGTCCTGTGCATCTTTGGGTTCGTTTCAGGGCCAAATTCAGCCCGTATTCATCCCTGAAATGGAGAACAGGGACACAATGGACCCCAGCTGCAAGTCGCATCCGGCAGAGTTCTTGAAAAATATGTTTGAGTTGGCATTTCAAATCTATTTAACTCAGTAGTTCTCCATGAAAGCTCAAGTGGAAACAGTGCCGACATATATCCTAAAGCTACATCACATTACACAATTATTTAACTTACGGTAGATAGTGTCCAGTGTCTGTGCACAAATATCTTTAAGGCACCATAGTATTCTGCAGTGGCTTATAGAAGACACTTGATCAACAAGTCCCACCTGTGCAGCTTAAATAGAAATTTCCCAAGTAATATATATATATTTTTTACATTTTTTAACCCCTTCTTACTTTTTTCTACAGGTTTGTCCACAGTAAACATACCCACACAACCAGCAAATCCAGCTCCTCCCACACTACGTATGCCTCAGCTTAAAGTGGTTATAAACCCTTCCATATACCCAGTGAAATGACTGGCCTTAGGTAATATACACCAAGATGAAACAAACCCTTAAATGTAGTACCTGTTTAATTTGTAGTTGTTTCTTCTCTACAGCTATTCAAAGTCCAGAATTTACAAAGCTTGCTTGAGGAATCAGAAAAAAGGGGCAGAGTTCTGAAATTACTCTGCAGATCTTAGTGAGGAGAGATGGAGGAAAGGGACCCCCCCTCCCCATTCACACAGCACACAGGAACAGAGCTGATGCTGCCAATTAGCTGGAGCTACCCTACTGCCACTCTTTTTCTCTTGGTGTCAGGAAAACTTGTCACAAGTGATTTATGCTGATTGCAAAGAAACGAAGCAGCAGACAGAAATTACATTTAGTGCTCTTAATTGAGACAAGTAAACAGAGGGATATGCTTTGTTAATATTTCATGTCTGAGGTTTACAACCACTTTAAGCCTCCTGTAAGATGTGACAGGGATTTTCCAAGAGGCTTAGGAGCAGGGCACACAATACTCGCTTCTAGGCGAGAATGGTAAATGGGGGCCAGGCGGACCAGGAGCTTGCACATACACAATTATTTTTGACATTGCAGAGGGTTGCAGTTACAAAGTTATGCGGCAGTGTGAAGGTCTACTTCACAGTTAAATATTTAAAACCTTGATCACCTTTGCAGTCCACGCTTATGTGCTGCCGACAAGTGCAATAACATGCATTTTCTGTGCTTTGCTCCTACAATGCACTATTGGCATTACTGTACAATTTATTTTCAATGGCTCCCTAACACAACTTTTCAGCAGACCTCAACAAATGTGCATTAAATTAAAAGGGCCAATACAATTTAATATGTATTACATTTCAAAATAAATGGGCCTTAAGGCGGTTTGACTGAATGAGGCAGCAGCTTGGCGTTGTCACCAGCATATCAGCCTGCAACAAGAAGTTTTACTGGAAGCATATTCACATAGGAAACATTTAAAAAGAAAAAAAAATGTTTACTTGTGAAAACTACTGTATATAATGAAATGAAATGAATACAATGAAAACTTTACTAAAAAAAAAAAAAAAAATACATCTAAGGTTTCATACACATTGAGAAATCCATAGTCCTCAATCTTTTTACTGTATATTTACATCATAATCGTCTGTAGATATTCTTAAAGTCTCTAGCAAAATCAACTATCTACAACTAAAGAAATAAACTTCCAAAACTCTAACTATTCCCAGTGTAAAACAGTCAACTTATTGTATAGGATATAGTTTCATCATCTGTTAGGATGCTTTTCAAAAATTCTTGTGACACATCTAGTCCGTTATGAAGCATTAAGCACAAATGTGTCCTGACACACAGGATGAAAATCTCTGATCTATGGACTCAATTGAGCAATGTACCTGTGGCCAAATGACAAAGAAAAATGGTAGATTAGTTAATATTAACAGTAATATTTTAAAGGAATGTCTATATCCCTAGTTTGCAGAACATTGTGGTGGAAATTCAAGAATGCAATGGTAAGCACGCACCATACACAGAAATGTAATATCTAAGTAAGTTTTGGGTAAACTCTAAAAAAAAGAAAATTGGGCATGTGCTGGTATTCATAAAAAATAATGTATAGCATTAATATTTACAGTGCAGTTTACAGAAAAAGAATATTTTTGATGGGGACTACACTACGCCTTAAAAAAGCAACAGGTTGCACAATTGTTTTGAAGAATTTTCTGTAAAATACAATGCAATATGGCAACATGAGATGATTATATTTTGTGTGGCTGCCATTATTTTCCAGCACTACCTTAACCCTCTTGGACATGGAGTTCACCAGAGCTTCATGGGTTGCCACTGGAGTCCTCTTCCAATCCTCCATGACGACATCACGGAGCTGGTGGATGTTAGAGACCTTGCACTCCTCCACCTTCTGTTTGAGGATAACCCACAGATGCTCAATAGGGTTTAGGTCTGGAGACATGTTTGGCAAGTCCATCACCTTTACCCTCAGCCTCTTTAGCAAGGCAGTGGTCGACTTGGAGGTGTTCGGGGTTGTTATGTTGGAATACTGCCATGTGGCCCAGTCTCTGAAGGGAGGGGAACATGCTCTGTTTCAGTATGTCACGGTACATTCATGGTTCCCTCAATGAACTATAGTTCCCCAGTGCCGGCAGCACTCATGCAGCCCCAGACCATGAAACTCTCAACCACCATGCTTGACTGTAGGCAAGACACACTTGTCTTTGTACTCCTCACCTGGTTGCCGCCACACATGCTCGACACTATCTGAATCAAATACGTTTATCTTGGTCTCATCAGACCACATGACATAGTTCTAGTAATCCATGTCCTAAGTCTGCTTGTCTTCAGCAAACTGTTTGCGGGCTTAAGCATCATCTTTATAAGAGGCTTCCTTCTGAGAAAACAGCCATGCAGACCAATTTGATGCAGTGTGTGGCATATGGTCTGAGCACTGACAGGCTGACCCTCTATCCCTTCAACCTCTGCAGCAATGCTGGCAGCACTCATAGTCTATCTCCCAAAGACAACCTCTGGATATTACGCTGAGCATGTGCACTCAACTTATTTGGTTGACCATGGCAGGGCCTGTTCTGAGTGGAAACTGCTGTATGGTCTTGGCCACCGCGCTACAGCTCAGTTTCAGTGTCTTGGCAATCTTCTTATAACCTAGGCCATCTTTATGGAGAGAAACAATAACTTTTTTTCAGATCCTCAGAGAGTTCTTTGCCTTGAGGTGCCACGTTGAACTTCCAGTGACCAGTAAGAGAGAGAGTGATAGCACGAAATTTAACAAACCTGCTCCCCATTCACACCTGAGACCTCGTAACAAGTCACATGACACCGGGGAGGGAAAATGCCTAATTAGGCCCAATTTAGACAATTTCATTTAGGGGTGTACTCACTTTTATTGCCAGTAGTTTAGATATTATTGGCTATGTGTTGAGTTATTTTGAGTGGACAGCAAATTTACACAAGCTGTGCACTCACTACTTTACATTGTAGCCAAGTGCAATTTCTTCAGTATTGTCACATGAAAAGATATAATAAAATATTTACAAAAATGTGAGGGGTGTACTCACTTTTGTGAGATACTGTACCTTCTGTGTGCACCTATGTGCACAAGAGCCTCGGCTCTTCAGGGACTCTCCCTCCAAATTGACTGAGACAGCAGTGGGAGCCAATGAGGAGAGAGTGTGGGCAGAGCCAAGCCACGGCTCTGTGTGAATGGACATGCAGAGCAGTGGCTCAGCAGTGAGCCTGCTTGGGTGACCACATTTGCACTGTGGGAACTTGGCAGGATGGAAGAGCCAAGAGCACCAGCAGGGAACTCGAGAAGAGGAGAATTGGGACTGCTCTGTGTATGGCATGCTTGTTTTTTTTTTTTGTTTTTTTTTTGCCTTTAATATCACGTTAAAGGGATGCAGACCCTGCAAGTGCAGCAGCTGAATGATAATAATAAAGTTACTCCCATTAGAGTCATTTTGCACATGGACACAAACAGCTATATCTTCCAAATAACAAAAGGTAGGAATCTGCAATCAAGTTAAAATCACTGCAATGAACATTCATAACCCAGAGGGGAATGTTTTTTTTCTCAAAAAAATAGGATTTTTGTACTCACCATAAAATCTTTTCCTCTGTGGTTCACTGACTGACACAGCTCCTTTACTTTAGACCATCGGGTTGTTATGCCACCTTCAGGAGAGGACTAGGCAGAACATGTTAACATGTAAAAAAACAGAACTTTCTAGTTCCTCCCAATGAGGGGTCCCTTCAGTAACAACCCCCCAGCCTGCATCCTGCAGCCTCAGTACGTCAACAAGCAGTATAACGTAAAATAGGAGGGGGGGGGGGGGGGGGCGCTGTGTCAGTCCGTGAACTACAGAGAAAAGGACTTTACGGTGAGTACAAAAATTCTATTTTCTCCTATGTTCACTGACTGACACAGCTCCTCTACTTTAGACCATCAAGACATCAGCATAAAAACTTCACCTACAAAAAACAGAATGCTGCCTAACAGGGGAGTCACCACCTTATCTAACTGCATCAGAACTTGCGGTAACAATGCAACAGTGTATTTTACTTAAAGGTAACTGTTTTTTGAAAAAAAAAAAAAATTAAGTGCAAGTGCAAATTACATGGCCGCCTGCAAAACTTTGCGGCCAAAACAGACATCAGCTGATGCACTGACATCTACCTTGTAGAATTTTATAAAGGTGTGAACAGACGACCAAGTGGCCGCTTTATACACTTGAGCGACAGACGCTTGATGTCGGAAAGCCCAAGAGGTTCCAATTGCCCTGGTGGAATGGGCCATGACCAGAAAGGGGGACACCTGCCCCTTCAAGGCATAGGCCTGAACCACAATCTGTGGTTCAGGCCTACAAACTGAAAGTCTGACTTCTGAATGGGAGCCGTGGCAGATAAATATACCCTTAGAGCCCCGGACAACGTCCAGGGAATGGAGGGCCACCCCTCCTTAGGATGTGTCGGCTTAGGACACAAAGATGGTAACACAAAGTCTTCATTGATGTGGAATGCTGAAACCACCTTCGGCAGAAAAGAACGTTGTGGACGCAACAACATCCTTATGGAAAATCAGATAAGGCAACTTGCAAGACAAGGCCGCCAATTCCGAAACCCTCCTGGGCAATGTAATAGCCACTAGAAAGACCACTTTCTGGGAAAGTCAACAAGGGAATTTCTCGGATATCCTCAAACGGCGGTTTCTGGAGCTCCGATAACACCAGGTTCAGATCCCACGGGGGTAACAGTGGACACACCGGAGGAACTACATGCCAAATACACTGGATCCTGATCGGACACCCTCGAAGTCTCACCGACCATGTGGCATAGCCTGATCGCTCATATCTCGAGCACACTGATCGGCAATTTGGATTCCTCCCTCGACCAAAGGCCCTTGGTCGACTGTACTCCCAGCACTCCACCCCAGCTGGTCAGGCTGGTGTCCGTTGTGATCGCTGTCCAATGTAGAGGTAGGAACGACTTCCAGGACCAAAGTGCCGGGGACCTCAGCCACCAGAGCAGGGAGTCCCTGACTGGCTCACCTGAATTTGCCGATCCAGGGATAATGGAGATTTGTGCCATTTCGTCCAGATCTCCTTCTGCAAGACTCCGGTATGAAACTGGGCGTACGGCACAGCCTCGAAGGAGGCCACCATGAGCCCCAGGACTCGCATGCAGAAGCGTAGGGACGGCCACCTGTGATTCATCAACAGTTTTACGGCGGCTCTGAGTCTGCAGCTTGTCTGAAGGGAGAAACAAACACTCACTTCCATGGAGTGCAGCAGTAAGCCTAGGTAGTCCAAACATTGAGTTGGTATACGCACCAACTTTTTTTTAGGTTCAACAGCCACCCAAAATCCTGCAGAGTTTGCATGGAGATCGCCACATTCTGCTTCAATTTTGAAGCGGAAGATGCTCTCAGGAGGAGATCATCTAGGTAACCTACGGTTGCGATTCCACGTTGTCGCAGCAATGCCAAAACTGGAGCCAATACCTTGATAAAGACTGGAGGGCTGATGCCAAGTCAAAAGGGAGAGCCACAAACTGGTAGTGGTCGCCACCAAATGTGAATCGCAGAAACCTCTGATGCTGGAGGCATATGGGTATGTGCAGGTATGCATCCTGGATGTCCAGAAACGCCAAGAAGTCCCCTTGATGGAGTGCAGCGACTACTGAGTGAACTGATTCCATTCTGAACCTCTTTACTTTCACAAAGCAATTGAGGGCTTTTAGGTCCAAGATTGGATGTACTCCTTCCTTTTTGGGACTACAAACAGATTGGAGTAGACCCATTGGTCGGACAGCCTAGAGGCCCACTGGGCTGCAAACTCCTGAAGGCGACCACCCACCCATGGGTTTGGGCGGGGGCAAAACTTCATGCGGTAGCACTCTTGCTCGCAGGCTTGCGGTTCCAAGGACGCTTTTGTCCTTCAGAGGTCATCCTGTCGGGCTGGGGGCATTTAGCCGAAGCCCCGGATGGACGAAAAAGTTCCCACTATAGTAGTGTAAAAATTAGTGACCAAATGAGCAACACGGCATACAGTGTGGGGATTGAAAAGTATATAATTTATTGAATTATTAAAATGCATACATTATCCTCCATTGGAGGTCAAGTGCTAGCACCAAACAAGATGTAAACCTAAAAGCAACCGTGCTAAATAGCCAATGGATGGGGCAACACAGACAACAATAAACACCAACAAAAAACAATTACACACATACACTTGTCCGGATGCTAGGTGATCTATGCAAAGGCGGTCAAACCATGGCCAACCGCCGTATATGCCAATAGAATATATGAAAATATGGTTGGATCCCCTGTGCAGAGGTCCCTGGGGGCTCGAGCCACTGAGGGGTGGATCAAAAATGAAAAAGAGAGCGGGATGGGGAGAAAACTTGATCTTCAGAGGGCCGCGAGCATACCCCTTTCTGTTGAGACCAACACATGCCACGTGGGAAGGCAGCAACCAGACATTTCAGCCAACCGGGTCAAAGGTTACCTGCCCAACCTTTGTGGGGTAATTCATGTCTCCCCCACTTCCGTACTGTCCCTGATCCTTACGTATGGGCACACTTTGGTGTTAAACCGGTGGGGGGTGTCATGCCTGCGGGCATCCTGACCTTCTCTCAGCTGTCTTGGAGATTTGGCCTGCCTGGCTGGATGTCGTTTAGATACCACCAATCACGGCACGCAGCCAGGGCTCAGTTTCCCCAACCTTCAACTATCTTAATGGATCCTATTGAGAATATGTGGTCTCCAGGTGTACTGGACAAACCCTTGTCCACCCTCTATAGTGCACTCCTTTGTACAAACTCGGCCAAAATGGAAAAACTATGGGAGTACTGGCAAGAAGACATTCCTTTTTTGGATAGGGAAACATGGGAAGAGTGTCTGGAACAGGGCCCCAAACTTGTCATTTCAACCAGAGGGACACAAACTCAAGTCAAGTTTCTCCACAGGGTGCATTACACCCCTGTGAGACTTCAGTGGATGTTCCCGAACCGTGGCCCCAGTTGTCCCTGCTGTAACCTCCACATAGGATCTTGTATGTATATCTTCTGGGAATGCCCCATCATAGTGTCATATTGGCAAACTATATTTTCTGAAATTAACCTTAATTAACTGCGACTTGATTTAAAACCTACCCCAGTTTTGGCCTTACTAGGGCATCCAGATAATGAGCAAAGCTCGCATCATTTTAAGTTACTCAGAGCATATCTTCTGTACTATGCTAAAAGGGTGATTCTACTAAAATGGGCTTCCTCGTCGCCACCGGCTTCCGTTTGGGAGAGGATGGTGGATGAGGCGCTTCCATTATACAAATTAACGTACTGGAACAGGGGATTTGCCTGGAAAAATCAGGTGGTATGGGCCCCCTGGACACTGATCTAATGTTTCCCCTGGTGTGAGGTCGGGACAAACCTTGGACCGTAACCTGGGTCCCCCCTTCCACTCTCCCCCACGCCCTCCCTTATGCTGACATGTGTACTGCAGCATTATGATGGGAATAGTGGTTTCCCAGGGCTACAGAGCTCCGCAATATACAGCTAAATACTGTTAAGTAAAGCTAAAGTTGGAAAATAAATAGGAATCGCAATTGACGCCTTTACTGTTCATTTTTGTTTATTCTGCATCTGTATGTTAATGACATTGCCTAATCTGTATTCTCCTGTAATACAATTCCCTTATTGAATAAAGCACCTTTATTGTTTAAAAAAAATCTCCTGCTGAAAAGCCAACAGAAGATTTTAACATGTCATAAAAAGGCTTCAATGTGTTGCTATCTGATTTGGTTTTACTTTTTTTTTTTTTTTTTTACGAGAAAACTGACTTCCCTAAGATTTGGGATAAACCCTCTGCAACCTGCTTGCACCCTATACAATTAAAGTGACCTCAAATGACCACTGAAACTCTTACTTGAGAGTCTAAGAAGCCAATCAGTGCCTCTACTTCATACAGATCCCATAATCTTTGTAACTGGCAAGAAAGACTATGGGGGACATAACCTTGATTGTAGGTATTGGAGTTATCTACAGATTTACAAGGGAGGATGAAGAGGACCTTAAATTCTCAATCCTACAGATACATGGACACAAACATATCCTTATCTCTCTTCTAAATGTATCTGAAAAGGTGTTCCCATAAATACTTAATAATTATAGTGTTCTGTACATCTTCATGCTTATAAATAAGCTCACAGGCAGCACTGTACAATGCAACGTAGGTAAAGAATATGCACTGCCATCAGACAGCCACAACATTTAACCTTAGAAGACCTATTCTCTGTCTTTAAAAATGTCACTCTTAGAACCAATTAAGCTGGGGTGCAAGCTTTAAATTGTAAGGTTACATCACAAAGGCCAACTAAAATGTCAGGATTCACTGATCATTTTGCACAATGCTGGGTTTTAAAGTTAAAAATATTCCTACATGCAAACCTCTGATGTCACCTGTAAAGACATAAAAGCTATCCATTAGTACAAGTAGCTGGGGAGCCTTCCCCAACATTATAATCTCCATACAGTAAAATCTCAATCACTAAAGTGTGGTTTTCAATCTGCTAACTATGCATTCCATAATAGCTTGTAATTATTAAAAACTGACAAGGAAGCTATGCCACCTGTGTTTATGTGAAGCCAGGTAATGAAAAAACAACAACACTGTCATCACCTCTCAATTCCTGATTGCATTATCAAAACTGTAGCAGAGTTTGGCATCTGGGTGTGACCTTGTTAACTGCTAGGGTAATTAAGTTTATTCTGTTGGGAAAAAGGATGATAAATTATTAGCAAGAAGATTTTGTTCACATTTTATTAAATTGGCCTGTCAAAGGGTCGGCCAAATTACCAAGGGCCTCGTTTATTGGAGACCAGCCATATTGCCACATCTGTTACAATTATTTATAATTTCAGCAGTTGAAAACCAACTGAGTTAGGCATCCGCCATGTAAAGTAATTTACAAATTATCTGATGAGGGAGTGTTTTAGCTTTTCCCTCATTTCTAGCCAGCAGAAAGCCGCGCTGTAATTACAGAACACGATTAGGTTCTTTGGGGAACTTAACTTGCACTCGTAGCCATAGTAAGATGCAGCAAGAACATATGGAGGAGCTTGTGCTTCAACTCCCTGAAGCTCGTGACCCGCCTGCCGCTGAGCCCTTGAGTTGAATTTGAATGAGAGTGCCATGGCTAATGTTCTACACATGCACCATTTATGCCACAAAACAAATCGGATCACTGTTAATTATGTAGCAGCTATAATCAGGCCTTCACATCTGTGTAATGTGAGACGCAGTAGGCTGTATTCCAGTAATGTATGACTACCTTTGGGTCACAAATTGTGAGCCATATTGCCTCGGTTGTAGTTTACTGAAATCAAAGCAACTCCTCTGATACAAGTCCAAAACATGGATATTTTTTTCCAGCTGTTTCTGCCTCCTTTTTTTTTTTATTTTGTCTTTCGGAACAAGAGCTTTTCTTCATCAGCTATTGACCAGGGTAGTTAAAGCATATGGCGCCAGTTCATTAATGAACACTAACACCAAGCGCTCTAATTTAATGAATCCGCTTGAGCCATAAAAATCTGATTATGTTTATGCCTGTCATCTCTTTTTCCCCCCTCTGCAATGTTGTAAATTGAGAGCATTGAACTTAAAATGTACTTGCCTGGGCTTTTGCAAAAAGCTGTAACATCTTCTAAATAATGTATTAGAATTATTATTTTTGTGTGTGTGCGTGCATGTGTGTGTGTGTAAACAGCAGGCAGGTGAAAAAACTTATAGAAAGCAGCTGCTCTTCCCTTTTTATTGGAGTTATTATGGTATTAATTGAAGCTAGGGCTACCATTTATCTTTTAGAAAACACAACCTGGCAACCACCTTTTCAAAAACACTTTATTCAATGAAAAATCTTCCTTATAGAAAATCAGCTAAATATGCTGCACCCAGATGGCAAAGCAGCTACAGTTTAATTAATCCACCTTAAGTCATTGAGTGTTCAGTATGGGTAATAACATTTTGAATAATTGCAGACAAAAATGTTTTGAATTTCATTACTGAAACAAAGCAGAAGCACTACAAAGAACATGGGAGAAACCTCCAGATAACCACCTTGGGTGTTAGCCTGCAATGCTCATACAGGTTACACTGCCTCTACTGAAAAACAACTGAAGTGAATGGACTACATTATTTAAAATTGAGCTATGAACAATAAAAGCATTTAGTCTCAATAATAGAAAAAACAAAAGTCCTGTATATTATATATATTCATTACGGTCATCTAGGTAGAATATACAATTGAAAAAAAAGGCACCCTTACCTGACCAGTTGCATTCTCTGTGCCAGTGCTAAGTGTTTTTCACCTTTTCTTCCCAATAAAGCACAATAAATGCATGGTAAATGCACCTTAAGTTCATCCCAAATGCCTGTGTATACTACCCCCAAATTATGACTTGTAAACCTATGTGTAAGTGCAAAAGATTAGCCAGTTAATTAGCAAGCACCCCAATTTTAAACCTGCAAAAGGGAGAGAACATCCTGCCACTGCACTGCTGATCAGCAATCCCAAGTCTCTAAACGTATACTACTTGTCACCCTCTTTAAAAAAATAAAAAAAAAATAAGGAACACTACAGGCACAAAACCAGCAGTAAAATATAAACAGGAACTGAACCCTTTGATTCATTCCTGGAGTTACATTCCTGAAATGCTGGGATTGCTAACCGTTCACCTTTGCTTGTGTCCGCAACCAAACTGCCAAACCATCAAATGGCTGGTGTCATAACTGATCACATGTGCAGCACCATGGCAGTTTCAAACAGAAGCAGTTTCCTGGGCTGTTAAGGACAGGAAGGTTTAATTTTACATAGTTAGGTTGAAAAAAGACACAAGTCCATCCAGTCCAACCACAAAAAAAAAAAAATAATTATATCATACAATCCCATATACCCAATTCTATACCCACAGTTTAACCACTTTCAGACCGGACCATTTTGCTGGTAAATGACCAGAGGTCTTTTTACAATTTGGCACTGCGCTGCTTTAACTGGTAATTGCGCGGTCATGCAATGTTGTACCCAAACAAAATTTGCGTCCTTTTCTTCCCACAAATAGAGCTTTCTTTTGATGGTATTTGATTGCCTCTGCGATTTTTATTTTTTGCGATATAAATGGAAAAAAAGACCGCAAATTTTGAAAAAAAATGATATTTTCTACTTTTTGTTATTAGAAAAATCCAATAAATTCAATTTTAGTCATACATTTAGGCCAAAATGTATTCAGCCACATGTCTTTGGTAAAAAAAAAAGTCAATAACTGTATATTTATTGGTTTGCGCAAAAGTTGTCACATCTACAAACTAAGGTACGTTTTCTGGAATTTACGCAGCTTTTAGTTTACGACTGCCTATCTCATTTCTTGAGGTGCTAAAATGGCAGGGCAGTACAAAACCCCCCCAAATGACCCCATTTTGGAAAGTAGACCCCCTAAGGAAATTGATAAGTGGCATGTTGAGCCCATCGAATATTTTATTTTTTTGCCTCAAGCGATTGAATGACAAAAAAATATATATTTTTTTTTTTTTACACAAAGTTGTCACTAAATGATATATTGCTCACACATGCTATGGGCATATGTGAAATGACACCCCAAAATAAATTCTGCTGCTTCTCCTGAGTACGGGGATACCACACGTGTGGGATTTTTTGGCCTAGCCGCGTACGGGGCCCCGAAAGCCAAGAACCGCCTTCAGGTTTTCTAAGGGCGTAAATATTTGACTTCACTCCTCACTAACTATTACAGTTTTGAAGGCCATAAAATGCCAAGATGGCACAAAACCCCCACAAATGACCCCATTTTAGAAAGTAGACACCCCAAGCTATTTGCTGAGAGGCATGTTGAGTCCATGGAATATTTAATATTTTGCCACAAGTTGCGGGAAAATTACAAACTTTAATTTTTTTTTATTTTTTTTTCACAAAGTTGTCACTAAATGATATATTGCTCACACATGCCATGGACATATGTGAAATGACACCCCAAAATAAATTCTGCTGCTTCTCCTGAGTACGGGGATACCACATGTGTGGGATTTTTTGGGAGCCTAGCCGCGTACGGGGCCCCGAAATCCAAGAACCGCCTTCAGGTTTTCTAAGGGCGTAAATATTTGACTTCACTCCTCACTACCTATTACAGTTTTGAAGGCCATAAAATGCCAAGATGGCACAAAACCCCCACAAATGACCCCATTTTAGAAAGTAGACACCCCAAGCTATTTGCTGAGAGGCATGTTGAGTCCATGGAATATTTTATATTTTGCCACAAGTTGCGGGAAAATTACAAACTTTTTTTTTTATTTATTTTTTTCACAAAGTTGTCACTAAATGATATATTGCTCACGCATGCCATGGGCATATGTGAAATGACACCCCAAAATAAATTCTGCTGATTCTCCTGAGTACGGGGATACCACATATGTGGGACTTTTTGGGAGCCTAGCCGCGTACGGGGCCCCGAAAACCAAGCACCGCCTTCAGGCTTTCTAAGGGCGTTACAGTTTTGAAGGCCATAAAATGCCAAGATGGCACAACCCCCCCCCCCCAAATGACCCCATTTTGGAAAGTAGACACCCCTAAATTTAGGGGTACACTAGTGAGACTAGGTAATAAATGGCGGGTGCCCTGAAACTATAAAAAAGAACTAACCAACCAGCGTCACCTGTAACCGTTATATGGTGATCACTGGTGAAAGGGTTAACTAGGGGGCAATCAGGGGGCTTTATGCGGTAGTATATGGGGGTCCCTGGCGCTATAAAAAGCTGCGGCGAACCTAAATACCCCCAGATCAGTTCGCATATCGCAGTGCGATCTGCAAACTCGGATCGCATGGTGTGAACACCCATGCGATCCGATTCTGCTGCGGACCAAAAAAAGGGTCCCGTGCGAGTTTGCGGCGGGTGCGACACGAATTCAGCCATACTATCTGTATGGCTGAACTCGAATCGCACAGAGATCGGATGTGATTTGCACTGCAGTGCGGTGCGAATCACATCCGTTCTCAAACCGCTGCAATGTGAACCCAGCCTTAGTGACACTGGCGACGGGGGGTGATCACGGGGTTAAACCTTTATTGGGGGGGTTAGGGGGGTACCTTAGAACTAAAGGGGGCTAACCCTAACTGCCCTAACAGTTATTACAGTCACAAATGACACCCGCCGGGTGATCAGGGGGTTAAACCTTTATTAGGTAATAAATGGCGGGTGCCCTGAAACTATAAAAAAATAACTAACCAACCAGCATCACCTGTAACAGTTATATGGTGATCACTGGTGAAAGGGTTAACTAGGGGGCAATCAGGGGGCTTTATGCGGTAGTATATGGGGGTCCCTGGCGCTATAAAAAGTTGCAGCGAACCTAAATACCTACCTGCCTAACTAGCGTCACCTGTGACACTAATACAGCGATCAGAAAAATGATCGCTTATTAGGCTGGGTTCACACTGGAGCGATGCGGGAACGCCACGAATCCGCGGCGGGTTCCCGCATCGCATGCCTCCCGGCGGCAGTTCACACTGCCCTATGCGAACTGCTGGGAGTGTCAGTGAAATGTTAATGACACCCCCAGATCAGTTCGCATATCGCAGTGCGATCTGCAAACTCGGATCGCATGGTGTGAACACCCATGCGATCCGATTCTGCTGCGGACCAAAAAAAGGGTCCCGTGCGAATTTGCGGCGGGTGCGGCGGGAATTCAGCCATACTATCTGTATGGCTGAACTCGAATCGCACAGAGATCGGATGTGATTTGCACTGCAGTGCGGTGCGAATCACATCCGTTCTCATAAACCGCTGCAATGTGAACCCAGCTTTAGTGACACTGGCGACGGGGGGTGATCACGGGGTTAAACCTTTATTGGGGGGGTTAGGGGGGCACATTAGAACTAAAGGGGGCTAACCCTAACTGCCCAAACAGTTATTACAGTCACAAATGACACCAATGCAAAAAAAAAAAAAAGCAATTGGTGTCACTGTGACTGGGGGGGGCAGGGGTAATTGGGGGGGTGATCGGGGGGTAAAGGGGGGGTGTGAGTGTGCCTGGCATGTTCTACTGTATGTGTGGTGTGTTGGTGCAACTCACCGAACCTCTCTCCTCGGTGCCGGAACGAAAAATACCGACACGGAGGAGAGAATACATCACTTCCTCTCCTGTGTTTACATTACAGGAGAGGAAGTGATGTCACGAAGGATTTCCATTCGTCGAGAGCGATCGCGAGGGGGTGGCCATGAATGAATGGCCGCCCCCTCATCCCGGATCGCTCTCGAACGAATGCCGATCGCCGCAGGCACCGGGGGGGGGCCCGATCGGGCCCCCCACCCGCGGGCAGGCAGGGACTTATATATACGCCCATATGCCTGCCCGTGCCATTCTGCCAACGTATATCGTCGTGCGGCGGTCGGCAAGTGGTTAACCAGAGGAAGGCAAAAAACCCCAACAGAGCATGATCCAATTTGCTAAAGCAGGGGAAAAAATCCCTTCCTGATCCCCCGAGAGGAAATCGGATTTTCCCCAGATCAACTTTACCTATAAATATTAGTACCCTTAGGAAATAATCCAGGCCTTTCTTAAAGCAATCTACTGAGCTGACCAGAACCATCTCTGCAGGGAGTCTATTCCACATTTTCACAGCTCTTACTGTGAAGAAACCTTTCCGTATTTGGAGATGAAATCTCTTTTCCTCTAGACGTTTTTGTTTTAAGGCTGTCAGCAGATAGGCCTCTACAAATTTGGCACAGTGCCTAAAAATACAGAGCAACTGAGCAACTGAGCATGTACAGAGCAGGGTGAGACAGTGTATTATTGGATTTTTTCAACATTTTCAGTCTTTATTTGTAACGCAAAAAAAAAAAAAACAGTGGTGATCAAATAACGCTGAAAGCTCTAGTGGGGGGGGGTATAAAAATTTTGTTTGGGTACAGTGTTTCATGACCGAGCAATTGTCATTCAAAATGCAACAGCGCTGAAAGCTGAAAATTGGCCTGGGCAGGAGGGGGGGGGGGGGTGGAGTGCCCTGTATTGAAGTGGTTAAAACAGTATTGCCATTATTTTTAATGTTATACATAGCTAGCTATACCTGCAAAAGGGGCCAGCCTGAAGTGATCTAGCAGGACTTCATTTTCTGATTAATGTTCTACGTTGACCAGTTGAGCTCTCACACCTGTATATTCTCGTACACGCTCAAATACATTTTTACATTTCTTCTATGGACCAGTTTTTTAGCAATATCTTTGTTAATACTTAAAAAACAAAGTAATACTTTTTTTTAGAGCAAAGCCTTCATTTGGTAATATGGTTCTGTAAAAATGATTAGTCTTATGAAATCGATAAAAAAAAAAATCACTTTTCTCTACTTATAAGTGTTAGTGTAAAACAAAATCATTGTTATCAACTTAGATAACTTGTCCTGTTTAAAACTGCAATTACATTATGACTTGTCTTGAATACAAAGCAATGCCTGGGCCTGGGGTCATATCATGTAAAATTCTGGTGTATGAGCCCACCTGGGAGCCACAGCTGCTGTGTATATCTGTACATACCAATCAATTACTGGATGCGGCTTTATGTAGTTATAACCAATACAGACAGCAATACAAACCTGGAGGCCAATACACCAACATAAAAAGTTTTTTTTGTGGTTCCACATTAGTTTTTATTTAAGAACCTGTTCTCATAGGACCTTTAGTCTGCAGTGTAATACTTGGGATCTGATCAGGGCTGCACATGTAAAAATGCAAAAATATCCTTTCTGATTTAAAAAATCAGCCATCCAAATAATCAGGAATTAAAGCAAAGCTCCACCCTAAAGTGGAACTTCCGCTCATTGGAACCTTCCCCCTCCCGTGCCACCTTTCAGGGGGGAGAGGGGTGCAGATACCTGTATAATACAGGTATTTGCACCCACTTCCGGGCATAGGTAGCCGCAGAATCTGAGGGTATTTACAGCACTTACAGTACTTGTAGCTGCTGACTTCTAAAAAAATAAAAAAAAATAAACGGCAGAACTCCCGCTTTGGGTAAAGCATCTAAGGTAGACGATTGTAAGCAAGATAATAATTTGTATGCAACAAAAATTACCCAAGCATCCTTACTGGAATTTGTATTAATAATTTTATTATGACCTAGTAAATGACTGTTGTCGTGTACCACTTCTTCAATAGAATACAAAAAACACCCGTTTGTACAATACACAGTTTTTATTGAATTACCATACAGTATTAAGCAATATATTTAGGCGAGGTATATTTAGCCGTTAAAGTGGTAGAGTGCTGCAATCTGCGGCATATCGTTCACATTTGGTGTCAAAAAAGCGTTGCATCTCAAAGATTTTAAAGGTAAAAAAAAAAAAGGATTACGATACTACTATGCATGTACTATAGAAACATATTTCTTGAGTTTTGGCTCCCTGTGTTTCCTACTAATCAACTCTTTGAACATTTCAGTAGCAATTTTTCACCTAAGCAATCCCCGCTAAGAACTACAGAGGAGAATTTAAAAGAATGTTTTAACAGTTGCAACAGAATTATATATCAGTAGAAAGTGTGCACCTGTCAGATCTTCCATTACAAATAAAAATATTCATTTCAAGTTAATTATGGTGCTTCCGTGGATGCCTGGGCTACTAAACCTGTCTTTGATGTCAGCAGGTACATGTACAAAGTTAAAATACAAGACAGCTAGACACTAGCTGCATTTGTTCAGTAAACACAATTAAATATTTATTAATCACACTGGTAAAAGTTATATTCAAAAGAGAATACATCTCAAAATTAAAGTTTTATGGCATAGTGATGTAAAAACCTTTTTTTTTTTTTTTTAATCTGTAAAGGAAGACCATAATAGTCAAACAAGCAAAGGCCTACTACCCACCCCCAGTCAAATATCACGCAGCAACTGCTAGTGGAAACACATGGTACCCTTCCTGTTACCCCATGACTCAAGCTTTTCTTGTTCCATTCCATTTTATATAAACCAGTAATACAAACAATTCGTCAATAAAAGTCTGAGAATATCCGTATTAAAACAGCGCTCGACATAGAGTTCACAAAGTTTTCACAAATAATTGTGTATGAGCTCTAATAAAAAGGAGGAGAGTCCTTAGTGTGCAGATAGGGTGATTGTAGTATTTTAATCAACGTTGCGAGGTGATCAAAAGTGCTGCTGACATTTCTTCCACCAAAATATGGGAGTGCTTCACCGCGTGCGATGCATCCCCCACAGGGGGTAAAACTCACCAGACACAGTTGATAAAATCAGCCTTAGGGAGTAGATACTCTTTTTAGGTGTACCACAACCTCATACGTCTTCCCTCAGGGGTATGCGGTGTACGCTATGCAATGCCCTTGTGGGTTGATATATATATAGGCCGGACCAAAAGACTTTTAAGGATTGGAATAGCGGAACATGTTGCTAACATTAAATTAGGTTTTAAGGATCACAATGTGTCCCTACATTTTAAAATTTACCACAATCAGGACCCATCCGGACTTAAATTTTGGGGTTTAGATCATATGAAACCCTCCTGGAGAGGGTCTAATCTAGTACGAGAACTATCTAAACGTGAAACTGAGTGGATATATCGAGTAGACACTTTAGCACCAAAAGGGTTAAACGTGGACTTAGACATTAACTGTTTTATCAGTGATTATTAATTTTCCAGCATGCTGGCCCTGTTTATAAAATGATATGCATTTTGCAGATTGATACAGGGACATGACATATGGGCCACAGACAAATGGGGGTATAAGACATTACATGATGCTGGGTCTATAGCAACATGAAATTCCTACGCTGGTCTTCATATATTTACACCAATATCTATCTAATGTGATTATATACACATAGAGGGGTTTCTCTCTGAGTTTTATCATTATGATTATTTTTTTTGGTTTATCAGATTATGTATCACTGAACTTTGACACCATATTGTTATGATGACGGTCTTAAAAGCACTAATTTTTAATTAGATTAGGCTCTACAATATTTTTAGTGACATACAACCTGATAACTTTGCAAAAAAATAAGAAAATTGGGAATAATGACCCTGAACTAATTTTAACTAGAAGGGCAACCTACATATACATATATATATCTTTTTTCCTTCCAGGGGTATATATTCTCTTCCCATGATTTCTTTTTTGGGGTTGATATATACGATATATCTATTGTTTGATTTTGGTGCCAATTTTAGTGCTGCATTCGATACAGGGTATATGGTGCTGCTTGGGGATACATGTCTGGAAGTTTGTATTTTAAATATATGCATATTTTGCCACAATAGGTATGGTATCTGATGTACTTTATGTATGCCCTTTGTTTATATGGGGTATAACTCGCTGCTTCTATGGATGTTCACACATATATTTATTATGTAATGGTACACTACTTCGTTTTTTTAGCCATTTTCCTCTATATTTATCTTTTATATATATATATATTTTTTAGTTAGTTTTAAAGATATTTCTATTGTTTATTATAATGGGGTGATGTGATGTTCCGGGTGTAGTAATCATGCTAATTTCTGGCTACCTTGTCGGTTATCGAGTATGTCCAATTGTGTATTTCTCCCCCTGCTAGTTGATAACGCTGTTGGCGTCCGGTTACCATGACTATGTGCAGCGTCATGTGGGCCGGAAATTGCGCGATTGGTCAACGCGGGCGGAGACTGGGTAATATAAGCTGGCTGCTGGCGTCGTGTAGGCACGCCCTCTGTTGAAGTCGGAAGTGACGAAACGCGTCAGGGCGTGGCCTACACGACACTCCCGGAAGTGAGGTGTGCGTTCCACCGCTAACCAAAGACCAGGAAGTCATTCACAGTGCACACAGTTGAACACAGGTGGACGGCTCTGAAATCTGGAAACCGGTGAAACATACACGATTTTAATGCTTGTGATGTATTTAACAATGTACGCAGATATTTAAATGGGGTTTTTATTTGTTTTGAGCAACTTCTTTCTTTAAAAATAAAACGGTATTACGCTATGTATATACTTTGTTTTATTTTATGACATTCTTGGAGTATTGCTGGAAACAGGACCCCTGAGGGAAGACGTATGAGGTTGTGGTACACCTAAAAAGAGTATCTACTCCCTAAGGCTGATTTTATCAACGGTGTCTGGTGAGTTTTACCCCTGTGGGGGATGCATCGCACACGGTGAAGCACTCCCATATTTTGGTGGAAGAAATGTCAGCAGCACTTTTGATCACCTCGCAACGTTGATTAAAATACTACAATCACCCTATCTGCACACTAAGGACTCTCCTCCTTTTTATTAAAGCTCATACACAATTATTTGTGAAAACTTTCTGAACTCTATGTCGAGCGCTGTTTTAATACGGATATTCTCAGACTTTTATTGACGAATTGTTTGTATTACTGGTTTATATAATCACTATAGTTTTTAAACAGCTGCTATTATTGCTTGGATTACTAAGTCATAATTGACCTGACAGATTGTATCCAGGTTGTTTGGTTCTATTGGCATCTCATATGCAGGTATCTATATAAGGATATACATTGATTATATATATATATATTTTTTGAATCTGTTGTGCAGCCTTTTTGAAATACACCTGTTGTTTCCATTCCATGTTATGCTTCAGAACAGAAAGCTTTAAATGAAGATATTTAATCGTGTAGCAATAGTAGAACTTTGGTTCTACATATGCAAGTAACATACAACTGAAAGAAAGGATAGATGATGCAGAACTTGATTTGTGGTTATTTGCATAGAAGGTTTGTTACCATATAGCACCAGAAGATAGAAAACTTTTCCCATAATGAAGAAGGCAGCGGCAGCACCCGAGAGCCGAGGAACAGATCGGCTTCAGGTGCCGACATCGCAGGAGCGCTGGACAGGTGAGTGTCCATATTTTATAAGTCAGCAGCTGCAGTATTTGTAGCGGCTGACTTTAAAAAAAAACAAAAAACGGCGGAACTCCCACTTTGGGTAAAGCATCTAAGGTAGACGATAGTAAGCAAGATAAGAATTTGTATGCAACAAAAATTACCCAAGCATCCTTACTGGAATTTATATTAATAATGTTATTATGACCTACTAAATGACTGTTCATGTACCACTTCTTCAATAGAATACATATATATGATCTTCAAGCTACATATGACACACCGGGGGGGGGATTTACTAAAACCGGTGCTCACAGAATCTGGTGAGGTTGTGCATAGTAGCCAATCAGCTCATAACTTCAGCTTGTTCAATTAAGCTTTGACAATAAAACCTTGAAGCTGATTGGTTACTATGCACAGCTGCACCAGACTGTGTGCCCCAGTTTTACCAAATCTTCCACAAAGCCTTATGGCTTTAAGTCTATTTTTCCACTTGGAAATGCAGCACTTCCACTATGAAAAAAATGCAGCGCTTCTAGAATGAAACATTACAAACTATAGCTCCTTATAGTCAAGAAAAAGACATTCTGTGTAATCCCCAAATTATTATAATCTGCTGTTATCAACACTGGCTCATCAAGTTTCTTAGCCATGTAGGTTGTAGAATGTTTAAAGGGGATAGGAAAAAAAGATTAAGAACAATAAATCACCAGATTGCTCTGGGTTTTGGACAATGATAAAGTAACTAGGGAAGCACTGTATGTATATGCAAACTGGCAATTCACCGACCATACAAGCAAAGACTGCTATATGATGCAAGTTATTTAATGGTACGTGATTGGACTACATTAGTAAACTGCTAAACCTGCTAACAACATCGTGAAGCTCAGAGCGACTGAAGATTGTGTGGTAATCCTTGCTGACATTCTTTGTAGAGCTCCTGGGTTCTGTGATTTGCTGAAGCATCGTTCCAGTACAGCTGTATTTGTATATTATGAAGTCAGTTTCACCCTTTCCGCTTTTTAATCCCAAGTCACCAGTTTACACAGGCACGGCCATTGTAAAAGCTTTCCAAACTACAGCTCCTTGGCAATGCCAAGAAGCAAATAAACCCAACTAATACTTGTCAGAAATCCCACGATAAATACACAAGTCCCCATTCACATGACAAGGTAAATCCTATTTTAACAGGTGGATGCACTAAATGATAGTGCCAGACTCCACAGAGGGAATTGCTAAAAAATATTGAGGCAGTGTTCGGTTACTAAATATGAACTACAGAAAATATATACTTGAAATCAATTAGATAAAAGTAAAACTTAAAAAACTATAATTCAATTAACTGGCATTATACATATATTACCAAACTGGTTTGAAAAGAGTAGCAAATAGGAATGGCAGAAATAGCATAAACATATGTGGTCACATTTTCAATTCAGCTTGAACAGTAAAGGTGGCCAACAATCGGTTGGACAAGTTATTTCCTCTTTAAACATATATGGACTAATAGATAAGGCAACCAAAGTTCACTAATGACTTAAAGCGGGAGTAAACCCGCTGAAGTTTTTTTTTTTTTTTTTTGACCTGCAAAGGAAAAGGCATAAGCTAGTATGCACCGCATACTAGCTCATTATGAAATACTTACCTTAGAATGAGGCCCCGACATCTGGCCCGATCCACACCGAGGGAGCAGACATGTTCCTTCGGTGTGTCTTCCGGGAACCGCAGCTCCAGCGATGTGAGTGGCCGGACTTTCAGCCGAGAATCCCCTGTGCGCATGCGCTGCTGCAGTCAGCAAGAGGGCAAGATTTTTTTTTACCTACAGGTAAGCCTTATTATAGGCGTACCTGTAGGTTAAACTTAAAATGACTATACAACCGCTTTAACTGCAAAAAGCCAGCTTAAGGTAATTTACAAGTTGCTGGAAACTTATGGATAAAAAGCATCTGTAAAAAAGCAAATATTGGGCAACAGGGTTTGAAAAAAAAAAATAAAAAATTTGGTTTGGAAAATATGTTTTACATTGCTCATCATACTTGAAAATAAACATAGAAGAGTAAAAGCGTAATAACTAAAGTGCACTCCATAATGTCACTGTTAAGTGAACAGCTAATGGCGTTTACTTTCATTGCACAGAGGACTCTGAAATGTGTATGTGTATGCTGCTTGCTCAGTCAAGAGGTTAAAAGAAAATGTCAATAGCTACTATAGGATGGCCTGCACACATATCTAGCAATAATGCTGGCCTGGTGAACCACTCATAAAATATAAATACGTTATAGTTCCTAATGCTGTACCTGAGGTTCTTGAGGTGGCTTGAGTAATGCAGTGATGGTTTCTTGCAGTTTCACTTCTAGCTGACCAATATGTTGCTCCTTTTGATGTAACTGCTCAGTGAGAGCAATATTACTTTGCCGCAGTTGAGTCTCACTGGACTTAGCCATTTCATAACATGCATTCAAGTCATTATAAAGCTAACAATGAGATAAAAAAAATGGTACATTTATTATTGCACTCTTGCCTTATTTTGCACACAACATCACATTGTATTTGACCCTGAAAGATAATTCAAATATATAGAAAATTCTACTATGCTATCTAGATTAAGTTTATGTCTGTGTTTCCAACACTGCCCAACCTGCTAAGGATATTACAGTGGGTCTTCACTTCTTAGCCTACTTTACCATATAGCAGTATAGGAAGAATTCTTGCTTGGAAATTGTCTCTGCTCTGTCTGGCCAAATTCTGCATGCAGTGCACACACTAGGGTAATGCTGAGCAGCTGCACCTAAGAATATGCTTTAATGACTGCTATGGTAGTTTCCCATGATCACCTTGATGCATGTGCCAGGCCATGCCCCCCTTTTTAAAATTGTTAACCTTTTAAATACATATCTATCCTGCAGAAAACACTGAAATTGGTTCTCTCAGCAACTGGTGGCAACCAAATGTCTTGGCGTTGACCACATGAAATCATTTGAAGGGGATTGTGTATGGATCATGTAGATTTAGCTCTGCCTAAACTCTAATTCTCGGATTCAAGAGAGATTAAATGACCACCGCCTATACTATACATTTGATCCCATGAACAAATCTCATAGTAGCTTTGAGATTCTGTGTCGGTGTGTGTCTTTGCAATACATCAACTTTGCTGGATAGTTTAACGTGGTTCAAGTTTTCAATGGGCTTCTGTATTACTTAACGCGTTGCTAAAAGCTTGTTCAATACTGCAGCAAACACTACTGTAAAGAAATGTTCTAAAAAGACACTGTCAACTTGCCCATGTAGGACAAAGTGACCATATCTCTCATGTTTCTGCAAAAGGGCAACTCCTGACCCGCTTACCTGCACTGCAACGCACCTCCTTGCTCCACCACAGTTGGCATTGAAATCAGAGGATCAGTAGTATCACTCTCCAGTTCATATGACTGTGCCCAAACCTAGTGATTGGTTGCTAGGCCTGGGCATCATCACAGAGGAGTAGGCCACATGCTCTCCCATGCCAAAAAATAGCAGGTATTCTCAACAGCTAAAGAGGTACAAGGAGCTGTGGGGATACGCAAGTAAAGCAAGCATAAGAGTGTCGGGAATGCCCTTTGCAGAGACACTGTCATTTTGTCCTGCAAAATGTATTTTTACAGTGGTTCTAAAGCCTTGTATGTTTTTACTTTAACCCCTTTGAGCCAGCACCTGTCAACCCTTTAAGGGGTTTAGAATCCTGAGAGTTGGGGCGGGGCTTATGGTCATGTGACTGCTGTGATTGGCTGTCATGGCGGTCACATGATCAGAAAGCTCCAAATTGCAAGCAGCCGGTAACTGTGCCTGTGTCCATGCAGGGGGCAAGCAGCTTGCTCTGGGGGCACTCAGGAAGGGTGAGGGGCCTGAAGGTATAAAAGGTAGACTGCGCAAGTTTAAAAAAACTTCAGCCTTTACACCCACTTTAAGCAGTCCAGGATAGCAACTGAGATTTCTGTTGATTTGTCAAGAAAAACACTCATTAACAGCTATGTAAATACTTGCTAATTTTAATGCTCTTCAAACAAATGTAGCCCATGTGTAGGCACCTTTCATTATCTGCAAGTACCTTTGGTAATCACGTATTTAATTTCTATGCAGCCGGACCCCAGCTGTACACTCACATTTACAGTATTGTTAGTTTGGTCACATTGGCATACCTGCCAGGTTATGTTTCATGAGAAACGGTCACAAATATCATAGAAGAGCATAGTCAAAGATCTTGGGAAATCTCCAAAGGGAACAAAAAGCAAAGTAGGGTGCCTGATCTAACTGTGCTTGCTGTGAGTGCCTGCTCCTTGTAGACCTAATGTTTTATATTTCGCTGATATATGGACGGATATACTGGGAACCTTGTTCCAGCCTTGTGTTTCATTTTTCTCCCATCCATTTTAATAGTTGGGCAAGACCCTCAGCATTTTTATATTCAGATCATATTAACATTTACTGAATAACCTGATAATTCTATAAATATGTATTTACATACTGTATATATTTTCCTATGTTGAGCAGGAAGTCTTGGTGCTCCTTCTGATTGTCCATTATGGGGGTAACTGACAGCTTATGGACATAGCATTTTTTTTTTTTTTTTATTGCTGGCTTACCATTTGTATATTGCTAGTTGGCAATGTAAGTTAAGTCATTGTTGCATGTTCATTTAATGTTAAGCACTTTCTGTGTGGTATATTTAAGAATATTTCTTGATCTATACACTTATATTAATGATTTCCCACCCATCTTTCCCTGCTAAAGATCATTTTAAATTGAAATGCATTGGACTCAATTGGTAACAATTGGTCGAAGTCTGATTGGTTGTAAAGAATGTATAAACATACTTTGTGACATGTGCCGATAGGTGGTCCTTTAGACAATATAATAAAACTTTCTAATCAGCCTTACCCTTTTAATAATGTTTTATGGAATGACAATTCAAATGCATTTGTTTTAGATTTGTTTTTTGGTATATATATAAATATATATATATATTTTTTTTGGACTTTATTGAATGTAATTTCCAATATTGGGGACATGGCACCTTCGGCTACAATAGACATCATTGTGAATCCTCTAACAGCTGACAGCTCTGCCCTATCAGGCTTCCCAGGCTGAACAGAATGGAGATCATCCAGTTTTGGCTTTACAGAGTGATACAGATCCTTGCTTCACCTGAATAACCAATTGTCTTTTATGGGATTTATTAAAATATCTCTTACCACACTTAGATTGCACCCTCTGCTTTGTTTTCTTTTTGCGTCCACTGGAGATTTCCCAAGATCTCAGAGAGAAGCTGGAGTCGAGGTGTATGTGGAGATTACTCTCCTGTGCCCTGGCAATTTTTACATTAGGACGGTCTCAAACTTTTTATGGAATATTTTACGTTTACTAGGCACTATTTGCACCATTTAGTTTGTTTATATTATATGTGTGATGAAATGCAAGGACACAC
The DNA here is from genome assembly GCF_037356315.1 of Lithobates pipiens. Lineage (NCBI taxonomy): Eukaryota > Metazoa > Chordata > Amphibia > Anura > Ranidae > Lithobates > Lithobates pipiens. The sequence continues at coordinate 77,783,364 of NW_027507718.1, forward strand.
TGTACCAAAGTCTTGTACATTTCAGCAAACAGAAGTCCGTTAATGTAAAACATACTTTCTGATACGAGATGGTCTCAGTAGTGTGAGCATCTTCTTGGCTTCTTAGTACTTTCTGTGTGTCCACATTGAGTGTCTGAAGTTGCTGTATAAGCTCAGCTTGTTGTGCTGCATGCTCATTGCTTTGTTTGTAAAGTTTCTGAAGTTCCTGTAATTCTTTCCTGTCACCGACAAACAAAAACATAACAGAAGATAAAATGTGTGAGCTTCATTAAATATAGATGTGTGGTATTCTATGTAATTGAAATTATATTACAAGACAATGAAACAGTAAATCCCTGTTCTGCTAGGAAGTCACCAATATCCCCACCATCCTGCCATTTTAATTGGCTTGACAACCCTTCCTCAAACACAAGTTATAAAATACTACCCCTGGCATATTTCTAAATGTTTATGTTTGCAGACCTCAATGTTCTACTGTGCTAAAGCAAACATATTTAGAGCCTCAAAAGCAAGAATTTACCTTCGACTGTCAAAGTGCTAAAATAAAGAGTTGGGGGTTCTCAGCATTAATCTGTGTCTGGGAACTGCAAACACCTTTGCCACATTCAGTAATAAATTGTAATGTTAAAGGATGAGTTTACCTTTTGGCACATGTTACACATTCTGGCTCCTGCCACCTCTCCCCCCCCCCCCCCTCCGATATCCTCCCCTCAGTGTGACAGGGGGCAGAGGATCTTTTCCCTGCACCCGCTCTCAAAATTCAAAAAAAGCACAGCCCTGTGGAGCTCACCCCCACATGGCTCCATCAATCATTCACAGTTTCCTGTGAATATATGAACTAAAAGTACCATCAGACACCACGGCTTGTAGTTCGGAATGAATTGCAAGGGCGCTGATGAAAGCCCTTCTAGTTCATTCACAAGCCCTGCAGCTTTCAAACTGACAGCCCATATGAAGGTGCAAGCTGAAAGCTACAGGGCTTGCCCAACATTGCACTCATGATCCGCTGATCATGGGTGCAATGCTTTCCAGGCTCTTGCAGGGAAAAATAAAAAGTGCACTTTTTTTCTGCAAAACTTGTGTGCATTTATTATTTTTTCGGCTTTCGGCATATATACTGCGGCAAGGCAGCTCGGCTGCGCAAACTTGGCTTACCTGTACGTCAGTCTGTGCATGTGATAGCATGGCGCGTGCGTGCTGCAAGCCGGAAGAGCGCATGCGGGGGTCAGGCAGACTCAATGTCTCACGGTACAGAACAGGGATCTGTAAACAAGGGGCATCCCCGTTCTGACAGGAGACTACATGGAGACCTGCTGTTCCTAGCGATCTGGAACAGCGATCTCTGTGATGTCCCAGTAAGTCCATCCTCCACGGTTAACCCCTTGATTGCCCCCTAGTGTTAACCCCTTCTCTGCCGGTGTCATTTATACATTCATCAGCGCATTTGCATTTTTTTTTAGCACTGATCACTGTATTGGTGTCACTAGGCCCCAAAAAGTGTCACTTAGGGTCAGATTTGTCCGCCACAATTTCGCAGCTAAAAATCGCAGCTGGCCGCCATTACCAGTAAAAAAAAAAACAATAAAAAAAAAAAAAAAAAGAAAAGTTCCTAAATCTATCCCCTATTTTGTAGACGCTATAACTTTTGCACAAACCAATGTACGTTTATTGGGATTATTTTTACCAAAAATATGTAACAGAATACATATTGACCTGAACTGATGAAGAAATTCGATTTTTTTTTTTCTTTGGATATGCATTATAGCAGAAAGTAAAAAAAAATTTTTAGTTTTTTTCAAAATTGCCGTTCTTTTTTAGCTTATAGTGTAAAACAATAAAAACCGCTGAGGTGATAAAATACCACCAGAAGAAAGCTCTATTTGTGGGGGGACATCAATTTTGTTTGGGTACAATGTCGCATGCTCTCGCAGTTGTCAGTTAAAGTGATGCAGTTCCGCATCGCAAAAAAAATGGCCTGGTCATTAGGGGGTAAATCCTTCCGGGGCTGAAGTGGTTAAAAAGGATGTGGCAAAAAAAAGGAATTTCATCTTATTAGTAAATTGCTGCATGTTGAAGAATTCTACACTTCGTGACCAACTCCCATCAAAGCACACACTGACTAGGAGCAGTCATTGTGGAGAGGAGACTATTTTGCTACATGCATCAAACTTTTCACAATCTCAAACCATTCAACACTACAGGTATGCATACCTTCCTCATATTAGCTGAAAGCATAAATGTTTTAGACTGCATTCACACCTGGGCATTTTGTAGCTTGAAATCTGATTTTCTATTGTGCTTGTTCACATCTGACAGCTCAAAAAAGTTCTGGAGCTTTTTTCTTAGCTCAAATCAGGCAGATTGCAGCATTTTTTGGTGCGTTTTGTGCATCGTAGAATTGCATTAGGCTCCATTCACACCTGAGCATATCGATTTACTGCCTTTTTTTGCAGCTTTTTTGCAGCTTTTTTTAAAAAAAAAGCATTTTTAGAAGCGTATTACCGCTTCGGGTGTTTTTTCTTAGCCAATATAAAGCACTAGGGGGGAGGAGAGGGAGAGGAAATTAGGGGTAGAGAGCTGCTGTTTGAGCAGAAAAACTTGTAAAATGCTCAAGTCAGGAGTTCCTATTAAAGTCTATGGGGCCAAAACTGCTTGTAATCTGCCAAAAAGAAGCTCATGTACTTTTTTGAGCTTCAGGCATTTTGCTTCAGGCGACAGAACACTTATATGTAAACAGGGGCCATTAAAATGAATGGGATTTGGCTTGTTGAGTGTTTTAGAGCTACAAGCAGAAAATCGCTCAGGTGTGAACAGGGCCTTGGTGCGGGTGATGGGAAGACTTCTGTGCACTTTAATGCACGTTTAGAAGTGGATATGTACAATAAGAAATTACATAATTTTCACAGGAAATTACAAAATAGGTATTTTTTTTTAGTCTAATTCCTGGCAAGTTGGAAGAGTCAGCATCACTGTTTGAACCTGAGCCATACACCTGCTCCCTCCCGTTTTTTATTTATGCCAACTGGTTATTATTATGTTTATGTGTGATAATGTAGGCATTGATTTTCCAACCCAAAATGCATAGTTCAGACTAGCCAATGATTAACTGGTGGCTAAATTCATTAAAAAAATTAATAAAAATCATACATATTTTTTATTTTTTTTTACAGTGAAGGCAATTAAAATAAAACAGAAGTGCCTCAAGTCTATGTACATTATAAGGAACTCTAAAAGAGGCTGTAAGGGCTCAAATAATTCCCAATTCCACCCCCCCCCCAAAAAAAAAAATAATAATAACCAGGTTGTACTTGCTCTGTGCAATGGAATTGCATATAGAAACCCCGAACCTTCTCTTCTGTGTCTGCCACCATAGCAAGTCGCTTGCTAGGAAGGCAGACATGATCTCTTGCTCCAAGGATTTGATTGACAGCAGCGGGAGGCATCGGGTCCCATTGTTGACTCCCTGTCCTGTGAATGCAGGGAACGAGCCACTACAGATGGAAACTGCATTCATTTAAGTGGGAAACTCAGGGACATTGCCGCTGATAAGGGGGTACCACCGGCTTTGCTGTACGAGGCTGGGCCTTGTCGGTTCCGTAAGGGGGCAAAGGTAGCTAACAAGTCCATTTCACAGCTTTCTGTCATTCTTTTACAGAGGGGCTTGGTGCTCTACATCTTAGCTGCACTCCCACTCTGCTCTCACAGTGCGATTCGATCATGTTCCCTTCTGTTGAGCTCAGATTGTATCTATGTTTCGCTTCACTAACTTTGTCCAGGGTCTTGCCATACTCACTCTGCTTCTCAGATATGCACCCCATCCTCTTTCTCTGCAATCATGCTCTGATCCTTCTCTCTGATATCTCCGATTGTGTCTTGGTGTCTCCCTGCAGTCCTTCACTCCTGTACTCCTCGATCTGTCCGATCTTTCCTGTTTTCTGTCTGCCCAGCCTACATAGATCTTCTCTGTTCTCTCCTTGAATCCACTCCCTCTCAGATTGCCTAGGCGATCCGAGTGAAAGTTCTCCTTCCCTCCCTGTCCGCAGCCTTCTGGGACACATCACAGGTCCAAGAAGACTGCAGGGCCATTTAAATAGAGTAGTGTGGCTTGCGCATGCAGTGGGAAAGCTTCTGCGAAGCGGAAAGCCACACAGCCAGCTGCTCACAGTTAGGATGTTGACGCCAGGAAACCAGAGACTAGTGAAGAACTAGCTCAGGTGAGGACAGTGCTGGATGCCTGGACAGCTAAGTGTCCTTTTATTAAAAAGTCAGCAGCTACAGTATTTGTTGCTACTGACTTAATTGTTTTTTTTCTAGAGTGAATCCTAATTTAATTTTACTGCTAGTCCAGTTGCATTCACAATTCCAGGTATGTGCCCTTCTCCTACCTAAAATAACCTTTAGAGTTGGTTTACACCACTTGTGGTGCAGGAATGCATGCAACAGCGGGCATTTTCCTGCACTACAAGGAAACACCGCCCTCTGCAGATGTGCGCAGCTGCCACAGTACCATATCGTTAGGTTCAATACCCTTTTTAAAAAATCATGCATTCCCACCCTTAAACTTTGAAACAAGCCCTAACGCAACCATAGGTGCAGGAGGGGATGGCTTTGCTCGAGCACAGCATAGATCCCTCAGGGGGTGCTCGGGTGGAATATCCTCTCTCTCCGACGTAGTTGAAGAGTTTAGCAGACGGTACTGACCCAGTCTTCCTCATGACTAGTTTACCAGCTGGACCCTTGATTTTACTTTATCACATTGAGGTGTTGATTTCTCCACTGTGTGTGTCCACCGATATCTATGCTTTTCTAATTTACATAGCGGACGACGCTTATCTCACCCTCCTAACGTCCTTCTATAGGTGGGAAAAGTTATTATTTTATTGTCTTTTATTTAGTTCGAAGCCTGTTCTTGTTCTTTTTTTTTATTTTTCTATAATAGCAAGGCGTACAACCACATCCTCAGATGTATACATACACTTTACCATTTCTAGAGCTATCTTAGCAAACGCCGCCTTTGTTGACTTGATGTACTTTCAGTTCTACTATTGTACGTTACCTAATGCTGTAACATTCTATCCTGTTTATTCATTGTATAATGAAAACCTGAATAAAAATCTATTAAGAAAAAAAAAAAAAAATCATGCATTCCCACGCCGATGTATGTCAGCAGAATGGCATGGGTGTGCAAAAGGGCGGAACCGCATGTCCCTTCATAATCCTGGGCTAGCGTGCTGCAGGAGTGTGTCCACGGGTCCTGTGGACTTGATGTCCACCGGTGGCCCGCGATTGTGATGAGGAGAGGCGGAACAGGAAAATGTAAACAAGGCATTTCCCTGTTCTGCCTAGTGACATGACAGGGATCTACTGTTCCCTGTCATCGGGAGCAGTGATCTTTGTCATGTCCTAGGTAGCCCATCCCCTTACATTTAGAATACGCTGAGGGAACACACCTAACACCTTGATCGCCCCCTAGTGTTTAACCCCTTCCCAGCCAGTGACATTTATACGGTAATCAGTGGCTATTTTTAGCTTTAATAAAAGCTGAATAATAAAAATGCCATAAATCTACTCCCTATTTTGTAGGCGCTATAACTTTTGAGCAAATCAATCAATATACACTTATCACAATTTTTTAACCAAAAATATGTAAAATACATATCGTCATAAACTGCAAAATATTTTTTTTTAAATATTTTTTGGGGATACCTGTTATAGCAAAAAGTAAAAAATATGGCTTTTTTTTCAAACTTGTTGTTTTTTTGGTTTATAGCGCAATAAAAAACAAAACACAGAGGTGATCAAATACCACCAAAAGAAAGCTCTATTTGAGGGAAAAGAGGACGTCAAATTTGTTTGGGTACAATGTTGCATGCCCGAGCAATTGTCAGTTAAAGCAACACAGTGCCGAATCGCAAAAAAAATTCTGGTCATTAAGGGGGTAAAATCTTCTGGGGCTGAAGTGGTTAAGAAAATACAGGAGTGCATCATCAGCTTCTGTCCCGACTTCTTTTGAACAATTTTAAATGTGAGGGAGTAAGCCATCTACAATTGTGTAAAAAAATGTTTTTTTAAAGAAATACAGCTTAATGAAATTGGGATGATCTAACACAAATGTTTCTATTTACAGAACAGAAAAGCAGCTGGGGATGCCCCTGTGGAAGGAGAAAACACTGAAGAAGGGGTTCCAGAGGAGCTTCTAATTGACATCCAAGGATTCATGTGTAAAATCTTTCTACACCCAACATTTCCTCCAAGCAATGTTGGTCACATGCTGATTACATGCATGCAATGAACGTGGCAATGCTACCGAATGACAATGGTGATGTCCAATCACCAGCCACTTATTTGGCGATCGGATGGATGAATATAGGGATTTCTCTCGTTCAGCCTGTGGGACTGAGCAAGAAAAAGGTTACTGTATATGACCAGCTTACAGAGTAACTCCACTTTTGTTGAGGGAAAAAATAAACCACATGGATGATCTATGCACATTGCAAGGATTTTTAGCAAACTTTGCTGCAGTTTCCTGAATGTGAACAGTAGTGACTTCATAATTATCAATTAGCTGCAGCATTTGCAAGGTTCTAATGAGGAAAGTGGCAGGGTCTGAATTAGGGCTGCAACTAACGATTATTTTCATAATCGATTAGTTGGCCGTTTATTGTTTCGATTAATCGGTTAATAACTTTAAAAAAAAAAAAGTGGGTCAAATCGACGTTCATTTTTCAACCACAGTGACTGGAAAATTTGAAAAAAATTGAAAACTTCTTAGTCAAAGGAATTTTCAGACAGACAGACAATGTATGTAACAGAATGTTAAAAACAAGTAAAAATTTCAAACAAAATTCTTGCTTTTACATGCTTTTCTGCAGCTTCTCCATTCAAGTATACTGAACCAATAAAGCACCATTTTGCGTTAAAAGTCCCTGACCCTTTCAGATGTGAACGTATCCCATAGAAAACCATGTAAATGAACTGTAGTGCATTTCTGCAAAAAGCACCAATAAACACATAGATGTGAACCAGGTTTAAGACTAAGTTTAGTAACATAATGGAGTTAGAACAGTGAAAGTAATATTTACAGTGGCGATTATTTGCTCTTTTTGTACTATAAAGGGCTCTTTTTTTTAACCCCATTATGTTACTGGCCGATTATGAAAATAGTAATCGATTAATTTCATAATCGATTAGTTGTCGATTAATCGATTAGTTGTTTCAGCCCTAGTCTGAATAACTTTAGACGTGATTTCCCATCAGGAGTATCTCACCAAAATTTTAATTTTTGTTGCAAAGGATGCCTAAAATATAACTTTCTTAGGGCAGACCTCTGGGAAAATCAGTAAGCCAATCACGCTAGTAGGAAATAAAATTTTTGGGGAGCGTTCCACACACCATCTGTGTCCAGAACACCTACGGGTTGCCAAACTGAATTGCCATTTACAGAAAATTACAGCACTGCGGATTGAAAAGAAAAGGTAAGTTTTAATAATGTTCAGTTACAACATGACTTGTGTAGCAGTTGTAAATGCTTTATTATTTTATTTTTATTTGCAATTTTTTTCCTACGAAAGTGTATTTACCCATTAAATGCCAAACACAAAGATAATTAGAATTTTACTAAGTAGATGATAATATATTAAGCATCCAATTAAACCACCATTTACAAGTTGCTGAAGCATTAGGAAGTTTTCTTCAAGCTCTCTGAACACCCTTTAGCTCCTGTTTTGGCATGCTGAATACAAATTTCAATAAAAGCACCGGTCACAGCCCAAGTAGGCATTTAGCAAGCATCAGCATAAATTTAGCAAGCTACTATACTAAGACCTTTTAACGCTTACAAAACTCCTGTTGACGTTTGCTAAATGCCAGCTGAACTTGCCATTTAAGATAGCATATAAATACCAAATTCTGCAGTAAATGTGTTTTGTTTCCAAAATGTGAAGTTTTTTTTTTATTTTATTTTTTAAAGATACCTGCTTATTAGCAGGCAGCAAGTCAAATATTTAGTGTGTATGTATATATATATATATATATATATATATATATATATATATATATATATATATATATATATATATATATATATATATATATATATATATATATATAGCACTTTTAACAATCTCCTAATCTTTACATGATGTCCGCAAAAAGTGCACTTAAGAGACAAATCTCAGGAAAGGTTAAAAAAAAAAAAAAAAAAAGGAGTAAGGCATTTGACACATTACACTTAGAGCTTGATTTTCACTCTTCTTTTACCAGGTCCATTGACCTGCAAAAAATGTCACCAAACGTCAATACTCAGTGGGGAAACCGTATCTGTGAAATCATTAAATACCATTAGAGACAAATGGATATGTCCTGAGTCCTGGTACCTTACTAGCTGATAAATGGTTGAAAGTGAGACGTGGACGAAAAAAAAAAAAAAATACTTGTTTCTTAAATATGGGAAAAAAGAGCCTTTGATAAACTTAGGTAGACCCAAAACTTTACCATATGCATAATCAAATGGTTTCTGAAAATCATGTGTATAGCTAGAGACATGTTCTTAAAAATGAATATTTCAGATGAGAGTAAATGCTGTGAGCTGAATTACATGCTGACGTTATACAGTACTGTTGTTTACAATAGTTCAGGCAGCCAATTACATGTTTTGCCGATTTACTTAGGCAAGTTATAAGAGACACTGTCACTGTTGACCATGGAGGAGAACAAGATCATTTCTCTGGAAAGGGCAATGTCCGACCTTATATATATATATATATATATATATATATATACATACACATACATACATACATACATACATACACTCACCTTATCTGCACTCCCTTGCGGCCCCTTGCTCCGCTGGACAGAATACCTGGCACTTCTGGCTATGGAGGAGCATGTGACCTGTTACCATTTGATCATGTCAATGCTTATGAGCCAATTGCTAAGCTCGAGCACTGTCACAGCTGAGCTCAGTGCTGGATGCAGAAGAGCAAGTTGCTGCTAGGAAGCGCTGCTAAGCATATTGGGGTTGGTGGATGCTCCTTGCAGAAACACTTATATTGCTCTGCATGGAAAAGAGGACAGTGTTTGTTTAACCACTTCTGGACCGCCACACATACATTTACTCTCACGGGATGGCCTTTCTGAGCGAAATCAAGTACCTGTGATTTCACTCTTCCTGGTCTAGGGCGTGGCGGAAATCGGCTCCCGCTGTGATTGGTTATAGCAGGGGCCAATCAGTGGGTCCGGCGGACCTGTTATTCACCAATCATTCCTGAGGCAGACAGAATGGCGGTCTGCCTATGTAAACAAGGCAGATCTCCGTTGTATGACAAGAGAAGACAGAGATCTTGTGTTTCTGCTAAGCAGGAACACGGATCTCTGGCTTCTTACAGTACAAGCACCCCCCCCCCCATAGTTAGAAAGCCCCCTCTAGGGACACATTTAACCCTTTGAAATCCCGTTAACCCCTTCCCTGCCAGTGTCATTAGTACAGTTACAGTGCATATTATTTAGCACTGGTCACTATATTGGTGTCACTTGTCCCCAAAAAAGTGTCAAAAGTGTCACTTGGTATCCGATTTGTCTGCTGCAATGTTGCAGTCCCGCTATAAGTCACTGATCGCTACAATTACTAGTAAAAAAATAAACAAATACAAATTCTATAAAACTTTCCCATACTTTGTAGATGCTAACACTTTTTTACAAACCATCAATATACGCTTATTGGAATTTTTTTTACCAAAAATATGTAGCAGAATACATATTGGCCTAAATTGAAGAAGAAATTAAAGATTTAAAAAAAAAATAATTTGTTGGATATTTTTTTTTGGTAGAAAGTAAAAAAATAGTTTTTTTTTTTTAAATTGAAGATTTTTATTTATAACATAAAAAATAAAAACCACACATGTGATCAAATACCCTAAAAGAAAGCTCTAATTTGTGGGGGGGGGGGGGGAGACACAAATTTTATTTGTGCACAGCGTCGCACGACCACACAATTTTCAGTTAAAATAATGCAGTGCCAAATCGCAAAAAATGGCCTGGTCATGAAAGGAGGGGGGTAAACCTCCTGGGGCTGAAGTGGTTAAAGAGTAATCAAATAATGCAGTAAAAATACTGTAAAGAATTCCACCCCATTAAAAAAGTATACAGCCAGACAGAACTCAAATTTGATTGTTTCAACTGCCAGTGCAATGGGTTACACAATGCTAGGCAGAATTCTTCTTTCTACCTTGTTCCAGGCATAACTGTTTTAATGCACATGTGAAGCACGAAGCCCAAAAATAATTTCAGAAAAGGACAATGTGTGTCACGTTCTGTACATGTGCAATAGCGCCGAGGCAACGGATACATCATGTGCAACCCCTGTGCTTCTGCCCTTCTGCACATGTGCAGTCATACAAGCCATATGGAGCTCAAAAGCTTAAGCCCCACACACTATCAGATTTTCTGCTGATTTTTGTCTTCAGATTTACCAAAACCATGTAGTGCAAGGGCCTGCCTGATTGCATACACATTGAAATTCCCAAGGTTTGACCTCATATTATATGGTTTTGGTAAATCTGAAGGAAAAAAATCAGCAGAAAATCTGATAGTGTGTATGGGGCTTAATTGTTCTCCCACAGACTCATTAACCACTTTAAGACCGGACCATTTTGCTGGTAAATGACCAGAGGTCTTTTTACACTTTGGCACTGCGCTGCTTTAACTGGTAATTGCGCGGTCATGCAATGTTGTACCGAAACAAAATTTGCGTCCTTTTCTTCCCACAAATAGAGCTTTCTTTTGATGGTATTTGATTGCCTCTGCGATTTTTATTTTTTGCGATATAAACGTAAAAAGACCGCAAATTTTGAAAAAAAATGATATTTTCTACTTTTTGTTATTAGAAAAATCCAATAAACTCAATTTTAGTCATACATTTAGGCCAAAATGTATTCAGCCACATGTCTTTGGTAAAAAAAAAGTCAATAATTGTATATTTATTGGTTTGCGCAAAAGTTGTCACATCTACAAACTAAGGTACGTTTTCTGGAATTTACGCAGCTTTTATTTTATGACTGCCTATCTCATTTCTTGAGGTGCTAAAATGGCAGGGCAGTACAAAACCCCCCCAAATGACCCCATTTTGGAAAGTAGACCCCCTAAGGAAATTGATAAGAGGCATGTTGAGCCCATTGAATATTTTATTTTTTTGCCTCAAGCGATTGAATAATGACAAAAAAAAAATTTTTTTTTTTTTTTTACACAAAGTTGTCACTAAATGATATATTGCTCACACATGCTATGGGCATATGTGAAATGACACCCCAAAAAAAATTCTGCTGCTTCTCCTGAGTACGGGGATACCACATATGTGGGACTTTTTGGGAGCCTAGCCGCGTACGGGGCCCCGAAAACCAAGCACCGCCTTCAGGCTTTCTAAGGTCGTAAATTTTTGAGTTCACTTCTCACTACCTATTACAGTTTTGAAGGCCATAAAATGCCAAGATGGCACAAAACCCCCACAAATGACCCCATTTTAGAAAGTAGACACCCCAAGCTATTTGCTGAGAGGCATGTTGAGTTCATGGAATATTTTATATTTTGCCACAAGTTGCGGGAAAATTACAAACTTTTTTTTTTTTTTTTTTTTTTCACAAAGTTGTCACTAAATGATATATTGCTCATGCATGCCATGGGCATATGTGAAATAACACCCCAAAATAAATTCTGCTGCTTCTCCTGAGTACGGGGATACCACATATGTGGGACTTTTTGGGAGTCTAGCTGCGTACGGGGCCCCGAAAACCAAGCACCGCCTTCAGGCTTTCTAAGGGCGTAAATATTTGACTTCACTCCTCACTACCTATTACAGTTTTGAAGGCCATAAAATGCCAAGATGGCACAAAACCCCCACAAATGACCCCATTTTAGAAAGTAGACACCCCAAGCTATTTGCTGAGAGGCATGTTGAGTTCATGGAATATTTTATATTTTGCCACAAGTTGCGGGAAAATTACAAACTTTTTTTTTTTTTTTTTTTTTTTCACAAAGTTGTCACTAAATGATATATTGCTCACGCATACCATGGGCATATGTGAAATGACACCCCAAAATAAATTCTGCTGCTTCTCCTGAGTACGGGGATACCACATATGTGGGACTTTTTGGGAGCCTAGCCGCGTACGGGGCCCCGAAAACCAAGCACCGCCTTCAGGCTTTCTAAGGGCGTTACAGTTTTGAAGGCCATAAAATGCCAAGATGGCACAAACCCCCCCCCCAAATGACCCCATTTTGGAAAGTAGACACCCCTAAATTTAGGGGTACACTAGTGAGACTAGGTAATAAATGGCGGGTGCCCTGAAACTATAAAAAAATAACTAACCAACCAGCGTCACCTGTAACAGTTATATGGTGATCACTGGTGAAAGGGTTAACTAGGGGGCAATCAGGGGGCTTTATGCGGTAGTATATGGGGGTCCCTGGCGCTATAAAAAGCTGCGGCGAACCTAAATACCTAACTGCCGTCACCTGTGACACTAATACAGCGATCAGAAAAACGATCGCTTATTAGGCTGGGTTCACACTGGAGCGATGCGGGAACGCCACGAATGCGCGGCGGGTTCCCGCATCGCATGCCTCCCGGCGGCAGTTCACACTGCCCTATGCGAACTGCTGGGAGTGTCAGTGAAATGTTAATGACACCCCCAGATCAGTTCGCATATCGCAGTGCGATCTGCAAACTTGGATCGCATGGTGTGAACACCCATGCGATCCGATTCTGCTGCGGACCAAAAAAAGGGTCCCGTGCGAGTTTGCGGCGGGTGCGGCGGGTGCGACACGAATTCAGCCATACTATCTGTATAGCTGAACTCGAATCGCACAGAGATCGGATGTGATTTGCACTGCAGTGCGGTGCAAATCACATCCGTTCTCATAAACCGCTGCAATGTGAACCCAGCCTTAGTGACACTGGCGACGGGGGGTGATCACGGGGTTAAACCTTTATTGGGGGGGTTAGGGGGGTACCTTAGAACTAAAGGGGGCTAACCCTAACTGCCCTAACAGTTATTAGTCACAAATGACACCCGCCGGGTGATCAGGGGGTTAAACCTTTATTAGGTAATAAATGGCGGGTGCCCTGAAACTATAAAAAAATAACTAACCAACCAGCGTCACCTGTAACAGTTATATGGTGATCACTGGTGAAAGGGTTAACTAGGGGGCAATCAGGGGGCTTTATGCGGTAGTATATGGGGGTCCCTGGTGCTATAAAAAGCTGCGGCGAACCTAAATACCTACCTGCCTAACTAGCGTCACCTGTGACACTAATACGGCGATCAGAAAAATGATCGCTTATTAGGCTGGGTTCACACTGGAGCGATGCGGGAACGCCACGAATGCGCGGCGGGTTCCCGCATCGCATGCCTCCCGGCGGCAGTTCACACTGCCCTATGCGAACTGCTGGGAGTGTCAGTGAAATGTTACTGACACCCCCAGATCAGTTTGCATATCGCAGTGCGATCTGCAAACTCGGATCGCATGGCGTGAACACCCATGCGATCCGATTCTGCTGCGGGCCAAAAAAAGGGTCCCGTGCGAATTTGCGGCGGGTGCGGCGGGTGTGGCGGGTGCGGCGAATGGCTGAACTCGAATCGCACAGAGATCGGATGTGATTTGCACTGCAGTGCGGTGCGAATCACATTCGTTCTCATAAACCGCTGCAATGTGAACCCAGCCTTAGTGACACTGGCGACGGGGGGTGATCACGGGGTTAAACCTTTATTGGGGGGGTTAGGGGGGTACATTAGAACTAAAGGGGGCTAACCCTAACTGCCCTAACAGTTATTACAGTCACAAATGACACCAATGCAAAAAAAAAAAAAAAAAAAAAAAAAAAAAAAAAAATGACATTGGTGTCACTGTGACTGGGGGGCAGGGGTAATTGGGGGGGTGATCGGGGGGTAAAGGGGGGGTGTGAGTGTGCCTGGCATGTTCTACTGTTTGTGTAGAGTGTTGGTGCAACTCACCGATCCGTTCTCCTCCGTGTCGGAACGAAAAATACCGACACGGAGGAGAGAATACATCACTTCCTCTCCTGTGTTTACATTACAGGAGAGGAAGTGATGTCACGAAGGATTTTCATTCGTCGGGAGCGATCGCGAGGGGGTGGCCATGAATGAATGGCCGTCCCCTCGTCCGGGATCGCTCCCGCACGAAAACCGACCGCCGCAGGCACCGGGCGGGGGCCCGATCGGGCCCCCGACCCGCGGGAAGGCAGGGACGTACATGTACGCCCTTATGCCTGCCCGTGCCATGCTGTCGACGTACATCGTCGTGCGGCGGTCGGCAACTGGTTAAGGTGATTTATCCTCATGTCCTATCTATTTAAATGCATATATATTTTTGTGACTTCAATTGGGTTTCAACACAAATTGCAAGACCGGAAAACACATTAGAACTATGTGTAAGTAAATTACACAGAGATGCTTTTGGTTTTAAGTTATGTCTATAGGCCTGCCATATGGATTACTTGTGACATACTGCCATAAAGACACTCTGGTCATATTAGGTAAATTATGTCACCCAAATTCCTGCCCCTTCGCTATGTGAGGCTACAGGGTGGTCTGTAATTTCTGATTATCTTACGATTTTACATTCTAAATATATATTGGTGCCTGGATTCTGTGGACCCTCTTTGCTAGGGATTTTGAAGATTTTCCCCACTTTCCAAGTGATTGAAATACTGAAGAGTCGGGAAAACATAAAAATTAAAAACATAATATAAAAGCCTAAATTTCTGCTTTAAATACAATAAACTAACTAACGTGCCTATGGGGCATTTAATGTTATCTGTAGTATATAGCTCAGACAAGCTGATTTATGGAAGAGCCCTGGGGCCATTATAAAAAAAAAATACAGAATTATGAGTTTGAAAAAAAAAAAAGTTTTTTTTTTTTTTTATTATTTTTTTTTTTACACAATTCTGACTTTGAATCTCAGAATTCTGACTTTCTAAGTTTATAAAGTAGTCTTAATTAGGAGGATTTTAGAACCAATGACCAATAATGTAGTAACATCCACAGACCATCATTCTGTAAACATACATGTCTTCTGCTATATATATGGATATGTAAATATATCTTAGTTACAGCACACAGTATAGGGAAGCAGGCAGTGCTGGGTTCTTTGGTTCCTCTACTGTATTGATAGTTCCTCGGTTTTCCCTCTTATGCTCCTCCTCCATTATCTTCTCCAACATAAAGAGCCATGCTGAAAACATGTGTATTGTGAGTGGGGGGGGGGGGGGGGGGGGGGCGCAAGGCTTCCATAGATAACAGAACACAATGGCCAGCACAGCTCTGCACCCCAACTTGTAGGAAACATTTCAATGTTGCCCCTACATGAGGGAATTGTGAATGTCTAGAAGGCAGCAGGACAATGTGTGTCTATGGTCATAACGGATTGATCATAGCAATTACTTGTTTGAGCTAATACACAGACAATTAACCTCATATGAAACATAAAAAGCAGGTATTAAGAACCATTAAGTGATAGCATAGTGATTAGAGTAACAGGCTTATATTGTTGAAGTTGTTGGTTTTAATCCAAGTCAGAGCACATTTTTTTTTAGCTATATATATGTAGAGGTACCCCCATAGGGGCTGCTGATTTGGTTACTTAGCAATCCACCAATCACCCGCTGCCAAGCTCCCCACAATCAGATCAGATAACAGTCATTTGCACGGCTTTGTTGAGTTTATTGCAGGATACAACTTGGGTAGAACAAGGGGGGTGATACGAGATGCCCAAAGAAGTTGGTGTATTGCACTATAATATTGAATAGCCTTGGCTTAAAGTTGTTGTACATCTAGTATTCTCAATAAACTGTTGAAACACTACTTCTTCACTTCCAATTTTGACAAAAAAGAATCACTCTGAATAATTCCACCTTGCAGACTATGACGGTTTCTGAGAATCAAGGATCCAGAGGCCTAACACAACCTCTCTCCAATGGATAAATGGGTTAGACAACTACACAGTCTTTGGAAGATATTAGCAATATGCTAACCAGGCCAGAGATAACATGGGATCTCCCCCCCCCCCCCCCGATGGCCTGACACATGGTAATGGGCAGACTACTCTTCTCAGCCAGTCCTTCACTGTCAATGCTGCGTTCCCCGGCTACAGCATTCTGCACTATTCTGAATAGCTTCTCGTCTTCTGTCCACACTGACCTTTGACTACTTGGCCATTCTGTGTCCCCGGTCACAGAGTGCTTATCTACTCTCTTCCGCTTCACTGCTACTTCTTCTATACTGATCTTGTCCAGCATTCGAGTCCTGTGTTCCCTGGTCACAGCAGCTTCTTACGTTTTTAACCACTTCCCACCCAGCCAATGCATATATACGGCCGGGTGGGAGCCGTCTACTCCTGATAGGACGTTCAGGAACGTCCTTCATAAGTAGCGGGATCGCGCGCGTGTGCCTGCGCAGCGGCGCGATCCCGATGTGCTCGTGTCACACGGACACGGCACATCTCAGATCGGCAGGAGGGCTCTGTGATTGGCCCTCCTGATCACATGATGGCCGTGTCCAATCACGGCCGTCACGTGATGTAAACAAACAGCCGGTTGCTAGGCAATCGGCTCTCCTCTCCTCACACGGAAGTCATCGCTGAGGAGAGGAGAGCAGAACGCTGCAGCCGGCTGATGATCAGTGAGTATGGGCTGCTTTTTACAGCTTTTTACTCACTGATCATCAGTGTAGTGTCAACACACAACACACCACACAGTACAAACACAGTCCCCACATATGTCCCCAAAACACACATGTTCCCAAAACATACATGTCCCCAAATAATAAAAACACATGTCCCTAATAATAAAAACATGTCCCCCACATATGTCCCACTAAAATCACATGTCCCAATGATTATCTGCACACATATGTACGTGATCACCTGCACACATATGTACATGATCATTTGCGTACATATGTCCCTGATCACACAAACCAATTATTATACACTTTACGGAATTTTTTTTACCAAAAACATGTAGCAGAATACATTTTGGCTTAAATTTATGACAGAATTTGATTTTATTGGATTTCTTTTCAAATAGAAAAAAGAAAATATTGTTTTTTTTTCCAAATTTCCGCTTTTTTTGCGCTTATATCGCAAACAAAAAAAAAAAAACGGAGTCGTGAATAAATAACACCAAAATAAAGCTCTATTTGTGCGAACAAAATGATAACAATTTCATTTGGGTACAGTGTAGCATGACCGCGCAATTGTCACTGAAAGCGCTAGAGCGATGAAAGCTGAAAATTGGGCTGGGAAGGAAGGGGGTGAAAGTGCCCAGTATTGTAGTGGTTAAAGACAAAGATCTTTATCTTAAACTTCCTCTCCGCGGTTCCTCCATCCCTCCTCCACGCTCGGCGCATCCCCATGTGGGGACGCCCGGTACATCACCTCAATCCTCCATGCTGTCTTTTCTGTACTCCAGACTCCTCCCTGGCAGCATGTGATCCCAGCTTATATGGGAGGCCTGCCCCCTGCCAATACCGAAAGATAATTGGTCAGGGCTCCTGCCACTCAGACTTCAGGTCCAACTCCTATTCCAGAACCATCTTTCTGAAAGCAGGGGAAGCATCTCTGAATCAGAGCACAGATGACCACACCCACCACTACACTGAACTCCCAGTCCCAAATCAAAACAAGCAGGCCTAGCCTTAAGCACAGGCCTGGCTAAATTTACCTGCGCTTGGGCCCTGAGCTACAAAAATCCTATTCTAGCACCTACCTTTAGGTAGAGGGTGCTACATATATATTTTCAATATATTGATTTTTATATTAAACATATTTTAAAATATGAGTTAGTGAGGGATTAAATTGTATTTTATTGATATATCCAAATTGATTTCAAGGTATATTAAACAAAGACATACTGATAAAATTGTTGTACATGCTGACTACTATAAATTAGAGAGTAGGGATTTTTTTTTTTATTAGGGTGACATGGGGGCAGTTCTCAATTTCAGGAGACTGTCACTGGAAGCTGAACGATAACCATCATGCCTCACAACTTAGCCCTGGGCTCTGCACTATAAGGTAATCTGTGCATGTGTACTACAATGTACATGCAAATGCGAATATCTCCCCTTCACCGATTGGCTGGCTGCCTACCTATCCACTATTGGCCAGCACTGTGCTGCAGGGGAAGCCGGTCCGGGACAAGTGGGAGGCAGAAGGGACATGTGTCCTGGGCATCCAATGAAGGGGCTAGAATTTGGTCACTCATGCCGCTGTTCACTCACAAGAATGACTGCGTCACCCATTAAAAGGTGCAATGTGCGATTGCTGCTGAAGGGAGCAGTCTGTTTCCTCCTCCCTGCCACCAGCTGTGGGTGGAAGAGAGTGGGTCCTCCGTCTCAGCACAGTGCCGCTAGGGAGTGGCACAGAGCACACTGCCCTTCCTCCTGTCTCCCTTGTCATGTGACATCGCATTACCAGAAAGGGGAAGAAGAAGAAGATGCCTTTAATTTGAGCAGACACCATGTGAAGAACATGTGATCCTTGCATAGTTTGGGGAGGTGGGACAGCTCAGCCTTAGAGCTTCCCTCTCCTCCTCAGATCTCCTTATCCTCTTTCCACTCTTACGATGGGTTTATATTTATGTGTTGGAGGAACATGTGCTAAATCACATGCACAAAAATATGGCGCTTTTGCAGTCAAGCGAAAGCGTCATTAACTCTTACTGTCATCTCCCTGCACCTTGCCAGTGTATGCATTTTTGCACACATTCATCTGCATCAAAACGCAGGATAATAAATTATTATGTATTCTGCTGTGGCATGATTTTTTTAAATCAGCCTGCACTTTGGTCAAGTCAGCGTGGCTGGAGCAGTAGACTCCTTGCTTATCCCTGTCACTTCCATAGTTGTCTTGTTTGTGTCAGTAGCTGGGGTGGGGTTCTGTCAGTGTGGGGTGTCAGTGGCAGGAAGGTGGGGTCTGGCCCAGTGTTAGGAGTTATGGGAGGGGGTGTCAGTCTGTATGTGGAAGATGTCTAAGTCTGGGATGTAATTGGTGGTGGAAGTTGTCAGTCTGTGGGAGTGGGGGTCTATCAGCCTGGGTTGTCAGTGGCGGGAAAAAAAAAAAAAAAAAAGAGTGTCAGTCTAGGATGTCAGTGGTTGGGGGTAGGTACCTTTTCTCACTTTTCAGTGTGCTTTTTGCATTTCATAAAAAGTATTTAACCGCCTCCCGCCCGCCCTATAGCCGAATGACGGCCTTAGAGCGGGCGGCTTCCCGGTGTTTACTTCCGCAATGCGCGCCGCCGGGGGCACGCATCGCGGAAGTTTTGTATTCGCCGTGTCTCCCGGAGACAGGCAAATACAGATCGCCATGAACGGCCAATCAAAGTGGCTGTTCACAGAGCGATCGAAGCTGCCAATAGGAGATGATCTCAAATGTAAACATATGAGATCATCTCCCATTGCCGTGTCTCTCCCTCCTCACACAGAGACAGCGTGTGAGGAGGGAGAGCGGATCTGTGAGTGAAACATTGTATCTGTCAGTCCCAGTGCCAATTGTCAGTCCCAGTGCCAATTGTCAGTCCCAGTGCCAATTGTCAGTCCCAGTGCCAATTGTCAGCCCCAGTGCCAATTGTCAGCCCCAGTGCCAATTGTCAGCCCCAGTGCCAATTGTCAGCCCCAGTGACAATTGTCAGCCCCAGTGCCAATTGTCAGCCCCAGTGCCATCTGTCAGCCCCAGTGCCATCTGTCAGCCCAGTGCCATCTGCCAGTAGTGACAGTGCCGCCAGTGCCACCTGCCAGCGACAGTGCCATCCGTCAGCCCCAGTGCCGTCAGCGCCAGTGCCACCTACCAGCGCCAGTGCCACCTGCCAGCGCCAGTGCCACCTGCCAGCGCCAGTGCCACCTGCCAGTGCCACCTGCCAGCACCAGTGCCACCTGCCAGTGCCACCTGCCAGTGCCATCCGTCAGCCCCAGTGCCGTCAGCCCCAGTGCCGTCAGCCCCAGTGCCACCTGCCAGTGCCACCTGCCAGCGCCACCTGCCAGCGCCAGTGCCATCCTTCAGCCCCAGTGCCGTCAGCCCCAGTGCCGTCAGTGCCAGTGCCGCCAGTGCCAGTGCCACCTGCCAGTGCCACCTGCCAGAGCCAGTGCCAGCGCCATCTGCCAGCCGCAGTGCCATCTGCCAGCCCCATTTGCCAGAGCAAATAGCCAGCACCATCTGCCAGTGCCAGCCCCAGTGCCATCTGTCAGCAACATCTGTCAGCGACATCTGCCAGCGACATCTGCCAGCGACATCTGCCAGCCCTATCTGTCAACCTCATCTGTCAGCCCCATCTGTCAGCGCCATCTGCCTCCAGTGCCATTTGTCAGTGCCACGTGTTGTCAGTGCCACCTGCCACGTCAGTGTCACCTGTGATCAGCATCACCTGTCAGTGTCACCTGCCACATCAGCGTCACCCGTCAGTGTCACCTGCCAGATCAGCGTCACCTGTCAGTGTCACCTGCCACATCAGCGTCACCTGTCGGTGCCATTTGTGATCAATAAAAATGTCACAAAGATTGTATTCAGCTGAGGAGGCATATGATATCCTTGCAGCCGACGAGAGCAACGGGGAGGTTTCCGCTTCGGATTCCTCCTCATATTCAGATTGTGACACAGACGTGGACTACGAGCCTGTCCTCAGCAGCGGTACCATGACAGCCTCAGAGGAGGAAGATGATAGTCCGCCCGTCAGACGAAGGCGCACTGGTGAGGAGGGGGTACCATCCACCAGCACCGCAGAGCCATCCACCGGCAACCCAGTGCCATCCACCGGCACCACAGTACCTCGGCAAAGGCCACGTACAAGTGGGGTGTCAACTCGGCCCCAAAGGGTTAGGTCCCATGCCAGCCTTCCCTATTCCCTCCAGAACCCCTGGTGGCTTCCTCCTAACTCAGGAGAAGCTAACGTTCCCCCTTTCACTGCCAAGCCAGGACATGCTTGAATCCATTGTGGTCCAGTCCAACCTATATGCCCAACAATTTATTGAAAGCAACCCAACGTCCTCTTATGCCCGTCCCTACAAGTGGAGAGCCCTAACAGTGGAGGAGTTTAAAATTTTTTTGGGCCTCACATTTTGTATGGGACTAAACAATAAAAATGAAATATGTGCATATTGGTCATCCCGCCCCATCTATCACATGCCCATCTTTTCCTCAATAATGTCCCGGACCAGATATCTAACGATAATGAGATTCCTACACTTTAACGACAATACCCAGTGCCTTCCCCGGAATGACCCAAATTTTGATAAACGTTACAAAATTCGGTCGCTAATAAATTATTTTTCTCAGATTTTCCCCCAGTTGTTTACCCCAGACCAACACATATGTGTGGATGAGTCCCTGATAAAATTTTCTGGCAGGCTGGGCCTAAAGCAATTTATTCCCTCCAAAAGGGCCCGCTATGGGGTGAAAATGTATAAATTATGTGATCGAGCCACAGCGTATACATATTCCTTCATGGTATACGAAGGGAAGGACACCCAGCTACATACCCCTAATTGCCCCGAATACATCGGATCGAGTGGAAAAGTTGTTTGGGAACTCATAAACCCACTCCTTGAGAAAGGCTACCATCTGTATGTGGACAATTTTTATACCAGTTTACCTCTCTTCCGCAACCTCCATAGAATGCAAACTCCAGCATGTGGCACCGTAAGAACGAACCGGAAGGGCTTTCCTCAAAGCCTCGTCAACAAAAGGCTAAGAAAAGGCGAAGCGGCGAGTTTACGGAACGAGGACATTTTGGCTGTGAAGTGGAGGGACAGAAGGGATGTCTACATGCTTTCTTCGATCCACAACAACACTTTTGTTGAGATCACCAGGAGGGATGGCCCAATACAAAAACCCACTTGTATCCATGAGTACAACATGTTCATGGGGGGTGTCAACTTGAACGACCAGATGCTCGAACCCTATCTTGCCACGAGAAGAACGTACAAGTGGTATAAAAAAATTTCAATTTATTTCTTTAATTTGGCCATATACAACACATATGTAATTTATCGTAAGTCCACAGAAAGACCCATACCCTTCCTTGGCTACCAGGAGGAAATCACCACTGCCCTTATATACCCCAACGGCCCACCACAAAACATTCGATCCGATGTAATTAGCAGACTCTCTGAACGCCACTTTCCTGATAAAATTCCTCCCAGACCAACAGGCCGAAGACATCAGAAAAAATGTCGGGTGTGCAGCAAACGAGGAGTGAGAAGAGACACCACTTATCACTGTGCCCAATGCCCTTCCCAACCAGGCCTCTGCATAGGTGACTGTTTCCGCCGTTACCATACTTCAGTGAATTATTAGTGAAGTATGGTAACCATAACCCTCACTTCCTGCCATTTACCTTCAAACCCCTTATGCCTCTGCTTGCTCTGTAACTGACCCTGGCTTGTTATTCGACCACGCTTCTGCCTACTGATTCTGTACATACCTCTGCCTGATCTGGAACTGACCCTGGACTGTTATTCGACCACGCTTCTGCCTACTGATTCTGTACATACCTCTGCCTGATCTGGAACTGACCCTGGACTGTTTGACCATGCCTTTTGCCTGCCTCTTGGACTGATCTTGTACCCTCTGTGGACTAGTGGGATTCATAACAGGGGTCTCACATATGTGAGGGGCTCCAGAATAGTTTTTTTGGATGAAGAAGACAATTTTCTTTGTTTTCTCATTCCTAGATTAGGGTCTGGAGACTCGGAGGCTTCAAAGAGATTTGGGTGGGAGAAGCCTCTACCCCATCCCCATTCTGTCCTGAACAAGGCCCTACTTCTGCCTGCTGCCTGTAGGACCTATACCATCATGCCTCTGCCTGTCGCATGAACTGACCACACCACATGGATGGACCATGTTCCTGCCTACTACCAGGACCAATATTTTGGCAATGCTGACGATCTCTGCCTGCACTGACCTTGGACTGTATATGGACAGTATCCCTGCCTGCTGCCAATATTGACTATGGACAGTATACCTGCCTGTTGCCTGGAAAATTGTGTTCACTTTTGCTGACCAAGTCCCTGCCTGCTGCCTGGACCAGTGCTATCATCCTGTGGACAACTGCGCTGCTAAAACCACAGGTAATCTTTTGTTTACTCTTTTCTCAGTAGAATGTATTTTGGGGTGTAATTCTTGGTATGTGCATGCTATGTGTCCATGGAACACCTGATGGTGTTCCTTGCATGTTGGGCCTCTGTATGTGGCCAAGCTGTGTAAAAGTCTCACATATTTGGTATCATTATACTCAGGAGGAGTAGTAGAACGTATTTTGGGGTGTCATTTTTGCTATGTACATGCTATTTGTTGGAAATATCTTATAAATGGACAACTTTGCGTAAAAAAATGCGGTTTCATTTTTTTTCCACATTTTCCCAAAACTTCTGGAAAAAAAATGAACCATTCAAACGACTCAATATGCCTCATAGATTATACGTTGGGGTGTTAGCTTTCCAAAATGGGGTCACTTTGTGGGCATTTCCATTGTCCTGGTGCTCCAGGGCCTTCAAAAATGTAATAGGTGGTTGAGAAATGAGATGTGTAATTTATGCCCCTAGAACGCCTAATGGTGCTATTTCAATATTGGGCCTCTGTATGTGGCCAGGCTGTGTAAAAGTCTCACACATTTGGTATCGTAATACTCAGAAGGAGTAGCAGAACGTATTTTGGGGTGTCATTTGTGGTATACACATGCCATGTGAGAGAAATAACCTATTACATTAAAAATTTTGTGAGGAAAAAAAAAATCTTCATTTTGCAAAGAATTGTGGGAAAAAGATGACAACATCAAAAACCTCACCATGCATCTTAGTAAATACCTTGGAATGTCTACTTTCAAAAAAGGGGTCATTTGGGGGGTATTTGTACTTTCCTGACTTGTTCGGGTCGCAAGAAATGAGACCACCAGTACATCAGGTGTGATCAATTTTGTGCGATTCGCACCACAGCTTGTAGACTCTCTAACTTTCACTAAGACCAAATAATATCCACTAATTTGGGTTATTTTTACCAAAGATATGTAGCAGTATAAATTGTGGCCAAAATTTATGAAAAAAAAATAATAATTTGCAAAATGTTATCACAGAAACAAAGAAATATGCGTTTTTTTTTCAAAATTTTCGGTCTTTTTTCATTTATAGCGCAAAAAATAAAAACCCCAGAGGTGATCAAATACCACCAAAAGAAAGCTCTATTTGTGTGAAAAAAAGGACACAAAATTAATTTGGGTACAGTGTTGCATGACTGAGTAATTGTCATTCAAAGTGTGAGAGCACCAAAAGCTGAAAATTGGTCTGGTCAGGAAGGGTGTTTAAGTGCCCAGTAAGCAAGTGGTTAATAAACTCTGTGTGTTATTTGTTTTTAATCTGCATTAGTGGTCATTTCTATTGATCTATGGAAGGTGGGTCTTCCTGTAAGGAACCATTCAGCCTACATGTTTGAAGAATAAGTTCACAGAATTCTTTTGGAGTGTCATCTGTACACACGGGCCAAAAGTCATCAGGTTCCTGCTGATGCAACCATTTTCAGATGATTTTTAGCCTGTGTGTACCCCGCTTTGGGAAAGGAAGTTACGGGTGAGAGGGAAAAACCAATATCACTTTGGAATGCAAACACCTCTGTGACTTTCAGGTGGTAACAGATTGTGACGGATGTAAAGCAGTAAGATTCAGCTTCAATCCGGATTCCTTCACTAGAAGTGATGTCAGAAACATAAGGAGGCAGTAAGGTGTTTGGGGGCAACCGGACCTCCCCTTTCTCAAGCCAGAAGTTTCTGATGTCAAGCCGAGTGATCCTGATTGGAGTCCAAACCCAACTACTTTGCACCATCTGTTACCACCAAACTAACAGCTGTATTGTGGTTCTTCTCTCTCACCCGCTGCCTCTTTGCCCAAAGCTGGGTACACACATTTCAAAAATCATCCAAAAATGAGGAACCTGGCGACTTTCAGCCCATGTGTACAGATCACTGTCTGACAAAAGCTTTCTCTGAACTTATGGTTCAAACATGTAGAGTGAATTGGCCCTTACACAGAGCTTATAAAATACTTTTATTGCCTCTTAAGGGAACCCGTTAGTGCAGTAGCTTTGATATCTATTTATTGCCAATCAGCAGAGGGGAGCTATTTGTGTGTGAATGTACATTGTAGTTCACACACATAGTTTAGCTTGGGGGACAGCAACCTGTAGATCGCGACCAAGTGACTGGTAGATCATGGGTTTGGGTTTGCTGACTCACCATTTCAGAGCATCAGAGTGCAATGCAGAGGGACTACTTGTAAAGTTGGAGGTATAGTAGGGAGCAAGAGCTGCATAAGCCGATGCCTCTGTAGTGCTGGCTGATACCGACTGCACTCCACCTCTCATCTTGGCTAGCGGTCTCCAAAGTGGTACCAGCAGCAGGAAAGAGGAAATTTTCAGGTCAGTGTGAAGCAATACACTGGGTATAAAATATAGGGCTGCTTTCACACTGATGTGCTGCGGTTTACCCACACTGAAAGTGCCGTGCATTGTACCTGTATCTTTGCTGCGCTTAGTCATAGACTTCTATTATATCCTGTGGGTTTGGTGCACTTTCTGAATGCAGGAATCTTGGTGCACTTCCAGAAAGTCCACCACACCTGCAGTATATAAAAGAAGCCTATGGCAAAGTGCAGCTAACCCAGAAAAGTTGCAAATACACTGTGTTGCACCGGGGGTGTGGGTAAACCGCTTATAGTGCGGAGACCAGGGCTAAATTGTAGGGCATGATGGTTATGATGCAGCTTCCAGGGACATTCTTACCCAGGGACAGTCTCCTGAAATTGGCAACTGTCTTCAGGGAACTAAAGATGTCACACTAATTCCGCTGATCACCTCAATATACGCACAATTATTTTTTTCAAAAATAATCTCTACTCTCTAATTTATAATAGTCAGCATATACAACAACTTTGTGTGCTAAATTTATCAATGTCTTTGTTAATATACTTTGAAATCAGTTTAGATATATGGATACAATACAATTTAAGCCCTCACTAACTCATATTGTAAAATATGTTTAATATAACATCAATATATTGAAAATCTAAAAAACACGCCCTTATCTGGATTAGAACCCACAAGTTCACCAATATAAGCCTGCTGCTCAACCACTAAGCTATTGTCTGATCAATTTGTTAACACCATAGACACACATTGTCCTGCTGCCTTCAAGCCATTCACAATTGCCTCATGTAGGGGCAACAATGTAATGTTTACCACAATTTTGGATGCAGAGCTGTGCTGGCCATTGTGTTCTGTTATCTATGGAAGCTGTGCTCCCCCCTCCCACTCACGTTTTTACTTTTCAGCATGGCTTTTTTTTATGTTGGAGCAGATGACAGAGCACTGCCTGCTTCCCTATACTGCGTGCTGTAACTAAGATAGATTTACATATCCATATACAGAGCAGAAGACATGTATGTCTGAAGAATGATGGTCTGTGGGTGTTACTACATTATTGCTCATTGATCCTAAAATCCTCCTAATAGAGACTACTATATTTATAAACCCAGAATTCTGACTTTGGAAACCCAGAATTCTGACTTTGGAAACCCAGAATTCTGACTTTGGAAACCCAGAATTCTGACTTTGGAAACCCAGAATTCTGACTTTGGAAACCCAGAATTCTGACTTTCAATCTCAAAATTTTGATTTTTAAACTCATAATTCTGGAAATGTATTTTTTTTTTTATTTTATGTTGGCCCCTTTGCTTAAACCATAGCTCATCCTTATTCTGCCACAATTGAGTGCAAGACTGCCCAAATTATTTTGCTACACTATTCAAACACACTCCACTCTCCTATTGCCTCAACAAAGACACTGATTCTATGGTTCTAAGAAAAGAGCTAGAACAGCTAACTAGATGTTTAGAGATTTAAAAAAAAAACTGAGTGAACAAGATACAGAACAACTCTAAATTTCAGATTTTATGAACAGGTATAATTTTGCACTTATTGAACAGAAATAACAAGGGAGCAAATGAGGGAGGGTTATTGTTAGGCTTAACATACACTTTAAAGGATACATGAATAAACATATTTTTTGCACAAAAAAAAAATATGCATTCATGACTTTTTCCTGCGGGAGCCCGAAAAGCATTTGCACCCACCATCAGTAGATCATGGGTGCAATGTGGGCAAATGCAGACATGTCCTCCAGCTTTCAGCCTGTATCTAGCCTAGAGGACACAGTGGATTACGAGAGTTCTCATCAGCACTTCCACAGCCCACTGAAACTACAAGTCTATCTGCTGAAGTGAAGACGTTACTTGTAGTTTATTCAGTCACAAGAATCGCTGAATGAATAACACGGCTTTGTGGGTGTAGCCCCGATGTTTTTATAAAGTGACAGCAGGTGCGGGGACAAGAACCGAAATACGGGTGGAACATGTTTAAAAGGTGAATTTAGCCTTTACGTTGTTCTGTGCATAGATTCTAAACTGTTAAATTTCCCTTCCTGTCAAATCAAAACTCAACTAAACTTTCAGTTTATACCAGAGAAATACATTTCAGATGCATGAAAACTAAAAGGCGTACAAAGTCTAAAATTAGGGCCTCACAAGCAATTTTTAATCCCAGAGACTAAGAAAATCTACAAGTGCAAAAATTGTTCTTTTGTGCTACTGCATGAAATTGTTGGGAAAATGTTAGGCGATTAAGCTCATGAGATCAGCCCTACTGGTTATACTTAAATGAGAAGAATCTTCTAAATTAGCAATATTAACAGATTATTCCCCTACTCCCATTCAAGTCTTTGGAGAAAAAGAAAAGAGATTAATCGCTAATGGTTTCGGCTTCACAATTAAACTGCAGCATTATACAATAGAGGGAGATTGATCTTAAGCAATGTGATACAATCAAAGATTGATCTTACAAGATCTGAAAATCGTCTGAGTTACTAAAAATGTCATCTGTAGACCTAGCCATATAT